>NW_028270164.1:10589231-11228517 GCF_037043375.1 Chiloscyllium plagiosum
GTTCTTTTTCTTCATTCAGAGGCATGGACATCGCAGGCTAAGGCCAGTATTTATGGCCCACTGTCTCAGTCTTGTGCAAGTGGGTTGTCACAATTCTGCCATAGGATTGCAGGTACATAGTTCCTTGAAAGTGGAGACGCAGTTAGACAGGATAGTGCAGAGAGTATTTGGTATGCTTGCCTTCATTAGTCAGTGCATTGAGTACAGGAGTTGAGAGGTCTTGTTGCGGCTGTACAGGGCATTGGTTCAGCCACTTTTGGTCTCCCTGCTATAGGAAAAGATGTTGTTAAGCTTGGAAGGGTTCAGAAAAGATTTACAAGGATATTGCTGGGTTTGGACAGTGTGAGCTATAAGGAGAGGTTGAATAGGGGTGACCTTACAGAGGTTGATAAAATCATGAGGGACATGGATAGGGTGAACAGCCAAGCTCTTTTTTTTCCCAGGGTAGGAGAATTTCTACCCTGGGAAAAAAATTTCCCAGGCCAGAAGGTATAGGTTTAAGGGGAGCGGGGAAATATTTAAAAAGGACACAAGCGGCAACTTTTTAACGCAGAGGGTGGTGCTTGTATGGAATGAGCTGCCAGAGGAAGTAGTGGAGGCTGTTACAATTACACCATTTAAAAGGCATATAGATGGATGAAAGAATAGGAAGGGATATGGGCCAAGTACTGGCAAATGGAATTAGATTAACTTAGGATATCTGGTCAGCATGAATGAGTTGGACCGAAGGCTCTTTTTCCGTGCTGTACATGTCTATGATTCTATTACAACAGTGACTACATTTGGTTGTAAAATATTTTGGGGTGGTCTGAAGTCATGAAACCACATTCTTTTCCTTTAGTGACAGTATCTGATTTGTTAAAACAAAAATTAATGCCTTTCGTAAAATAGTATATAGGAGAATTTTGTGAAAATGTAAAGACTTCCATCAGTGATATTGTACATTGTTACATCTAACTCAATGTCACTTAATCAACTTGCACAGTGGAAAAAGCTGGAGAAACTTAATCTCATTAAATTTCTGTGCATAAAGAGAATACTTCCCCAACATTCTTTCACGCTGTGACAATGTTGACTCAATTTCAATAAAACTAGAACTCAAAGGAAAATAATTCCACATGTAAGGTCTTCATGCTCATTGACAATAGCTGCGCAGCGTTAATGCTAGAAAACTTAATAATTGTCTGCTTCTTTTACACATTAATATTCTGACTGCATTGAACAGCAGCAATGAGAATTATACAGAAGCTGACCTTTATTGCAGAAAATTGCGTGCACAGCCCAGACTATCATGAAAGCCACCCTCCCATCCATGGACACTTTTAAGGAAGGGTCACCGGACCAGAAAGGCTAACTCAAATGTTTCTTCACAGATGCTGCCAGACCTGCTGAGTTTTTCCAGCAACTTCTGTTTTTATCCCATCCATGGACTCCGTTTACACTTGTCAGTGCCCTGGAAAGGCTGCCAACATCACCAAAGCTGCCTCCCACCCTGGTAATGCCCTCTTCCTGTTAGGCAGAAGATACAGAAGCTTGAACTCACACACCAACAGGTTCAAGAACAGCTTCTTCCCTTCCGTTAATGGACTGCCGAATGGATCTCTTTAATGTCAAATAAGGTTGATCTTGCTTTGTGCATCCCCTGTGCAGCCATAACCTTGGAAGCCTCGCTTTGTCTAAACATGCTATGATCTGTACGTCCTTATTTGCTATGGTCTGCCTGTACTGCTTACAAAGCAAAGGTTGGGTACATGTGACTAGAGTCATAGTAAAGCTTATGCCCGAAACGTCGATTCTCCTGCTCCTTGGATGCTGCCTGACCTGCTGCGCTTTTCCAGCACCACATTTTTCAGCTCTGATCTCCAACATCTGCAGTCCTCACTTTCTACTAGAGTCATAGAGTCCACAAGACCATAAGACATATGAGCTGAAGATAGGCCATTCAGCCCATCGAATCTGCTCTGCCATTCAATCATGGCTGATATGTTTCTCGTCCCCATTCTCCTGCCTTTTCCCCATAATCCTTGATCCCCTTGACAATCAAGGACCCCCTATAATCTCAGTCTTAAATACACTCAATTACCACATCCTTCTGTGGCAGTGAATTCCACAGATTCACTACTCTCTAGCTGAAGATGTTTGTCCTTCGCTCCGTTCTAATAGGCTCTAAGGCTTTACTCTAAGGCTGTGCCCTCTGGTCCTAGCCTTTCTTACTAATGGAAACATCTTCTCGTTCCAGGCACAATAGACTAATCAAAATCAAACTAGTTTTCCTTCATCCACAGGGTCCAGCAGTTCAATAGATAATAGACAATAGACAATAGGTGCAGGAGTAGGCCATTCTGCCCTTCGAGCCAGCACCACCATTCATTATGATCATGGCTGATCATCCTCAATCAGTATCCTGTTCCTGCCTTATCTCCATAACCCTTGATTCCACGTCCTTGAGAGCTCTATCCAACTCTTTTTTAAACTAATCCAGAGACTGGGTCTCCACTGCCTTCTGGGGCAGAGCATTCCACACAGCCACCACTCTCTGGGTGAAGAAGTTTCTCCTCATCTCTGTCCTAAATGGCCTACCCCTTATTTTTAAGCTGTGTCCTCTGGTTTAGGACTCACCCATCAGCGGAAACATGTTTCTTGCCTCCAGAGTGTCCAATCCTTTAATAATCTTATATGTCTCAATCAGATCCCCTCTCAGTCTTCTAAACTCAAGGGTATACAAGCCCAGTCGCTCCAATCTTTCAACAAAAGATAGTCCCGCCATTCCAGAAATTGGCCCCTTGAACCTACGTTGCACTCCCTCAATAGCCAGAATGTCTTTCCTCAAATTTGGAGACCAGAACTGCACACAATATTCCAGGCGCGGTCTCACCAGGATCCGGTACAGCTGCAGAAGAACCTCTTTGCTTCTATACTCAATCCCTCTTGTTATGAAGGCCAGCATGCTATTAGCTTTCTTCACTGCCTGCTGTACCTGCATGCTTGCCTTCATTGACTGGTGTACAAGAACACCCAGATCTCTTCGTACTGCCCCTTTACCTAACTTGACTCCATTTAGGTAGTAATCTGCCTTCCTATCCTTGCACCAAAGTGGATAACCATACATTTATCCACATTAAACTGCATCTGCCATGCATCTGTCCACTCACCTAACCTGTCCAGGTCACCCTGTAATCTCCTAACATCCTCCTCACGTTTCACCCTGCCACCCAGCTTTGTATCATCAGCAAATTGCTAATGCTACTATTAATACCATCTTCTATATCATTAATATATATTTTAAAAAGTTGCGGTCCCAGCACTGATCCCTGCGGTACCCCACTGGTCACTGCCTGCCATTCCGAAAGGGAGCCATTTATCACTACTCTTCGTTTCCTGTCAGTCAACCAATTTTCATTCCAAGTCAGTACTTTGCCCCCAATACCATGCACCCTAATTTTGCTCACTAACCTCCTATGTGGGACTTTATCAAAGGCTTTCCACTGGATCTCCATTGTCCATCTTCAGAGTTACATCCTCAAAAAATTCAAGAAGATTAGTCAAGCATGATTTCCCCTTCATAAATCCATGCTGACTCTGACCTATCCTGTTACTGCTATCCAGATGTGTCGTAATTTCATCCTTTATAATTGACTCCAGCATCTTTCCCACCACTGAGGTCAGACTAACTGGTCTATAATTTCCTGCTTTCTCTCTCGCTCCTTTCTTAAAAAGTGGTACAACATTAGCCCCTCTAATCCGCAGGAACTGATCCTGAATCTATCGAACTCTGGAAAATAATCACCAACGCATCCACGATTTCTCGAGCCACCTCCTTCAGTACCCTGGGATGTAGACCATCAGGCCCCGGGGACTTATCAACCTTCAGACCTAACAGTCTCTCCAACACCAATTCCTGGCAAATATTAATTCCCTTCAGTTCAGGTCCTTCAGCCACTGTTACCTCAGGGAGATTGCTTGTGTCTTCCCCAGTGAACACAGATCTGAAGTACCAATTCAATTCTTCTGCCATTTCTTTGTTCCCCATAATATATTCCCCTGTTTCTGTCTTCAAGGGCCCAATTTTAGTCTTAACCATTTTTTTGCCTTTCACATACCTTTGCCTTTCCCAGGCCCTGTCCACTTGAAGCCACGTCTCAGTTATCCCCACAATATCGTAGCTATCAATTTCCAAAAGCGCCTCAAGCTCATCCATCTTATTTCTAATACTTCGTGCATTCATATATAGTATTTTTAATTTGTTACTGCCCTCACCCTTCCTATCAACCCCTATTTCACTCAACCTTACGGCATGATCCCTTTTTGAGTTTTCTGCTTCATTGATACCGTTGTCTTTCTTGACTTCCCTTGTTCTAACTTTCTCTTCAATTTCCTTCTTAAACATCCAGTTTGTCCCCACCCCCCGCTATTTAGTTTAAACGTAGCTGTGCTGCAGTAGTAAACCTGCCTGCCAGAATGCTGGTCCCCAACCTATTAAGGTACAAACCATCTCTTTTGTATAATTTATGCTTACCACAAAACATACCCCAGTGATCCAAGAATTTAAATCCTTGCTTCCTGCACCAGTTCCCCAGCTGCACATTCAAGTCCATTATCTCCCTCTTTCTGGCCTCACCAGCCCGAGGAACTGGAAGCAAACCGGAGATAACCACCCTGGACATCCTGCTTTTCAGCCTTCTTCCTAGTTCTCCGAAGTCCCGCTGTAGTATGTTCCTCCTCTTCTTCCCGACATCATTTGTGCTGACATGTACCACCATCTCTGGCTCTTCACCTTCGCCCTTGAGGATTTCCTGCACTCTGTCTGCGATGTCTTTAACCCTGGCACCAGGAAGGCAACACACCATCCTTAAATCCCGCCTGTTGTCACAGAAACCCCGTTCAGTTCCTCTCACTATGGAGTCCCCTATTACCACGGCTCTGTGCGATGTCTGACTCCTCGGCTCTGTCTCCACGCCAACTTTTGATTGACAGTCCTGGCCACCTCGTGGACTGGCAGTGTCATCTGTCTCTACTGTTTCCAAAAGATTCAACTTGTTCCTGACAGGTACTTCCCCGGCGGTCTCTTACACCTATCTCCTCTCTGCCTTCCTCATCATCTTCTCTCCTCTGCTATGGTTGGTGTAATAACCTCGCTTAAGGTCCTGTACAGAAAGATCTCGTTCTCTCAGATGAGCCTAAGGTCCTCGAGATCTTTCATCAGTCCTACAATATGCTCTGTCAGTAGCTGAATGTGCACACACTTTCCACAGATATACAAGCCAGACACACCAGGGTCGTTGATCTCCCACATCAAGCACGTAGCACACTGAACCAGCTGGGCAGTCATGTCTTCACCCTCTTCAACTGTGGCGTAATCACTTCACTCAACCTCCTTGTCGAAGACTCCTGAGCTAAAGACTCTCTCTTCTCTCAACAGGAACTTCCCTGGCCTCTCTTTTTGGGACATGTCTGTGGGGCAATAGTGGGGCAAGTTAGGTTAGAGGAGGTCCTAATTTGTAGGACCTGTGGTCTAGAACACACCCACTCAAATAACAATCACTTACCTTCCCAACTGGCTCTGCGCTCTGCCTTCACTTCCACCCAGCTCTCGCCGCTCTCTGCTGCAAAAAGATTGTTGGCGTCGAGGTTCAACATTCCTGGACATTAACTTGGCAAAACCTCCCTGGATATGTTCATGTCAATCTTTTTTTAAACATCTCTATCAGGTTCTTATTCTCATTGCTGTATTGTCTTTCAGTTGAGATGTTAAAACCAAGCTGAAAATGAGGAGAAAGTGAGGTCTGCAGATGCTGGAGATCAGAGCTGGAAATGTGTTGCTGGAAAAGCGCAGCAGGTCAGGCAGCATCCAGGGAACAGAAGAATCGACGTTTCGGGCATAAGCCCTTCTTCAGGAATGTTAAAACCAAGCC
This sequence comes from Chiloscyllium plagiosum, assembly GCF_037043375.1. NCBI lineage: Eukaryota > Metazoa > Chordata > Chondrichthyes > Orectolobiformes > Hemiscylliidae > Chiloscyllium > Chiloscyllium plagiosum. Next base: position 10,595,144 of record NW_028270164.1, read on the forward strand.
CTGAGTGCTAGCCCCTCCCATCTCCGGTGCCTGTAAAATATCCCACTGCACTATTCCGAGAAAGAACACTGCTGTCCTCTCCAGTGGCCTGCGGGAATATTATCCGACAATCAACATCACTAAAAAAAACAGATTATCTATTCAGAAAAGTTTAAAAGTCTACTGTTTGTTTCATTGATAAGATCAGCAGAATTTGCCAGCACAATTAGAAACCTAGTCGATAAACTATTTGCTAAAACATTACTTGTGAACCAGTAATGGCTGCTTAGATTTACACAGTGTAACAAATCACAAAAACTACCTTGTGAAATCTAATTGGCAGATGTTGCTGGTGTAGACATTTGTTGATGCACTTCAAGCAATTCCAGATTGATGTGTTCTACAAAAACCCATTGATAAGGATTGATAACATTCCTAATGACACAAGACAGAATGACAAGCATCAATTACCGATGAAGGTTTTGCAATATCTGTCTCTCAAGGAGTACTTCTAAAGGGAAAAGACGTTTGCTTGAGTTGTTACATAGTCTTACTTCTCTCCCCATGCCCAAAACAAAAGGAGGGCAATTGAAGCTATCAAAATAGAGATAGATTCATGTTGGATCAAGGAATCAACAAATCTGGAGCCAAGAGAAATGGAATTTAGTTGTTGGTCAGTCAACAGCAGAGCAAGCTTGAGGGGCTAGAACAGTTACTGGTCAGTGCACAGAAAGAGGCTATTTGGTCATACGAGAATCATAGAGTCTTACAGCATGGAAACAAACCTTTTGGTCCAACTCGTCCAAGCTGAGCAAGTTTCCCAAACTAAACAAGTCTCACTTGCCTGCTTTCGGCCCATATCCCTCTAAACCTTTCCTATTCCTGTATCTATCTAAATGTCTTTTAAATGTTATAACTGTACCTGCATCTACCACCTCCTGTCACAGATCATTCCTCATGAACCACCCTCTGTGAGAAAAGGTTGCACCTCAGGTCCCTTTTAAACCTTTCTCCTCTCACCTTAAACATATCGCCCCCTAATTTTGAACTCCCTTACTCTAGCGGAAAGACTTTTGGTTTTTCACCTTATCAATGCCCCTCATGATTTTATAAAACTCTCTAAGGTCAGCCCTCAACCTGCTACACTCCAGTGAAAACTATCCCAGCCTGTTCAGCCTCACTCTCGAACTGAGCAATGACCCATCCAGCCTAATCCTACTTTCCAGTCCTGCAGGTTACAGAACAAGAGTTGCATACTGAGGTCTGATTGGTTTAATGCTGAGGAATGCCAGGATCTCCGCTCATTTCGATAATGTCACCCAGATTTGTGGGCAGAGTCCTAACAGCCAGGTTCTCTCTCTGTAACAATGTCTCTCTTATCAATGCAACCTGTTGCCAACATGTAATAAACTTGATTAACTAAAAGAGATTCTTCTAGTTAGACCATGAGCTGTTCCACCATGAGCTCTCTCACACTGGACGAAACAGGGAAGTATAACATTCTACACTTAAGGAGAAAGATGGCAATTAACTTTCACCATAAGCAGCAACTCATGTTACAGTGAGTTGGTCAAGCTCATACAACCCCATGTCCAGACACCAGACTTGAGGATTTCTGCCCCTCCTACCCTCTCAAGCAGAGAATTTCAGACTCCTACCACCCTCTGGGTGAAAATGTCTGTCCCCATCACCCCTCTGATCTTTCTACCAATCACATTAAATTTATCCTTCCTAGTCACTGTTCTTTCTGCTCTGGGAAATAGGTCCTTTCCATCCAGTCAATACAGGTTCCTCACAATTTTGTACATCACAGTCAAATCTCCCCTTTGCCTCCTTTGTTTCCATGAGAACAACTCCAGCCTCTTCAATCTTTCCCCATAGCTGTAATTTCTTTAGTCCTGGCAACATTCTTGTAAACATCTTTGTAAATCTCTTGCGTACAATTACATCCTTTCTGTAATGAAGTTGACCAGTTGATCAATCTATTCTTTATCTACTCAAGCTTCCTAACACCCGTCCCTCTAATCCTTTCACATATCTTTCCATTCCTATCTCTCTCTCTCTCTTTATTTTGGTCACCCAGCTACTCCTTGGCTAGCAAGTTTCACATCCGAACCATCCTCGATATCAATAAGTTTCATCTGCATCTCTTTTGGATTCAATCTTTGATTGATGGACCCTTGATTTAGAGTCACACAGTCATACAGAACAGCAACAGACCCTTCGGTCCAACCAGTCCATGCTGATCATCATCCCAAACTAAATTCATCCCAGCTGGCTTTTCTTGGCCCACATCCCTCCAAACCTTTCCTTTTCATGTACTTATCCAAATCTTTTAAACTCTGTAATTGTACCCACATCCACCACTTCTTCAGGAGGTTTATTCCACATGCGAACCCTTGTCTTGATCTTCTTTGTAAATGGACATATCTTCACTCAGTCCAGACAATCAAAGTTAGTTCTAAAGCTTGGTCCAATTCTATTCCAAGTATTCCTTAGATCTGAATGTAGGTTTGCTCGCTGAGCTGGAAGGTTCTTTTTCAGACATTCCATCACCATACTAGGTAGCATCTTTAGTGAGCTACAGATGAAGCACTGGTGGTGTAGCCCACTTTCTCTTTATATGTTTGGGTTTCCTTGGGTTGGCGATGTCATTTCCTTTGGTGATGTCATTTCCTGTTCTTTTTCTCAAGGGATGGTAAATGGGATCCAAGTTAATGTGTTTGTTGATAGAGTTCCAGTTGAAATGCCATGCTTCTAGGAATTCTGGTGCATGTCTCTGTTTGGTTTGTCCTAGAATGGATGTATTATCCCAGTCAAAGCAGTGTCCTTCCTCATCCATATGTAAGGATACTAGTAAGAGTGGGTATTGTCTTTTTGTGGCTAATTGATGTTCCTGTATCCTGGTGGTTAGTTTTCTGCCTGTTTGTCCAATGTAGTGTTTGTTACAGTTCTTGCAAGGTATTCTGTAACTGACATTAGTTTTTCTTGTTGTCTGTATAGGGTCTTATAAGTTCATTAGCTGCTGTTTTAGTGTGTTGGTGGGTTTGTGGGCTACCATGATGCCAAGGGGTCTAAGTAGTCTGACAGTCATTTCTGAGATAGCAGTCAACCTGAGCTACAAATCTTCTCAAAACTCACTAATGTTCCCTAGTGTTATGAAAGAAATGCTAATTACTTGCTTCATAGCCTTTCCTTCCTTCTAACTGTTCACACATACAAATAGTTGTTATATTAAAAACCAGGAGTAGGCAATGTAAGACCGAATCTTAATATTCTTTTAGATAAATACAAATTGCAACAGGTTTTGGGAGTGACTTTTCCCACAAGGTCTAGCATAACTTCCTGCTGTATGTTCCCAAATATGCCTCATTAACTATCTACCCTACGCATATGGTGTCTCTCACATTCAATTCCAGCCCTATCTTACCATACACCATTCCCAAAACAACCTACCACTTACTGGATATCTGCTGAAACATCTGCATCCCACAGACACCCACAACCTTTGAAAGATGGCTGTGCACCCTGGTAAGCATTGTCAGTCTGACATTGCCCATCACTGGCAACAGAACAGCATAGCAGCAAAAAGCCAAGTTGCCCACGACACATGGCTGGCAATCCCTCACAGAAACAACCCCATTCTCACTCCTGCAGACACTATTAAACCAACAGGCTTCACAGGTCACCTGTCTTTTCTTACATCCTGTCTAAACTCCTCCTCTGAGTCACTGTTACTCTGTGCAGTAGGGGAACATCACAGAGAGGCACGAAGCAGACAATTCTGAAAGTGTGCTTTTATTAACTGACAACAAACAAACATGAACACAAACTAAACCAATAGAGGTGGCAGTTCATTCTCACATGCAAACTAAATGCTGCACGATGACCAATGACTATTAGAGAGCCCATTATGTTTGCTGCACCCTGGGCTTGGTGGGGGGATGACGGGGGATTGGTGTCAGTCAGCTCTTCTCAGGTTGGTAGTGACCTCTCCAGCTGAAACATCAACACACTAACAGGCATGACACAGCAGGGCATGGCAGGACATGGATGCTGAAAGAGTGGGGCCTTTGTGAGCGAATGGCAAGCGAGAAGGCGGGCAGCCCTGCGACGCAGTCTGATCTAATCCATGCACTGGGTGCCTGCCCCTGCATGCTAACCAACCTATTCCTCCACCTGTTGCAGCCTTTCAATGCCAGCAATGTAGCTCTGTGCTTCCTGAGTCACCTGCAAACACAGAGAGAGGGATGCCATGGTGATCACGAGGGGGCTGGCAAATGTCAGGTGCCAATGTCTGTGGACCAGGAGTGAATGCCCACCGATCGTGCCCTGAGAGGCTGGTGGGTGTGGAGCAGCATGGAGGATTCTGGCAGGCAGCAGTAAGCTGCAGTCTCCAGGTACCCACTCTGATGTCCATGTCGACGTAGAGCTTGTTCAACACATGTCATAAGATTTCAAGCTGAATATGAATGAGTCAAGCTGGGTTGCTAATGAGATCTTTACCAAGCTCTAATCCTCCTTAATTAGCAACTCGCCATTGACCAGCGAGGAACTCACCTCAATGCCTGGCAAATGCATAAAAGATTAATTGATTGTCACATGTCCTTGTTAGAAATACAGTGAAAAGTGTTGTACAATGTCTCCAGTGGTGTCTTAAAACACAGAAATAAACCAAACATAAAGTTAGAAAAATAAAGTTAGAAAAATAAAGTTGAAAACTCAAATTTGCTGTCTTTCTCCTGAGGAAGGGCCTGTGCCCGAAACGTCGAATCTCCTGTTCCCTGGATGCTGCCTGACCTGCTGTGCTGTTCCAGCAATAAAGTTTCAACAACTGTCTTTCTCAAGTGCCTCTTCATGGGAATGGATCTGGGCTCATCCACCCTGACACTGAGACCAACACCAACACAACGCACTCAAACTGCCTCAAGTCCCATCACCACCACAGAACCAGCATCTTGCCTCCGCCAATGCCGTTCGCTGCCATGAGACTGCACTGGGCCAATCTCGGCAATTCTGCCATCGCTGAAGCTGATGGGTCCTGTATTGCTCTCCGGATCCAACTCCCACCAACTCCCACCGACTCCCTCCGCCGCCACTGGGAACAAAGCTTGCCTCCCACGCGCTGGACATCTGGATGCCGCAAGTTGATCCCCAATGTCTTCCTCACAAGAAAGGAGGAGAACGCAGCCCTACCTACATCAACAGAGTGGACATTGAGAGGGTGGAGAGCGTCAGATTCCTCAGACTGATGACCACCGTCAACTTGTCCTGAACATCCCATGTAAATATAATGGTCAAGAAGGCACATCAATGCCTCTTCTTCCTCAGGCAGCTGAGGAAGTTTGGCATGTCCATAAGAACTCTTGCCAACTTCTACAGGTGCACCATTGAGAGCATACTGTCTGGGTGCATAACTGCTCTGCCCAGGACCATAAGAAACTACAGAAAGTAATGTGCACAACCCATCACAGGAGTCAACCTTGCATCCACAAACTCTATTTACATAGCTCGCTGCCACAGAAAAGCTGCCAACATCATCAAAGACCCCCCACACCCCGGTATTGATTTTTTCCAACCTCTTCCATCAGGCAGAAGATACAGAAACTTGAACACATGCACCAACAGGTTCAGGAACAGCTTTATCCTGGCCATTACTAGATTGAAGAATGGACTCTCAAGTCTCAAATAATGCCAATCTTGCTAATGTTGATTTCTCTTGTACGCTCTGTGCAATGTTACTCATGTGCCTCTGTCTAAATCATTTGATGTGTATATCCTTGCCTCCTATGATCTGCCCTTATTGGTAATGAACAAAGCTTTTCACTGTCCTTCGGTACAAGTGATATTAAATCAAAGTTGAGAGAGGATCTTGCCCAATTCTGCCACAAATCTCATCACAGCCTGCATTGCTCAGACTTCTATAAAATTCTTCCCCACTGTGCTCCCCCTCTGCCCCCATTAGGGGCTAAAGCACAGATCTTGTACATTCAATGACAAAGAGAAAGTGAGGATTACAGACACTGGAGATCAGAGTCAAAAGGTGTGGCGCTGAAAAAGCACAGCCAGTCAGGCAGCATCCGAGAAGCATGAGAATTGATGTTTCAGGCATAAGCTCTTCATTCCTGATTCTCCTGCTCCTCGGTTGCTGCCTGAGCTGCTGTGCTTTTCCAGCACTACACTTTTCAATGACAAACCAAATGTAGACTGTAGGAGAAAGTGAGGTCTGCTGGAGATCAGAGTCTAGAGTGAAATGCTGGGAAAGTACATCAGGTCAGGCAACATCCGAGGAGCATGAGAATCAATGTTTCAGGGATGATGTAGGGCTTATGCCCGCAATGTCGATTCTCCTGCTCCTTGAATGCAAATGTACACTGTAGCGTTAGAGAGACAGACATCCCAGATTTCCATTTAGTTTGCCGGTGACGGATTCATTGAAGTCATTCTTCATAAACCCTACAAAAGAGTTTAGTGATGACCATGAATCAATTGTTAGGAAAATCCCACTAATGTCCTTGAGGGAAAGAAGCTGCCATCCTTACCTGATCTGGCCTCCATGTGACTCCGGAGTCACAACAATGTGATTGACTCTTAACTGCCCACTGGACATTTAAGAGAAAGTGAGGTCTGCAGATGCTGGAGACCAGAGTCAAGAGTGTGTTGCTGGAAAAGCACAGCAGGTCAAGCAGCATCCGAGGAGCAGGAAAATCGACATTTCAGGCATAAGCTCTTCATCAGCATTCCTGATGAATGGCTTATGCCTGAAATGCCAATCATCCTGCTCTAGGATGCTGCCTGATCTGCTGTGCTTTTCCAGCACCACACTCCCAATCCTGGGCAACTAGGGATGGGCAATAAATGCTGACCTAGCCAGTAACACCCACATCTCATGATTAAATAAAGAAATGCTCAAATCCCAGTAAGAAAATATATTTTACAAATATTTCCAAAAGACACTTAATAGAAACTCATTTTCTTTCTGTTCTATTTGATGTGGCTTGTGTTGAGTCAATCAGGGAATGGGCACACTGTGTGTGTCGAGTAGGGATTAGTTCTGGAGCTGGTGGACTTAGGGAGTTTTGTGCACGATGTGGATGAAGTGTTTGAATAGCAACAGGAGGAAACTGTATTGGAGATCAGAAACTGCTGTGAGGAAATAGCGTACTTTGCAACCACTTTGTTTTTATTACATATGTAGGCTTGCTACGGATGAGCTCCGCACAGTGGGAAGGAAACTTTCTAAAATGATATTAAGGAGAGACAGAGTAATTTACTGCAGGAGAAAGGGAATGTCAATTGTGGTGCTAATGCATATCCTTACCTCAATTTTAGCCACTCCCAAATAGTCAATCCTCATTCACACTCACTCCCATTTCCCTAATCCTAATCCTCATTCACTCCAACTCTCTTAATCCTAATCCTCATTCATTCCCACAACCCTAGTTCTAATCTTCATTCACTCTCTCTCTCCCACTGTTCAAATCCTAAACTTTATTCACAGTCACTCCCATTGCCTTCACCCTCATTCACTTTCATTGTTGTTGCTTTGATTCTCATTCACAGTCACTCTCTTGCCTCAATCCTCACTTACTGTCAGTCATTGAGTTGTAGAGTCATACAGCAGGAAGCCAATCCTTTGATCTAACCAGTCCAGGCCAAACATAATCTCAAACTAAACTTGTCCCACCTGCCTGCTCCTGGCCTTTATTCCTCCAAAAGGTTTAACTGTGCCCATATCCCTCACTTCCTCAAAAGGTTTATTCCACACACAAACCATCTTCTGTGTAAAAAAAATTGCCTTTCATGTCTTTTTTAAAACTCCCTCTTCTCACCTTAAAAATGTGCCCCCGGTCTTGAAATCCCCCACTCTAGAGAAAAGACTCCCACCATTAACCCTATCTATACTCCTCATCATTTTATAAACCTCTATAAAGTCACCTCTCACCTCCTCTGCTCCAATGTAAAGGTCCCAGCCTATCCAGCCTTTCTATATAACTCCATTCTCCATATCCAGCAACATCCTGGTAAATCTCTTTTGAACTTTCTCGAGCTTAATAATATCTTTCCTGTAAATGGGCGACCAGAACTGGACACAGTATTCCAGAAGAAGCCTCACCAATGTCCTGTACAACATCAACATGGCATCTCAACTCCGAGACTCAAAGGACTGAGCAATAAAGGCAAGCGTGCCAAACGTCTCTTTTTAACCACCCTGTCTATGTGTGACGCAAACTTCAAAGAATTATGTACCTGCACTCCTTGGGTGCCCTAGATTGATAAACCTAATTCTTGAGTTAATCTGAGTTATTTTTTCCGCTAGCATGAATATGGGGTTTTACAAACCTCATTCAGAAAATCTCAAATCTGGGAGGTAGCTTTTATGAATTTTCAGCTCTGGCAGGCAGCCTTATCCTGGGAATATTTAATGAGTGCTTTGACAATGACGATCAGTCTGATTTTCCACAAATTGCTTTTACTTAATTTGTGGAAAGCAATGAGTCTCTAACTGCATCACCTGACTTCTTTGTGTAAACACATGACAGATGAATTCCGCACTGGGAGTCTTGATACTCCAAAACTATAATTTGAGACCGTGGTGTAACAGTTTGCACATATAATTTAATATAAATCAGGGCTTTAAATGGGGTGTTACAGTGGCTCAGTGGTTAGCATGCTGCCTCACAGCACCAGGGTCCCAGGTTTAATTCCAGCCTCAGATGACTGTCTGTGTGGAATTTGCACGTTCTCTCTATGTCTCTATGGATTTCCTCTTGGTGCTCTGGTTTTTTCCCACAGTCCAAAGATGTGCAGGTCAGGTGAATTGGCCATGCTAAATCGCCCATAGTGTTAGGTGCATTTGTCAGAGGGAAATGGGTCTGGGTGGGTTAATCTTCAGAGGGTCGGTGTGGACTGATTGGGACAAAGGGCCTGTTTCCACACTACAGGGGATCTAATCTAATCTAAACAGTAGAATGTTGGGAACAGTGAAGTTATGTTTAATAAAGAGTTTAACCAATGTAATTCAGTTTAAATGGTATGAGACTGAGGCATGATTAGTACGTTTGCAGACGACACCAAAATTTGTGGCATAGAAGAGTGTGAAGAAGATTGTGAAGAAGATTACAAAATAAAATCTTGATCAAATGGGTCAATGGGCTGAAAATGTCAGATTGAGTTCAATTGGAATAAATGTGAGGTATTGCAATTTGGTACAACAGCGCCAGAGACCCGGGTTCAATTCCCGACTCAGACGACTGACTGTGTGGAGTTTGCACATTCTACCCGTGTCTGCGTGGGTTTCCTCCGGGTGCTCCGGTTTCCTCCCACAGTCCAAAGATGTGCAGGTCAGGTGACTTGGCCATGCTAAATTGCCCATAGTGTTAGGTAAAAGGGGTAAATGTAGGGGAATGGGTGGGTTGCGCTTCGGCGGGTCGGTGTGGACTTGTTGGGCCGAAGGGCCTGTTTCCACACTGTAAGTAATCTAAACATGTGCGGGACTTATATAGTTAATAGTAGGGCCTTGAGTAGTGTTGTAGAATAGAGGGATCTGAGGGTTCAAATACATACTTCTTTGAAGTTTGCATCACATATAGGTGGGGTGGTTGAAAAGGCACTTGGCACGTTTACATTCATTGCTCAGTCCTTTGATTATAGGAGTTGGGAAGGTCATATTGAGGTTGTACAGGATGTTGGTGAGGCCTCTTCTGGAGTCCAGTTCTGGTCGCCCAGTTACAGGAAGGATATTATCAAGCTGGAGAGAGCTCAGAAGAGACTTACCAGGATATTGCCAGTAATGGAAGATTTGAGTTAAAAAGAAAAGCTGGATAGGTTGGGACTTCTTACACTGGAGCATAGGAGGTTGAGAGGTGACCTGAGAGAGGTCTATGAAATGATGACAGGTATGGATGTAGTTAATGGGAGGTGTCTTTTCCCTGCAGTGGGGGATTTCAAGACTAGGGCACATATTTTTAAGATGAGATGAGAGAAATTTAAAAAAAGACATGGGGGCAATTTATTTTTACACAGAAGGTGGTTCACATGTGGAAGTGGTGGACGTGGGGACAGTTACATTATTTAAAATACACTTAGATATACACTTAATAAAATACACATTTGAACTGACTGTGCTGGAAAGGTTTGGAGAATATGGACCAGGATCTGGTAGGTGGAACTAGTTTAGTTTGCGATTATGTTCAATATAGACTGGATGGACCAAAGGGTCTGTTTCTGTGTTGTGTGACTCTATGACTGTTACCCTTTGAGTAATTTATTCCATTGTATCCACGATAGCTCCTTGGTTACACTATCCCATTAATCCCATTCTATGGCTACATCCCAATAATCCTGTGTATGCTCTCTCTTCAGGTACTGATCCAATATTAATTTATCCAATTTATCTGAACAGTTGCAATTGAATCTCCTCCCTTGACTTCAATGGAGATTGGTAGATCTCTAAATATTGAAAACCTGAAGGAATATGGGCTGGGTGGTGTGGAGAAATGCTGCACTGCTAGATTGCTGGCTAAAGATCCTTAGACAGCACCTTCCAAACCCATGACCACTCCCATCTGGAAGGACAAGAGCAGCAGATAAAGGGGAACACCACCACCAAATCACTCCCCATCCTCACCTGGAAACATATCATAGTTACTTCACTGTCACTGAGTCAAAATCCTGGAAATCCCTCCCTAATGGTATCGTTGCTCTACCTACAGCACCTGGAATGCAGAGGTTCAAGATATAGAGGAACCGGTGTTGGACTGGGGTGGACAAAGTTAAAAAGTCACACAACACCTGGTTATAATCCAACAGGTTTATTTGGAAGCTATAGCTTTCAGAGCGCTGCTCCTTCACAACCACCTAATGAAGGAGCAAAGCTCCAAAAGCTAGCGTTTCCAAATAAACATGTTGGACTATAACCTGGTATTGTGTAAGGTTCAAGATCTTCTCAAGGGCAACTAGGGACAGGCAATAAGTGCTGGCTCAGCCAGTGACACCCACAAAAGAATAAGATCTCATTGAATGGTAGAACAGACTTAAAGGGTTAATTTGACAATTTCTGCTCCTAATCATCACGGTGGCTCAGTGGTTAGCACTGCTGCCTCATAACACCAGGGACCTAGGTTCAATTCCAGCCTTGGGCGACTGTCTGTGTGATATTTGCACGTTCTCCCTGTGTCTGTGTGGGTTTCCTCCGGGTGCTCTGGTTTTCTCCCACAGTTCAAAGATGTGCTGGTCAGGTGAATTGGCCATGCTAAATTGCCCATAATGTTAGGTGCATTAGTTAGAGGGAAATGGGTCTGGGTGGGTAATCTTCAGAGGATTGGTGTGGACTTGTTGGGCCGAAGGGCCTGTTTCCACACTGTAGGGGATCTAATCTAATCATGCAGATTGCTGTAATAAGTGATCAATTTGTGCTGTTTTTTTAAACAGCAATCACTCATTTTTGAATGTGTCATTTGAACTGACTGTGCTGAATTAGGTTCTGCACAGAGAGTTAAAATCTGGCTCAGAAGTGGTGGGAAGTGCAGATGTTGTGCTGATTGTTGCTTTCCAATGCAGTTTACAGAATGAGTCAGGAATCTCAGCATAATCTAATGACTCATAGTGGAGAATGCTGTAGGTGTGGAAAGATGCTACAGACTATCATGTACAGAAGAGCAACTCTGCTCCAGTTTTCAAAGGGGAATGTGTTCTTCTTTCCTTGCAGAGTGAGCAATTTGTCCATTGCTGCTAATTCATTGTATTTTTCAGGCTGCAATTTTCAGTGATATAGGTGGAAGCATTTAAATAATATCATTACAGCATCCCGATTCCATTGTGTGGCTTGTCAGACACAGTCAGAAGTCGAATGACAGCAGGTTATAGTCCAACAGGTTTATTTAAAGTCGGAACACTGCATATCACCTGACGAAGGAGCAGCACTCCAAACGTTTGTGATTTCAAATAAACCTTTTGGACTATAACCCGGTGTCGTGTGACTTCTGACTTTGTCCACCCCAGTCCAACACCGGCACCTCCACACCATTGTCACACACAGATCCGCTGTGGCTCAACACTTATCTCTGAGTCAGAAGACTGTGCAGATGTTTGAGCATAACATGACACTCTATCGACATACTGAGGGCATGCTTCCCTGGTGATGAGTTCATCTGTTAAAACACTTCATACGGGTGCCAGATAGACAACTATCAGTGGTGACTCAATCAGTGACACACTTGTGTCTGAGTCATGGAAGTGCAGAGTCTTAGGTAGAAAATCTGGGTGATTCTCCTGTGTAGTGCTGAAGGTATGTTGCACTGCCAGAGGAGCTGTACTGTTTGGTGAGGTGTTGAACAGATAGGAGGTCAGCCCTCCAATGTAGCTGAATGGTATCTAGTGACACTATTTTGAAGCAGTTTGATGATTTTTTAAAAATTCATGAAATGTGGGCATCACTGGGTGTGCCAAAATTGATTGCTCATCTCTATTTGCCCTTGATTTGGCAGCAGCTCCCTCAAAAACGTACTCAGAGGTATTGATCCTGATGGGGAATGTTGTGGACCATTGCAGAAACCCGATTGTCCTTAACACAGTTAAAGCATGGAGAATGATGCGGCACGGTGAGGGCAACTTACAAAAAACTTCCCCTTTCACTCCCATGGTTAGGATTCCGGTTGGGGTCAATGGACTCAAGCTTTAAGTTCTGAGAATTTAGAGGAGTCTCCTGTCTGGGAGATTTATTTGACGGGGAGGTCATGATGTCTTTCGAGCAGCTGAGTCAGAAATATGAGCTATCTCGGAAGGACCTATTTCATTACCTCAGGTTAGGGACTTCATACAAAAAAAGACTGCATTAATGGTTAGTCCCTATAAGGCGGATATGGGGAGGAGAGTACTCCAATCTATAGGTGCTCTCTCGGTCAGTACCTTTTAAGAAGTAATGTTTCGAAGGACATTGAGAGGCTATGCAGAACCTGGACTCGGGAATTAGGGGTGGAAATCTCGTCAGAAGCTTGGGAGGATATTTGGGAGAACATAAGGAAGATTTCGATCTGTAACAGGGCTGATCTGGCACCGGAGCAGCTTACGAAATTTAAGACAGGAGCATCTCCAGCGTGCCCCAAATGTAAACAGATGTTGGCACTCTTACTCATTGCTTGTGGTCATGCCAACAAACTTCGTAGGTATTGGGGTGCCATAGCGAGTGTTTTGGGAACTGAGGTTTTGTTGGATTCAGTGTCCCTCCTCTTGGGTCTTCCAAATCGTCCCTCTTTAGACATGCACGGGAAGACATTGTTTAATATTCTTTCATTCTGTGCGAGGAAGAACATTCTAATGAGCTGAGTATCGGAGAATCCTCCGGAACTTTCAGGCTGGCGTAGGTTAGTTATGGAGCACATCCCCCTGGACTTACTTACGAATATGGTCCACCAGAAAACAGAGCTGTTTTATAGAACATGGCGGCCCTTTCTGAATTATATAGATGTAGACTTGTCGGCTATATTGGTTAGGACCTTTGTGTAGTCATGAGGGCTATGTATAGCGGTCTGGGGGCCCCTGGGGGGAAGAATCCTGAACAAATACGGGTTTGCTTACTAATGGTCCCGTTGGTGGGCAGCTTTGGTGGGATTGTGCTGAGTGTAGTAATTTAACTGAATATAACAATGTACCTTGGTATAACTTGGTTTAATTTTGTTTTTTTTTCTTATTTATTGAATTGTAGTTTTTGTAGGTTTTTTTGTCTCTCTCTCCTCAGTGGTTGGTGGAGTAGAGTAGTAGTTTGTTTTTTGTTATTGTCATTATATTATAAAATTGTTACACTATCTTGTAGTGATTTTGTAATTTTGTAAAAAATTTAAAATCTTTTTTCTCTTTACAAAAAAAAGGCATTAATCCAGTTCAATCCTTGCAGCTAGGACAAACTGAGGACTGCAGGTGCTGGAGATCAGAGTTGAGAGTGTGGTGCTGGAAAAGCACAGCAGGTCAGGCAGCAGCCAAGGAGCCGGAGAATACGCCCAAAACGTCGATTCTCCTGCTCCTCAGAGGCTGCCTGACCTGCTGCATTTTTCCAACACCACACTCTTGACTCAATCGTTGTAGCGTCAGATGGTCAGGATAAAGCCAAATCACACACCTTTGTCTTTTACAGCAGTAACTGCGGTATCCGTGTAAATTCATTCATTTACTCACGTGCTGAACAGTTGTGGGACAATTAAGGAGCTTTGCAGTGTTAGTGACTGAGTGTGAGTCAGCTAAATGAGTAATGGTGAGGTAAGTGGTAAGGGGACAGAGTGCTGGGGGGTGGTGGGGGTTGGATCAAAGTGGGAAAGGTGGAAAAGGTGTAGAGTGGCAAGAGTCATCATAGACACAGTGACAAGGTGAATGAGTTGATAAGTCAGTTCAGCTTGGGGATGTATTAGGTCATGGGAGGGGGGGAGGCGGTGGTATTATTGAGTTTGTATCTGGAAGGGTTGGTGGGGGATACGGGGTTTATGTCCGGAGAGTGAAGGTGTTAATTGATCTATTCCAAGGGGCTGGGGTGCTGGAGGTCTGGTCAGTCCAGGGATGGAGTACTGGATTGGGACAAGTTTACACTCCCCTGGCATTTACCTTGTGGTCAGTGCATTGGGAGTGAGAGGGGTATGAACAACGTTCTTTCAGGGTATGTCTGCTCTACAACTATCACAGGACTGGAAAACCTGGGCCAGTATATCCAGGTTGGAACTGGAGATTCATAGAGATGTACAGCACAGAAACAGACCCTTCGGTCCAACCCGTCCATGCCGACCAGATATCCCAACCCAATCTAGTCCCACCTGCCAGCACCCGGCCCATATCCCTCCAAACCCTTGCTATTCATATACCCATGATCGATTGACTAAAGGGAGGGAGTTAAAGATGGCGGGTGGCACTGGGCAGATGGAAAAGTGCAGTTAAAGCCGAAATCAGATCAGAACTGATCTTAGTGAATGATGGAGCAGACTCAAGGGACTAAGTGGCTTGTTATACTCCCACTTCTTGTGCACTTTCACCGGTAAAATCCCTGGGAAATCCTGTTGCCGTGTGTGATGAAAATCAAATTTGATTTGTGGCTTTTCTAAAATCCATTGGGCTTAATTACAAAACAAATAGAATCAGGATGTGCCTCCTCTGACCTAAAACAATAACAGTATCAAAACGCCGAGTCATCGAACAGGATTTGACACATTCACTCACTCTGTACTCATGACCATGGCGCTCTGCGTAATTAGGAAAGATTGATTAATGAACATTTACCTCAAGATTTTGCACTTCCCTGGCAGATTTGTTTAAAAACCCACTGCCTGACATTGAACTATGTGTTTGTTCACTGAGCATCATGGAATGTGGACACAGTTCCCCATAGCTTATTAATCTATGTTACGCCCAACTCTCAGTTTTTGTGAGGCAAATGAAGCAGAATCTAATTTTAATGATGAGTTGAAGAAAATTATTGATGTTGGAAAACTCAATGCCTGCACTGCATCACAGAGGATGAAAAAACATTCCCACCAGTGTGTGCATTGCCAATTTTAATCCTTCGTTTGTATACTTTTAGTTATATTCAATAATTGCTCCTCCCCATGACCAAAACTATTTTTCACAGACTCCCTACAGCACAGAAAGAGGCTATTCGACCCATCACCAGCACTGTGAAGAGTGCCACCCCCTCTCCAATAAACCCACATTTACCAGGGGTAATCCACCTAGTCTAATCATCCCTGGACACTATGGGGTAATTTAGCTTGGCGATCCACCTAACCTGCACATCTTCAGACTGTCGGAGGAAACTGGAGCACCTGGCGAACACAGGGAGAAGTGCGAACTCCACACAGACAGTCACCCAAGGCCAGAATTGAACCTGGGTCTCTGGTGCTGTGTGGCAGCACTGCTAACCATTGAGCCACCAGTCCACCCTAGTTCTCCACCCCTGCCCTGCAGTATAGAAACGTCTGCAGTCTGGTACCTCTTTTTCGTGTGTAAGATTGTACATTTCACAGGAGAGTTTCAACCCTGACTCCAAACCATCCAAGAAGGTAGTAGGACAGGTGACTAATAACATCATCAAGTAGAAGAGTCAGTAACACAAAAGGTGTGTGCCAAAGGGTAGCATGGATGGTTTGGTGAGTGTATTAGGGGAGGAGAGAGTTAGAAAGTGGACGTATGGACTTGGAGTAGAAGTTGGCCTTTTGAGGCTGTTGCATCATTCAATTCGTTCATTACTGAGCTATATATGTTTCCACATCTCCACCGGATCTGATAACCTTTGATTCCACTACCTAACAAGAATTTAACTCCCTCCACCTTAAAAATATTCAATGACTCCACCTATACCATCTTCGAAGCAGATTTTCAAAGATACACTATCATCTGAGAGAAATACAGATATACTAAACTCCGTCCTAAAACACCGGCCCTTAGTTTTTAACAGTATCCACTGGTTCTGGACTCGCTCACAGATTAAAACATCCATGGTATGTCCAATTTGTCTAAACCTTTCAGGATCTTAAACTCTCAAATCATGTCACCTACTGGAAACAAGGCCAGTCTGTGCAACCTTTCCTCATACGAAAACCTATTCATTCAGATATCAATCCAGTAAATTTCCTCTGTACTACCTCCAACATATTTACAATCTTCTGCATATAAGGAGACCAAAACCACACCCATTCTTCAAATAGTCTCACCAATGTATAACTGAAACATAATGTCCTTACTTTTATGTTCAATTCATCCTGTACTAAAGGAAAGCATTCCATTAGACTTTGCAATTACTTGCAGCACCTACATGTTACGTTTTACTCGAGAAGAGAGCTGTAGAAAGGCAATTTCAGAGATTACATCCTGGGATCAGAGCAATAAATATCGAGGATGCTTGAAATGCTAATGTTGGAGCAACAGAATGTTGTTGGAAGATTGTAGGACTGGAGGAGGTTGGTGAGATAGAGATCATGGGCAGATGAGAATTTTAAAATGTCTTTTGGTTAACCCTAAATGTTGCCCATTTCTACCTTGGCACAGCCCATTTGAGAGAGAAGAACTTTGTAAAAGAAGATAATGTGAAAGTTAACAGTATGCTATTAGTTTCTGAATGTATCCTTCTTCACAATATATCATTTAACTCCTGAAGTGCACAACATTTGGTAATAACATGGTTATTAGGGATCTTGCAGTGCAGTGGTAATGTCCCTACTTCTGAGCCAGGAGACACACAATCAAATATCACCTTTGATGAAAAATATCTCAACAGTCGAGATTCTATTTCTGTGCCTTGCTGTAATTAATCTGTGACTGTTTAGTCAGCCACCAGGTCCAAAGTCATTGACAGTCCATCTCTCTGCTAATGATCTGTATTTAGTATTTAATTATCCTTCAGAATTTGCCATCAACCTATTATGTAAAAATATTCAAATTGCTTATGAGCTGAGACAAAAATAGAAATTGTTGGAAAATCTCAGCAGGTCTGGCGGCATCTGTGGTGAGAAATCGGAGTTATCATTTCAGGTCAAGTCACCCTTGCTCAGAACTGATGGCGGCAAGGAAAATATTGGTTTATATGCAGACGTTAGGGTGGGGGGAGAGGTAAGGAGTAAACAATAGGTGGGATAGAGCCCAAAGAGAGAGAACAGCAGTTAGCCAGATCGAAGGAGTGGATAATGACCTATCCAGGAGAATGAATAGCTGTGAACTGGGACTGGATTAGAGTGGAGCAGGAAAATCGACGTTTTGGGCAAAAACCCTTCATCAGGAATAGAGGCCTATGAAGGGCTTTTGCCTGAAACGTCGATTTTTCTGCTCCTCGGATACTGCCTGACCTGCTGTGCTTTTCCAGCACCACTCTAATCTAGACTCTGGTCTGCAGTCCTTGTTTTTACCTTGTTAACTGGGACTGTTAGTGATTAACAATGAGTGGTGTGTAATAGCAGACTATGATAACAAGGCCTGGTGTGTGGGCCTGGGGTGAGGACATGGGAAAACTCGAGCCCTAAAGTTATTGAACTCTATACAGTATTGATCCAGAAGGCTGCAGAGTCCCCAAGTGGAAAATGAGGTGCTGTTCTTCCAGCTTACACTGAGCTTCGCTGGAGCACTTGAGACAGAGATATTGGCCACGGAACAGGATGCTGTATTGAAGTGACAGACAACTGGAAACTTAGGGTCATTTTTGCAGACAGAACACAAGTGTTCTCCAAAGTGGTCAGTCAGTCTATGCTTCATTTCCCCAATGTATCCGGGACCCACATTGTGAGCAGTGAATGTAGTAACTAGTTTGTGTGAAATGCAGGTCAAGTACTGCTTCACCGAGAAGGTGTGTTTGGGGTCTTCGATACTGAGCTTAATTAGCTGCTTTTATCAAAGGTAATATTTTACAGCAAACAGCAAACAGCAAATTAACTCAGCAATCAGCAAACAGTGTGGAGAATGTGGTACTGGAAAAGCACAGCAGGTCAGGCATCAAATGAGGAGCAGAATCGATGTTTCGGGTGTTTTCCAGCACCACACGGTTGATTCTGAACTCCAGCATGTGCAGTCCTCACTTTCTCCCAACCAGAAAACAGAGTCTATTTTACAGCATTATGGTCTGTCTGCTCTATATTGGCTGCAGCACTTCAAGAAGGCAGCTCACCACCACCTTCTCAATGGGCAACTGAGGATGGACAGTAAATACTGGCCCACATCCCATGAGTGAACAATCAAAACAGCAAGTAGAGACTATTAAGTCAGCGATCAGCAAACAATGTCTATTTTGCAGCAAATAAAGTCAATTTTACAGTGAACAATAAACAAGAGTATTTAAACGGCAATCAGCTCTTCGAGTTTATTTTACAGTAAACGGCAAATAGAATCTATCTACTTGGATGCTCCAGCAACTACAGCAAACAGAATTCACATTCCAAATCGACAAAAGTCTCGTAAAAGAAGCAGGATTATTTCAACAGCAAAGGGCAACAGGTGGAAGAGAGTTGCACAGTACATGTTACAGGTAATCCCAGATGTTTGCAGCAGCTTGGTTTCTGCGTCACTATTTGCAGCTTAAAAAGAAACATAGTAGAGGCAGGGCTGTGATGTGATCCCAAGGACTGCATGTTCACTTCAGAACGGTGCATTCACGTGTTTGAGTCATCCTGTATTAGAAATTACATCTCAACCGCTGAATAAAGCACACTTTCCATTAATGCCAATTGTTTGCTTTTAACTATAGCATGCAATTCAATTATTGTAGCTACTTTATTAAAACCATACATTACTAGCAAATTCTAAAACACAAGAACATTGTGGAGAATACCAATGAATTTCAATAGTTTCATAATTTACAACACTGTCATTTGAATACCTGTGGTTGATTTGCAATAATGCTTTTCTCTTACAGAGGGAGTTATTGACCCTACTTTTAATAATGCCTATCCCTTAATAATTCATTTGAATGGTGATTTACTATTTATACCCTAATGCATCACACCTGTGATTAATTTCAGTGCACCGTGTCACTCAGGGATTATACTGGCAAGACTGATCCTCTTAGCAGAATGACAATTTATCGGTGAGTGCTAAATGAGTTGAAATACCCAACATAAATCAGAACTGGTCAGGAAACAGTCTCACCCCTGAATCAGGATGATATAGGTAGAGATCCCTCCAAAAGACTTAAATGCAAAATTCAGTCTGACAGTTCCAGGGTAGTACTGGGAGAGTGCTGCGCTGCTGTATATGTCATCTTTCAGATGCAGTGTGAAAGAGTAGACCTATTGGCCGCCTGAGGTAGAAGGTTCCATGGAAAAGGAGCCGGGATTTCTTCCCAATGTCCCTTCTAGTAGTTATTCCTCACCCAAAACAAATTTAAAGCAGGTAATTGCCAAACTGCTGTGTCTGGGACCTTGCTGTGTGCAAATTCCAACCATTGACTGCCCGTCATTTTGGAACATCTTTGAAAGGCTCTGTTTCATCATCTTTTTTTTAATTCCCAATTTTCCAGAAAACTGAAAGTTTTCAACCCTTAGCCCCACAACGCCAACATGGGTCAGTACAAATGGGACAATGATTGGATTAGACTCCCTACAGCGTGGAAACAGGCCCTTCGGCCGAACCCGTCCACACCGACCCTCCGAAGAGTAACACACCCAAACCCATTTCCCTCTGACTAACGCACCTAACACTATGGACAATTTAGCATGGCCAATTCACCTGACCTGCACATCTTTGGACTGTGGGAGGAAACTGGAGCACCCGGAGTAAACCCACACAGACACAGGAAGAATGTGCAAACTCCACACAGACAGTCACCTGAGGCTGGAATCAAACTTGGGATCCTGGTGCTGTGAGGCTGCAGTGCTAACCACTGAGCCACTATGCCGCCCAAATGTGAAGTTCTATCCCCCGATAGCTCTTTGGAAAGGTAAATAGAATAGATTTTGTGGTGCTAAACCTTTCAATCTATAACATACCCAGAATCAACCAACACAGAACATAGAACATTACAGCGCAGTACAGGCCCTTCAGCCCTTGATGTTGCGCTGCCCTGTGAAACCAATCTGAACCCAAGCTAACCTACACTATTCCATTCTAGCCTCAACGATAATAGCTGAGACAAACAGAGAGAGAGAGACAGAAAGAGTAAGAAAAAATTGAAAAGACAATAGTCAGTGTTTCCATTCATGAATTCCTCCCAGTTCACAGGGCAAGAGCTTTTTGAGAAAGAGGGAGAGAGATGGTTACTTAATGCTTATCCCACATATTGTTCAAATCAGTTATGAAATAGAAACATAGAAAATAAGAGCTGTAGGCTATTCAGCCTTTTGAGCCTTCTCTGCTGATCATAGCTGATTATCCAATTCAGTACCCTGTTTCCGCTTCCTCCCCATACTCTCTGATCCCTTTAACCCTAAGAACAGTATCAAACTCCTTGAAAACATTCAATGTTTGGCCTTAACCACTTCCTGTGACAGAAAATTCCACAGCCTCATTGGGTGAAGAAATTTCTCCTCATCTCAGTCCTGAGTTCTCTACCCCATATCCTTAGACTGTGACTCCCAAAAATGTAAATCCTAGTAACTAGGGAAATTATAATCAATGTTTTGTAAAATAACATCATGAGTGGAAAATAAGTAAAAGTAATGGTGGCCATAAAATTGCCAAGTTATTGTTTAAAACCCATTTAGTTCACTATATGTGAATTAGGAGAGGAGATGTGCACTTACCCACACTAGCATATCTGTGATTTCAGACCGAAGGCAATGTGGCTGGTTATTAATTGCTGTCTAAGAATGGTCAAGCAGAACCTCAGTTGTATTTAAGAAGGTGGCTCATCACTGCCTTCTCAAGGACAAACAGGAATGGACAATAAATGTAGGCCTTGCCAGCAACACTCACATCCTGTGAATAAATAATTTTTAAAAAACTGCCCCTGGAAAGATTCCCACCCACGTATTTCTTACTGGGAAGGCTACCAAATGCAGAAGCGCTTATAGAGAAAGAGAGAGTTTAAAATAAGTGAGTGTTATACATGATTTATTGCATTATTAATACTGGTCTCATATCTTATGAATGACATTGCCATAAATGAGTTATATAAGCCTACATCGTCAATTTGAGGCATCAGGTTTGGTTAAGCAAACAGTCTGGTGTGATAAGCCGATCAGTAACCTAAAGAGCTAACTAGGTCAACCAAAGTCTTTCGCCGAATGGTAACACCAGAGATGTTAACTTTCATCTTTCAGATGCTGACCGACCAGATTCCAATGCTCCCTGTAGTCATCACTTACTGTGTGGATTGTCTACCCTTGCCTATAACTGGATTTTTATTGCACCACCCATGACATCTATATCTTTGTCACTTAAAATTTAGGCTTTGGAAATCCGTCCTTAGACCGATAACCCTCTCTACTTCTCTCCTTCCCTCTTTTAAGAACCTTATTAAAACCTATCTCTCTGACCAAGCTATTGCTCACCTGTTCTTACAATTATGAAGTTTATGGAATCATCATAGAATCCCTACAGTGTGGAAGCAGGCCATTCAGCCCATCAACTGCCCCTCTGAAAAGCATCCCAGCCAGACTCACCCCACTACCTAATTACTATAATCTTGCATTTCCCGTGGCTAATCCACCCAACGTACACATCCCAGGACACTATGGGCAACTTAGCATGGCCAATCCACCTAACCTGCACATAGAATCAAACAGCACGGAAACAGGCCCTTCAGTCCAACTCATTAAGAGGTGATGTTTTCTCCTGTTTTCTCACTTGACACAGCTTGAAGCACCAAGTACTCCCAGCATCTTGGCTAAATTGCCACTTGTAACATCTCTAGATTTCTTGTTATGTTTTGAGACTGGGTCTTCAATTTGAAGTAAAATAAAAGGGGTGATGTCACCTGCTTTCAATTCTGATGGGTTTGATTGTTAGAGATCAGAGGAAGACTGAGTTTGTTTTATTGGAAGAAAATGCAAGGTGTTGGAAACAATTGAAGCAGCCTATGCGCTAATGGGTAGCTTGTGAATTTCTAATGTCTTAGAAAAGAGCTGAGAATGTCAGGTTGCAAAGCTAATGTTTAAATTGTCTATTTAGTTCCAAGATGAAAGAGAGTTTCGCCCCCCCCCCCCCCGTATTGCTACCTGGATACAAGCCCGTTGTGATTCTAATTGCCTTGGAAATGAATTTTGCAAGGGAAAGAATTTCTAACGATATCTTTGATAACTCAGAGAGAAACTGGGGGTGTGACAGGATCAAGCGAGAGAGAATAATTCAATGGTTCACTGTGCAGGAATGTGGTGGAACTGTGGTGCAGCATGGTGGCTCAATGGCTAGCACTGCTGCCTTGCAGTTCCAGGGACCTGGGTTCAATTCCGGCCTTGGGTGACTGTCTGTGTGGAGTTTGCACATTCTCCCTGTGTGTGCATGGGTTTCCTCCAGGTGCTCTGGTTTCCTCCCACAAACCAAAGATGTGCAGGTCAGGTGAATTGGCTGTGCTAAATTGCCCATAGTGTTAGGTGCATTAGCCAGGGGTAAATATAGGTTAGGGGAATGGGTCTGGGTGGATTACTCTTCGGAGGGTTGGTGTGGACTTGTTGGGCCGAAGGGCCTGTTTCCAAACTGTAGGGAGCCTAATCTAATCAACTAACATTGGATTGGAAATACCAGAATCTGTGGGGAGTTGAAAGGTGTCCAGACGCAGTGGCAACAGGGACGTACTCCTGGCTTTTGGGGCTGGTGACAGCAATGGTGGCAAAACCCCTCCAGTGATCAGAGGCAGCGGCGACAGGCTTTTCAAGATGACATCTCTGAGGAGGGCAGCCAGAGTGGGACTTTTGGTAAGACAGTGGCGGTGGCCTGAAACCAAAAGAGAAAATTCTGCAAAATCTCAGCAGGTCTGGCCGCACCTGTAAAGGGAGAAAAGAGCTGATGTTTCGAGTCTAACTGACCCTTTGTCAAAGCTAAAAAAAGGGGAGAAATAGGGAGGTATTTATAAGAGGCTGAGAGAAGGTTTCCAGAAGCTTCTGAGATGGCTCCAAAAGCAAAAGTAGCAATAAAGAGATAATAATGACAGTGCATAGAGAGATTATAGGGAGATTAGGAGCTGTGAATGACCAAGGCTGAAGCCAGTGCTGTGTGACAAAATATGAGGGGGATGGGGGACTCTATCCTTTTCTCTCAGCTCCTTCGCCTCCGCCACATTTATTCCGATGAGGCCACTTTCCAAAGTGGTGCTCTTAATATCTGCTCCCTCTTCTCCAACCATGGTTTCCCACCTCCAGTTGTTGGCAGGGCTCTTGACAGCATGTGGTCCATCTCCCACGCCATGACCCTCACCCCCTCCCTCCCCTCCCAGAACAAGGATAGGGTCTCACTTGTTCTCACCTTTCACCCCACCAGCCTTCACATGCAAAGAAAAATCCTCCGCCATTTTCGCCAACTCCAACACGACGCCACCACTAAACACATCTTCCCTTCCCTCCCCCTGTCTGCATTCCGCAGAGATCGTTCCCTCCAGGACAACCTAGGCCACTCCTCCATCATACCTAACACCTCTCCCATCACACATGGCACCTTCCCATCACACCTAACACCTCTCCCATCACACACGGCACCTTCCCATCACACCTAACACCTCTCCCATCACACACGGCACCTTCCCATCACACCTAACACCTCTCCCATCACACATGGCACCTTCCCATCACCCCTAACACATCTCCCATCACACACGGCACCTTCCCATCACACCTAACACCTCTCCCGTCACACACGACACCTTCCCATGCAATCGCAGAAGGTGCAACACCTGCCCCTTTACCTCTTCTATGCTCACCATCCAAGGCCCCAGACACTCATTTCAGATTAAGTAGCATTTCCACTTGTACCTCTTTCAATTTGGTCTATTGCATTCATTGCTCCCAATGTGGTCTCCTCTATATCGGAGAGACAAAACGCCGACTGTGTGATCGCTTTGCTGAGCACCTTCGGTCTGTACGCAATCAGGTCCTGGACCTTCCCGTGGCTTGCCGCTTCAACACACAATCCTGCCCCCATTCCCACATGTCTGTCCTGGGCCTGCTGCAATGTTCCAGTGAAGCTCAACGCAAACTGGAGGAACAGCATCTCACCTTCCGACTAGGCCCGTTACAGCCTGACAGTCCCAACATTGAATTCAACAACTTCAGATAATTTTATTTCATTTATTTCATTTATTTTTTAAACTTTTTTTTAACTGTTCTGTACCTCTTATTTCTTGATTGTCTCTCTTTCTCTCACTCCCCATTCTCGTATCACCTTTTTCTCTCCTCTTTCCCCTTTGCTACCCTTTTCCCCTGTTTTCCATTTTGCCTCTGCTTCACCCCTTTCCCCCCCCCCCATCCCCCACATATTTTGTCACACAGCACTGGCTTCAGCCTTGGTCATTCACAGCTCCTAATCTCCCTATAATCTCTCTATACACTGTCATTATCACCTCTTTATTGCTACCTTTGCTTCTGGAGTCATGACTCACTTTCTCTCAGCCTCGTATAAATACCTCCCTATTTCTCCCCTTTTTTTAGCTTTGACAAAGGGTCAGTTAGACTCGAAATGTCAGCTCTTTTCTCTCCTTACAGATGTTTCAAGACCTGCTGAGATTTTCCAGCATTTTCTCTTTTGGTTTCAGATTCCAGCATCCACAGTAATTTGCTTTTATAGTGGCAGTGGCCTTGTTGGGCAGTGAAGCTGGGGTCTTCTAATTGCTGTAGGCTCAGAGTGGGGACTCTTGGCTGCAGTAAACCCAGAGCAGGGCCTCCTGGTTGCAGTAGGCCCAGAGTGGGGACTCCTGGTTGCAGTAGGCCCAGAGCGGAGACACCTGGTTGCTGTAGGCCCAAAGTGGGAACTCCTGCTAGGCCTTTTCTCGTTGGAATGGCGAAGGATGAAGGGTGACTTGATAGAGGTTTATAAGATGATCAGAGGAATAGATAGAGTAGACAGTCAGAAACTTTTTCCCCGGGTGCAACAGAGTGTTACAAGGGGACATAAATTTAAGGTGAAGGGTGGAAGGTATAGGGGAGATATCAGGGGTGGGTTCTTTACCCAGAGAGTGGTGGGGGCATGGAATGCGCTGCCTGTGGGAGTGGTAGAGTCAGAATCTTTGGTGACCTTTAAGCGGCAATTGGATAGGTACATGGATGGGTGCTTAAGCTAGGACAAATGTTCGGCACAACATCGTGGGCCGAAGGGCCTGTTCTGTGCTGTATTGTTCTATGTTCTATGTTCTATGGTTGCTGTTGACCCAGAGTGGGGCCTCCTGGTTGCAGTAGGACCAGAGCAGAGACTCGTGATTGCTGTAGGCCCAGAGCAGAGACTCCTGGTTGGAGTAGGCCCAGAGCGGAGACTCCAGGTTGCAGTAGGCCCACAGCAGGGACTTCTGGCAGTAGAGTGGAGACTCTTGGTTGCATGGTAAGTGTGGGATCAGCATGGCAGCAACGGTGGTGTTGATGAGATAGGCCCAGTGGCAACAAGATGGGTCTGCCGCAGGTGGTGGCAGGGCAGTGGGAGTGGGGTGGTAAAAACATTTCTGCGTCTATCCTGTCAAGTCCACGAACAATCATAAATATTTCAATAAGGTTGTCTCTTGTTATTCTAAATTGCAATGGGTACAGGCCAACTTACTCAATCCATCCACTTAAGAAATTCCTGTTTGATTATCAACAGAAGTCACACAACTTCAGGTTACAATTCAGAATGTTTATTTGAAATCACAAACTTTTGGAGCAGTGTTCCGAAAGCTTATGATTTCAATTAAACTTGTTGGACTATAACCTGGTGTCATGTGACTTCTGACTCGATACACCCCAGTCCGACACTGGCACCGGGTGGTGGTGGAGGGTTGTTTTTCAGATTGGAGGCCTGTGACTAGTGGAGTGCCATAAGGATCGGTGCTGGGTCCACTGCTTTTTGTCATTTATATAAATGATATAAATGATATGGATGTGAGCACAAGAGGTATATTTAATAAGTTTGTAGATGACACCAAAATTGGAGGTGTAGTGGACAGCGAAGAAGGTTACCTCAGCTCACAACATGATCCGGACCAGATGGGCCAATGGGTTGAGAAGTGGCAGATGGAGTTTCATTCAGATAAATGCGAGGTGCTGCATTTTGGGAAAGCAAATCTTAGCAGGACTTATACACTTAATGGTAAGGTCCTAGGGAGTGTTGCTGAACAAAGAGACCTTGGATTGCAGGTTCATCGCTCCTTGAAAGTGGAGTTGCAGATAGATAGGATAGTGAAGAAGGCATTTGGTATGCTTTGCTTTATTGGTCAGAGTATTGAGTGCAGGGGTTGGGAGGTCATGTTGCGGTTGTACAGGACATTGGTTAGGCCACTTTTGGAATATTGTGTGTAATTCTGGTCTCCTTCCTATCGGAAAGACGTTGTGAAATGTGAAAGTGTGCAGCAAAGATTTACAAGGATGTTGTCAGGGTTGGAGGGTTTGAGCTATAAGGACAGGTTGAACAGGCTGGGGCTGTTTTTCCCTGGAGCGTCGGAGGCTGAGGGGTGACCTTAGAGAGGTTTATAAAATCATGTGGGGTATGGGTAGAACAAAGAGACAAAGTCTTTTCCCTGGGGTCAGAGAGTCCAGAACTAGAGGGCATAGGTTTAGGGTGAGAGGGGAAAGATATAAAAGAGACCTAAGGGGCAACTTTTTCTTGCAGAGGGTGGTGTGTGTATGGAATGAGCTGCCAGAGGAAGTGGTGGAGGCTGGTACAATGGCAGCATTTAAAAAACAAGTGGATGGGTATATGAATAGGAAGGGTTTGGAGGGATATGGGCCGGGTGCTGGCAGGTGGGACTAGATTAGGTTGGGATATCTGGTCGGCATGGACGGGTTGGACCAAAGGGTCTGTTTCCGTGCTGTACAGCTCTATGTCTCTGTGAATAAATGTGAGTAAAACGGCAGCAAAAACAATGAGACTTTTCTTCCATTTAGAGAGCTTCCTGAGACCTTTGGAGATAAAGACAAAAACCATCACTGCTGCTGTACCTGGGATAAAAGTGTTGGAAACATGTAGCATGTCTGAAGAATGAGCTCACTCATTTCTCTTTCAAATGATTAAAGACTGACCTACATTTCAACCCCACTGCCTTCTACTTTTATTGCTTAATTCTGTGGATTTTGTAACCCAGCGCTGCTTCAGTTCATCTTCTGCTTGAATTGTCATCAGTGTCTCTGTTTGAACACCAGCCTTGATCTACCTGGTAACCCTCTCATGTTTGGGTTCACAGCCCATTCCAGAAGTTGAGCACAAAACCAAAGTCTCTCGTGCAGATGGATGGCAATTCTGCCCTGTCAGAAGTACCGACTTTCAGGTAAGATACTTTGGCAAAACCTGCTTACATAACTGTAAGATTAAGGAGGTGGAAACACTGATAAAATAAATCTTATTAAAACACAAATGTCAAGAGATGCTGGCCAGGACTGTTGGAAATAGTCATGTGGCAGCCTAGGCTGTGGAGAGGCAGTGGTTTACTGATCATGTCACTGTGCTAGTAATCTTGAAGTTCATTGCATTACTCTGGGGACATGAGTTCAAATCCTAACATGGCAGGTGATGAAATTTGAATTTGATCAAAAATAAAATTCTAGAATTTAAAAAAAAGACTAGCCTCGTGTCTTCCATATAACTGACTGCAATTGTTTTTCTTAAACTTAACCTATTTTGCTAATCAACCTGTTTAGAAATATTAATACACACCTTGGGAGCAGATGGGACTTGAACCCAGGCTTTCTACTCCAGAAGTAGGGGCACTATGACACAAGAGGGCCCTCATATTTCCCCCAACAATGAATTCATAGTTTTGATTAGACTCTTAATTCCAGCCTTCTGCTGAATTTAAATTCCACCATCTGCCGTGGCAGGGTTTGAAAACAGGTTCCCAGGAACATTACCTGGATCTTGAGGTTAATAGTCTAGATTGGAGTGGTGCTGGAAATGCACAGCAGGTCAGACAGCATCCGAGGGGCAGGAAAATCGACACATGAATTCACCTCACCTGCTGAAGGGCTTTTGCACAAAATGTCGATTGTCCTGCTCCTCTAATGCTGCCTGGCCTGCTGTGCTTTTCCAGCACCACTCTAATCTTGACTCTAATCCCCAGCATCAGCAGTACCCACTTCCACACTCTCTAGATTAATAGTTAATTGATAATACCACTAGACCCTCACTTGTCCTAATATGGATCACTTCACAATAGTGTGAGTCATCCTTGTGCAGGGGCCATTCCCAATCTTCTCTATATCATTGCAATTTTAGTCAATGTGCTGCCAAGATTGTTTATGAGAAAAGACCATCTGGTGCACTAACATCCTTGTGTGAAGGTAATTCTTATGCAGCCTGACCTATGCATGACTCCAGACCTCCAGCAACTTGATTAACTCTTAACTGTCCCTTTGGCACTTAGGGTGGACAATAACTGATAGCCAGGTACATGCACATCTCAGGAAATAATTTTACAGAGCATGAGTGTTTCTGGAAAAGACGCATTTTGTTGAAGCTTTTCATTTTGTACTAACAGGAAAATTTGTTAAAATACAATTTAGGGAGGGTGTCTTTCTTTCGCCAATAGTCAATCACTGCTGGAAATTGTATCAAATGTGCGAGAGTTGAATTGAGCTCCCTATTTGTCCTTCCCACTGAACACGAAGGATCACTACTTCAGAAAACATAATGAGAGTAATCCCCAATGTTCTGGCTTACATACATCCCTCAATCAACATCAGTAACATAGATTACCTGGTCATCATCACATTGCTGATTGAGGGACCTTGTTGTGGCCAAATTGGCTGCTGTGTCTCCTAGGTTACAATACTTCAAAGGATTTTGAGTGCTGTGGAACACTTTGAGATGTTGAAGGGTCAGGAAAGTTGTTGGCATGTCACTGTAGTTTTACCAGACCATAGGGTCTGCTCTCTAATTAGAAAGAAACAACTGGTGGTGATTTAACCGGAGGGCCACCAGACCTCAGGTGAGGGAAGAGATTGAGAAGGAGAGTCCTTCGTGGTAACCTCAAACCAGTAGATGGGAACTGAATCCACACTGTTGGTGTCACACTGCTCTATAAACGGACAATCCAGCCAACTGAGCGAAACCAATTCCCGGTCAGGGAAGTGCTACAGCATGGAATCATAAAAGGTCTACAGCAAAAAGAAAATGGCCTTCTTCCTGGCCAGGTTGTGCTCGTCAGTGTAATTGCAAAACTTTCTTTTTTCACCACGAAACGCAATTATTCCAACACCCTGCTGACCAGCCTCCCCCTTTTCCACTCTGCATAAACTTGACAACATTCAAAATCCAGCCTGCATTTCATCTCGCAGCAAGTCCGATTTACCCATGACCTCACGAACCTGCACTGATTCCCACTCTGGCTCCACTGAAATTTTAAAATGATCATCTTTGCATGGCAGCTCAGTGTTTAGCACTGCTGCCTCACAGCTCCAGGGACCCAGATTTGATTCCAGCCTCGCATGATTGTGCATGGAGTTTGCACACTCTCCCCGTGTCTGTGTGGGTTTCCTCCAGGTGCTCCAGTTCCTCCCACAGTCCAAAGTCTTGCAGATTAGGTGAATTGGCCATGTTAAATTGCCCATAGTGTTCAGGGATGTGTAGGTTAGGTGCATGAGTCGGGGTAAATGTCATGAGTTTGCGTGGGATACTCTTCGGAGGGTCCGTGTCCACTTGTTGGGCCAAAAGGCCTGCTTCCACACAGTAGGGATTCTAATTCTAAAAGAAGCCCTCAGTTGACTCTGCAGTCCCTACCTCCATCTGTGTTACAGTCCTGAGTTATCACTGCTATCATCCAATTCGAGCATCTTACACATCCCCAAGTTCAGACGTTCCAGCATTGATAGATGTGCCTTCATGGGGAATTGAATTGGAATTGGAATTTCCTTATGTTGATGGTATACAGGTGTTGCTGGCTAGGGCCAGGTTTCATTGACAAACCCTAATTACCCAAATAGCTGTTAAGAGTGAACCATAATGCCGTCGGCAAGGAGTCACATATAGTCTGGGCAAAGATCCCTAAAGGGTATCTGTGAGCCAACAACAATTAAAATGGTTTTCTTTCACTTCAGATTTTTCTGAATTCGGATTTCACCACCTGTCATGAACTCATGTCCCCAGAATGTTGGCCTCAGTCACTCTTGCTAATCCAGTGGCATTGTCCATGCCACCATAGCTCCCCAGACGACGCCACCAGAATATGTTGTGGGAAAGATGCAAGTTAGGTTGGTCTTGGTGGTGAGAACAAAATAATATTAGAATCCACATCAATTATTAACTGCTTGAAGGTTTTCTGTTTAATTAATAATGCTCGGGGAGGAGCGTGTGATCATCTTTGTTCACCAGTCTCCCAATCACTCACTCTCTCCCCTCTCCTTCTGTATCCTCCCTGCCTCTCTCTTCTTCCATCCCTCCCACTCCTAGATCACCCATCATTTATTCTCACTCATCTTCTCCACCTTCATGCTAGCTCTCACTTCCACTATTGTCCATCCTTCTTGCACCAATAGTCCCTTCTCCTACTGTCTCCTTTTCCCACTTTCTTCCCCCATCCCCCTCTCTGCACCTTCAAATTCCCTCCACCCACTCCCTCTCTTCTTCGCATTCACATCCTCCCTGCCTCTCTCTGTCTTTTCCTCTTCCCCACTTCCCTTCTCACTCTTTGCCCTCACTTCCTCATTCTCTCTCCCTCTCTCACTTCAATAGCCTTTCCCACCACCCACTTACCACCCCTTATTCCCCTTCTACTCTCCTACACCTCTTCCCCCTCCCATTCCCCCCTCTCCTATTCCCTTCCCTGCATTCTTCTGCTCTCTGCCTCCACACTATCTCTCCCACCCTACCCATTTTTCCCTCCAGCTCCCTTTCCTGCCTCACCCTCTATCCCAGCTTCCTCCCTCCCATCCCTCCATCCTCTCTCACCAATCCTCCTCCTTGCCCCACTCCTTTTCCTTCAACACCTCTTTCTCCCTCCACTCCTCTGTCCTCATTTGCCATCACTCACACACCGTCCCCTGCCCTTCCTCCTTCCCCATCACTCCCTCACTCTTCCCTATCACTCCCTCACTCTTCCCTTCTACTCCCCATCCTTCTTCATACCACTTGAACTCCCCTTCCCTCCCCACTTATTTTCCACTTGATGCTTATCCTTCCTCCCACCCTCCTCACTCTCCATTCACTTACTTTCCTTCCATCCATTCCATCCTTTCTCCCACCGCCTCCTTCCTTTCCTCTCCCTATATTCTTTCTTGCCCTCTCTCTTCTGTTGCCCCTCTCTTTTCTCTCCTATCTCACTGCCTTCCCTCCTCTACCCACCTTCTTCTCCCAAACCTCTCCCTCTTTCCCCTCCTGGCTGCTGCCCCCTTCCCACCTTCAATTCCCTTCCTCCTACTCCTTTCCCCATTTCCTCCTCTGCTTCATCCCTTTGCCTTCTCCCACATCCATTTCCCTCATCCCCTCCTCCCTTCCACCCCGTTGATCCCTTATCTTCAACCTCTTCCCTATCACTCCCTCCTCCCCCTCCCTCCCTTCCCCCTTCCTCCCTTCCTCCATCCCTTCCTCCTCCTCATTTCTCCATCATCCCTTCCTTTTTTCCTCCTTCGATCCCTCCCTCCCTATTCCTCAACCCTCCTCCTTCACCATTGCTTCCCTTCTTCCTCCACTCCTAGCAGTTCCTCATCCCTCCCTCTTCCCCTCCCCTCCTTCTCTCCATCCCTTCTCCTCCTCCATCCCTTCCCCTCTCCCTCCTTCTTTCCCTCCTCTACCATCCCTTCCCCCCTCCTCCACCATCCCTTCCCCCCTCCTCCACCATCCCTTCCCCCCCACCATCCCATCCCCCCCCTCCTCCACCATCCCTTCACCCCCCCTCCATCCCTTCCCCCCCTCCACCATCCCTTCACCCCCCCTCCATCCCTTCCCCCCCCACCATCCCTTCCCCCCCTCCACCATCCCTTCCCCCCTCCTCCCCCATCCCTTCCCCCCTCTTCCCCCATCCCTTCCCCCCCTCCACCATCCCTTCCCCCCCCTCCTCCACCATCCCTTCCCCCCCCTCCACCATCCCTTCCCCCCCCTCCTCCACCATCCCTACCCCCCCCTCCTCCACCATCCCTTCCCCCCCCTCCTCCACCATCCCTTCCCCCCTCCTCCACCATCCCTTCCCCCCCTCCTCCACCATCCCTTCCCCCCCTCCTCCACCATCCCTTTCCCCCCCTCCTCCACCATCCCTTCCCCCCCCTCCTCCACCATCCCTTCCCCCCCTCCTCCACCATCCCTTCCCCCCCCTCCACCATCCCTTCCCCCCCCTCCACCATCCCTTCCCCCCCTCCTCCATCATGCCTTCCCCCCCCTCCTCCACCATCCCTTCCCCCCTCCTCCACCATCCCTTCCCCCCTCCTCCACCATCCCTTCCCCCCTCCTCCACCATCCCTTCCCCCCCCTCCTCCACCATCCCTTCGCCCCCTCCTCCCCATCCCTTCCCCCCCCTCCTCCACCATCCCTTCCCCCCCTCCTCCCCATCCCTTCCCCCCCCTCCTCCCCCATCCCTTCCCCCCCCCTCCTCCCCATCCCTTCCCCCCCCTCCTCCACCATCCCTTCCCCCCCTCCACCCCCATCCCTTCCCCCCTCCACCATCCCTTCCTCCCCTCCTCCCCCATCCCTTCCTCCCCCCCTCCACCATCCCTTCCTCCCCCCCCTCCCCCATCCCTTCCCCCCCCTCCTCCCCCATCCCTTCCCCCCCCTCCTCCCCATCCCTTCCCCCCCCTCCTCCACCATCCCTTCCCCCCCTCCTCCCCCATCCCTTCCCCCCTCCACCATCCCTTCCTCCCCCCCTCCACCATCCCTTCCTCCCCCCCCTCCACCATCCCTTCCTCCCCCCCCTCCACCATCCCTTCCTCCCCCCCCTCCACCATCCCTTCCTCCCCCCCCTCCACCATCCCTTCCTCCCCCCCCTCCACCATCCCTTCCACCCCCCCCCCCACCATCCCTTCCTCCTCCACCATCCCTTCCTCCCCCCTCCTCCACCATCCCTTCCTCCCCCCTCCTCCACCATCCCTTCCTCCCCCCCACCATCCCTTCCTCCTCCACCATCCCTTCCCCTCTCCCTCCTCCTCTCCCTCCTCCATCCCCCTCCCTCCCCGTCGCACTCTGCGGAGGACCCACAGACACAGCCAATCGGTGTTGGCGAGTAGTGACGGCCCCTTTGCCTGGAGCAGCCTATGGGCTGTGGGCAGTGAGGGGGTGAGAGAGCTGCGGCTCCCTGCCTGCCTCAGACACACTGAGGGGGGAGACTGAGTGGGCAAGGGGCTGGGGGGGGGGGAACATTGCAGATGCTCACAGCTCACTGCTCAGTCAGGGGGAGGGAGGGAGGAGAGACAGAGCGGAAAGGAAGGACAAGTGAATCCTGGAACCAGTCAGGCTCCCTCTGAAGGATGGTCAGAATAATTCGTCAGTGTGTGGGAGAAAACAGCAGAGTGCTGTGAATGTGCCGGCTCTAGACTGCGATCCAGCGTGAGCAATGACTTAGAGCGATGCTCCATCTCTGAGCAAAGAAATCCTCGCGGTGAGTGGCCCGGAAAACATCTCATGCTTGTGTTGGGGGTGTTCATAGTGGGGAGCCTGGATTGGAATAATCTAGGCAAGGAATAAGTATATTTTCTTGCATCAGTTTGGAACAGGTGCACGGATGCCCAATGTTTTGTGAATGGAGGGATGTGAAAGGGGAAAAGGGGGCTAATCGAAACGTTTTAACAGGAGTGGGTTTGTGGAGCTACTTTCACTCTACTGGGGAGGCGTCCACTCACATCTGCTGGAGTCTTTTTTTTAATCGCAGGGTAGGAAGGTCTAAATGTCCAGCTGAGAAACCCCAGGTTCAGTGCCATCCTTCAGCAGCTTTCTCCAGCCCCCCAGTGTACTATTTAACTGTGTCAGCCCGGGCTGTCACTGAATAACACTGCAGGATTGGTGAGGGTCAAAAGAACGTCTCTCTCTCTCTCTCTCCCCTCCTCCTCCATCTCTTACGGGATAACTACGCGAGGGGGCTCCCTGAATAAGATGCAAAGATAATATATCATGCATCACAGGGAAGGGAAAGAGAGAGAGCAACTCTCTGAACAAGAACCCGTGACTTGTAACAATCTGGGGGTCTTGTAGGACAGTCCAGTGCCCTGTGGATCTATCCAAAGGAAATTCAAATCTTTGCAAGGTGCTACAAGGAGGGGTGGTCTCAGGGGGCTTTTAGATAGGACAAGGGAAGTGGGAGGGAGTGATGTGCAAATTGTAGCTTTTTTCTAATGCATCGTTAGTCTTAATTAAGTTGTTTTTAGAGTAGAGTCGCTTATATTTGTCATTTCGACAATATACAACACAAGGATTTCGTGAATAGGCCCCAGCGAGATTTGAACTCGCGACCTCTGGTCTAACCCCTGAGCTATGGAGCCGGCGCTTTTTTTGTTTTAACTGTCGCGTTTTACTATCCGCGTAGCGTGTGGGTAAGATATTCGTGAGTTTGTGCTGTGTGAGGCTGGGTTCATGGTGTGTGTGTGTGTGTGGGTGTCTCTAGGAAAGTGTGCATTCACTGATAAATTGGTGTGTGGATAGATGTGGGCACTTGCATTGTGTGTGTCTGTGTGTAGGTGGCTGTTTGCGCAAACTGGTGTGCGGGTGTGTATTCTTGTCTGTGTGTGTGTGTGAGAGAGAGAAAGAGAGAGAGGATGATTGTGCTTCCCCACTGTCTATGTAGGACTATCCCGCTGCTCAGTCAGTGTGTCAGGCTGATTCTGACCAATATGGTGTTGGAGCGTGTGGGCAGCACATGCACATGGTGTGTCAGTGCCTGGGTGTGTCTGTGTGGGTGGGTGGGTGCTTAACGTTGGGAGGCTGAGTACATATATATAGTCCCCAGTTCCTAAGCTCTGGAACCCCCATCTGAAAGGGTGAAGGAAACAGATTCAGAAGTAACTTTCAAAAGGAATTATGTTCGTTCTGGAAAAACAGTAGGGCTAGGTGGTGAAGGAGTGAGAGAGATGGGGCTAGTTTGGCAAACAGCTGTCCATTGGTTTGACAGGCCGATTGGCCTCCTTTTGTTCTATATCATTCTACATGCATGTTAGCCAGTGCTGTGAGTACATTTGTCTGTACATTTTTCATGTGTGTGTGCAAATGTGCAGGGTTTATATTAACAGAGGGACCCACATAAATGATTGGCAACTGTATGGTATCTATGTGTACATTGGTACACTTCACACACACACACAAATATGTATGCTTGTTATTGTAAATATTTACATGCTAAATGTGTGGGTATATAGGTTAACATGCATATAGGGGTTCTTGTGTGTATGGGTGCATTCCTGTATGCTAATGTACAGATGCCTGTGTACATGTTGCCTGTATGTACGTATGTGGCTGTTTGTGCATTTGTGTTTGCTTACTAACTTGTGTTAAGATGTGTTAAAGTGTTACAGGGAGGATTGTTCCTCTCCAATCTGAAATTAGTGAAGTCTCTCCAGCAAACAATGTCAATATTGGGATTTTGTATCAAAAGTGAAGTTGAATGGGAATTATACTGGTGCTGAAATATGGTGAGCTAAGGTCGTAACGACAGGGAAAATAGGAGAGGTTTGGTATGTGACAATC
This sequence comes from Chiloscyllium plagiosum, assembly GCF_037043375.1. Classification (NCBI taxonomy): domain Eukaryota; kingdom Metazoa; phylum Chordata; class Chondrichthyes; order Orectolobiformes; family Hemiscylliidae; genus Chiloscyllium; species Chiloscyllium plagiosum. Next base: position 10,631,279 of record NW_028270164.1, read on the forward strand.
TTCATAGTCCAAGTGTCCCACAATGTTTCACAAGCAATTGAGTGCTTTGTTTTCAAGTGTGGCTACTGGTGTGATGCTTGGCAGCCAATAACAAAATGGACAAGAAGGCAGGTCACCACCTTCTCAAGGGCAGCAAGGGATGGGCAACGATGCCCAGGTTATTTTTTTAAAATTCCCCCAAAGCGTATTGTTATACCAAACAAATACAGAGAATGTTGTAGAAACCCAGCTGGCCTGGCGGCATCTGTGCAGAGGGAAACAGAGTTAACATTGCGGGTCTGATAAGACTGTTCTTCAGAATAGTTGTTTAACAATTTTTGAACTTTTCTTTTACTTTTGTAGAATATTTATTAGCTGCATAAATGCTGCAGTCCTGAAGGAGTGCTGCACTATTAAAGGTGCCACCTTTTTTTTTAGATGGTCAACTAGGATTCAGCCCACCCTCATAGATGGAAGTTAAAGATCACATGGTGAGCAGAGAAATTATCCGTAATATCTAGGCCAATATTTATCCCTCAATGAGCAGGTTCGCTTGTCAGTATTACATTTGTTTGTGGGAGCGTGCTGTGTATAAAGTAATTTGAGTTTATCTTAATTACAGCAGTGACTACACTTTGGAAAGTATTTAATGAGCTGTGAAGCACTTTGGGATGCCTTGTGGAAGTGGCTATATAAATAAATAGAAACAGTAAGTGCGAAAGAAACTCAGCAGGTCAGACAGTATCTGTGGAGAGAGAAACAGAGTTAACGTTCCAATTCTGAAATGACTCATCTTCAGAATTTGTACAATGAGTAAAGGAGGGACAAGAAAGCACTGTGAGTGATAGTGCTCACCAGTATGCTCTTCTGGTTTCAGGAGCCTGGATCATGATGTGTGCAGCAGTGGGAAGGGAAATATAATGTTGTATTGATCCTGTATGTTTGAGTCATTATGTCTGTGTACTGAAGGGAGTGCAGATGTTTATCTCCACATGGTGATGTGTGGGAGGGTGTGTTTGCACACTTGCTTAACAAACTGCGATAGGTTAATCTCAGCCTCCTCCCCTCCCAGTATCCCACTTGATGGATTGTTGCACTGCGCTTGTGACAGTAACTGTGTGGCTGCTTGTTCTTAATAGGCTTGTTTTGCTTTTGACAATTGATATCGTAAAAAGCCTTCAAGTTATGTCTTTATCTCATACGGGCTGCTGCATGACGGTGACATTTTATTAGCTGTACAAAGATAAAATTAGTTTCTCAAAACTATATATAAGTCCCTAATGTCTTTGGGAAGTATTTATCAGAAAACTCTTTGAGTCATAGTCACCATGTCACTAAAAAAAGAATTTGTTTTCCTCCAGTGCTCTTGAGCATTTGGGTGAAGATAGTGAGGGATTACACAGGGGCAATTTGCTCCCTCAAGTAGCCATTCTTATATTGCAGTGTCATCTTGGTTCAAAGACCCTTCAAGGACTGTGTCCTTGAGTTTAGAAGACTGAGAGGGGATATGATTGAGACATATAAGATTATTAAAGGATTGGACACTCTGGAGGCAGGAAACATGTTTCCGCTGATGGGTGAATGCCGAACCAGAGGACTCAGCTTAAAAATACGGGGTAGACCATTTAGGACAGAGATGAGGAGAAACTTCTTCACCCAGAGAGTGGTGGCTATGTGGAATGCTCTGCCCCAGAGGGCAGTGGAGGCCCAGTCTCTGGATTCATTTAACAAATGAGTTGGATAGAGCTCTTAAGGATTGTGGAATCAAGGGTTATGGAGATAAGGCAGGAACAGGATACTGATTAAGGATGATCAGCCATGATCATATTGAATGGCGGTGCAGACTTGAAGGGCAGGATGGCCTCTTCCTGCACCTATTGTCTATTGTCCTCTGAATCTTGCCTTGTACTCAGTACATGGAACTGATATAGCTCAGTAAACATCTACTCATGAGTCAGAGCATTGTGGGTCCAAATCTGTCAACAAAACTCAACAAAAACCAAACTTCTCTCTATATACCTTGACACCATCCTGTCCCCCTTGGTCCAGCATCCCCCCCACATACATTCGAGACACCACCCACCCCCTACACCACCTCCATGATTTTCGGTGCCCCGGCCCCCACCATACAACGCATCATCCTCTGCCACTTCTGCCACCTACAAACTGTCCCCACCATCAGAGATATATTTCCCTCCCCATCCCTATCTGCATTCAGCAAAGACCATTCCCTCCGAAACTCCCTTTTGGGTTCAAGCCCCCATTAACCCACCCTCCAATCCTGGCACCTTCCCCTGCCATGGCAAGAGGTGTAAAACCTGCGCCCACAACATCCCCCTCACCTTCATCCAATGTCCCAAAGGATATTTTCACATAGAGTCATGGAGTCATAACGATGTATGGCACGGAAACAGACCCTTCGGTCCAACATGTCCACGCTGACCAGATATCCCAACCCAATCTAGTCCCATCTGCCAGCACCCGGCCCATATCCTTCCAAAACCTTCCTATTCACATACCCATCCAAATGCCTATTAAATGTTGCAATTGTACCAGCCTCCACCACTTCCTCTGGCAGCTCATTCCATATACGTACCACCCTCTTTGTGAAAAAGTTGCCCCTTGGGTCTCTTTTATATCTTTCCTCTCTCACCCTAAACCGATGCCCTCCAGTTCTGGACTCCCCGACCCCAGGGAAAAGACTTTGTCTACTTATTCTATCCATGCTCATAATTTTGTAAACCTCTATGACGTCACCCCTCAGCATTCGACGCTCCAGGGAAAACAGCCCGGCCTGTTCAGCCTCTTCCTATAACTCAAATCCTCCAACCCTGGCAACATCTTCATAAATCTTTTCTGAACCCTTGCAAGTTTCACAACATCCTTCCCATAAAAAGGAGACCAGAATTGCACACAATATTCCAAAACTGGCCTAACCAATGTACTGGACAGTTGCAACATGACCTCCCAACCCCTGTAATCAGTACTCTGACCAATAAAGGAAAGCATACTAAACACCACCTTCACTATCCTATCTACCTTCAACTCTACTTTCAAGGAGCAATGAACCTGCACTCCAAGGTCTCTTTGTTTAGCAACACACCATAGGAACTTACCATTAAGTGTATAAGTCCTGCTAAGATTTGCTTTCCCAAAATGCAGCACCTTGCATTTATCTCAATTAAACTCCATCTGCCACTTGTTAGCCCATTGGCCCATTTGATCAAGATCCCATTGTGATCTGAGGTAACCTTCTTCGCTGTCAACTATATCTTCAACTTTGGTGTCATCTGCAAACTTACTAACTACACCTCTTATGCTCACATCCAAATAATTTGTATAAATGAAGAAAAGTAGTGGACCCAACACCAATCCTTGTGGCACTCCACTCCACGCTGTTAAACAACCCTCCACCACCACCCTCTGTCTTCTACCTTCAAGCCTCATCTTCCGCATTGGGACCCTCCAACCACATGGCATCAATGTGGATTTCACCAGTTTCCTGATTTCCCCTCACCCCACCTTATCCCAGATCCAACCGCCCTCTTGACCTGTCCTACCTGTCCATCTTCCTTCCCACCTATCTTCTCCACCCTCCACTCCAACCTACCACCATCACCCCCTCCGTCATCTACCTTTCGCATTCCCAGCTACCTTCCTCCCATCCCCAGCATCCTGCCATTTATCTCTCAGCCCTCTTGGCCTCCCCAACATTCCTAATAAAGGGCTTATACCCGATACATCAATTCTTTTGCTCCTTGGATGCTGCCTGACCTGCTGTGCTTTTCCAGCACCACACTCTGGACATGGGATTTCCCCCCAACAATAGTTTCATGGTCACTCTTAGACTCGTTATTTCAGTTTTTCTTTAACTTTCCCCTTGAGTTCATATTCTAGCATCTGCTACAGCAGGATTGGAACCCTTGTCCCCTGGATTACTAATAGTGATAATACCATTAGGCTAACACCTCCTTGGGGGACTGGTCTGTTCAGAAGGGAACACCAGGAATATTGACTCAGAGCTGAAGGATACGTTTGGTACTTTGCCCAGTTAGGATAGCATCTGATGTAGTATTCTATATACTTGCTGCCTTTGTCTGAGGTGGTGGGTTTGAGAGGTGCTGTTGCAGAATCCTCAGTGGCTTTTCCAGGGTAGTGTACAGAGAACACACAGCAAACCAGAGTGGTGGAAGTGAATGGTTAAGAACAGAAAGTGTGCAAAATGGAAAGTGCTTCTGGCCTAGCACAGAGTAGTTTTCCAGGCTTCGGCAATACAGTAGGTGCAGGAAACCTTCTACTTTTGATTGTTCGGGCTGTGTCTGATACTGATACTGGATACAAAATAAAAGTGGCAAAATGCTCCATTCCTCGAAGGTCCGCCTCACATTCTTCAACATGCTTCACTATCTCATTCTGCTCAGCTACTCCTTTGATGGTTTATATTGCCCCAGTCCCAGGTCAAGCAGATTATCTCCGTCAATTCAAAGCAATTGCTGCCAAAGCAATTCCACTTTCCATGTGCTCGGTACATATTTTGAAACCAACCTGCCGCAGATGTTATTGCAGATTAAAACACCAAACTGTGGATGCTGGATATCGGAAACAAACAAAAACAGCAATTGCTTCAGAAACTCAGCGGGTCAGGCAGCATCAGTGACGAGAAAACAAAGTTGCTGCCAGACCTTCTGAGATTCTCCAGCAATTTCTTTTTCTTATATGTTATTGCACACCTCTGGAGAGGCTAAGAGTTGAACCCAGGCCTCCTGACTCAGAGATTGGGGCACTATCACTGCACTACCAGATATTTTTAATTGACCTGTTCAGATACATTATGACACGTGCCTCTGGAGCATGTGGGATTTGAATTCAGGTCTCCAGAGATAAGAACACTGCCACATTTTTCCTTCCAGGTTTTCATTGAAGATAACTTTCATAGAATCCCTACAGTGCAGAAAGCAGGTATTCATCCCCACCAAGTCTGCACCAAATCTCCAAAGAGCACCCTACCCTATCTCTCTAGCCTGCAAATCCCTGAATACTGCAAACAATTTTGTTATGGAGAATCCACGTAAGCTGCACATCTTTGAACTGTGGGAGGAAACCCACCCAGACATAGGAAGAATGTGCAAATTCTTCACAGACAGGGTGGGACTGAACCCATGTCCCTGGTACTGTGAGGCAGCAGTGCTAACCACTGAGCCACCATGCCACCCCTATCAGTTGCCCGACAGTGGGATTCAAACCTGCAACCCCATTTCATTGTGTTCAATATCACTGAATCGAAGACATGGCCACTGTATCACCACATCCGTTTCAGATTTTTATTGATTTCACACAGAGGGTGGTGAGTGTTTGGAACACGTTGCTAGCAGAGGTGGTAGAGGCAGGCACAGTAGATTCGTCTGGACTAATGCATGAATGGATGGGGAGCAGAGGGATACAAATGCTTAGGAATTGACCGACAGGTTTAGACAGTACATTTGGATCGGTTCAGGCTTGAAGAGCTGAAGGGTCTATTCCTGGACTGTAAGTTTTCTTTGTTCTTCATTTCACTGGTGACCATGCTGGGATTTGAACTCATGTCCCCATACTCATCAGAGTCAGAGGTTCCGGGTGACTGGACTATGCCACCACCTCCCCTTCATGCATTCTTGGTAGATATTTTTTAATCAGGCTGTCCAGAGCTGTATTGAAAACAACAAATGCTGGAGATCACAGTGGGTCAGGCAGCATCCACGGGGAGAGCCAGCTAACATTACTAGTGTAGATGACTCTTGTTCAGAGCTGGAGAAGTGTGGATGGAGGCAGTCTTTATGCTGTAGTTTGGGAGGGTGGTGGGAGTTGTGGGTGTAGAGAGCTGGTGGTGAAGAGATGTCAGTAGTTTACGTTAAGCAATGGGAATGTGAGAATGGCAGAACAATAGTGTGTCTCCTGCCAGACTTGAAAAGACAGTAAGTGGGGATGGACATGATAACAAGCTAACAGAAAGGAAAGAAATGGTTCACAATTTGAAACTGTTGAACTCAATAGTCCCACAACTCTGGAGCAGATGAGACTTGAACCTGGCCTGCTGGTCTGGGGGTAAGAACAGGACCACTGCCCCCTAAGAACACTAATACTCTTGGTACTGCAGTGATGCTGATTGTGTTCACCCTCTGCCCCTCAGCTCCTACCCCCTTCCCAACTGAGGAAACCTGTCACTGCGCCCAGCCGTTCTGAGAGTAGTTTCTGTGTTGGTGACACCCGATGCTATTGTGCTGCGCTGCCTGATATGTTTGCAATCCACGTAACTCTGTGTTGGAGGTTCTTTTAACATCTGAATTAGGGGTTGTTTTCCTTTTCTGGAAAAGCGTTTGGTGCCAATTGCTGTTGTAATGTGCTTGACTGTGTTCCAGTAATTATGATTGTAATCAAGCTCGCGGGCAAACCTGATGTTTTTTTGCAAACTGCAGAGGGTGTCAGTGATGCCTCAGGCAGCGACAGAGACTAACCATCCCGGGCGTTCATTTCATTACTGTAATCGCAAACAAAAAAATTAATTTTGTAAACCCAACCCAAGGCGTGTTTGAAGTTAAGTGGCGTTACTGTATTCCCTTCATGCCTGGGCTCTTCAAAACTGATATGTCTTGGTTTTTTGCGCCCAGATTTCACTGCAAGCCGTCTAAAGCGAGTTCCTCTTCTGCCTAAGTGATTCTGAGACGCGAACTGCAAATTGGAATCCTCCTGCTATTTAGCTGGTCTTCTGCCGGGAAAGCATGTGACAGCCGAAGCGCAGTTGGTTAAGATTGAGGGTCAGTGCCTCCAGTACTGACACTGCACCTGCTAATGAATGAGCCATGCTTCCCCACGCTTTTCCATCTTACCCCCCCCCCCCCCCCCCCCACCACACACACACACACACACACACAAATACACCAACACGCACAAATATACAGGCACATATTCAAATATATAGACCAGAACACAGATACAGACACAAAATACACATACAGACAAATACACAGGCATATTTTCAAATATACAGACAAGAACACAGAGACACACACAAATGCATATACACACAAATGCACAGACACACACAAATACAGTCGCACAAATACAAGACAGACACAGACAACACACACACAGTCTCATGCACGCACACACATTCTCACATAAACTCACACGCACTCACTCTTGTCACACTCACACACACATGCTCACTCACTCCCACATCCACATATACCCTCATGCTCACATACACTATAACACTCTCACACGCTATAACACTCTCACACTCACATACAAACAGTGAAGTTTACTGTCTATGTTCTGACATTAAGAAGTCACATGTGCAGCCACAGCCTGAAGGAGATGATGCTCTTTAAGAAAGGGAGAAAATTGGCAGGTAGGGGACAGAATGCTATTTCTAATCCAGCTTCAGTGCTGATGATTATTCTTACCCTTTCAAGGGACATAGACACTAATGGCATGGTCAATATTTGTTGCCCATCCCTAATCAACCTTGAGAAGGCAGTGGTGAACCATCTGGGTGTAGACATCGTTTAGAGAGGGAGCTTTTAAGTCTTTTTTTCTCACACAGTGACAGTAAACAAATGGCAATCTAGTTTTCAGGTCAGGATGATGTGTGGTGTGATTTGCAGGTGGTGGGAATTCTAAGTGTCTGCTCTCCTTGCATTTTTAAACCATTCCTTAATAGGATGAGCATTTTACTGGCAAGACTAGCCATTAGTTGCTCATTCCAGTTTCCATTGTGAGTAGTTAGCAATCACATTAGGCCATTTAAGATAAGGACAAACTTTTTTTCTCCCGAAAGCAGATCAGTGAAACAGGTGGGTTTTAACAAAATCAGAAGGTAATCAATTGTAGGTTTGTGGTCACTGTGACTGAGATAATATTTTAATTCTGCTTTCATTAATCAATTGCATTTAAAATTCCATCACCTGCCACAGTGACATTTGAACATACAAACTAAGGCGTCTCGATTACAACCAGCAGAATTGGTCGGAAAAGCTCAATAGATCCAGCAGCATCTGTGGAGAGAAACCAACCAACCTCACCGCCCTGTGGCCCAGCACTTCAACTGGGTAAAAACAAGGAACGCAACTGCTGGAAACCAGATTCTAGATTAGAATGGTGCTGGAAAAGCACAGCAGTTCAGGCAGCATCCAAGGGGCAGGAAAATCGACGTTCAACTCCCCCTCCCACTCTGCCGAGAATATGCAGGTGCTGGGGCTCCTCCACCGCCACGCCCTAACCACCCAACACCTGGACGAAGAACGCCTCATCTTCCGCCTTGGGACCCTGCAACCCCATGGTATCAATGTGGAGTTCACCAGTTTCCTTACCTCCCCACCCCCATCTTATCCTAGTTCCAACCTTCCAACTCGGCACTGCCCTCATGAACTGGCCTACCTGTCCATCTTCCTTCCCACTCCACCTCCCCCTCCGACCTATCACCTTCACCCCCACCTCCATCTATCGCACTCTTGAGCTACCTTTCCCCTAGCTCCACCCCCCCCCCCCCCCCCCCCCCCCCCCATTTATCTCACCACTCCCTCGGCTCACAGCCTCATTCCTGATGAAGGGCTTTTGCCCGAAACATTAATTCTCCTGCTCCTCAGATGCTGCCTGACCTGCGTGCTTTTCCAGCGCCACACTCTTGACTCTAATCTCCAGTATCTGCAGTCCTCGCTTTCGTTTATATGGAAAGCTAGCAGAGTTAATGTTTCCGAATGACCCTTCCTCAGAAATGGACCTGAAATGGCAACTCTGTGTTCTTTTCCCAGATGCTGCTAGAGCTGCTGAGTTTTTCTGTTTTTGTTTCTGATTTCCAGCATCCTCAGTTCTTTCGGTTTTTTTTTTTGCTTCTGCATTACCAGCCTAAGCAGTTTGCCTTTACACCACCAACACCGCATCTAGGTGTTAGATTATGGAGTTTGACAGGTGTTGTCAAGGGAGTAATGGCCACTTATGGCAGTAAATACAAGATGATTAGGGGGTTAGATAGGGTCGACAGTATGAACCTTTTCCCGCGTATTGAGTCGGGTATTACAAGGGGGCATAGCTTTAAATTAAGGGGGGGTAGATATAGGACTGATGTTAGGGGTAGGTTCTTCACTCAGCGAGTCGTTAGTTCATGGAATGCCCTGCCAGTAACAGTGGTGGACTCTCCCTCTTTATGGGCATTTAAGAGGGCATTGGATAGGTATATGGAGGATAGTGGGTTAGTGTAGTTTAGGTGGGCTTGGATCGGCGCAACATCGAGGGCCCAAGGGCCTGTACTGCGCTGTATTCTTCTATGTTCTATGTTCTATGTTCTAAATCTTGCTGTCATGGATATAGGTGGTGAAGGAATGGAAGTTGGAGGTTGCAGATATAGTACTGAACCATTGGGCTCCTTTGACCCCAATGATGATAAGCTTTTTGAAGCTGCATCCATCCAGGCAAATGGAGAGTATTTCATTACACTCCTGACTTGTGCCTTATGGATGGTGGACAGAATCTGGGCATACGGGAAGTGTGTTTCTTGCCGCAGAATTCCTCACGTCTTGGCATAATCTTGGAACTTCAGTATTTATGCGAGTGATCCAGTTTAGCTTTATGTCTGTGGTACTGCCCGGGATGTTGTTTCACTGTTCTAAACATGACCAACAGTAATGAGTCCAACTGAATAATTGAGAGTATTTGTCCTGGAGCTTCGGAGGCTGAGGGGTGACCTTACAGAGATTTATAAAATCATGAGGGGCATAGATAGGATGTCTTACAACCTTATACTCCACAACCCCCTGATGAAGGAGCAGTGCTCCGAAAGCTAGTGCTTCTAACTAAACCTGTTGAACTATAACCAGGGGTTGTGTGATTTTCTAACTATGGATAGGATGAATAGTCAAGGTCTTTTCCCCAGGATAGGGGAGTCTAAATTGAGAGGGAATAGGTTTAAGGTGAGAGGGGAAAGATTTAAAAGGGACCTAAGGAGCAACATTTTCACACAGAGGGTGGTAAGTGTATGGAATGAGCTGCCAGCGGAAATGGTGGAGGCTGGTACAATTACAGCATTTAAAAGGCATCTGGGTGGGTATTTGAATAGGAAGGGTTTAGAGGGATATGGACCTAGTGCTGGCAAATGGGACCAGATTAATTTAGGACACCTGGTGGGAATGGACGACTTGGACCGAAGGGTCTGTTTCCATGCTGTATGACTAGAATAAGCTCATAAATGTGGTGAATGATGCCCACCCTCTTTCTTTTCTTGCCTTTATGCATTTCAGAATGTACATTTCTCACTTAGAAAGAAGAGTCCCAGATCTCACAGTTCCATCTGCACCAAGTCAGTCTGTATACACTGAACATAGAACATTCCAGCCCTCGATGTTGCACCAATCTGTGGAACCAATCTGATGCCCATCTATCCTACACTACTCCATTTTCATCCATATGTTTATCCAATGAGCATTTAAATGCCCTTAAAGTTGGCGAGTCTACAACTATTGCAGTAACACAACACCTAGCCCCCTTTCTTCGAGTGAAAGCAAATTTACAGGGATCCTGAAGAGAAACTTAGTTTAGTTCTGTTGCTGGAGCAAAATGCACTCACAACTGAGTCCTGGAATACTCTTCCAAAAGGCTCAAAAGGTGGTAAAGAATCTTGCTGAAGGTTCAAAATAAGGCAAACGTCCCAAAGCAAAGGACATGCCAACATCTTCTCTACACGTCTGGAGAAAACGGAGTCTTCCATGCTGGCAACACACAAAATGCCAAGCACCAATCGTAATTAAAAACTGTATGCCTCATTGTGTTGCTGAGAGGTGTGAATTAATGCCTTGATTGAGAGGTGGTCATGTTAATCTGGCTGTCGATTGATCTTCTGTAAATGACTGCTTAATATTCCGCAGCAGCACATGAGAAATGTTTCACACCACAGAATCGTTAAATGAGGGTTTAAGAAGCGAAAAAAAATTGAAATGTGTACAAGACAGTGAGTAATTGATGCTGTCCCTGCAAAATAAAACACAAATTGTGCTCACACCACCCACATGAACTATCTGCTGTTAGCTCAGAACAGGTCTGATGGTGTAATCTTTGTGAAGTTGCCCATTTTGAAAGAGATCTACGACACTGGGATATAAAGAACAACGTGGCACGTATGTGGTGCATTTCTCTGCTTCATCACATCCTAAATTCATTCACAGTCATTAAAAATGCAATCATAGTAACATAGGAAATGGAGCAGCCAATTTTCACACAGCAATATAGATACTTCCTAGTCAAGGTTGTTCAGAAGTGTTATACACCTCTGGAGAAACTAGGACTTGAATCCAGGTCTTATGCACCACCACTACACTACAGGAGTGTCATGCTCCTACTGTGTTGATCGCCTAATAGTCTTTGTTAGTTGAAGTTGGTCTGAACTTTTGTTTTGAGGAATACCATGGCATTTTTATGATCACCAAAGAGGAGAGACAGAGCTTACTATTTCACCAGAAAGACCTAATAGCAGATGAGGCAACATGTTCTCACCCTAGAAATTATGTCGGGTCCCCTAGGCTTACCAGCTTCCAACAAGAATATGCATTCATTGCATCTTTTAAACATTATAAAGTTCCTTAAGACACTTCACACTAACATCAAATTGGACTTTGTTATAATTTAAACTGTTGTAGCACAAAATTGGACATCAAAATGAGATACTAGAGTAGCTAGAATCTAACCCTAACCAGACCCTAACCTGAATCAGAGAGTGAGAGAGGTGTTTCGGGAGGATCCAAAACTCCATTCCTCAGGCAACTCATGGCAAGGTGGCCAACAAAGTAGCAATTAAAATTGAGAGAACAGTGGGACAGACAGCAAAGAATGTGGACAGTGGCTGGGCTGCTGGAAGATTAGATTAGATACCTACAGTATGGAAACAGGCCCTTTGGCCCAACAAGTCCACACCGACCCTCTGAAGAGAAACCCACCCCCTTTATTCACCCTGACTAATCCATCTAACACTACAGGCAATTTAGCATGGCCACTTCACCTAACCTGCACATCTTTGGACTGTGGGAGGAAACCCACGCAGATACAGGGAGAATGTGCAAACTCCACAGAGACAGTTGCCCGAGGTGGGAATTGAACACACGTCCTTGGTGCTGTGAGGCAGCAGTGCTAACCACTGAGCCATCGCGCCGCCCACAGAGATGTGTAAGGGATTTGTAAATGTGGATGAGAATTTTCAGATTGGGGCATTGAGCACAGAGTTGATAGATGAATATGCAGGAAACTGGCCAATTATCGAATGGGACAGTCATGTCTTGAAATAACAACCCCTGAGAGGGTGTTTGCATATGTTCTGTGATGTGTCAAGAAATAAAGCTCACAGAATAATTCTAAAATAGAGATGCACAGTACATTCTTTAAAGGATCACCAATGTCTGATATAAAGTGAATTACTGTCTTTTTAAATCAGTTGAATGGTCTCAAATCATGGGAATATTAGACTATGTTGAGCTCAGTGCTATTGACATGTAATTCTTGAAAACATGCAAAGCATTGTCTCTTCATTTATAAAGAGTGTTGGATGGATTAGATTTGTTTTACTGTCACACAGCAGGCATGCTGAGCATGAAAGAGACAGTGTGATGCAGATGACAAAGTAATAAAGACAATATGGTACAGAGGTTGATGCTTTGGCGGACTGTTAACATGTGGATTTTTAACATGCAAACAGAGAATCAGAGCCAGACCTGTCTCTGCAGCCAGAATTTCCTCTAACTGGTCAATGAGCCACATGGCCTGTTTAATTTTTCCATGACATTTTGACTTGTCGTGTTGCTGAACGTGAGTGTGGTGTTCTCCACAGTGTATCTCCGACCTGGTTCCAGATTGAGGAAACAGGGGAGGAACAATGAAATAAAGGGAAGGAATGATAATAGAGCCGAGAAACATTCATGTTTTATTGTCTTACCTGACAGCGGAGTTTGCTCTCGGTTCAACACTCTGAGTTTGAATATCATACGAAAACAGGCCATGAACTCTTAAAATACTGCAGTTGCTGGAAATCTGAAATGAAAGCAAATTGCTGCAGCAGGTCTGGCAGCATCTGTGAACAGTGAAACAGAGTTAACATCTCAAATCCAGCAAATGTGAGGAGGAGATGGGCAGATTTTTAACTAGCAACAGGTTGAAGGGTTGAGGAGAGCAGGCAGGGAAAGTGGAGTTGAGGCCAAGATGAGACCAACCATGATCGTATTCAATACTGGAGCAGGCTCAAGGGGCTAAATGGCCTAGCCCTGTTCTTATTCTGGACATATTTTCTTCAGAGCTCATAATAAATATTGACATGTATTAATAATATGTTATTTCCTTGTAGACAGGAATTGCAAAAATAGTATGGTGGGGCAGCATGGTGGCACAGAGGTCAGCACTGCAGCCTCACAGCACCAGGGACCCAGGGTCGATTCCTGCTTTGGGCGACTGTCTGTGTGGAGTTTGCACATTCTCCCCGTGTCTGTGTGGTTTCCCTCCGGGTGCTCCGGTTTCCTCCCACAGTCCAAAGATGTGCAGGTTAGGTGAATTGGCCATGCTAAATTGCCCATAGTGTTAGGTACATTAGTCAGAGGGAAATGGGTTACTCTTCGGAGGGTCGGTGTGGACTTGTTGGGCCAAAGGGCCTGTTTCCACACTTTAGGGAATTTAATCAGTACAAGTGTCTGGACATGCAATGGGTGGGGGAGGAAGGGGGAATTAGGTAAAGCAACAGAAGATTGGGTAGGGGGCTGGTGACTCAATGACTCACAGTCACAGCTACTCACATGAAAGACAGCAATCTCTGGTCTGATTGTCAGATGGAATTATCAGCCTCCTTCATGACCTCCGGTTTGCAGCAATAGGTATGCCCTGAGAACAACACCCAGCAGACTGTTCCCCCCTGTCAAGGTGCTGTGGCATTAGGTGGGATTGTATCAGTGGAAAAATATGGCACCGCTAGGGAGAGCCCTCGGAAGAAAGCTATGAACTCCACCTGGCACTGAAGCTTGAAGCATGAAGTGATGGCTTTTGACACTGCAGAGTGCACAAGGAACAATGTTGTTAGGAGTGTTCAGGTCCTCATCTAACAATAAAGATGGAGTGAAAGAAATCAAAGGTATCCGAAGTCTATCTGTGCCGCAACCCTGTGACTCAATCCATTCTGTCCATGTCACTGGATTGAACTATCTCTGACATGGACAAGGCTTTTAAAATAAGGGAGCACGGGATGATGGTGTGGTGTAATGGTAATGCCACTTGTTCTAATAATTCATGAACCTATGCAAATGCTCTGGGTTTCAGGGGTTCAAATCCTACTGTGGGCTGAGGGAATATTATTGTGGTGCACCAGGAATGTGCTGGGCTCATAATCCATAATGGAGTGAAACCATCATCTGCTATTTATGTATTAACAATATTGTTCATTGGAGACAGTTCACTCGAATAGTCCCTAGTATGGAGGGTCTGTCTTATGAGAAAACGGTAACCAGGTTGGGACACTACTCACTGGAGTTTAGAAGAATGAGAGGTGATCTCATTCTTGGATTCTTAAGGGGCTTCTTGATGAAGGCTTTATGGTCGAAACGTCGATTCTCCTGCTTCTCAGGTGCTGCCTGACCTGCTTTGCTTTTCCAGTGCCACACTCTCGACACTGATCTCCAGTATCTGCAGTCCTCACTTTCTCCCTCTTTCGGGGCTTGACAGGGTCAATGCTGAGAGGATGTTTCCCCTCATGGGAGAGTCCAGGACCAGAGGGTACAGTCTCAGAATAAAGGGGTGCCAGTTTAAGACTAAGATGAGGAGGAATTTCTTTTCTGAGGTTTGAGAGTCTTTGGAACTCTTTGCCACAGAGAGCTGTGGGCAGAGTCCTTCTGTGTATTTAAGGCTGAGATAGGTTTTTGATCAGTCAGGGAGTCAAGGTTATGGGGAAAAGGCAGGAAAGTGGACGTGAGCAGTGTCAGATCAGCCATGATCCTATTGGATGGCAGAGCAGGCTCGAGGGGCTGAATGGTCTACTCCTGTTTCTATTTCTTATCATCTTATGAATTGTGAAATTTAACAACAACCGTCATAATCGCCAGTAGCCTTCAGTTAGAGTCGTAGGGTCATACAACACGGAAACAGATCCTTCGCTCCAACTCATCCATGCTGACTTGATATCCTAAACTGAAATAGGCCCATTTGCCAGCATTTGGCCCATATCTCTATTAACCTTTCTTATTCACATACCCATGCTGATGCCTTTTAAAATGTTGTAAATGTATCAGCGTCCACCATTCCTCTGGCAGCTCATTGCATAAGGTTGCCCCTTTAGGTCCCTTTTAAATCTTTCCCCTCTCACCTTAAAACTATGTTCCCAGTTTTGGATTCCACTACTTTGGGGAAAAGGTGATGGCTATTTACCATATCCATGCCCCTCATGACTTTATAAACCTCTAGCAGGTTTTATAAACCTCAGCCTTCCATACTCCAAGGAAAATAGCCTCAGCCTCTGCCTATAGCTGAAACCCTCCAACCCTGGCAACATCCTTGTAAATCTTTTCTGAACCCTTTCAAGTTTCGCAACATCCTTCCTAAAGCAGGGAGACCAGAATTGAAGATGACACTGCAATGCACTACTGGTCAGGGCCTGAATTAGAAGCTACTGGAAAAATGAATTCCTGCAACAACTGGAGGTGGAAGGTGGTGGGAAGACGGAGGTGTTGGGGGGACCAGGGTGGAAGACATACCAAATACCAGGTTTTGTGATTTAAGTTGTTACCTGAACCAAACAATTAGCTTCCAGTTTGTAAGTCACTCCTGGGTATTTAATGCCCTGTGTAGCAAGTGCCTGAAAACCTTCACTTTCAGCTTCAGCTGCCTGCAGGCTCAGACAGGACCCATCTCAGCTTCGTAATTAGACTTCAGGCCATAATTCATTCTATGGTACATACAGATTTCACACTGCATTTCAAAGTGCTTCATTAGCTGTGAAGCCTCTGGGATGTCCTGAGGTTATGAAACGTGTGATTAAAAATACAAAATCCTTCTTTATTTGAAGCTCAATATTAGATTGTGTGTCCTGCAACTTGCATTTGGAAATCTGGAATGGGAATCAGAAGGTAGCTCTGACAGTCTCTCGTCACAGATGACCTGCTGCATATTTCCAGCATTTACTGTTTGTATTTCTGCTTTCCAGCACAGAGAAAGTTTTTCTTTCCAACCTAAATATCTGCGATCTATCGTAGGATGTAAGGAAGGAACAACTAGCGTTGCTATACCGTCTTTGCTGTCACAAACAACTCAACTTGCTTCAGAGTCAGTGAAGTATTTTTAAGTGTGATTATTGTTGTAGTGAGGTCCATTTCGTTCTCAGCAAAGTCTCCTGATCAGCAATAAGATGGTCACAAATTAATTCATTTTGGCAAATGTGATTGTGGTTAATCTGAAACAGAATCCGAAATTGCTGGAGAAACTCAGCGGATCTGGCAGCAGCTGTGGAGACAGAAAACAGAGTCAACATTTCGGGTCCAGTGACCCTTCTTCAGAACTAGACGAGTTCAGTCAAGTGGTGGAGGGTGGTGACGGAAGGGAACAGTTCAGGCCTTTTTTTCCAGAATGATGCAGAGAGCCCTGACACCATTTTGGTGGGGGATGAACATGTAAAGGGGTTGCAAGTCCATTGTAAAGAGGAGACAGCTGGCACCTGTGAACTGGAAATTCTGAAACTGATGAAACATCAGAATAATTGGGAAGGTACTCAGTAAGGGTAGAAAGTAATCAGATCAAGGTTGGAAGAAATAAGTTCCGTTCCTAGTTCTGATGAAGGATCCCGGTATCTGAAACAATGACTCTACTGCATCTCCACAGATGCAGCCAGACCCGCTGAGTTTCTCCAAGAAGTTTATTTTTTTCTTTCAGGTTTCCAGCATCTATACTTCTTTGTTTTATTTTAGTGCTTAGGGATAATGTTGACCAATTGCATGAAATTCTCTACCATATGGCATCTGCAGAATCGAACAAACGTTTTATCGAAGATTTTTGTCAGTGGCAAGTGTTTGGGGTCTGGAGTGCACTACCTCAATGCTACAATCAAAGCATTCCGAAGGGAATTAGTGAAATCTGAAAAGAAAGAGTGTGCAGGATTAGAGGGTGAAGGCAGGAGAACGGGACAAAGTCATCATGCTCGTTTCAAGAGTTTTTGTAGACACAGTAGACCAAGTGACTAAATGACCTCCTCACCAATTCTGTGAGACATCGTCTATCAGCTAGAACGTTAAACCAATGCCCTTGTTTGGCTGCCAGCTAAATGCCACGATTCTGAGAAACAGAAGTGGAGTTTTACTGGCAGTCCTTGCAAATAATTATCCTTCTGCCACGAAGGTAATTTAGTTTTTCTGACATTTCTGTTTTTGGGAGCTTGCTATCTCCAAATCGGCTGCCGTATTTCCTACAACAATGACTACACTTCAAAAATTCACTGCGTAGTATTCCAAGGCATCTTAAGAATGTGAAAGGTGCTATACAAGTTCAACTCTTGTCATCTAAGAGCAGGACTCAATCCTAGCTGTGATATTACTCTGATTTCACCACTTGCCTCTCCCATATCCAACAAAGCCTTTATTATGCAAAAGTAAGGGATGTGCGCACTTTGTGAAATTAACTTTGGAGACAGATTTTACACAACAGCCAACAAACTCCCTGAGCAAGAAAAGTCCATTCGACGCATAAATCCTAGTCTTTGCACAGACTGTGCACAATCCATTTGTAACTCATCTGAGCAGCTTAATTAGATTACAACCCAATCAGATTATCTTACACTGGATCAGATCAGATCAGATCAGAGAAAAATGAATTACACAACAGTGGTTCCTCGGACTGTTCTGCAAAGATAAATAGATTGTGCCCAACATTCCTCTGCAAATCACATCCTTCTCTCTCTAAAGGTGTGTTTAAATGATCGAGAACGTCAAGTGAAGGTTATCTGTGTCAATACTTCCCAATGTATTTCGTTATACTTGGGTGCTACCTCCTTCTATCAGAGATCTTATAGAATTGTTTTGTTCATGTTATTCTCATGGTGTGAATGATGCTGATAAGTCTGTATTTATTTCCCATCTCTAGTTGTCTGAAAGATTGACATGCCCATTGAGCATGTGTTGAAGTTGAAGGCTTACTGGAGGAACATTGAGAGGCAACGTTGTAATGTAGATTAATATCATGCATTAGCTAGGCTAGGTAGCAGTGGCAAATTGCAATCCCCAAAGATCATCACTTAGACAGAATCAAGAGTCAGGATTCTAACCAATTCATTGCTGATGTTTGTATTTCACTCAGTCCTCATTACCTCTTCCTTCTATTTCCTGATACTCCTTTACTCATTAACAATTTTATGATTTGTGATCTTCAGATTGCCTTTGTGATCACTTTCTCCTGACAGTAGATAGATTCCCAGACATTCTATTGCTTTCAGTTTCTCAATGGATGACTGCGAGGGTTGTTGGTCAGGCTCCATAGCCTCTGTTTTCAATATCTCAGTCAGCTATGCTCAGGAACTGGGTAAAGTCATGTCTCTAATGGCATTCAAAGTAGAGTTGGTGTTGATGCGAATATGAGGTTTTACATGAGTGAATCAGTTGGATTTCTGCACCAGTAACTTACAGTATTCACAATGGAATATATCCTGGGTGAGATGAAAGATGTCTTTACCCGACACCCGCAGGAATATTCTTTCTCGGAAAGGCACTGGAAGTGAAAAGTCCAGCAACATTTTAACATTTCCCTGTTGGTATATTGATTTGAGATGAGCCAACTTAGTGTAGCTCATTGAACAAGGCTGTGTAATATATTTACCAAAAAAAACAATAAAAAGCATGAAAGACAAGAAAGAGCCATTCATCTCACTTTCACTCATGGCTGTAATTCACCCGACCTGTTATCAACTACCACCACAATTCTTCATTTCAATTTTAAACAGTAAATGCCTTGGAGAGGGTACATAATTAAATTCTTATGTGGGGAGATTAGATAAACTGGATCTTTTCTCCTCAGATGAAAGATATTTAACAGAGAAGTCTTCAAGTAGAGATACTGAAAATAATGAGGGGTTTTGATGGAGTTGACAATGAGACACAAATTTTCTACTGGCAGGAGGGTCAGTTACCAGAGGACATAGATAATTGAAAAAAAAATAGTGGGAAGATGAGAACGTTTTTAATGTAACAAGTTACGATAATTATGAAATGTACTACCTGAAAGGCTGGTGATTCACTACTAATTTTTTTTTAACAAGGAGAAAGTAATCAGATGTCTTTTAAAGAGGCAACACTGAGTCATTGGACTGACTGGCCTGCAGGTGCAGAATTGAATTCCCAGTGCTAGAAAACTGCTTGCCAGGAACACCAAAGATGAAGATTTGCTTTTCTTGATATTACCTTTGTCAGATTATTCCAAATATTTGTCATGCTTGTACAAAGTTATTTTAAGACAGGGACAGAGAATAAACCAGGAAATTTCCACCCTACAAGCTTGTCACCAATAATGGGAATATTAATGGAGGCCGTAATATGGGATAAGGTAAATATACGGTTAGTAAAAAAATAAGTTAATGGTTGACAGCCAACATGGCTTTGTCAAGGAGAAGCCATGTTTGACAAAGTTAGTTGAGTTCTTTGACAAGGTGACACAGAAAGTGGATGAGGGTAGCCATAGTGTCATCCAACACGGAAACAATCCTTTGCACATGCCGACTGAGTTTCCTAAAATTAAACGAGTCCCTCTTGCCTGCTTTTGGCCCATAACCCTCTAGATATACATGTACATGTCCAAATATTTTTAAATATTATAACTGTATCGAGTCATAGATGTATGTTTGGACTTTCAGAAAGCATTTGATACGGTGCCACATGGCAGGTTGGTTAGCAAATTACAAATATTTGGGATTGATGGATCCTTGACACCATGGATAGAAATTGGCTAAGAGATAGGAAACAGAGGGTAGGTATAGATGGGCATTTCTCACATTGGAGACAGGTTGAAGGTGACATTCCTCAATGTTGGGACCTTGCTTTTTCTGATTATGTAAACAATTTCCAGATGGGTGTTGAGGGCAAGATCTTTACATTTGCAGATGATGCTAAGCCTGGGGAATAGTGAATTGTAAGGATAATGCTGAGTGACTTGACAGGGGCATTGAAAAATTGGACAAACTGGCATTTATTCCATTTATTCTCTTGATTTAACCTTGAATTAATGTTTTTGGGTTATTTTATGTGTACAGCACTTGGCAGGTGAATTTCAATGCAGAGAAATGTGGGATAATGCATTTTCGTAGAAGAAACATGGACAGACAATACAGGCTCAGTGGTACAACTCCAGGACGATACAGGTTCACCTATATGATTCTGTGAAGGTGGCCAGGCAAGTTGAAACAGTTGTTAAGAATGCTTATAGGATACTTGGGTTTATAAATAGAGGCATCGAGATTAAAAGTAAGGAAGTGATGCTATACCTCTACAAACCATTGCTCAAAGCATGGTTGGTGTTTTGTGTTCAGTTTTGGGCACCTTGTTTAAGGAATGATTTGGAGATGCCGGTGTTGGACTGGGGTGTACAAAGTTAAAAATCACACAACACCAGGTTATAGTCCAACAGGTTTTAATTGGAAGCACACTAGCTTTCGGAGCGCCGCTCCTTCATCAGGATTTGAACCCGGTCCCCAGAACACTACCTGGGCCTTTGAGTTAGTAGGAGAAAGTGAGGACTGCAAATATTGGAGAGTCAGAGTCAAAGAGGGTGTCCTTGGAAAAACACAGCAGTCAGCATCAAAGGAGCAGGAGAGTCAATGTTTGGGACAAAAGCCCTTCTTCAGGACTGTGGAGGAGGAAGTGGGATGAGAGAAGTGGGTCGGGGAGGTGAAGGTAGCTGGGAAGTGACAGGTGGATGCAGGTGGGGGGCTGATTGTAATAGATCAGTGGAGAGGGTGGAGTGTCATAGAGATGTACAACATGGAAACGGACCCTTCAGTCCAACCCGTCCATGCCGACCAGATATCCCAACCCAATCTAGTCCCACCTGCCAGCACCTGGCCCATATCCCTCCAAACCCTTCCTATTCATATACCCATCCAAATGCCTCGTAAATGTTGCAATTGTACCAGCCTCCATCACTGCTTCTGGCAGCTCATTCCATACACGTACCACTGTCTGTGAAAAAGTTGCCCGGTAGGTCTCTTTTATATCTTTTCCCTCTCACCCTAAACCTATGCCCTCTAGTTCTGGACTCCCCGAACTATCCTATCCATGACCCCCATAATTTTGTAAACCTCCATAAGGTCACCCCTCAACCTCCAACGCTCCAGGGAAAACAGCCCCAGCCTGTTCAGCCCCTTCCTAAAGCTCAAATCCTCCAACCCTGGCAACATCCTTGTAAATCTTTTCTGAACCCTTTCAAGTTTCACAACATCTTTCTGATAGGAAGGAGACCAGAATTGCACATAATATTCCAACAGTGGCCTAACCAATGTCTTGTACAGCCGCAACATGACCTCCCAACGCCTGTACTCAATACTCTGACCAATAAAAGAAAGCATACCAAACACCTTCTTCACTATCCTATCTATCTGCAACTCCACTTTCAAGGAGCGATGAACCTGCACTCCAAGGTCTCTTTGTTCAGCAACACTTCTAGGACCTTACCATTAAGTGTATACGTCCTGCTAAGATTTGCTTTCCCAAAATGCAGCACCTCGCATTTATCTGAATCAAACTCCATCTGCCACTTCTCAGCCCATTGGCTCATCTGGTCTAGATCCTTTTCTAATCTGAGGTAATCCCCTTCGCTGTCCACTACAACTCCAATTTTCGTGTCATCTGCAAACTTACTAACAGTACCTCTTATGTTCGCATCCAAATCATTTATGTAAATGACAAAAAGTAGTGGAGCCAGCACCAATCCTTGTGGCACTCCACTGGTCACAGGCCTCCAGTCTGAAAAACGACCCTCCACCACCACCCTCTGTCTTCTACCTTTGAGCCAGTTCTGTATCCAACTGGCTAGTTCTCCTTGTATTCTGTGAGATCTAACCTTGCTAACTAGTCTCCCATGGGGAACCTTGTCGAATGCCTTACTGAAGTCCATATAGATCACATTACCGCTCTGCCCTCATCAATATTCTTTGTTACTTCTTCAAAAAGCTCAAACAATTTTGTGAGACATGACTTCCAACGCACATAGCCATGTTGACTATCCCTAATCAGTCCTTGCCTTTCCAAATACATGTACATCCTGTCCCTCAGGATTCCCTCCAACACCTTGCCCACCACCGACGTCAGGCTCACTGGTCTATAGTTCCCTCACTTGTCCTTACCACCCTTCTTAAACAGTGGCACCACGTTAGCCAACCTCCAGTCTTCCACTTGAGTATTGATGATACAAATATCTCAGCAAGAGGCCCAGCAATCATTTCTCTAGCTTCCCACAGAGTTCTAGGGTACACCTGATCAGGACCTGGGGATTTAACCACCTTTATGCGTTTCAGGACATCCAGCACTTTCTCCTCTGTAAAATGAACATTTTGCAAGGTGTCACCATCTATTTCCCTATATTCTATATCTTTCATATCCTTTTCCACAGTAAATACTGATGCAAGATACTCATTTAGTATCTCCCCCATTTTCTGCGGCTCCACACAAAGACCGCCTTGCTGATCTTTGAGGGGCCCTATTCTCTCCCCAGTTACCCTTTTGTCCTTAATGTAATTGTAAAATCCCTTTGGATTCTCCTTAATTCTGTTTGCCAAAGCTATCTCACGTCTCCTTTCTGCCCTCCTGATTTCCCTCTTACTTCCTTTATACTCTTCTAAGGATTCACTCGATCTATCCTGTCTGTACCTGACATATGCTTCCTTCTTTTTCTTCTTTAGTCATCCAGCATTCCCTATACCTACCAGTCTTCCCTTTCACCCTGACAGGAATATACATTCTCTGGATTCTTGTTATCTCATTCCTGAAGGCTTCCTATTTTCCAGCCATCCCTTTACCCGCGAACATCTGCCCCCAGTCAGCTTTTGAAAATTCTTCCCTCATACCATCAAAATTAGCCTTTCTCCAATTTAGGATTTCAACTTTTAGACCTGGTCTATCCTTTTCCATCACTATTTAAACTCTAATGGAATTATGGTCGCTGGCCCAAAGTGCTCCTCCACTGACACCTCAGACACCTGCCCTGCCTTATTTCCCAAGAGTAGGTCAAGTTTTGCACCTTCTCTAGTAGGTAGTGGATAGGTGGGAAGGGAGATTTTCCAAGTCCCTCATTGACTGGAGGAAACACATCTCATCTTCCACCTCAGGATCCTTAAACCACACGGCATCAACATCGATTTCACTAGTTTCCAAGTCTCCTCTCCTCCCACCTCATCCCAGATCCAACCCTCCAGCTCGGCACCGCCCTCTTGACCTCTCTTACTTGTTCATCTTCTTTCCCATCTCTGCATTCCACCCTCCCCACTGACCTATCACAATCACCTCCCACCTGCATCCACCTATTGCCTTACCCCCATCCTCCTATTTATCTCTCATTCCCCCTTCCCCTTCCACATTCCTGATGAAGGGATCATGCTCAAAATGTTAATTCTCCTACTCCTCAGATGCTCTCTGGGTTAATAAGCGAGTGATAATACAAGTAGGCCATTACCTCGCCTCATGTGACCTCTACTCATGGCCTTGATCCCTGATTTCAGCTGCCTCCTGCCTCTTCATTGGAATCATAGAAAATTCACAACACAGAAGGAGTCCGGTTCGGCCCATCCTGTTCTAATGGCCAATCAGTTACCTTCATACCTTGCTGCACTTAGCCCTATCACCCACATGATCCGAAGAAGAATGTGGGGAGATGTAGAGGACAGCTTGCTCATGTTTCTTATTGATTCATGGGATATGGGTGTCACTGGCAAGCATTTATTGCCTATTCCACATAGGAACTTGGTCAGCCTTTTCAGGGACCAGTTTAGAGTCAGCCATATTGCTGTGGGTCTGGGGTCACACATAGATCAGACTGGATAAGAACAGCAGACTTCCTGCATTAGTGAACCATATGGGATCTTCCCCCTTTCAGCAACCAAGATCAATGGTCACAATTAAGATAGCTGTATTTTTAATTAAACAATTCTTCTAATCAACCGGTTCAGGGGTCCCTCTTGTGATACAAATGCAGTGGACCAATCCCTGAACCAAGACTCCTGGGTACAAGGATCCACGGTTGAAAAATAGATTAAATTTTAAAAACGTGAGCCTGTTCAGAGATTTTTGTACACAACTCTGGAGAAGGTGGGACTTGAAACTCAGCCTCCCGGCCCGGGGTAGGGACACCACCATTGTGCTACATGAGGGCCCATTTAAGGTAGCTTTTTTTTTTAGCACCTGTTCTCCCAGTCTCAGGGTAGGGAAACTACCACTGTGCCGCAAATAGGCTAACCCAAGTCTGCTTTCATTTTGAACCCAGGGTGGGGACACTACCACTGGGCAACATGAGGGCCCATTTTAATATAGCTTTTTTTTAACCCAGGTGTCCTGCTCTAGAACCCAGGTGTCCTGCTATAGGGCTAAGGACACTACCACCGGGCACAAGAGGCCCTTCTTAAGAGAGCTTTTAATTGAATTCACATTTCACTCGTGACCATGGTGGGATTTGAACAAACCCCCCTCCACTCCATTACATCACAGCCTGGGGGTCCTGGATTACTGACTACATCCCACTCTGCCCCATTGGGAATGCTATGCACGCTGAAGTCTATCACAAAAGAACAGAAATGAGTAACCAGCAGAACACAGAAGGAGGTCCAGACTGCTGGACACCCTTTAGGACTTGTTGTACAAATAAACAGCCAGCTGTGTGGAACAGCTTGTTATCACAGGCAGAGCAGGTGATATTTTAAACGCGGGATGCAATGTATGCGATAAGCCACTTTTTAATTTATAAACTGCTGTCACCTTTACTTTAAAGGGATGGAAATTGCTGTGAAAATATTTCCTGATAGCACTTCATAGCAGCTGTGAGGTGAAATGTCAGGAGAAAAGCAATTCAGAGTAGCGGAGCAGCAAGCTGAGATTGTGTCGAATCACACTTCCATCTCTTAGCTAAAATAGAGCCAGCTGCCACTGGTGCTCAGTGTGTTCCCATTAGAGTTTAAGCAATAACAGCAACAAACATCTTTGAGCGTGGGTCTCTACTGTTTAAATTTTCTCCCTCCCATTTCTTTCTTTTCATGAATTTGAGCATTTTCATAAATTTTCAAGATATTGATTCGATCTACAAAAGAAAGACTTGTATTTATCTAGCACCATTTGGGACCGCATCAAAGAGTATTACAGTCAATGAGTAGTTTTTGAAGTGTTGCCGCTGCTGTAAGGTAAGAAGTGCTGCAGCTAATTTACACACAGCAAGCTCCCATGAAAACATCAATGCGATAATGATTGTAAAATCTGTTCTTTGTTCATTGACTGACCACTCCTGCATCTTGGCTGAGACATGAAAGAATCTGATTGTTTTTGGGATGGTTTGCTTGGTTTAAAAAAACCAATGCAGCTCCTCTTCAAAATATGCAACCACATCTACTTGAGAGGTCAGACCGATCCTCAATTTAACATCTCATCCAAAACACAGCGTTTACAATCGCACAGCACTGGAATTTTGGGCTAAAGCCCTGAATGGTGATTTTGAACATTTGTATCACGTGTTCAGGATAGCGTATTACCTGCTAAGCGAATGCTGTATCAGGAGTGTGGCTTGGCCCAAGAAAGGAGTCAGAGTTTGCTTGTTTTTGGCAAGGCAAAGGTTAGCTCATCTGGTTTCTGCACCTGAGGCAGTTCAGCCATCATGACAAGGCCTCTTCTCACTCATTGATTGCAGCCTAACTTTCAACATTTGGTGCCTTTCTAAGACTTCTGAAGGTTAGCAATTTTTTTTTGAGAAAATTTGCTCAAGCTGATGATAAGTATGTAAGTTAACTCGCTGAGCTTGAAGGAAAACAAAACCTACATACTTACTATGTAGCGAGCTAACCTACATACTTACTTCTCAGTGTATTGTGTATTCATGATGTTGTAAAAGCTCACAATGCTGTTCCCGCCACATCCCATGATGCACCTGTCCTCCATCTGCCCTGCCTTGCCAGAGCCAACTGAGAGGGGAACAGACCTTTTGGATTGATCTTGACTGTCAGCCAATCTGTGTTGCTTCCTTTCTAATGTCTCTACAGCTAAGAAATGAAAATGCAGATGAATGTTGCATTTCTAAGACAATTCTGCAGGCTCCGTCAAATGGTCCTGGCACATTCCCTCCCCTGAAGGATATTAACAAACCAATCAGAATTTTAGAGCAAACAAACCAACCCAAAAAAATGACCAGATTTACTTAACACCTGACCACAACTTGGTCTTGTTGGATTTACTTGGGCGCACGGTGGCTCCATGGTTAGCAGTGCTGCCTCACAGCATCAGGAACCTGGGTTCGATTTCACCCTCTCTGTGTGGAGTTTGCACATTCTCCCCATGTCTACGTGGGTTTCCTCTGGGTACTCTGGTCTTCTCCCACAATCCAAAAGATGTGTAAGTTAGGTGAGTTGGCCATGCTAAATTGCCCATAGTGTTAGGTGCATTAGTCAGAGGGAAATGGGTCTGGGTGGGTTACTCTTCGGACGGTCGTTGTGGTCTTGTTGGGCCAAATGACCTGTTTCCATGCTGCAGGGAATCTAATATACCCTTTTGAACATTATTGTAATGATTATAACCCAATACCTACAGTGTCATAGGTGGGAGAGCTCATTTGAAACATTGGTTCAGTCCAAATGTATAACTCAGTGGAAATGGGTCTGACAGAGAGCCAGGATTTTGCTGACGGTGTGCTGATGGTGAACATTTCTCCGAAAGAGTTGACCAGGGATTTGGAATTAACTTTATAGAAATCTGCTGATGTCCATAATTCAGTCTGTAATTTCAGGAAAAGCGAAACACTGAGGGCTAGAAGATAAAAATAGATAAGGGATTTTTGATAAGGGATAGTATTACAGCTGTGTTGAGGGAGGATATTCCCGGAAATACATCCAGGAAGTTATTTGGGTGGAGCTGAGAAATAAGAAAAGGATGATCACATTATTGGGATTGTATTATAGACCCCCTAATAGTCAGAGGGAAATTGAGAAACAAACTTGTAAGGAGATCTCCGC
The DNA here is from genome assembly GCF_037043375.1 of Chiloscyllium plagiosum. NCBI lineage: Eukaryota > Metazoa > Chordata > Chondrichthyes > Orectolobiformes > Hemiscylliidae > Chiloscyllium > Chiloscyllium plagiosum. The sequence continues at coordinate 10,658,469 of NW_028270164.1, forward strand.
TATCTGTAAGAATAATAGGGTGGTTATGGTAGGGGATTTTAACTTTCCAAACATCGATTGGGACTGCTATAGTGTTAAGGGTTTAGATGGAGAGTAATTTCTTAAGTGTGTACAAGACAATTTTCTGATTTAGTATGTGGCTGTACCTACAAGAGAAGGTGCAAAACCTGACCTACTCTTGGGAAATAAGGCAGGGCAGGTGACTGAGGTGTCAGTGGGGGAGCACTTTGGGACCAGCAATCATAATTCTATTTGTTTTAAAATAGTTATGGAAAAGGATAGACCAGACCTAAAAGTTGAAGTTCTAAATTGGAGAAAGGCCAATTTTGACGGTATTAGGCAAGAACTTTCGAAAGTTGATTGGAGGCAGATGTTCGCAGGTAAAGGGATGGCTGGAAAATGGGAAGCCTTCAGAAATGAGATAACAAGAATCCAGAGAAAGTATATTCCTGTCAGAGTGAAAGGGAAGACTGGTAGGTATAGGGAATGCTGGATGACTAAAGAAATTGAGGGTTTGGTTAAGAAAAAGAAGGAAGCATGTGTCAGGTATAGACAGGATAGATCGAGTGAATCCTTAGAGTATAAAGGAAGTAGGAGTACACTTAAGAGAGAAATCACGAGGGCAAAAAGGTGACATGCGATAGCTTTGGCAAATAGAATTAAGGAGAATCCAAAGGGTTTTTACAAATATATTAAGGTCAAAAGGGTAACTAGGGAGAGAATAGGGCCCCTCAAAGATCAGCAAGGCGGCCTTTGTGTGGAGCCACAGAAAATGGGGGAAATACTAAATGAATGTTTTGCATCAGTATTTACTGTGGAAAAGGATATGGAAGATATCGACTGTAGGGATATAGTTGGTGACATCTTGCAAAATGTCCAGATTACAGAGGAGGAAGTGATGGATGTCTTGAAACGGTTAAAAGTGGATAAATCCCCAGGACCTGATCAGGTGTACCCTAGAACTCTGTGGGAAGCTAGAGAAGTGATTGCTGGGCCTCTTGCTGAGATATTTGTATCATCGATAGTCACAGGTGAGGTGCCGGAAGACTGGAAGATTGGTAAATGTGGTGCCACTATTTAAGAAGGGTGGTAAAGACAAGCCAGGGAACTATAGACCGGTGAGCCTGACCTCAGTGGTGGGCAAGTTGTTGGAGGGAATCCTGAGGGACAGGATGTACATGTATTTGGAAAGGCAAGGACTGATTAGGGATAGTCAACATGGCTTTGTGCATGGGAAATCATGTCTCACAAACTTGATTGAGTTTTTTGAAGAAGTAACAAAGAAGATTGATGACGGCAGAGCAGTAGATGTGATCTATATGGACTTCAGTAAGGCGTTCGACAAGGTTCCCCATGGGAGACTGATTAGCAAGGTTAGATGTCATGGAATACAGGGAGAACTAGCCATTTGGATACAGAACTGGCTCAAAGGTAGAAGACAGAGGATGGTGGTGGAGGATTGTTTTTCAGACTGGAGGCCTGTGACCAGTGGAGTGCCACAAGGATCGGTGCTGGGCCCTCTACTTTTTGTCATTTACATAAATGATTTGGATGTGAGCATGAGAGGTACCGTTAGTAAGTTTGCAGATGACACCAAAATTGGAGATGTAGTGGACAGTGAAGAGGGGTACTTCAGATTACAACAGGATCTTGACCAGATGGGCCAATGGGCTGAGAAGTGGCAGATGGAGTGTAATTCAGATAAATGTGAGGTGCTGAATTTGGGAAAGCAAATCTTAGCAGGACATATACACTTAATGGTAAGGTCCTAGTGTTGTTGAACAAAGAGACCTTGGAGTGCAGGTTCATTGCTCCTTTAAAATAGAGTCGCAGGTGGATAGGATAGTGAAGAAGGCGTTTGGTATACTTTCCTTTATTGGTCAGAGTACTGAGTACAGGAGTTGGGAGGTCATGTTGCGGCTGTACAGGACATTGGTTAGGCCACTGTTGGAATATTACATGCAATTCTGGTCTCCTTCCTATCGGAAAGATGTTGTGAAACTTGAAAGGGTTCAGAAAAGATTTAGAAGGATGTTGCCAGGTTGGAGGATTTGAGCTCTAGGGAGAGGCTGAACAGTCTGGGGCTGTTTTCCCTGGAACGTTGGAGGCTGAGGGGTGACCTTATAGAGGTTTACAAAATTATGAGGGGCATGGATAGGATAAATAGACAGTCTTTTCCCTAGGGTCGGGGAGTCCAGAACTAGAGGGCATAGGGGAAAGATATAAAAGAGAGGTAAGGGGCAACTTTTTCACTCAGAAGGTGGTACGTGTATGGAATGAGCTGCCAGAAGCAGTGGTGCAAGTTGGTACAATTGGTGCATTTAAGAGGCATATAGATGGGTATATGAATAGGAAGGGTTTGGAGGGATATGGGCTTGCTGCTGGCAGGTAGGACTAGATTGGGTTGGGATATCTGGTCGGCATGGACAGGTTGGATCGAAGGGTCTGTTTCCTTGCTGTACATCTCTATGACTCTATAAATAAAGTTCTGCACCTCTTTGCAGTTCAGGCTGCATGCGTGCAGAGAGAAAAAGAGTTAATGTTTCAACTGCTGACCTTTCATTCAACTGGAGCAAAGTCGAGAAATAAAACAATTTATACAGAATGACAGAAGGTTGGAAAAAAGAAGAGAAGGGAATGTTTGGAGAGATTAAATGGTAAAAATGGAGATGGTGCCCAACATCATATTGTTTTCTGTTATTCCCCACTTATTCCCTATTCCTGATGCAGGAGAGTTCTCATGTTACTGAAGCTGCCATGTCAGATCTGCCTTGACACCTCGGGCCTACAGCGCCTTGGTTGTAGGCCTCAGGTGCCTGCAGAGGCTGCTCAGTATTGAGACTCACTGTGCTTCACTTCTCTGAGACTTTGTATCAGTCATTCATTAAATATTAGCCCCTCCCAACACAAATTGCTTGGCCCAATCTGACCTTTGTATACCTCTAGATGTAAAGCACCGTCCCTTCTGAGATGGCGTTCAATTATGGCAAATTGTTGATGAATGGTAACTGTTCAAGAAAGTGGCTCATATTCACCTTCCCATAAACCATATGACATCAGAGTGGATGTAGGCCATTCAACCCATTGATGCTGCTCTGCCATTTATTGGGATCATGGCTGATCTGATATCTTTAATTCTTGCCTTTTCCCCATAACCATTGATTCCCTTGATTAAAAATCACAGCCTTGAATTTACTTAATGACCCATTATTTACTTGATGATTCCACAGCATCACCACTCTTTGAGTCAAAAAAAAGTTGTCGCCATCACTGTCTTAAATGGCTGACTCCTTACTCTGTGATACCCTCTGGTCCTAGACTCTTCCCCGAGTGCAGACTACCTTTTCACATCAACCATGTCAAGTCCTCTCAGAATGTTATATGTTTCAATAAGGTCACCTTACATTCTTGGAAATAACAGGTTGAACCTATTCAACCTCTCCACATAAGAAAATCCCTCCAAACCCAAGGTAAACCTTGTGATCGTTTTCTGGACTTCGTCCAACATCAGTATGTCTTTCCTTAGATAAGGGGAGCAAAAGTATTGAAGTTCACAGGGAGGCAATGACCTAGTGATGTTATTGCTGGACTGTTAATCCAGTGACTCAGGTATTGTTCTGGGACACAGCACAAGTGGAATTTGAATTCAATAAATATCTGGAATTATGAGTCAAATGATGACCATGGATCCATTGTTGATTGTTGAGTAACTGGTTCACTAATGTCCTTTATGGAAGGAAACTGCCATCCTTACCTGCTCTGGCCTACATGTGATTCCCAGACTCACAGCAATGTGGTTGACTCTTAACTGCTCTCTCGGTAATTAGGGATGGACAAATAAATGGTGGCCAAGCTAGAGACGCCCTCAACCCGTGAATGAATTAAAGAAAGAATTCTGACTGTGGTCTGACTAGGGTCTAACATAGTTGAGACAATAAAAATTGGCCTTGCCAAAACACTTACTTTGTGACTGAGTAATAAAAACAATTCTGTTCCCCATGTACATCATGTAATCCATTCAAGATCTCACAAAGTCAGACTGATTCTACCCTGAAGTTTCATCGCTGCAGGTCCAGCTAATAAATTTAACTAACTATTAGCCTATGGCTGCATCCAGGTTAATCAGTGAAGATGCTATCCATTCTATTTCAAGCAACAACATCTATTCAGTCTCATTCTCAACATTGCATATCCATAGACAGAGATAGCAAGTGCACAGCTCAAACTCCCAGGGATCTTTGTAGCCTATCTTGCAGAAAAGTATCTTCCAAATTCTTCAACTAGAAAGAAAATAGAACGGTTTATGATGTAGTTTTGATTCTCCCACACTTTAATTTTTACTGTCATTAATATTCCATAAATGGCAAAAAAACACTTGTTCATTAAGCTTTCAATCCAAATGATGAGGCTGAGTGGTTTGTGTATGTTGCCATGAGGTTTGTGGCTCAGGATCTATTCTGTGCACTTCTATATCCTCGTCTGTTCTGGTAGTTTGTGGCCAATAAATTGTTTCTCCTTTTGAGGAGTGTCTTCTCTGTGACACAGACAGCTTTCTGCAAACTCTTTTATTTACATTGTTGTATGTAATCCAGTTCTCTGTCCTTGCATCTCTCACTTGTCCAAACTACTGCACCCTTTCATCAAAGTCTCTTAGACACAACTGCTGATATTCCTGTCATATCACTACCTCATTATCAGATCCATTTTTATTTTCTGACAAAGTGATAAAATAACTTTATATTACAGCGTGCGGTGGGAAAGATAAGGGATGCAGAAAAAGAAAGGCAGCAAATTCTTCTCTTGCGAAAGTTCTCAAGGTTCTGCAGTTGGGAATGGGCCTGCTCAGTTACCTATGGCAGAAACACCCACACACCCTCACCCCCACCCCACACCCCCCACACACAGACACCCACACACACACCCACACACACATATACACACACACACACACACACACATACACACACACACAAACACACACACACACACACTCCTGAGCAGACAATATCCTCAAATTGAGGGTCACCTGACATCAATGGCAAACGTTTACCCCTACCATTTTGAGGAAGGGTCACTCGACCTGAAATGTTAATTTTGATTTCTCCACAGAGGCTATTAGGCCTGCTGGGCTTTTCCAGCAATTTTTGTTTTTGTTTCTCCATAGACTCTTGCCCCTCCTTCCAGTGTGAATCTATTCTGTGAAAGGTTATTGGTTGTTTGCTCAAGGAAAGGTTGAATCATAATCCACTTTTCTTAATCTGATGTTTCTGACTTTGCATTTCCCAGCAGAGTGCAATGATGAGGGAGCCGCAGGGTTGTGCTTCCCATTGTCATAATAGCTACAATCCAAGCAGAGGATCTCAGACATTGATCTGGACTGCTTAATATCCACATGAGGCTCTGCATTTATTCCTCAAACAATCAATGGGCCCAAATTGTTTGCTTTTGAAAATAGAAAACAACAATGATGACCATTCCAACTTCAGTATAAATGTTGCATTACATTTTAAAACTCAATGGTAGTCCAGTTATTTTCTCTCTGAGTCTATGAAAAAACATCAAGATACAATTGCACTAGCACCCCTAAGTTTCCATCAAACCTAGATGCCGTTGTACAGAAAACGTAGTTTTAACAGGAACCCTGCGAACCGTCATTTTTGATAAATTGACAGTGATTATGTACAGTGATGTGCAATCCTTTATCCGAAATGCTCAGGACCAGCGAGTTTTCGGAATTCGGAATTTTTAGAATTTCAGAATAAATGACAGTTTGATGGTGACATTTTTAAAAATCTTACCGGAGAAGCAGATTCATTCAGAAAAACAGGCCCTGAAACAGAATTGAGGCCTGCCAGTGCTGGACCAAACCCTCCCCACCGCCCTCGCCGCCACAGCGCCACACACATCAAATTGGTGTTACTTGGGTTAATTGTTTGCACTCCAAACAACCTTGATAATGAGAAGAAAACTTCACAAAAAAACCCTTTGGACTTTGGAGCTTTTCGGATTTTGGGGTTTCGGATAATGGGTTGTCTACCTGTACCTCAAAAACCTCTGTTTACTGTGTTATCACAATCTCTGCGATGTCCAAGTTGCCAGTTGAGGTGCAAGTCAGAAGGATGTCTGCCGGTAAGTTTTATTTAAGACAAAGTTGCATTATTATTTAAGTGATTTATGTTGTACATAAAGTATGGCCGTAGAAGTTTATAAAATCATGAGGGGTATAGATAGAGTTAAACGTAGATGTCTTTTCCCTAGGATGGGGAATTTCAAGACTAAGAGGTACATTTTTAAGGTGGGAGGAGAGAGATTTTAGAAAGTCATGAGAGGCAAATGTTTTACACAGAGGGTGGTGGGATGTGAGTACAATTATGGGATAAGTTCACAAATAGGAAAAGTTTGAAGATATATGGGCCACGAGCAGGCAAGTGGGACTAGTTAGTTTGGGATTCGTCATGGATTGGTTGGACCAAAAGGTCTGTTTGCATTCTGAATGACTCAATAATAGTGATGTGTATCCGTCCTGCATCATTTCTATTAGTGTGTGTTTTTACATTGAATACATAGATCTCTTGATTATGTGGAATATTTGATCACTCCTGGTCTCATAGGTGCTGGTCAGTAGAAAGTTTGTTGTATAAGGTAAGATTCTGAAAGAGCTAATGTTTGGGCTAGACTGAATTCTACACAATCTGATATCATCCAGTCTCTGGATGGAGAATCACCTGAAGTGTTTCATGGTTTCCTGATGGAGACATATGTCTTCTCCATGCTTGGGTGGTAATCGTTAAGTATTATAGTAATATACCTAAGAGTCCACCTAACCTCTAAGTTGGCCTGGGTGCGGCACGGTGGCACAGTGGTTAACACTGCTGCTTCACAGCGCCAGGGACTCTGGTTTGATTCTCTCTTTGGAGATTGCACATTCTCCCCATGTTTACGTGGGTTTCCTCCAAGTGCTCCGGTTTCCTCCTACAATCCAAAGATGTGCAGGTCAGGTGAATTGGCCATGTTAAATTGCCCAAAGTGTCAGGTGCATTAGTCGGGGTAAATATAGGGTAGGGGAATGGGTCTGGGTGGGTTACTGTTCAGAGGGTCAGTGTGGACTTGTTGGGCCAAATGGCCTGTTTCCATATTGTGGGGAATCTAATCTAGTTATGTTGATGTAATAAATGACAAGGTGTTATAAAGGACAAATGTCTTTTCTGCTGAGACATACTTGGATGGACAAGCAGGAGGCTAGAGAACACAGCAAGCCAGGCAGCATCAGGAGGTGGAGAAGTCAATGTTGCAGGTGTAACCCTCCTTCAGGAGTTTGGGTGAGTGTAAGGGGAGCTGCAGATAAAGGGGGGAACTGTGGTGGGGGAGAAGTTTGGGTGGGGAGAGGGGCAGGGTGGTGAGTTAGGGATAAAATTAAAAATCACGCAACACCAGGTTATAGTCCAACAGGTTTATTTGGAAGCACTAGCTTTTGCTGTGCTGCTCCTTCATCAGGTGGATGAAGAAGCAGCACTCTGAGACTTGGTACCTCCAAACAAACCTGTTGGACTATAACCTGGTGTTGTGATTTTTAACTTTGTCCACCCCAGTCCAACACCAGCACCTCCACATCAGAGGCAGGGTTAGATGAACGTGGATAGAGGATACAGCCTGGTTAGTTGATGGGATGAATGAATCCGATTGGTAGCTGGAAGAAAGTGTCTTTCAGAGGAATGGAATGGAGGGTGTTATGACTCGAGGTAAACCTTCCTGCTTAATTTAAACCAGCAACACAGAAAAGATTTATCCCATGCAGTAATCTGTGAAAATTTGAGAGACCAAGAATTAGTTAAAGTAACAGTAACAACTTTATTTCTTAAAGTATAACAGAGAATAATTAATTAACAACCACTTACAGCTCCTTCCTCTAACCTATCTTTTACCTTCCCCTTCTAGTCCAATAAACCTCCCACCCCCCCCCCCCCCCCCCCCCGATTAAGATTTACCAAAATTCAACTTGTCAAAAACCAGTCAAACGTCGAATCATCTTTTCTTCTTCTTAGGGATTTCTGCTTCACAGGTTACTGATCGATAAAGGTATCTTTAAGAGAGCTATTCTCTGGGCAGTCTGCAGGTAATGTTGGCTTGGCAATTCTCCTCCAAACTCTTCAATTTTCCCCGGTCTTGTACCCCCAATGCGTAGAATTGTATCATTGGCTTTTAAGATTGTCAATACACTAAATTTAAATTTGATTAGATTTTGGTATTTTTTGGCATATAATTTAAACTGATTGGCCTAATTTGAATCAGTTTTGTTGTTTCCAGGCAATCAGCTAAACTAGCTTTTGACCAAGTATTGCATTGTTACCTTATTCACAAAACTGGTGCTGTATCAGGTAGTTCTGCTAGCTTTTAAGTCTCTTAAATATATAGTACATCTATATATTTAAGGGGGAGGTACTGGAAAGGGAGTTGGAGAATGGGAAGGAGGGTCGTGATCCATCTTCCAGCATGATCTGCTAAACAGCCCCTTAGATTAACACAGAGAGGAGCAGCATTATGTGACATTATGTGGCCAACAATTTGTGGCTTTTTGGGCCATCAAGATGTCACATCATCTGTATAACAAATAATCTATCTGATTTGTCAAACCATATCACAAGATCAAATTGAACAAAACACAACACTGTGCACTTAATAATGGCCAGAATATATGCTGTTATTTAAGGACATTGATCCTAGTTTGCCAATATCCATAACCTCCAAACCAAACCCCTCCAGATGGTGCCATGATGATTATCAGAGGCATTCAAGCAAGAATTTATAAGTAAGGTTAGCCTCATTCATTTTGTTTTCCATATTTATGCTTTCGTAATGATCATCCGACAAGGCACCATTTATCTTGTGGGTGTGGTTATGGTTTAAGTCAATTTCAGACAGAGGTCTCCAGCACCAGAGTTATACTGCAGGATAGCTCTGGCTGTGAATCTGCAAACGTCATGTCACCAGGGGGACTTCTCTACCAACCAAGGTTTAAAATTGTTGATGGTTTGGGGAAGAGTGGCCGAGCTCTCAGCATTGTCTTCCTGTGTTCGGGAGGCCCTTTGTTGAGCAAGTGTTATCCAGCACCTTGAAATCCTTGTTTCTGATTAGGGCAGGCTGCTGCAGTGTCTGCAAGGCTGAGATCTTCATGGATAGCGTGCAGAGTGAAGTGGTCACTGCAGGGCAAGGGTACATGGACAGGGAGGCAGGAGGTGACCTGCAAATAGAGTCAAGACACAGGCAGGGAGGGCAGCAATATCGAGGGTCACCTCTTTTGCTTTCTCTCTCTCTCCCCCTCTCTCTCCCTCCTCTCTCTCCCCTGTGCTGTATATCTCAATGACTCTCTCTCTGTGTGTCTCTCTCTCTGTCCCTTTCGATTAGATTTTTAATTTTGAATACTTCTGGGGAGGGGGTTTCTTGCAGAGTGCAGTGCCAGTCAAGACCATGGTACATGGACTCACTCGGTGGCACGGAATGGGAGGAAGGAAAACTGCGAGAGTGATAGTGATGGGAGATTCAATCGTCAGGGTAGCTCAGTGGTTAGCACTGCTGCCTCAAAGAGGCAGGGATCTGAGTTTGATTCCAGCCTCGGGTGACTGTCTGTGTGAAGTTTGTATGTTCTACCTGTGTCTGCATGGGCTTTTTGCTGGGTGCTCTGGTTTCCTCCAGTAGTTGAGAATGGTGTGCTGGAAAAGCACAGCAGGTCAGCCAGCATCTGAGAAGCAGGAGAATCAATGTTTCAGGCAAGCTGCCCTTCATCAGGAATGACGAAGGGCTGTTGCCCAAAACATCGATTCTCCTGCTCCTCGGATGCTGGCTGACCTGCTGTGCTTTTCCAGCACACCATTCTCGACTCTGATCTCCAGCATCTGATGTCCTCAGTTTGTCCTCCAGTAGTGTCCAGGGACATGCAGGCTAGATGGATTAGCCATGATAAATGTGGGGTGATGGTGATAGGGTGGGGTCTGGGTCTCAGTGGGATGCTGTTCGGGAGTGTCGGTGCACATGGGCCGAATGGCTTCCGTCTGTACTGTGGGGATTGTATGTTACTGCAGCTGCAGAAGTGACAGAAACCAGGCTGGAGTGTTGCCTCCCTGGTCGCAGGGTCAATGATACCACTGAGCTCAGGACATTCTGAAAAAAGGGTGGAGAATAACCATACTGTCAGCACCGATTACATGCTGGAAAACTGCAATGGAATCATGCAAACAGAATATAGGGAGCATGAAATAAATTGGAAAGCAGAACATCAAAGATAGATTACTCCCAGTGCCATGCACTAGCATGATCAGGAATAGGAGAATAGACTAAATGAATGTGTGTTTGGAGGGACTTAGATTGTTGAGGATTTCAGACCAATTCTGGAGAAGATGGGACCTCTATAAGCTAGATGGTTTACATCCTGTTAGGACCAGGACCAATACCTTTGCAGAGGCATTCGCTAGTACAGTGGGGGCAGATACAAACTAAAGTGGCAGGGGACAGAAACCTGAGCAGACGGACAAGATTGAGGGAAACAGTGATGGAAAAGAAGAAAGCAAAAGTGTAAGGCAGAGGAAACAAGGGCTGCTATAAAGGCTGGACTATAAATATGTCAAATGCTGTGTAAATATGTCAAAAGGTATTATATCTGAAAACGCGTCCAGAAACCCTAGCCACTCTCCCCTACATTAAAGACGATTCTGAAACAACTGCCAGACTACTCAGACCCCTTGGCATCACAGTTGCCCACAAACCCACCAACACATGAACACAGCAGCTAATGAACTTGAAATAACAAGCAAAACTAATGTCATTTACAAAATACCTTTTAAGAACTGTAATAAACACTACTTAGGCAGAAAACAGGATACATGAACATCAACTAGCCACAAAATGACATGACCCTCTCTTACTAATATCCTTACATACGGATGAGGAAGGACACCACTTGGACTGGGACAACACATCCATTCTAGGTTAAGCCAAACAGAGATATGCACATGAATTCCTAGAAGCATGGCATTCCAACTGGAACTCTATCAATAAACACATTGACTTGGATCCCATTTACCACCCCCGAGACAAAGAACAGGAAATGACATCACCAATGCAAGGAAACCTAAACACACAAATAAAAAGCAAGCCATATCACCAATGCTTCACCGGAGGCTCACTGGTGATGTTACCTATTTTGGTGACGAAACATCTGAAAATGAACTTTCAAGCTCAATGAGCAAACTTACATCCAGAACTTAACCTGAGGTACAAATCTTCTCAAAATTCTCTAGTACTATATCTGAATACACAGAGGAAGATAACAAAAGTGAAAACAATAGATGCACAATAGATATTGAGAAATTGGATAAAGGAATAGGATAAAACATTTCCAAATTTGCTGACAACACAAGATTAGATGGGATAAGCTTCTTATTAAAACATATACAATTCTAATATGGTTGGACAGATTGGATGCAAGACAACTGATGTGGACAGGAGATTGGGGAATGAAGGCTCAAAATCTCAGGATATACAACAGGCTATTTCGGACTGAGATGAAGATAAATGTCTTCAATCAGTAGGTGACGAACCTGTGGAGTTCTCTACCTCAAGGCTGTGGAGGCAAAGTCACTGAAAATATTTTAAAAAGAAGTAGATTTCTCGAAGCTAAAGGTGCCAAGGAGTATGGGTATATGACATTGATTTGAAGGGGGAGCCATGGTCATGTTGAATGGTGCGTCAGGTTTGATGAGCTGAAGGTTCTACTTCTCCTTTTTCTGTTTCTATGAACACCGCAACGAGCTAATCAGAAAGGGTGAGGTCTTGATAAATGTTTTTGTTCGATGAGAACATTAAGGGTTATGGAATCAAGGTGGGTAGACACATTCCAAATATAGATTAGCAACTATCAGACTGAAAAGCAGAAAGAGAGAAAGGAAATGAATGGCCTCCATTTGCTCTGCTCCAATTTGAAGCAAAATTCAATTCTGTTTCTTTCAGATAAAGCTGCCTTTTTTCATGAGTAACCAGATATTAGGACACATAGAGTTATAGAGATGTACAGCATGGAAACAGACCCCTTTGGTCCAATTCGTCCATGCCAACCAGATATTCTAACCCAATCTAGTCCCATTTACTAGCACTTGGCCCATATCTCTCTAAACCCTTCTTATTCATATGTCCATCCAGATGCCTTTTTAAATGCTGGAATTGTACCAGCCTCCACCACTGCCTCTGGCAGCTCATTCCATACAAGCACCAACCTCTGCATGAAAAAGTTGCCTCTTGGGTCCCTTTTATATCTTTCCACTCTCACCCTAAACCTATGCCCTCGAGTTCTGGACTCCCACACCCAAGGGAAAAAAAACTCTGTCTATTTATCCTATGCATACCCCTCATGATTTTGTAAGCATCTATAAGGTCACCTCTCAACCTCTGATGCTCCAGGGAAAACACCCCCACCCCGTTCACCCTCTCCCTATAGCTCAAATTCTCCAACCCTGGCACCATCGTTGTAAATCTTTTCTGAACCTTGTCAAGTTTCACAGCATCCTTTTGATAGAAAGGAGACCAGAATTGCATACAATATTCCAAAAGTGACCTAACCACTGTCCTGTATAGCCGCAACATAACCTCCCAACTCCTGTACTCAATACTCTGACCAATAAAGGAAAGCATACCAAATGCCTTCATCACTGTCCTATCTACCTGTGACTCTACTTTTCAGGAGCTGTGAACCTGCACTCCAAGGTCTCTTTGTTCAGCAACACACCCCAGGACCTTACCATTAAGTGTATAGGTCCTGCTCTGATTTGCACCACCTCACGTTTATCTAAATTAAACTCCATCTGCCACCCCTCAGCCTATTGGCCCCATTTGATCAAGATCCCATTGTAATCTGAGGTAACCTTCTTCACTGACCACTACATCTTCATGATAGAAGATATTTCAGCTGATCAACAAGAGGGCAAACCTTCTATCGTATTATACACCTGAATCTTGAATGAATGAAATTTGTTTTGGCTTCATTACCTGAGCTATATCATTCTAAATGCTTTGTACAAAGAAATGTCTTCACAACATTTGTCTAAATTAACAAAGCGAAGAAAATCTTGGATGAACAATTTGAATAAATATGGCTTTAACGTATGTCTGTGATGTTACAACGTTTTGAAATTATTGCTCAAGAATCGAAATGCACTGCCTGTTGATGAGACCGAGGAATAAATACCTAAACCATTCAAAATAAGAACAAACAAATTGCTGGGAAAATACAGCAGCAGTTGAAGGGAGAGAAACAGTCAATGTTTTAGTACAATGACCTGTAACATTAATTCTGTTTTTGTCCCGTCTGCTAACTGACCTGAGTTTATCCAGCTGTTTTATGGTTCCTCTTTCAGATTTGTGATGTTCTCTGCATTGCGTGTTCAAATTTGTATTTAATTCCACTATAATATTCAGACATGTCTGAAACAGGAGCCCTTGGGCGGCACAGTGGCTCAGTGGTTAGCACTGCTGCCTCACAGCACCAGGGTTCCAGGTTCGATTCCAGCCTCGGGTGACTGTCTGTGTGGAGTTTGCACATTCTCCCTGTGTCTGCGTGGGTTTCCTCTGGGTGCTCCGGTTTCCTCCCACAGTCACAAAGATGTGCAGGTCAAGTGAATTGGCCATGCTAAATTGCCTATAGTGCTAGGTGCATTAGTCAAAGGGAAATGGGTCTGGATGGGTTACTCTTCAGAGGGTCGATGTGGAAGTGTTGGGCCGAAGGGCCTGTTTCCACACTGTAGGGAATCTAATCCTCCAAGCTCAGAAATATCTTCTCTCCTTTGAACCATGACAAAGTCCATAATGGATTTCTTCCCTTTCCAGATTTTCGACATAAAATGCTCTTTCTTCTGCAAAAGATGCTGGTATTTGAGCAAAAATAAAAGAAAGACTTGCATTCCTGTCATGCATTTCATACTGACCAGTTGTTGGACTGTGGAGTACGTATGTCTACCCATTTAAGTAAAGCCATTTGATTCGAATTATCTTTTCTCTTATTGAATGCAAAAGCTGAAGCTTCTCTTCCAGGTTTAATGTAGTTTGACTCTGTCTCTGACCGAACGTGCTTAAAAACCAGAGACCAAGAGAAAAAGTGCAGCTGTACCAGATGACTCCCTTGAGGAGGGGATGGATGGACAGCGGAAAGAGAGATAGATCACAGGCGTTGACAGGAGAAAAAGAGAAATGGTTCTGTGAAATCCAGGCGATCAGCTGGGCTTATTTTGCAATTCAGTGGGAGATGGGGAGACTCTCGCAATATTTGTTTCTTGGGAGTTTAATCCTAATTGCCCTTGTTGGATCATACTGCTTTGCACTGTAATTAGATTGGATGTCCAGCTGTTTTGAGTCATGGGTCCAGTTTGTAGCATTATAAACAAACAAATGAATCAAAATTAGTGTAAGCAGGTCCTGAGGAGCGCAGTAATGGAAATGAAAATTCCAAAGTAAACTTGCTAGATGTAAATTAAAATATCATCCTGTGAGGTAATGATGCACCCCAGCTCTTGCAGTATCCACAGGTCAAGTTTCTAAACTCAATAGATTGCCGGTGCCTAATTTTAACTACAAGCTATTGTTTTGTAACTCTCTCTTGAGACGTGAAGACAGTTATTCAAGGGATTGTGTTTAGCAGCAGTGCATAGCAGGATGGTGGTTATGTGACTGAACTGGGAATTCAGAAATATGGGCAAATAGTCGAGAGACAGACAGTTCAAATCCCATTGTGAGAATTTGAATTTGATTTTTTGAAAATCTGAAATAAAGAGAATTGCTGTCAATAATGTGGCACACAAGCAGATGGAAATCTGAAATAAAAAAAAACAAAATGTTGGAAACAAGCCAGGCAGGATCTGTGAAGAGAGAAAGAGAGTTGATATTTCAGTTCCAATGAAAGGTCACCAAACTGAAAGGTTAATTCTGTTTCAAAAGATGCTGCCTGACCTGCTGAATATTTCCACCATTTCCTGCTTGTACATTGGGTGACCATGGATTGCAATTTAATAACTCTGAAATTTACCTGCTGTGCCCTGTGTGTGACTCTTAACTGAAGTGACCCATCAAAAACAAAGCCCAGTCGTACAATCCCAAGGTAGCTAAGTAAAGACAATAAGTCTTGGTTTTCCTAAATAATTCCTGTGTTCTGATAACAAATTTTAATGAAGCTGTTATCAAAATTTAAACTATTATCCCATCCCAAAGCCATTCTTGTTTAGTTTCCCAGAATTGTACTTCAACATCGGATAGATAAAGTGATGGTAATCCCAATCCTGCTTTGGTCTCAATAGTTATTCTTTCTCTAGATGTGGGCATTGCTGGCAAAGTCAGCATTTGTTGCATATCCTTAACTGCCTTTTAAAGAGCCAGTGACGCTGCATTAGCCTGGCTCTTGGGATGAGAGTGGTGCTGGAAAAGCACAGCGGGTCAGGTAGCATCCGAGGAGCAGGAAAATCGACATTTTGGGCAAAAGCCCTTCATCAGGAATGAGGATTTCTGATGAAGGGCTTTTGCCCGAAACACCGGTTCTCCTGCTGCTCGGATGCTGCCTGACCTGCTGTGCTTTTCCAGCACCACTCTGAGCTTGACTCTGATCTCCAGCATCTGCAGTCCTCACTTTCGCCTGGCTCTTGGGATTACTAGTCCTGTGACATTTCCATTCTACCATCATCTCGCCACAGAGGTGTTGCATTTTGCAGGCAGTGAGGTGTGAAGAAGCAGTCTCCGAACTCCTTGCTGAATGTGTTTCTCCCAACATGTGTTGTAATTTTCAGAAATGTTATTAATAAGAATATCTTGTCATGTGATCATGTAAGGATGTAGCTGATACTAGATTGACATGGAGATGGACAATCTTCATTAAGGATAGATGCAGAGATGGCAATAGAGGACATTGCTGAAGCCCTGCTCACCAGCTCGTCCCAGTTGGTGACTCCTTTTCCCTTTTAAGAGAAACAAAAGGCATGTACCATCTTCCTGCATTTCCAAGAAATGGCATTCCCTTTGCTGGAAATGTCGATTCTCCTGCTCCTCGGATGCTGTCTGACCTGCTTCAGGCACTGTGAAAGACAGTAGCCCACCTCCATCCTTCCTTTCAGTCTATACATCAAAGACTAACCCTGTCTCACCTCCCCCACAGCACCTATGGTGGTTAAACCCACTTTACCCACCATTACACTGTGTCTTACCTGGATCCAGATTCCATTAGGCATCATTTGTGGGCAGCCATTGTTCAGAACAGTGTCCTTCAGAGAGATGGCACTGCCAAGACTGTTTAGTTTGCAGGTCCAGATGGTAGTGTATTCTGCTAGTGTGGACTGGAAGCCCCAGTTTGCACTAATTTAGCCTGCCCACAGTTTTTTAGTGTGACAGTACAGGCTTGCTCTCCATCTGCTGACTGTCCGCAGTCTTTTCTGTACACCCCTGCCCCTATAAACGTTTGTCCCTGACTGGGCAGTTGTTCATCTACACTCGTATCATTGAAGACCAATACCGTTCATTAAATACAAACGCTGTACAGAAAGCCTCTGAAACCCTCCACAATCAGATCCCAGTACCACGTGATCTGACACATCATGGTTACATAGCTGCTTATGCACGTACTCAGTTGATCTTCTGAGTGTAAAGGTATACGAAACCCTTTACTCCACTTGCCCGAGGTGTTAAAATGTAAACTACTCCAAATTCACTTATTGCAATCATTGTGACTGAGATCCAAGTATTCCAATGTACTCAATGTTTGGTTCCATACATTCTGTGTCTTTTTAATGCAAACCAAATACCTCAGCTCTCAAGGGCACCAGTTAATTTCCATGATTGGTTTCAGTGCCGCTGGGTTAGGGAGTGTACTCCCATTCCTAATAAGATGCCTGTTATAGAAGAGTGTATGAGTCAGGTATGTAAGGATATACAAGTGGGTACAGGCTGAAGATGGTTGTGATGAGTGCTGTAGTTGTACCCCTTGTTGATACCATTCCTGTTTGGGAAGACTTAGGGCTCAGTTAGCTCAGTTGTCTTGACAGCTGCCTTGGGATACAAAGTAAACACAGACAGTGAGGGTACAATTCCTACACCATCTGCGGTTACCCATGAAGGAATCTTCTTCTCAACCACTCCTTTCATCTGACGCCTGGTGACCCACAGGTTAAACCATCACCACTCATCCATTTCTAAGGAGGGGGCAGGCCTATGGTCTGGTAAGACTAGGGTCATTATACCTTAAATGAAGACTAGAGTTGCCAACTGTTGAGGATTGACATGGAGTCTCCAGGATAGTGCTGCATCTGATATTGGAGGAAATTCATGGGAATATTAGTGGGAGATTGACATTTCCTTTGAACATCTCACTTTACTGGCTTTTAAAAGTATTGAAAACAAGGGAGAGGAAATGCTGATTTGGCCAACACTCAGGTTGGTCTTTTTTGTTTGCTGATTGGCATAGGAAGGCAGCACCATGTGCTGGGTGGATGTGTTGACCAAGTGAAGGCTGGAGCAATATGAAACAACCTTCAGGAATAGATCTGGTAGCAGTTGACAATCTTAATGAAGTCTGGGCAGTCAGCCAAGGTCGCCAATTGATGCGAAATCTGTACCTGCAAGAGAAAAGAGCAGAAAGCGTGTGGGAAATGTGATGAAATAAAATGTTAATAAAATGTGTGTGTAAGGTTTGAAAACATTTATCTGAGAAAGACTAGGAATGGTTTAAAATGTAAAAGAGACAGACACACAGACTGCAGAGCTGCAGGCAGCATGACAGAGAGCATAATCATTTGATTAAATCTGATAACCCTGTTGAACTGGAAAACAGACAGCAATTATCAGACAGAGCCTGCAGCAAGTGCAGGGGGAAAATAATAGTGCTGTATTCTGTAAAGTGCAAAAAAAAGTCTTTCGAAAGACACAGGGAATTACAGCAGTGCCTTTAACACAGTGAAGTACTGGAATAGCTGAGTTTGTTATATAAAGGAATGGCATTGAAGGGGTTACTGTTCATGTGACATTGGCTCCACCCATTCTACAGAAGCCATTCTCAGCCTATGGCATGGCTGAGAGTCAAACTGCAATTGATGTTAACTCTGTTTCTCTCTCCACAGATTCTGCCGGACCTGCTGAGTTTCTCCTTGTTTGTTTCACATTTCCAGCATCCACAGTATTTTGCTTTCATCACAACAGTGTGAGTAAGATGCCCAAATGTACCCACATTGCCCAATCAGTTGTTCGTCCCCAGACATGGCTGTTTCTTTGTGCCAGCCTCAAGTTCAAGAATTATGGTGATGACAGCTCTCTTTCCTCCATGATATGTACCTGTGGCAAGTCAGAAGGGTGGAACTAGATAATTGCTTTGTGGGAAATAGAAGACTGGCCTTTTTGTAGAGTCACCAAATCAGTTGCTTTCCCTTCTTCCTGGCCCCACCCTGCACACCCCTCCCCGGGTCTTACCTCTTGCCGTTGGAGATGCTTTTCTCTGGAGCTCTGTCAGTACATCCAGATGACAACTAGAATGTGGGGTTGGGAGGCCCCTTTCTCCTGTTGGGGAACAATCGCCCAGAGAGAGAATAAAAGGATTCTGGGCAATTATTACTCAAGTTACCAGTAGTTGCTGCAAGAAAGAACAAGCAAATCCAGGCGATGTCAAAACTGTGATAACCTTCCTTTTGCAAGCTACATAACATCATTTAACATCTATGTGAGCTCAGTACTCCAAGCGGAAGCGGGAGGGGAGGGGGTGAGTCTAATTAGTGAAGTGAACAATTCAAATTATCGGAAATGTTTGTGTGGAGCCCTGAATAGGTTAACAGAAATTAATTAATTCTGGAGAATAGCGTTGCTGGAATTTAATTACAATGTACCTCGATGAGAAATCTTTGACATTTACTTGTTGCATTAAATGTCACAGTAAACCTTTCACTTTTACAATTTCTTGCATTTCTTTTCCTCCCCAGTGAGATTATTAATTTGAACAGGAGGGCAACTATCAACCTGTGAAATTAAACAAACGCTGTAATAATTAAATGAAATACAATACTATTCATTCCAAGCCTTGCATGCTTTTCTAAGCAAAGGAAGCTCCTATCTAAGTTTGGCTTGGCTTGTTTTGAATATGGCTGACTGGAAATGAGCCTTTGCTTAATGAGCCTGAGGCCAAATGGCACCATCCACGGCTGAAATAAGTGAGCAGGAACAGTACAAATCCTAGCAGATTGATCAGAGGGATTGTGAAGGCAGCTTGGAACTCATACTTGGTTGATGAGAGTGGAGACTGAGAGAGTGAAACAAACCGTTACTGGGTGGCTGGGAATGTTGGTAAGTACGGTTGGTTCTGTATAACACCTGTATGCGAATTGGCTTTAATGTGATTGAAGACTTTAGATCATTATTTGTTGATCGCGAACTTTCCTTACCTGTATAGGCTATTACGTGATTCTAGCCCTGTTAGTTTAAATGATGTGGCTATTGTGCGATTTTCTTATAACATGAGATCGCACTAGAATGGAACTATCGTGTTATATCTGAACCAACTGTATTGGGAATAACAGCTTTCCTATATCTAGTGGTTTTATTTGTGGATGGAGTCCCAAGACACTTGACAAGGCCCACAGTCCAAAGATGTGCAACTTATGTGAATTCGATATGCTAAGTTACCATATCGGGGATGGTAACAGGGATGTGCTGGTTAGATGGATTAGCCATGGGAAATGCAGGGTTACAGGGATAAGATAAGGATGTGGATCTGGGTGGGATTTTTCTCGAAGGGTCAGAGTGACTGAAAGGGTCAAATAGCCTGCTTTCACACTGTAGGGATTCTACAATTCTACACCTAGAACCTTCTAAAACCAATTCAACAGCAATCTGCATAATGATCAGATTAGCCAGCATAGGCAAAAGTGAGGACTGCAGATGCTGGAGATCAGAGTCTAGATTAGAGCGGTGCTGGAAAAGCACAGCAGGTCAGGCAGCATCTGAGGAGCAGGAAAATCGACGTTTCGGGCAAAAGCCCTTCATCAGGAATGGGGATGCCAATCAGCCCATCAAGATACAGGAGCAATCTATACCAGTTCTGATTGTAAGACTAGACAACCTTCAACTGGAGCACTGTCCTTGCTTCAGTTCATTTCGTTCTCCTCTCCTGAGTTGATCTTGTTTTTCTATTCAAGCATGTTGCCAACTCCCTTTGAAAATAAATCAGACTGAATCTACCTTCACCTCAACCTTCCAGGCTGAACATTCCTTGAGTAAAAATAAATTCTTTCATTTCTCCTCTGTTTTAGTTTTGTCAATTGTCAACTTTCCTGCCAGTGGAAATTTTCTCCCTACCTATTCTATCAAAACCCTTCATTCATTTGCACACGTCAGTTTCTTCTAGACAAGTTGGGAGTGAACTATATTTGGATCAATAATCCGTTAGAATATTCTGATCTCCTGTTCTGACAAACTCCAAACTCTGAGCTCTAAACTGGGACAATAAGAATGAATGGTTCATTGTTCATCATCTTAAGTTAAAGGCCAAAGAGGATACTGCAGGAGATGAGCAACTTTAAAAAGGGTAAATGGTAAAACACAGTGGTTAGCACTGTTGCCTCACAGCACCAGGTACCTGGGTTTGATTCCACCCACACATGACTGTCTGTGTAGAATTTGTACATTCTCCCCGTGTCTGTAAGGGTTTCCTTCCACAGTCCAAAGATGTGCAGGTTCGGTGGATTGGCCATGCTAAACTGTCCTGTAGTGTCCAGGGTGGATTAGCCATGGGAAATGCAGATTATGGGGTTATGTGGATAGATTGAAGTGGGATGCTTTTCAGAAGGGGGGGTGGCATTGATGGGACAAGTGGCCTGCTTGCACACTGTAGGGATTGAATGAAAAGAAGAGTGTTTAAATAGTCATTCAATCACATTGCTTTGGGTCTGGAGTCACACATAGGCCAGACCAGGTAACGATGATAGTGAACCAGATGGGTTTTTCTCTTAATTCCTGGCTTTTATTGAATTTATGTTCTACCATCTACCATGGTAGGATTTGAACCTACAGAATATTATCTGGATAATACCACTAGGCTATCATCTGCCCTGTGCTTCCTTCTAATTATGACAGTAATGGTGAGCCAACTGTATGTCAGAGTAGAAAGGAAATTTTTTTACCATTTATGACAGCAGTCCAATGTTATCCCAGTAATAAAATGTAACATTATCCTTGTCTTATATGTCTGGCCAAAAACTATACAGTCTCTGATCTGATACTGCACCTCACTAATCCTGAGGTGATTTTGACTGGGTATGGTATAGGTAAAACACATCACTTTCCTGACCTAGTTTTTTTTAAATTTATATTATGGTATATATGCAAAGAGATCATCTTAAAAATAGGAAAATCAAACTAATTTCTGATATTGTCAGATGTAAGACTGAATGCTTTGAATGGAACTTAATCCAAATTGAAACATTCACAGATTGTTTATTCTTGCATAAAAATTTGATTAAGTTTGAAATTTTTCAGTAAAAGGTTCAGTCCTTTGAAAAGGTTCATAATATACTTCGGTAGCCATTGTAAATGTTTGGCAGGGGGGATTAAATGTGAATGGAGAGTGATAGCAAAGAAATACAACTGGCCTTTGAACAGTTACAATTCTCTTTAAACCTCACTAAATTGGGATTGTGAACTTTCTACTGCTAGTCATCATAAACTCATTTTCAGATTTCGAAAATAAATTAAGATTACCTTTCATTTCATTTTCCTGTGAAATCCATTTGTTTGCACTCAGTGATCTCTTCCTGCAGAGTTCAGTAAATGCCTTCTCTTGAGGAGCGCGTGGAGTTCCTCGTGATTTCTTATCTCTTGAGTTCAGCAAATGTCATTAAGTGACTTATCCATGTACGAGACCTTAGTCCCTCAAAACCTACATTCTGAGAGAACTTCTGGACCCTGCCGGAAAGGTTAAAACAGGCTGAAGCTCTTTATTCGACACACAGGAAGGTTGAAGAGTGACCCAGTAGAGGGCTTTCAGATTATGAAAAGCTTCCAATAAGTTTGACGCAGATAATATGTTTCTACTTTTCTTGGAGCGGAGGCTGAGGAGTGACCTTATAGAAGTTTATAAAATCATAAGGGGCATGAATAGGATGAATAGTCAAGGTCTTTTCCCCAGGGTAGGAGATTCCAAAACTAGAGGGCATAGTTTTAAGGTGAGAGGGGCAAGATTTAAAAGGGACCCAAGGGGCAGCTTTTTCACATAGAGGGTGGTACGTGTATGGAATGAGCTGCCAGAGAAAGTGGTGAAGGCTGGTACAATTACAAGATTTAAAAGGCACCTGGTTGGGTAAAGGAATAGGAAGGGTTTCGAGGGACATGGGCCAAACGTTGACAAAGGGGACTAGATTAAGTTAGGCTATCTGGTCAGCATGGATGGGTTGGTCTAAAGGGTCTGTTTCTGTGCTTTACAGTTCTTTAGCTCTACTTACTGAGGGAGAGTCCACATCAGAGTTTTTGTAGATGTACAAATAGACCCAACAGGAAATTACAGGGAGGCTGTAGACAAGCAATTAAAGATAAGTGCCAGTGTTCTGAGGGCATGGGTTTCGAGTGGAGGGGGTTGGTTAGTTCAATTGGCTGGAAGCAGGTTTGAAATCTAGATTGTCACCACCAGCATGGGTTCAGTTCCTGCACAGGCTGAGGTTAGCATGAAGGATTCTTATTCCCAATTTCTCCCCTTGTTTGAGATGTGATAACCCTCAGGTTAAACCACCATATTTCTCTGTAATGAGAATGCAGTTCTTTGTTTCAGTAGGACTATAGTTAATTTACCTAAATCATAGAATGTGAAAGCAAGCCATTCGGCCCATCCACCTTCCGAAGAGCATCCCACCCAGACCCACACTCCTCCCCCAGCCCTGTAACCCTCCATTTCCCATGGCCAATGCACCCAACCTGCACATCCCTGTACTGTGGACGAAAACCACAGAGGAAACCAATACAGACAGTAGGAGAATGTGCAAACTCCGCACAGACAGTCGCCCGAGGCTGGAATCAAACCCGGGTCCCTGGCACTCCAAGGCAGCAGTGCTAACCACTGAGCCACAGTGAAATTTGAATTCAAATGAATCTCTGGAATGAAGAGCTGGTCAAATGGTGACCATGAACCATTGGTAATTATTATAAAAACCCATCTGGTGCATTGACATCCTGGAAGGAAAGTTGCTGTCCTTACTTGGTTAACTTTTAACTGCCCTTTGGCTAAGTTGGACAATCTGAACAAACAAAATAAATTTGGAGAAAACTCTTTATCCAGAGTGTGGTGAGAATGTAGAAAATGTAGCCACAAGAAGTGGCTAACATAAATACATTTAGGGGAAAGCTGGACAAACACAAGGTGGAGAAAAGGTGGAGATACTGAGACAGAGAGATGAAGAAGGAAGAGGCTTATTGGGAACTTAAATGTAGGGGGCGATGATAGGCTAGCAGTAATGTCACTGGGATAGTGAATAAAACTGTAGGCTAATGTTCTGGCGACAATGGTTCATTGTAAATAGTGACACTTGAATTCAATCTTTTAAATATCTGGGGAAAAAAAAGTGATCGTGTTGACTCTTGTGCAAACCCATCTGGTTCACTTCAGGGGAAGGGATCAGTCAACCTCACCTGGTCTGGCCTACACGTGATTCCAGAACCACAATGTGTGGTTCACTCCTAACTAGCCTCTGAACAATTAGGGTTGGGCAATAAATGCTGGCCCAGCCAGAAATGTCCACATGCCGTGAACAAATAAAAAACGTCTTTTTAAATGTCAACCTGAGCCTATTGGGTTGAGTTGTCAGTGTCAAAAACAGAAATTGCTGGAGAAACTCAGCAGATCTGGCAGCACTTGTGGAGAGAGAGAGTTAATGTTTTGAGTCCAGTGACCCTTCAGATTTCCAGCATCCACACTTCTTGGGTTCTTTTTCAAATTGCCTGTGTCACTACTGTGTAATTTTCCATGTACAAAAACATAAAAATAACCTAAAAAAAATGGAAATGACTGCAAAAGCTCAGCAGATCTGATGGCACCTGCGGAGAGAAACCATAGTTAACGTTTCATGTCTAGTGACCCTTCCTGTAAACAGCGGTTCTGAGGAAGGTCATTAGACCCACAACGTTAGCTCTGATTTCTCTCCACAGATGCCGCCAGACCTGCTGAGCTTTTTCTGCAATTTCTGTTTTTGTTTCTAAGTTACAGCAACCGTAGTCCTTTCAATTTTCATAAAAAATAGCCCAACCTGCTTCTAATAGTGATTCTATCCAATTGAGGATGCACTTAACATGGATTTTGCATTATAGTATAATTTGAGTTGCCTGTTTTTTTTATTTAATGAACAGACGGTGTCTGATTTCTTTATTTTCTTATTTAATTATCAGCATTGATTCTTCAACATAAAACTGGCTGATATGTTCAATGAAGAAGATTGTTTAATGCGGATTTATAAATATTTTATAACTTCCCAGGTGTTAAATATCATTTGGTGACATCCGTCTCCTGGTATTTGTTATATCAATGTATAAAATATTGATGTAGTTGGGAACCACAGTAACTATATTTACATGGAGCCTACCCAACCCCAGAATGTTATAGAGTATTTTGCAGCAAATGAACAACATTTTGAAGTGCAGCCATTGTGATAAAATGTGATGCAATAGCCAATTTGGACACAGCAAGCTTCCATAGACTGGAACATGATAATGACCAGATAATTTGATTGTGATGATGGTTGTCTATTGGCCAGGACATTTCTTCCCTGAATAGTAGCTTGGGATGTTTTAGATTCATTGAGAGGGAAGATATGAAGCCTTGTTTAACATCTCACGAAAGATAGTTGCCCCAACAGTGCAGCACTCCCTCTGTACAACATTGGCATGTAATCCTGAACTTTGTGCTCACATCTCTCTGTTGGAATCCAAACTTTCAATGTTCTGACTCAGAATTGAGAGTGCTACACACTGAATCCTGGCCAATACAATGCCAGTGACAGAAGTAAGGCAAAAAGTATGGAGGCTGGAAATCTGAAAATTGCTGGATAAACTCAGCAGCTCTGGCAGTGTCTGTGCAGAGAGAAACAGAATTAATCGTTCGGATTTGGTATGAATAAAACTTATTCACTCCACACACACGGGCAAATATCAACTCATTTGTGGAACATCAAGAATGTAAGTGCAGGAATAGGCCATTTGGCTCTTCAATCCTACTTGCCAATCAATAAGCATTTGTGGCCTTAAGTCCACTTTCCTGCCTGTAATCCACCCGACCAGACCCACCCTGCGAAACTTTGACAGCCTTGTCAATGAATAGGTAGAAGTTAAACTGACCATAGAGCTGCTATCTTATTAGAGAGAGATGACTGATGGTGGGTTAACTTGAGGGTCATTACACTGGTGAGCGGAGAGGTTGAGAAGGAGAGTTCTTCATGGTAACCTCAGTCAGTATAGGAATTGAACCCACACTGTTGGCTTCACGCTGCCAACTGAGCTAACCAAGTTCTCTCTGTCAATCAATAATCTATCTTGAATATATGAAGTGACTCAAACCCCACTGATCTCCATCCTGATGAAGAGCTTATGTCTAAAAGGTCGATTCTCCTGCTCCTCGGATTCTACCTGACCTGCTGTGCATTTCCAGCACCACACTCTCGACTCTGAGCTCTGTGGATGTATATTCCAAACATTAATGACCTTCTCAGAGAAAAACAATTCTCTTCACCTCTGTCCTAAATGAGATAGCCTTTATTATAAACTCTGCACTCAGTTAAAAATCACACAACACGAGGTTATAGTTCAACAGGTTTAATTAGAAGCACACTAGCTTCCAATTAACCTGTTGGACTATAACCCAGTGTTGTGTGATTTTTAACTTTGTACACCCCAATCCAACACAAGCATCTCCAAATCTGCACTCGGTAGTGTTACCATGAGAGGAAACGTAATCTCAGCATCTACTGGTCAGGTCTCCTCCAGATCTTCTATGTTTTAATACAAAGGGGAGGATTCACTTGTGGAAACCCAAAAGAACAGGGGATATGGGCTGGGTGCTGGCAGGTGGAACTAGATTGGGTTGGGCTATCTGGTCGGCATGGTTGGGTTGGACCGAAGGGTCTGTTTCCACGCTGTACATCTCTATGACTCTAAATAGGAGAGCTAGGAAACCGATACATCCAGATACTGACTCAGAATTTTGGGCTTTAGTAGAGATTTTCAACATACATAATTATTTATTTTTTATGTTCGGTGATGGAGGAAATAAAATTACGGTTATTAACATAACCACATGACAGTTTTTCATACTTAAAGTTACGACACATACTGTCACCATTAACTAAACCTTCAGTGGCATTGCAGCGTCCACAGTTTTTAGACATCACTCAAAAAAAAGTTTGCAAGACAAAAAATAATTTTCATTTTTTTTCACAGAAATCATGTCCTCACCAAGGATTTGTGAAGGGACATTACATCTGGGTTTTAATTTCACTTTCCCATTGACTGACGTCTTGGACGAACCTCTTATTCGTCACTGTTAATCATTCAGACAACACTTTCCATCAGCTTGATATACAATGCAATCAATGTTCACACTGCAAAGAGCTCTAAACAGAAGATGAGGGAATTTAGCTACAAGGTTAGGTGGGAGGCGCTGGCCTTAAGTCCTTGAAGCAAAGAAAGTTTGAAAGTGATCTGATAGAGGTGTCCAGGATTATTCCAGAATAGCTTACGGAAAGAAGGAGGAACCTACTCTGCGCTAGCCCTCAGAAGGTGAGGAAAAGTTTGAGGATGGTGGCAATCTGAAATGCACTGCCTATAAAGGTGGTACAACCACCTGAGGTCACTGTGAAGGACTCTCCTCCATCAGCTCTCCTCCCACTAGAGCTCAACTCAAACCCCCACCATCAGTCATCTCTCTGTCATGAGATAGCAGCTCCATGGCAGAAACCCTCAGAACATTTATGAAGAATGTAGATGTGCACTTGCCGTTCCAAGGTTTAAAAAGGCTGTGGGCCAAGTGCTGGTAAGTGGATTTAGAATAGTTAGGTGCTTGTTTTTGACTGGCACAGATGTGATGGGTTGAAGGGTCTTTTTAGTCATAGTCATACAGCACGTAAACAAGCCCTTCAGTCCAACCATCATCCCAAACAAAATTACTGCTACCTGCCTGCGCTTGACCAATATCCCTCCAAACATTTCTCATTCATGTACTTATCTAAATGTTTTTTTTTTAATGGAGATCTCTCTGATGGAGTATTTCCCTCTGAGTCACCCCCTGTGGCCCTGCAAGCCAGTTCTCCCAAGGGATGTAGGTATGAACAGCATTTGGTGATCATCTCTAATCATCATTGAACTGAATGGTTTCCTCGGTCATTTCAGAGTCAACCCCCCACAGTGCTGTGGGTCTAGAGTCCAATATTGACCAGTGTAAGGACAGCAGATTTCCTTCACGTTTTCCTTCCCCAATGGTGAACCAGATAGGTCTTTATTACAACTAGACAGGTGACATGGCCACCATTACTGGGAACCAGCTTTCAAATCCCAATTTGTTATTTGGATTTTAAGTTCCACTAGTCGCTGTGGAGGGATTTGAATCCATGTCCTAGAGCATCAGCGGAGGCCCTTGGATTTTACTAATCTAGCAACATCACCACTGCTCCACCATCTCCTCTCATGATAATCCTTTAATTCACTTATTAAAGGCACGTTTGAACCTATTTCCAGTCCACATCCTAAGCAATTGCTGCATCAAAAAGTTGTTCCTCACCTGTCGTTCCTTTTGTTGCCAACCACCTTCAAATCGGTGTTCTCCAGTTCCCTATCCTTCCATTAATGGGACCACTGTCTCCCCATCTACTCTGCTCATACCTGTTATGATGTGGAGGTGCTGGTGTTGGACTGAAGTGGACAAAGTTTTTAAAAAAAAATCACACAACACCAAGTTATAGTCCAACAGATTTACTTGGAAGCAGTAGCTTTCAGAGCATGGAGCAGCGCTCCGAAAGCTAGTGCTTCCAAATAAACCAGTTGGACTATAACCTGGTGTTGTGTGATTTTTAACCATACCTATTATGACTTTCTATACCTTTGTGAAAATCTACACCGACTTTGTCTGCTTGTAGGAAAACAGCCCCAGCTTCTCCAACCAGTCTTCACAATTAAAATTCCTCATCCCTGGAACCATTCTTGTGAATTGTTTCTGTGCCCTTGCTAATATCTGCACATTTTTCCAAAAGAGTGGATTCTGCAACTGGATCCAATATTCCAATAGATGTTGAACCAACGCCTTGCAAAAGTTCATCATATCTTCCTTGCTTTTGTATCGTTTATGAAGCCCAATATATCATATGCTTCACACTTCTCAATCTGCCCTGCAAACCTCATTGACTTGAGTACATAAAAACCCAGCTGCCCTAGCCCCTGCATTCCCTTTAAAATTGTGCCCTGTCTCTCAGTGTTCATACCAAAACCGATCACTTCACGCTTCTTTGCATTATAGGCTGTTCTGCTTTAATGTGTGTTTCATTCATGCGAATTTGCAATAACACACTGACAAATTGGGGACACTGTTTCTAAAGCGTAAACTTTGAATGCGTGTATTAGTTATAGCACAATTCTGGCCCCATTAGTTTAAATTGTGCTGCTACTACACGATATTCTTATAACACAGGGTTGCATGAGAACGGATTACTGCATTATAGCAGAACTGCCTATATATTGCATCTGCCACTTGTCCATGTGTTCCATCAGCTTTAAGTCCTTTTAAAGTTTGCCCCCTCGTAGTGTGCAATACTGTAGCTTCTGAACCCTCAAGACTAACTCATTGGCATACATAAGAAACAGCAGAGCTCCATTACCAACCCATCAGGAACCCTGTTAAAAATAAACCTGTTGGACAATAACCTTGTATTGTATGATTTTTAACCCATTAAAAACGCTACTATAACACTCTAAAAACAGCCATTCACCACAAGACAGTCTCCTGACACTCAGCTCATTTTTCTGTCCATCTCACCCCCGTGAGCTCCAGCTTTGCCTCTTGGAAGTCCACATGCGACACAGCAATCATAAAACCCTCAGCCAACCTGTTCACTACTTCATCAAAATCTCTTGATTTGGAGATGCCAGTGTTGGATGTTTTTGATGCACAAAGTTAAAAATCACACAACACCATGTTATAGTCCAACAGGTTTATTTGGAAGCACTAGCTTTCGGAGTGATGCTCCTTCATTAGGTAGTTGAAAGCTGGTGTTGCGTGATTTTTAACTTTGTACATCAAAAACTCTAAGCTTGATAAAATTGCCCTTTACAAATGAGTTTACAAATAATTTGATATTCCCAAAGTTCACTTTTTCCTGAATTGCTGTTTCTAAAGGCTTTCTGACCATCAATGTTAAACTGTTCAGCTTAAGTTCAACAAAGTCATACCAGACTCAAAACATTCACTCTGTTTCTGTCTCCACATATGCTGCCAAATCTGTTGAGTTTCTCCAGCGTTTTCTGATTTTTTTTCATAGAATCTCTACAGTGTGGAAAGAGGCCATCCAGCCCATCAAGTCAACAGCATCCCACCCTATCCCTGTAAATCTGCATTTCTGATGGCCAATCCACCTAGCCTGTACATCCCTGGATACTATAGGCAATCTAGCATGGCCAATCCACCTAACCTGCGCATCTCTGGACTGCGGGAGGAAACCAGAGCACCCGGAGGAAACCCACACAGACACAAAAAATATGCAAACTCCACATAGACATTGCCCGAGGGTGGAATAAAACCGGGTCCCTGGTGCTGTGAGGCAGCAGTGCCAATTACTTAGCCACAATAACACGCTAGGTTTATTTTAGATTTCCAGAACCTGCAGCATTTTGCCTTAAATAGCCTGCAGTTGCTGGACTCATCCCCAGGTGTTATTTTGTAGATTTTAGTTATAAGGCTAGGTTTGAAAAATTCAAAGTGGATTGAGAAGAGATTTCCTTGGAGAGAAGGATGATGAGGGGAGATTTGATACAAGATTTCCAAATAATGGGGGGGCCTGGTTGGACTAGACAGGGAAAAACCGTTCCCTCTGATAAAAGGATGAAGAACCAGAGGACACAGTTTTAATAAGAAGCAAATGCAACATGAGAGAAAAAGAAACATTTTCACATAATGGGGAGCTAATGTCTGATTGCACTGCCTGGAGCCATGGTGGAGGCAGGTTCAAATGAGGCATTTAGGAAGCTATTGAGTGACAGAAATAATGCACAAGGCTATGGGGAAAGGCAGGAGATTGGCATTAAGTCAACAAAATGAGTGAGCTAGTGCTGACAGGATGGGTCAAATGGCCTCCTTTTGCACAGTAAATCTGTACTTCAATGTACAAGATTATGACAGATTTAGGTACATTGGACAAAAGCTGTTCCAATTAGCTGATGGCACAAGGACTAGGGAACATGATTGTCTTGGACAAGAGATGCAGACCAGCTATGTGGCAGAATTTCTTTTCAGCAGTGACTGGTGATGACCCTGAACTGGATACCTGCCAGATCAGTGGAAGCTGATGCTGGCTGATTTCTAAATGAGATCAGAATTTGCTGAGGAAAATAATTTTTCGGGGCTACAGCTGGAGGAGGAGGGGCGCAAGGTGAGGGGGCGAACAGGACTGACTTGAGTTTGTCTACAGAGAGCCAACAGGCCAAATGGCCTCTATCTGTGCCATGACAACTCCATATACTGGGAAATGGGGAGGGAAGGAGCTGTGCAACAGTGGAATCTCAATAACTCCTCTTCTGCATCATTTATTTTTTACATATTAAGTTAAAATCCTGAATATTAATGGGATAATTGGAGAAACCAAGAAAGCTGGAGGAGTTACTGAGCTCAATAGCCTCAGGAAATTACGTTATCACAAATTAGAGATGTAATTACTTGTCCTTGGCATTTTCACTACTGATTTACCAACATTTGTTGTTACATTAAAATAATATTCCACAACAGCATCTAAAACTAAATGAGAAACGTACGAAGATCTTGTAGTTAATTTGAATGTATTTAAGCTGAGATTTTAAAGACTCAATTATCTTAGTAAGGATGTGCTGTGTCTGAACTATGAATGCCTAGTTTGTAAATAAATGGGGTCTAAAGAGGAGCTATGACAAGCAACCTATGCCTGGCAAAGTTCTCAGCAGAAATTCAGAACCAGCTATGTAAATAGTGAGATCATTATTCCCAGGTTATTTCCTGTCAGTCACACCTATGTTGTCATGATTTTATTTGTCTAACTACTATGGACTTGTCCAGATACCACCCACTCCCCAACCAAAAGTATTGTAAGAATATAGCAAAAACCCTAAAGTTTATATTTATTTAAAGGCAAGCATAAGGTGCTGTATTCCAGATGTGATTTGATTAGTCCACCTCTCTGCTTTAATCAAAACACACTTTATTCTTACAACATAGTTAACATACAAAAAAATGAATTGACATAACTTTATTAGACTCTATTAGAGTCATAGAGATGTACAGCACGGAAACAGACCCTTCTGTCCAACTCGTCCATATTGACCAGATATCCCAACCTAATCTAGTCCCACCTGCCAACACCCGGCCCATATCCCTCCAAACCCTTTATATTCATATACCCATCCAGATGCCTTTTAAATGTTGCAATTGTACCAGCCCCCACCACTTCCTCTGGCAGCTCATTCCATACACGCACCACCACGCTCTGCGTGAAAAATTGCTCCTTAGGTCTCTTTTATATCTTTCCCCTCTCACCCTAAACCTAGGCCCTCCAGTTCTGAACTCCCCCACCCCAGTCTCCCATGGGGAACCTTGTTGAATGCCTTACTAAAGTCCATATAGATCGCATCTACTGCTCTGCCCTCATCAATCCTCTTTGTTTTCTGTATCCTCATCAATTTTCTTTGGCTTGTAGTTTTGTAAGATGGAAGCAGCAAAGCCACCTCTTTGCAGTTTGTGGGATCTTGCTGTGTATAAATTGGCTGCTATTTCTGATAATATAACAGTTCAAACAAGTACTTCATTAGCTTTGAAGCACTTGGTGAGACATGAAGTTATGAAAGGTGCAATAGAAATACAAAAGCCATTCTTTCATCACTGTACCAGCTAGCTACCTCCCACTACCTCAGCCCTATATCGGTCAGGTTTTCCTGTCCAGCATTGTTCTTTGATCTCTTCCTGCTAGTTTCCTTAGAGGCTTTTCTCATCATGGCTTACGTTGACCATCGGTAATTCACAGAAACAAATTGATTGCCTTCTTCAGATCCAAGAGAATGAGAAATCCTCAAGCAATTCATTAACTCCAAGGACTGGGAGAAAATGAAAGTTTCAATGTAGTTTCTGGAGACGGTAATGGGATTATTCTCTCTGCACAATTCCCAGCTTCCCTGATGATAATAGGACACAGAATCAGTCACAGGCTAGAAGACTCCTTGAGCTGATTGTGCCATTTAAGAAGATCTGACTGACCAGATCTTAATCTCCCCACCACTTTCCTGCCTTTCCTTGTGATCCTTGCCTCTTAGTTCCATTTTGCCGACAACTGATGATTGGAAATGAGGCACCATTGTGATGGACAGTATGCCCATCCAACCTGAGGCAGCATGGACGTTTATGTCATGGGACTCCACAAGGGCACTATA
Source organism: Chiloscyllium plagiosum (assembly GCF_037043375.1). Taxonomy (NCBI): domain Eukaryota; kingdom Metazoa; phylum Chordata; class Chondrichthyes; order Orectolobiformes; family Hemiscylliidae; genus Chiloscyllium; species Chiloscyllium plagiosum. The sequence goes on from NW_028270164.1 coordinate 10,691,148, forward strand.
CACAGAATTCCTATTGTCATTAATATGCCTGCCAATGAGTTGGTGAAAAGATGGGACTTAAGCCAAACTTTCTTTTCCAGCAAAGTTTATAAAGACACTCTATTTTCTAAGTGTAAGAGCAAACAGTCTACAGACTCCACTTAAGGAGAATTGCAATGAATTACAGGAATCAGAGTACATGACCAAAACTACAACATCATTTGTCAACAGGAACCTTTCTCCAGGGAAAATGCAGTGGGTGAAGAATAGTTACAAAAGTAAATAGTAACTCAGAAAATAGAAGTACAAGGCCATTCAGCCCTTCAAGCCTGCTGTACCACTCAAAATGACCATTTCTGATCATCCAACTCAGTCTCTCGTTCTCATTTTCACTGTACACCCTTTGATCCCTTGATCCATAGAACCCAATCTATCTTCTTGAAAATGTTAATGTCTTGGCCTCAACCACTTTCTGCAGCAGAATATTCCACAGGGTCACCACACCGTGGGGAATAAATTTCATCTCACCTCAATCCTAAATGGCCCGCCCTGTATCCTGTGATGCCTGCTTCTGAACTCTACAGTCTTTACTCAGAGAGTGGTAGGAGTGTGGAATGCACTACCTGCTAATGTAGTCAACTCAGCCACATTAGGGAGATTTAAACAATCCTTAGATTTTGGGATAGTGTAGGGGGGCCAATTGAGAATAGTTCACAGGTCAGTGCAACATCGAGGGCCAAAGGGCCTGTTCTGCACTGTAATGTTCTATGTCATCAGGTACATCCTTCTACCTTTGCACTGTGTGGTCCTGTTAGACGAAGACTGTTTCTTTCAGTATGTCATGTTACTGGACTGGGGAAAGACAGCATGCGAGACTAAAGCTGATTTGCTAATATGCCTTGCCAAGTCTATGTTTACAGGATTCTGCCTGTAGTGAAACGATTGATGATTAGTGGTGAAAATATATATCACCTTGTTAAGTGTTTCAATAGATACATCCCCAGGACCTGATCAGGTGTACCCTAGAACTCCGTGGGAAGCTAGGGAAGTGATTGGTGGGCCTCTTACTGAGATATTTGTATCATCAATAGTCACAGGTAAGGTGCCAGAAGACTAAGGGTTGGCTAATGCGGTGCCACTGTTTAAGAAAGGTCATAAGGACAAGCCAGGGAACTATAGACCTGTGAGCATGATGTCGGTGGTGGGCGAGTTGTTGGAGGGAAACCTGAGGGACAGGATGTACATGTAATTTAGAAAGGCAAGTACTGATTAGAGATAGTCAACATGGCTTTGTGCATGGGAAATCATGTCTTACAAACTTGATTGAGTTCTTTGAAGAAGTAACAAAGAGGATTGATGAGGGCAGAAAGGTGGACATGATCTATATGGACTTCAGTAAGGCGTTCGACAAGGTTCCCCATGGGAGATTGGTTAGCAAGGTTGGATCTCATGGAATACAGGGAGCAAAATTGGATACAGAACTAGCTCAAAGATAGAAGACAGAGGATGGTGGTGGAGGGTTGTTTTTCAGATTGGAGGCCTGTGACCAGTGGAGTGCCACAAGGATCAGTGCTGGGTCCACTTCTTTCTATTATTAATATAAAATTATTTGGATGCGAACATAAGAGGGATACTTAGTAAGTTTGCAGACGACACCAAAATTGGAGGTGTAGTCAACAGTGAAGAAGGATATTTCAGATTACAACAGGATCTTGATCAGAAGGGTCAATGGGCTGAGGAGTGGCAGATCAAGTTTAATTTAAATAAATGTGAGGTGCTGCATTTTGAGAAAGCAAATCTTAGTAGGACTTATACACTTAATGGTAAGGTCCTAGGGGGTGTTGCTGAACGAAGAGACCTTGGAGCACAGGTTCATAGCTCCTTGAAAGTGGATTTGCATGTCGTGAGGATAATAAAGAAGGCATTTGGTATGCTTTCCTTTTATTGGTCAGAGTATTGAGTACAGTAGCTGGGAGATTATGTTGTGGCTGTATGGGACATTGGTTAGGCCACTGTTGGAATATTGTGTGCAGTTCTGGTCTCCTTCTTATCAGAAAGATGTTGTGAAACTTGAAAGGGTTCAGAAATAATTTACAAGGATTTTGCCAGGGTTGGAGGATTTGAGCTACAGGGAGAGGCTGAACAGGCTGGGGCTGTTTTTCCTGGAGTGTTGGAGGCTGAGGGGTGACCTTATATAAGTTTATAAAATCATGAGGGGCATGGATAGAATAAATAGACAAAGTCTTTTCCCTAGGGTGGGGGAACCAGAACCAGAACTCGAGAGCATAGGTTTAGGGTGAGAGGGAAAAAGATATAAAAGATGTGCAAGTATGGAATGAGCTGCCAGAGGAAGTGGTGGGGGCTGGTACAATTGCAAAATTTAAAAGGCATCTGGATGGGTATATGAATAGGAAGGGTTTGGTGGGATATGGGCCTGGTGCTGCCAGGTGGGATTAGATTGGGTTTGGGATATCTGATCAGCATGGACGGGTTGGACCGAAGGGTCTGTTTCCGTGCTGTACATCTCTGTCTCTAAAATGAGATCTAAAATGTGTGAAAGAAGAAAACTGGAAGAAAATCTCGAGGAACAGGTTAGATTTTGCAGACTGCCATTGTGCAGAATTTACTGTAATCCTTGAGATGTAGTTTTTCAATATTGCTAACTTTGTTTGAGTATAAAAATTATCCACCTGTTGCTCAAGTATAAACCCAATAACTTAAATTGTTAAAAAAAAAATTGCAGCTGATTCTGCTTTGGAGCTTGAATGACCAAACAGTACTTCTCTTTTTAACAAAATCAACACTTCCATGAAGATGACAAAAAAACTGTGCAGCCCTTACCATCATCCTGTACATATTAGGGAAGGAAAAAACAGAAGATTGCTAAGCTGTGTAGGTTATTACAGGAATGCCATGTAAAATGTGGGTGACGAAAGGAAATTATTCTTTTTTGCATCTTGATATAGTAATGAGTTAAACTTTTCAGGATTCAAAAATGCATTAACATTCTTCTTGCCTCATTACAATGTAAATCCAATTAATTTACTCAGCAATACAAGTGTGCAGAGATATCTTACATCCAGATGTGCCTTTCTACTGATGCTTTTTAAAAGAGGAAACTCACATCTACTCTTCGAAACAATAATGATTTAAATAAAAAGTATTGCTTAATGAGTTACTATCAAACAGGACCCAGCTGCAGAACATTCTCAGCCATATGTTGCTACAATGGAGGAGACATCCAGCTGTAACATTAAGACTCCTTTAACTTGTTCGAGAGTGATCACAAGATTTTCCCCTCCTGGCAATGGATTCCGTGAAGAATTCACCTCCTAACAGTTAGCTCCTTACATTTTTCTGCAGCACTAGGGAAGAGCCACACGTTCAGAGATGCCATCTTTCGCAGAGACAGCAAACCGAGGTCCCGAGCTGATCTGTCGGGATGGATTTAAATAATTCCATTGCATTATTTTGCAAGGGAATTCGCCCTCAAGAGTCCTTATCAACAGTTAATCCCTCAACTGACATTGCTGAGAAAAAGATTGTTACATTGTTAGTTCCCTTTGCTTTTTGTGGGATCTTGCTGTGCACAAATTGACTACCATCTTTTATTATTAGTAGTACTTAGATGTGCACTTATGATGCCAAGGCATTCAAGGCTATGGGTCCAGGTGCTGGAAGATGGGATTGGAATATTTAGCCCGGACATAATGAGCTGCAGGGCCTTTTACAGTGAAGAGCTGTAGATTTCTATGATCGTGACTCTGTGGTTTTGACAGTGACCACATTTCAAAAGTGCTTCATTTGTTTTAAGGTACTTTGTGATGACTTGACATCTCAAAAGACGCCACACAAATGCAAGACGCCACACAAATGCAGTTTTATTTCTGCACGGGGACAAAGCTGAAATAACTCCACAGAGGCCGGTATCCTGTCACCAAGTCAGCCTTTACTTACACATGGAGCGTCCTTGCCACTAAACCAGATCGCTCAGAGCCAGCTCTCAGAGTGAACAGAACCTCTGACACTCCTGTTTATATCTGTCAGCCAGGGGTCCCTGATTGGAACAGTTTAACAGCCCCAATTAGGGAACTCATATTCTGGGTGGTCCACCTAACTGACCTCATTACAATCACGCAAATATTCAAGAATATTCATTCACTGTTTTTTTGTAAAACCCCTCCTTTGATATAGATATGAAACAAAGAAAGGATTCAGTTGTGAGGTGAGGGTGTCTCCTGAATGTGTATTGACTTTCTGCCAATCCTGACCAAAATATGAGCGAGTTTGAGTCCACAGGATAAGTGTTACACATAATTAGAAGCCAATTAATGTGAAATCCTGATCAGTAACAGCGCAGCTAATGGAAGATTTCAAAATGTCACAGTGCTACAGGACAGGACATTCATCCGTATTTGGTTTCAGCATGGAAACAGATCCTTTGGTTCAACTAGTCCATGCTGACCATAATTCCAAACTACAGAGGTACCTCGATTATCCAAAGGACACAAGCAGACAGTATTTCGCTCGGTTAATCAAATTCCGGATAATTGAATGCTGGATAATCGAGGTTCCTCTGTAAACTAGTCCCATCTGCCTGCGTTTGGCCCATGTCTCTCCAAACATTTCTTAGTTGTGTCCTTATCCAAATGTCTTTTAAATGTTGTAACTGTACCTGCATCCACCACTTCCTCTGGAACTTCATTCCACACACAAATCATTCCCTCTGTAAAAAAATTGCCCCTCGTGTCTTTTTAAAATCTTTCTCCTGTCACCTTAAAAATATGCCTCCAGTCTTGAAATCCCGCACCCTAGGGAAAAGACACCTGCCGTTCACCTTATCTATTCCCCTCGTAACTTTATAAACTTTATAAGATCACCTCTCAACAGCCGACACTTCAGTCAAAATAGTCCCAGCCTATCCAGCCGCACCTTATAATTCAAACAACCACCTGATGAAGGAGCAGCGCTCCGAAAGCTAGTGCTTCCAAATAAACCTGTTGGACTATAACCTGGTGGTGTGAGATTTTTAACTTTGTACACCCCAGTCCAACACCAGCACCACAAATCCATTACCAGCAACATCCTGATCTCTTCTGCACTCTGTCCAGTTTAATATCCTTCCTACAACAGGATACAGTATTCCAGAAGAGGCAAGACAATGGAGAGAATGCCCAATCCTTCAAAATGATGGAATGTTTAACGCCCATTGTGTGAAAGTAGAAAAGACCTTGATGTGACGTCACATCCTAATGATAGCTCCCCTGACAGTGCAGCTCTCCCCCAGTGTTGACAGCTTCCTGTTACAAATTGTACCTTTCTAGGAATGCCAGACATGGGGGAGAAAGGACAGGGATTTCCTGTCCTCCCAGACTGGATAAAGTATCAAATGGGTTAGAGTTGAATTTCTCTACATTGCGGTAAGACATGGCTCTGAGACGTATAGTTGATGTGACATGTTGGACCATAAACAATCATGAGATGCATATTTTGAATCATGATTTCTTTCTACCAATAAGCCCCATACTGTGAGGAATTAATAGCATCAATGACAAGGTTTAAGTTCTCCAAGATTTATCTCTTTCTCATGCTGCAAATATAAAACAGCCTCAAATTTGAAACCAGATTCGAAAAAGTGGGCTGTTAACTCAAATTATAGATTAATGCTTTGAGAAAGGAAAAATGTTAAAGAAACAATGTGTCAAATCACTTGGTCCCATTTGCATTCTGAAAGATTAGTTAAGTTTCCCTCATCATCATCGTCAATTCCTTATGTTGAGAGGAATTCTTTCCTGAGATTTATTTGTTGAGTTGTCCGTGTTGACCATAGCTTCTCAGATTGTTTATGCATTTCCCTCTGTGCGGGTGTTAATTGTCGGCTGGTAGAGGTGGTGGTAGATTGTCAGTTGGAGCAGCTGCCCATTTATTCTGTCTCTCTTGTCATTGTCTCTTCAGTGGCTGCTCTTGTTAACTGGAAGGTCTTAACCTCAGTTTTGATGATTTTGACCATGATTAGGCATCTGCATCCTATTTGATGACATTAATGGCAGTTCTTCATGGAGGCTTTATAATTGACTTTGAAAGGTAACACCCCATCCCCACATCCCAGGATTGTCTCCCTGAAGCACAGCATCTATTTGGGCATCATTGGCTACATACCTTGTCCATCTCACCTGAAGTAGATGGTAAATACTGACACGTATAAATGGATCTGTTGCCTGCACAATGAGCAATCCAGGGACAGGGCATAGAGTCTGGAACCAAAGGGCATAATCTCAGAATAAGGGATCACACATTCAAGACAGAGGTGAAGTGGATTTTTTTTCTGAGGCTGGTGAATCTGTGGAATTCTTTAATGCAGAGGGCTGTCGAAGCTGGTTTGTGAAGTATCTTCAAAGCTGAGATCGACAGACTGTTAACCAGTAAGACAATAGTCGGTTACAGGGAAAAGACAGAAAAGTGGAACATAGAACATAGAACATAGAACAATACAGCACAGAACAGGCCCTTCAGCCCACGATGTTGTGCCGAACTTCTAACCTAGATTAAGTACCCATCCATGTACCTATCCAAATCCGCTTAAAGGTCGCCAATGATTCCGACTCTACCACTCCCACGGGCAGCGCATTCCATGCCCCCACCACTCTCTGGGTAAAGAACCCACCCCTGACATCTCCCCTATACCTTCCACCCTTCACCTTAAATTTATGTCCCCTTGTAACACTCTTTTGTACCCGGGGAAAAAGTTTCTGACTGTCTACTCTATCTATTCCTCTGATCATCTTATAAACCTCTATCAAGTCACCCCTCATCCTTCGCCGTTCCAACGAGAAAAGGCCGAGAACTCTCAACCTATCCTCGTACGACTTCCTCTCCATTCCAGGCAACATCCTGGTAAATCTTCTCTGCACCCTCTCCAAAGCTTCCACATCTTTCCTAAAGTGAGGCGACCAGAACTGCACACAGTACTCCAACTGTGGCCTAACCAAAGTCCTGTACAGCTGCAACATCACTTCACGACTCTTGAATTCAATCTTGAATTGGAGTTGAGCATTATTCGATCAGCCATGATCTCATTGAATGGTGGAACAGACTCAATGGGCAAAATAGCCTACAAGTGCTCCTATTTCCTATTGACTGTGGAACAGTAACTGCTTTTGCACACAGTGTATTTAGTGGGTAATACACTGAGGTCAGCAGTTATTCTCCCGCCATCCTCTTCACTGGGCCCATCCTCATTAGGTCTTTGGGACGGAGAGCAGATCAAACTCATAGATCCTTTTGGTCCATAAGCCTCTAGTCCATTAAAGTGACTGGAAGTGTGGCTCACCTCATACCAAAGGGAGACAGGACAAGGACCTCATGTCCAGGCTGATCTCATAGAACAGTTTACATTGTCTTGCAAGGTCTCATTGAGAGAGGAAGCTCCTTTGTTTATTTCCCCACCACTGCAAGTTGGCCTTGGCCTTCTTTCGTCTGGTTATTCACGACTCCCAGCTGGCAATAAGGTGCAAAACATCACAATGCACAAGGTATCATGACTGCATGAAGCAGGCTGAATAGACCGCAGGGTCTTTCTGTGATCATCATTGTTCATATGTCATTCACTTTGTTCTGTTTGCCTTAGCTTCCTAAAAGCTTGCGTAAGGGAATAAACTATTACAATTTATAAACACAGAGCCAAAGTCCCAGTGAGTGAGAAACACCATCTTTCTATTAATGTCAAAATGAAATGGTTTTTCTGCAAGCTCCTGACAGCTCTTAATCCGAATGGGAATTGTCAACTGCACAGATTGCTTGCTGTATAAAACAGTTCACCATAAAAGTAACAGATTCAAATTCTGCCACATGTTCTATCAATGAGCATTGTCCTATGTCCCCAGACAGCCCAATCCCATCTCCCAAGACACGTTGAAAGGCCATATAATAGTCTTCCTTGTGAATTCTCATATACCTTAATATAAATTGTTATTTTGGGAACCAAAGTAATGAATAACTTCAGCAGTAGTTGAATCCCGTATGGACTGAAACATATAGACCGTCCCTTCTTCCAAGGGGAGCTGAACAAAGACAATTTGGTTAAAGAAAACTGTTGCAAACCAAATGTCTCTATTTATAGTGATGACAGACTGCACTATCCACAAGCAAAGTCCATTACCTTTGAGACCAAACTTGTAAGTTAAAGCATATAGTAAATGGAAGTTGTTTTTTTTCTCTCTGACTTAAAATACACTCGATATTACTGAGTTATACATTAGAAATGGTATGGATACCATTGTAAACTCCTGATTTATTTGATCAATAGAATAAAAACATTAGCTCGAACAATATAGTCTGGCTAAGTTATAAATCAGATTTATTACAGAAAATGCATTAACACAGAAGAAACATAATCAGCAGATAAGAAAGTATTACAGTACTTAATTATTGAAGTTCTTAAACTTATTTTTGGAGAGTACTCATACCACCTTTACCAAGACTAATCTGCAGTTTCAGTCCTGAAATAAATGTACAGAGGCCAGCATCCCATCACCAGGTCACCCTTTATTTACATGTGCAATGTCGGCAGGCTCTGACCAGCCAGGAATTAGCCCCAATCAGGAACCTTATAGTCAATGAGCCCCACGTTCCAATCACTGCAGGTCCCATCATGGCGCAGGACAGAGAGGGCTTACCACACAATACTGTACCTTCTACCTTTATGCTGGTTCCCCACGTCCACCTATCCCCCACAATCTTGAGATGGTGAGCATGCAGAACAGTAGTAGTGCCTTAAGGTTGGTTCCTGCTGGTAGGCTGTGGGAGTGGGGGAAATGGGGCAGGTAAGGTAAGGTGTGGCAGTGTTCCAGACTGGCTAAGGGACCTTCCCTGCCTACCAGGGAGCATGGTACTGACAGATAACACCTCCCGACCCCCTCACAGCAATGCCACGGCTACAAAGAACATTTTAAATTTTAAATCTGGTGGAGTTGGAGGTAGAATGCCTTCATTTTAATGCACAGGAGCAGCCTGCCACTGCCTGACATCTCATCTTTCAGATGAGACATTAAATTCCATTTGTTCTCACAAATGAAACTTGAAAGGGTTCAGAAAAGATTTACAAGGATGTTTCCAGGGTTGGAGGATTTGAGCTACAGGGAGAGGTTGAATAGATTAGGGCTGTTTTCCCTGGAGCATTGGAGGCTGAGCGATGACCTTATAGAGGTTTATAAAATCCTGAAGGGCATGGATAGGATAAATAGACTAAGTCTTTTCCCTGGGGTGGGGGAGTCCAGAACTAGGGGGCATAGGTTTAGGGTGAGAGGGGAAAGATATAAAAGGGATCTAAAGGGCAACGTTTTCACGCAGACGGTGGTATGTGTGTGGAATGAGCTGCCAGAGGAAGTGGTGGAGGCTGGTACAATTGCAACATTTAAATGGCATTTGGGTGGATGTATGAAGCAGCAGGGTTTATAGGCATAAGGGCAAGTGCTAGCAAATGGGACTAGATTAGGTTAGGATATCTGGTTAGCATGGAAGAGTTGTACCGAAGGGTCTGTTACCACATTGGTCATCTCTATGACTAAGTGAATGGTCTTTGATGAACTGCTATGGTCCCTCCATTGCATGGTGCGAACCATGCAGAGTGGAGGAAGAACTGGCAAAAAGGATGAATTCAATGTCAACACAGGTATGGGCACAGGAATAAGGCGCAACAATATAAAAGCAGATTTAGGCTGTTCTGCCCTTTCTGTGTCTGCTCTCCCATTCTTGAGATCATGGTTGATCTGATTATATTCAAGGAGAAAGTGAGGTCTGCAGATGCTGGAGATCAGAGCTGAAAATGTGTTGCTGGAAAAGCGCAGCAGGTCAGGCAGCATCCAGGGAACAGGAGAATCGACGTTTCGGGCATAAGCCCTTCTTCCTGAAGAAGGGCTTATGCCCGAAACGCCGATTCTCCTGTTCCCTGGATGCTGCCTGACCTGCTGCGCTTTTCCAGCAACACATTTTCAGCTCTGATTATATTCAACTCCAGTTTCCTGCCTTTTACCCATAACCCTTGATTTGAATACTAATTAGAAATCCATCTGTCTAAGTCTTGAATATGCTTAACAATCCAGCCTCATCAGCCCCTGCAGTAAAGATTTCCACGGAGTCAGTACCCTTTGAAAGAAGCAAGTCCTCCCCATTTCTGCTTTGAATGGGTGAACCCTTATTCTGATACTATACTGTCTGGTTCTCGACTCTCCCACAAGGTCAAACAACTTCCCTGCATTTACCTACCAAGTCCCTTAAGAATCTTGTTTGTTTCAATAATCATTCTTCTAAACTCCATTGAGTACTGGCCCAAACTACTTAACCTATTCTCCTAAGACAATCCCACCATAACCATAATCAACCTAGTGAGCCTTCTCTGTGTTGCCTCCAATGTCTGAATATCTTTCCTTTGATAAGGGACTCAGAACTATTCACAGTAACTGGATACAGTCTAACCCGTGTCTTCCTTATTTTTATGCTTGAACTCCCTTGAACAAAACATCAACATTCCATTTGCCTTACTTACTACCTGTTTAACTTGTAAACTATTTTTTTTTGTGATTTGTGCCACATCCCTCTGTGCTGCAACTTTCTGCAGTCCTTCTCCATTTAAATGTCTAGCTCCTCAATTCTTCCTGCCAGTGCACAACTTCCCCTTTTCCCACGTTATATTCTGTCTGCCAGGTTTTTGCCCACTTGCCTAACCTATCTTTAACACTGAACAGATTCTTTGTGTTATTAGATTAGATTAGATTACTTACAGTGTGGAAACAGGCCCTTCGGCCCAACAAGTCCACACCGACCCGCTGAAGCGCAACCCACCCATACCCCTACATTTACCCCTTTAACCTAACACTACGGGCAATTTAGCATGGCCAATTCACCTGACCTGCACATCTTTGGACTGTGGGAGGAAACCGGAGCACCCGGAGGAAACCCACGCAGACACGGGGAGAACGTGCAAACTCCACACAGTCAGTCGCCTGAGTCGGGAATTGAACCCGGGTCTCTGGCGCTGTGAGGCAGCAGTGCTAACCACTGTGCCACCGTGCCGCCATCTTCACCATTTATTTCCCCACCTATTTTTGTGTCATCTGCAAATTTGGCAGTGATACATTCACTTCCCTCATCCGCATCATTAATATTTATTGTAAGTAATTGGGATCCCAGCACTGATCCCTGTGGCTCTCCTTTAGTTATAGCTTGCCAAACTGGAGAGTGGAAGGAAATCACAGAATCATAGAAACCTGACAGTATGGAAAGTCTGGACTAAATGAGAGGGGAATAAAAGAGAGGAGTGTATAAAAAGAAACTAAAATTGAAGCTTGGGCGTGCTTTGTTTGACAATTTCCAAGAACAGTTCTCTGCACGTGGAATGAGAATTTACTTTGTGGGCCAGGGGCTTGGTTGGCTCTCACTGACAGTTATCTTTATGTGGAGAAAGTGAGGACTGCAGATGATGGAGAGTCAGAGTCAAAACTTGTGGCACTGGAAAAGCACAGCAGGTCAGGCAGCATCCGTGGTGTAGGAGAGTTGACATTTCAGGCATCAGCCCTTCATCAGGAATGTGGGAGGGTGGTGGGGGGTGAGGGTGCAAGGAGGCTGAGAGAAAAATAGGAGGGGGTGGGGCTAGGGGGAGCGTAGCTAGGAAGGCAATGGGTAGATGAAGGTGGGGGATGATGGTGACAGGTCGGAGTGGAGCGTGGAACGGATGGGTGGGAAGGAAGATGGACAGGTAGGATAGTTCAAGAGGGCGGTGCCGAGTTGGAAGGTTGGATCGGGGATGGGGTGGGGGGGTAGGGGAAATGAGAAAACTGGTGAAATTGATATTGATGATGCCGACACCTGAAGGAAGACCACCTCATCTTCCGCCTTGGGACCTTCCAACCACACAGCATCATCTATGTCGATCTCACCGCTCCAATCTATCACCGTCACCCCCTTCTTCATCTACCTATCGCCTTCCTAGCTACCCTCCCCTCAGCCCCATGCCCCATCCTATTTATCTCTCAGCTCCCTTGGATCCCCCCCACAACATACCTGATGAAGGGCTTATGCCTGAAACGTTGACTGTCCTGCTCCTTGTTCTGTCCTTGTCCAAGAACAGATTCCCCCGGTCCTCATCTTCCACCCCACTACCAACCTCTGAATACATCGCACCATCCTCTGCCAATTCCACCATCTATAAACAGACCCCACCACCAGATATATTTTTCCCTCCCCACCCCTATTAGCATTCTGGAGAGACCATTCCCTCCGCGACTCCCTCGTTAGATCCACACCCCTTCCACCAGTCCACACCCCACTCCTGACACCTTCCCCTGCCACTGCAAGAAGTGCAAAACCTGCGCCCACACCTTCCCCCTCACCTCCGTCCAAGGTCCCAAAGGATCCTTCCACATCCGACAGAAATTTACATGTACTTCCAACAATGTCTTCTACTGTATCCATTGCACCCGATGTGGTCTCCTTTACTTCGGGGAGACTGGACGTGTACTTGCGGATCGTTTCATAGAACGTCTCTGGGACATCCGCACCAACCAACCTCACCGTCCTGTAGCTGAACACTTTAACTCCCCCTCCCACTCTGCTAAGGACATGCAGGTTCTGGGCCTCCTCCATCGCCAAACCCTAACCACCTGGAGGAAGAACGCCTCATATTCCACCTTGGGACCCCGCAACCACACGGGGTCAATGTGCATTTCACCAATTTCCTCATTTCCCCTCCCCCCACATTATTCCAGTCCCAAGGCTCCAACTCGGTACGGCTCTTCTGACCTCTCTATCACCTGTCTATCTGCTCCACCCTCCTCTCCGACCTATCACCTTCTTCCTCACCTTCATCTACCTATCGCCTTCTCAGCTACCTTCCCCCCCCCCCCCATTGATCTCTAGGCCCCCGGCCCACAAGCCTCATTCCTGTTTAAGGGTTTATGCCTGAAACATCAATTCTCCTCGGATGCTGCCTGACCTGCTGTGCTTTTCCAGCACCATACTCTTGACTCTGACCTCCGGCATCTGCAGTCCTCACTTTCTCCTAGTAAATGTCAGAACCCTGAGAAGCATCAACGTACAGAGGGATCTAGGCATACAGATACACAGTGCCTGAAAGTGGCAACACAAGTCGATTGGATGGTCAAGAAGGCATATGGCGTGCTTGCTTTCATCAGTCAAGAGCATTAGTATCAAAATTGGCAAGTCATGTTGCAGCTGTATAGAAATTTAGTGAGATCACATTTGGAATAATGTACAGTTCTGGTCACTACACCACCCCCAGAAGGATGTGGAGGTTTTGGAAAGGGTACAGAAAAGATTTACCAGGGTATTGCCTGGTTTGGAGGGTATTTACTATGAAGAGAGATTGGTGAAACTTTGTTTGTTCTCACTTAAACATCAGAGAGGGGAGACCTGTTATAGGTTTGCAAAATTATGAGAGGCATGGATAGGATGTATCGTCAGAGTCTTTATCCCAGGGTAGAAATGTCAATTACCAGGGGACATGGGTTTAAGGTAAAAGGGGGAAAATTTAAAGGAGTTGTGTGAGGTAAATTTTTTGAACTGAGGGTGTCAAGTACTGAGGGGATGAGAAGGCAGATATATCGAAACATAGAAAATACTTGCAGGAGTAGGCCATTCGGCCCTTCGAGCCAGCCCCACCATTCAGTACGATTATGGCTGATCGTACAACCTCAGTATCCCATTCCTGCTCTCTCCCCATACCCCTTGATCCCTTTAGCCACGAGGGCCATGAATATGTTTAGAATATTTCTAACAAACTGGCCCCAACAGCTTGCTGTGGGGGACAATTCCACAGATTCACAACTTTCTGAGTGAAGAAATCCTTCCTCATCTCAGTCCCGAATGGCTTATCCCTTATTCTTAGACTGTGACCCCTTGTTCTGGTATTCTCCAACATCAGGAATGTTCTTCCCATGTCTAGTCTGTCCAGGCCCAAAAGGATTTATATTTCTAGTCAATCTCGTCTTTCCTCATATGTCAGTCCTGCCATCCCGGAGATCAGTCTGGTGAACCTTCAATGGCCTCCCTCACGCACAAGAATGTCCTTCCTCAGACTAGGAGACCAAAACGTCACACAAGGCCCTGGATAACTGCAGCAAGACAACCCTACTTCGATACTCAAATCCTCTCGCTCTGAAGGCCAGCACGCCATTAGCCTTCCTCACTGCCTGCTACACCTGCATGCCAATCTTCAGTGACTGTTCCACCGTGTCACCCAGGTCTCGTTGCATCTCACCTTTTCTTAAACTGCCACCATTCAGGTAATAAGCCGCCTTCCTGTTTTTGTGACCAAACTGGATAGTCTTACAGTCACCCACATTACAATAAAATAGAAGCATCAAAGAAGAATTTTGACTGATAAATGAATCAGCAGGAAACAGAGGGATGCAGACTGCATAGTGACAAAAGGTGTTTAGTTGAGAAAGCCATCACGTGTTGGTACAGGTTTGGTGAGCCGAAAGGCCTGTTTGTGTACTGTATTTTTTCTTTTTCATCCACATATTGTTGCATCTCTTGGCACGAAGTAACGTGATTGTACCAACGTGAGGTGCGTGGTTGCTATGCCGACTCTTTGAAGTGAAATGCACCTCTGTGTTTGAATCTTCCCATGTATCATTGAATTCTTCAAATATCCTTATTGGCTATTTAATGCCAAATTCACCTGTTCACAATATCCTTCGCCTGTTAATTAATGCCTGAATTATGTTGACTTGTTACAGGAGAGGTTCTATTGCGGAATCTTGCCCAGCTGTTCTCTTTTCTTTGACATTGTGGGGATTCATTTATTCTCAAAAGAGAATATTACTGGTCTCCATGGGGATCGTAGATATTTTCCATTTTCTAAGCCATGGAAATCGTCGCATGGGGGCAAAATGCAATTTCGCAAAGCTAATGGTGAAACAGCAGCAATCATCCGGCAGGCTGTGGGGTTTTGCAGTGCATTGGGTATTTCTGTATTGCTCTGAGAGGCTGCTGATTTGCATGTATCCAGCCAATTGTGGCATACTTCACAGGATTTGGACCAAGTGCTGGCAAATGGGACTAGATTAGGTTGGGATATCTGGTCGGCATGGATGAGTTGGAGCGAAGGGTCTGATTCCGTGCTGTACATCTCTATGACTCTATGATTCACTTGGTGATTTCTGATGAAATTGGTTGCTTGTTGTTCCTATGCTGTCCTACCTCAGGACGCCATACACCACCCCCAACATCCCCTAAAATTCCCTTCATCATCACCACCATGTCGAGCAGCTGGTTGATAGATCGCATCAGGAAGAGAAAATATCACATCCTTCCCACCTGATTGTGCTGCCAAATTATGCCACTTCCTCAGGAATATTGGCTCCATAATGAAACCTCTTCGTGCATTCACGCCTGAGTCACAGAAAGGTTGACAGCACTTTGTGAATGTGAAATAATCCAGGCCAGCATTTCAACAACAGCAACTTGCATTCCGATGGCGTCTTTTAATGTGGAAACGTTGCTTCAAGTCACTTCATAACAGACAAAGATTAGACAAAGCCAAAGAAAGTAAAGTCTAAGGCAAGTGGCTTGATCAAAGAAGTAAGTTTGAAGATATTAAAGGGAAAGTGATTGAGATTTTTGGGGAGGAAATTCCAGAACTAAAAGCCTTGATGGCTGTATAGGGGTGGAGAGCAGGAATGAATAATACACACGAGACAGGGGTTTATATGAATCTGGGCACTCCTGAAGAACGTAGGGCTGGATGAAGTGACCAAGATAGTAGGGTGGAATACCAAGGTGGTTTTGCGTTGTCAGAAGTGAAATCCTTCCAGATTAGATACTAAACTGTAGACTCAGTTTGCTTTTTCTTGGAATGCTTTACCAGAGTATGCAGTAAGTATAGCATCACTGTCATCCCACAGGTTGAAGCTGGTTATGTTCCCAAGAGTCATGGACAGTTGAAGACTCTTCAGTGTCCTGAATTGCTTTAAAAAAAACTGCAACATCTCCAAAGAATCTTTTCCTCCCCATTAGCTTCCAGCTCTTCCTGTTGGGGGTTTTTAGAATTGGGAAAGGCTGGGATAATAGAGCACATTGATTGCATCATGTTTGGATAAATTGGGCTTAACAGATTGTTTGGTCTTTCTCATAGCTGACCTTGCAGTGCAAGTGCTGCGGGAGTCCTGTACTTAGTGGAGGCACCACCTTTTCAATGACAAGGGGTCAATCTGCCTTCTGTAGTGAATGTAAAAAAATTCTATCACAGAAGAAACAGCTCGTTATTTACCCCACAGCAACATAATCATCGACGAAAGTGGGAGGCCCAGTGCTCAGTGTTTAGTTGCCTCACAGTGCCAGGGATCCAAGTTCAATACCAGCTTAGGCAACTGGCTGTGCGGAGTTTACACATTCTCCCTGTGTCTGTGTGGGTTTCCTCCCACAGTCCAAAGATGTGCAAGTTAGGTGGATTGGGCATGGGAAATACAGGGATTGGGTAGGGGATTGGGTCTGGGTGGGATGCTCTTCAAAGGGTCAATGAGGACTTGATAAGCTGAATGGCCTGTTTCCACACTGTAGGGATTTTAAACAAAAAATTAGCAGCTGCATTGTAGACCAGGGAGTTGCCCTAAAATATTCTGGCCCCAGATTTACCCCATGACCTTCCACACATTGGCACCTATTGTTATTTCTGGGGCGATTGAATGGGTTGCCACTGACTCCACAAATTACTAATGCCCTGTCTGCTTTTAAAATTAAAGGTTCATTTCAAAACCTTTCATGTTTGAAATTCTGAATATAAGTGTCAACATTATCGTTAGATTACTGCATTAAGGTATCCCATACTCCTTAGGAGAAACAATCAAGGCAGTGCATTCCAAATTGTAATAACTCACTCAGTGCAACAAAAACTCTGGCCTCTGGTTTAGAATATCAAGTTTCAAAAAAAAAACTCTTAAAAACAAAGTGTTATTTTGTTTTGTTAGCTGATGCTGTATTTTAGGAATGATGACAAGCGAATCCCTGAAATGATGTCAATATTTGTAGAAGGCTTACAAGAGCGAGTCAATAATTGTCAGGGCGAGGTGCCCAATCATCTAATGGCGTTTGCAGGGAGTCTCTTGGGATGGGTCAATGGGGGTTATTTTTGACTTTTTCCTTGTATCAGAATGTTGGATCAACTCTCTGATATCTGTCTCTCCACATTTCTGTACCTCTGCAAGTGGCTTATCCTCCCTTGCTCCTATTAAATTCAGAATGAGTTTGGCTTAGGGAACAATGTTCTCCCTAGAAGTCTAAGTCAGAAGAATTTGAAAGTATCTATTGCATTAGAAAGCCAACATGTTCGATTAAGATTCTATACAACAATAGGCATTCCAGGTTTCAGTCCCAGCATCAAGTAAATTGACTAAATGCACACTCCCAATAGGAAGCCTCACTTGTCAGGAGTGTAAACTCAACACATGTATCCTACAGAACCTTTATCCTGGTTAGTAATTCAACTCCAGAGGGATGTACAGGAACAATGTCTGGGCGGCTATAATTCCTCTGTCAACATAGGAACAAAACAGAAAGCAGTTTTCGCATGGTGGCTTAGTGGTTAGCACTGCTACCTCACAGCGCCAGGGACTTGGGTTTGATTCCGCCCTTGGATAATTGGGTGGAGATTGCACATTTCCCTGTGCCAGTGCGGGTTTCCTCTGCGTGCTCCACTTTCCTCCCAGAATGTGCAGGTTAGGTGGATTGGTCATGAAGAATGCAGGGTTACAAGGAACGGGTAGGGTGTGGGTTTGGATGGGATGCTGTTCACAAGAATGGTGTGGACTTGATGGGCCAAATAGCCTGCTTCCACATTGTAGGGATTCGGTGAAGTCAGGGTGTCTCTTGGTCACGCTAAGCTGTGTTTCAGGAGCAGGAGGTTTACCTGAACAATGTTAGACAGGCAAAGATCCCCTGGTATGATTAGCCTGTCCCACCTTTGAAAGTCGGTTTTGTCTTTACTTACCCCTGTTGGTCTTAGGGATCCTCAATCTCAGTTACTGAAAATCGGCTGTCAATGATTTATTGTCATCTTCAGAAAGTTTGTTAAGAAGCAGTAAATTAGATATACATAAATTAATTAGATACAGAGAGTACTTCTATTACGCGATGGTTGCATTATTGTGTGACTCCATGCTGCATAAGAATTGCACAGTAAAAATAGCATTTAAAGTTAGCAAATGCATTATAGCCAATGCATATTTTAAAAATTTGCACTTTAAGAACAGCATCCCTTATTCGTCAATCGTGTTAGAGCCAATTCGCGTTGACGAAACGCGCATTATAGCAGAATGACCTGTATACAATGGTTACAATTGGGGATGGGTCATTGATACCAGAGGACAAACAGACTGTTGGTGCAGAATGTTTCATGCTCGTTGAAGTGATGGGGACAGCATCCTGATCTTTAGCCAAGATCTCTTCCCTACCTCTACCTCCTCTCCTTCTGGTCCACATTCCAAGTGACTGATTAGGACTACTCAATCAAGACTGCTGTCTGGGGAACTGCTGCCTACCAGGTCTGATTGATAAGAACTCCCAAGAAGATCTCCCTTCTCTACCTGGCACATACTCTTATATCATATTTCCAGGGGTCGGTTATTTTCTCTGTGTCAATAAATTGTCTGAATCCTTTTGGCTAAAGGCTATGGGACAGGCACAGAGAATGATCATTTACCCCTTGTCCATCCTCATCTGAGGGTCTGTTTACCCTTCTTTCCAAGAGTAAATATTTATTATTTTCAAAACCAACACACTGATAACAGGGTGCATTTGGCAGATCAATTATTTAGGAAAAAGTGAGGACTGCAGATGCTGGAGATCAGAGTTAAGAGTGTATTGCTGGAAAAGCACAGCCGGTCAGGTAGCATCCGAGGAGCAGGAAAATTGATATTTTGGGCATAAGCCCTTCATCAGGAATCAAATAAATTATTTGCCAAGATAAAATATTGCCTCCAGTTTGGTGGACATCATGAACTTCATGTTTTTTGTAATTCTTTCCTTTTTTTCTCATGTTGAAATTTTGGAAAGTTAATTACTACAGGAATAGCTGCTAAATGAAATCTCATGCAATCCGAAAGAACTGCCGATGCTGGAAATCAGAAGCAAAATCTGAAGTTGCTGGAAAAGCTCAGCAGGTCTGGCAGCATCTGTGGAGAAAAATCAAAGTTAACATTTCGGGTCCAGTGACCCTCTGTCAGAATGAAATAAAACCTCATGCTGCGTTGAATTGAATTGAATTGAACTGTACATATTAGGAAGCCTAAGGGACCCCAATATTCAACACCGTGGAAGACCCTGGATAGATTGACTTCAGCAGTTCACTGAGAGCTCTCAGCTCCACAATTCCAGTGTCCTCAAGTTGCAGTTGGATCCAGGATCTGAGGGAAGACCATTTGAGCATTCAACTGGGAATCAGATCGGAAATTCACAATGATGAATCCCGAAACAGGGAACCAATAATACTCTATGCCTAAAGTGACAAATAGCTATTCTACTTTCGATTACCATGGAAACTAAGGTCCTCCACCATTCTCACGTAGTTAGTTGAAGAATGGAAATACTTCAATTTCTGTTTTCTTTTCACTTGTTTGTGCCGACAGTG
The DNA here is from genome assembly GCF_037043375.1 of Chiloscyllium plagiosum. Taxonomy (NCBI): domain Eukaryota; kingdom Metazoa; phylum Chordata; class Chondrichthyes; order Orectolobiformes; family Hemiscylliidae; genus Chiloscyllium; species Chiloscyllium plagiosum. The sequence goes on from NW_028270164.1 coordinate 10,710,769, forward strand.
TTGTCATTTTCTAGCTCGAAGGTTCTTTTAGCAGAACAAGTAATTCCATTTACATTCATTCATGGTCATCCTCATTAGCAAAACTAATCTGTATTTACATTGGTTAACCAAACTCTCCAATTCAGTGTTCCTGCCGTTGAAGCTGCAGCTGTTTTAACTGAGGGCCATTAACACAAACTCAACAAAAAGTGCAGCAACCTATCCTGCTTTCAGCTATATTTTCGAAAGCATCGACTTATCTCCCAAAGGAATGGCTGTGATGTACTGGCTTCCTGAGCTGTGGTTGCTGCGTTCACCTGGCTACTAACCTGTTTCTGTTTGCCATTTTTGTTAAGTGAGCACTTACTCTTGAATCTTAATGTCCTCATCTGAGAAACCCTCATTCTTACAGAGATGAATGACTGTGGATTTGGTGCGAGGCATGCTATCTGAGGGAGCTGTGGGGAATCAGCATGCTGCTCCACTCATGGGATAAGCTAAGTAAATAAGAAACTAAGCTATCACAGGCTCTGTCGACAGATGGCCTCCATGCCAGATGCACTGCTCAAGGGAGTGAATAAAATGACAAGCTGGAAATGAATTATCTTGGCCTCTCGCTGGTTTGTTTGTTCCTGCCTGCCTTTGTCTGTTGAGGAGTAAAAGCTATCAGTTTGTTTGGGGGGACATAAAGTTTGAGGATTGGTTTGTTTAGTTGACAGGACAGAAAGTTTGCGATGTAGTGTAACATTGATAGTGCAAGTTTAGTTCCAGCCACCAACTGAGGTTACCATTGGGGACTCTTCTTCTCAATCTCTCTCCTCACCTGAAGAGTGGTAACCCTCAGGTTAAATTCATCACCTGTCATCTCTTTCTAATGATCTGGTAGGATATCCAGTAGGGGCACTTCTGGACAAGAGTCGTAGCAGAGTCAAAACAATAACTCTGTTTCTCTCTCTACAGATACTGCTGAGTTTTTCCAGCATTCTTTGTGTGTTTACGGCTGGTGATAGCAAATCCAGAAGGTTGCTGGGGAACAAGTTCAAGTCCAAGTCTATCAACCCATAGAACTTACATTTATAAAGATATGGAATATCCCAGGTCAAATATACTGAAATCCCCTCCTAACAGCATTTTAGGTATCTCTACACAAACTCATAGTCATAGAGTCATACAGCATTGAAACAGACCAACCAGTCCATGCCGACAAAATCCCAAACTAAACCCTAGTCCCACCTGCCTGCACTTGGCCCATATCCTATTCATGGACTAATCTCAATGTCTTTTAAACATGTGATAGTACCCACCTCTGCTACTTCCTCTGGAAGATCAACCCACACATAGAGTCATCGAGTTATATGGCATGGAAACAGACTGATTGGTCCAACCAGTCCATACCAAACGTAATCCCACTTATCTTTCCTATTCACCTGCTACGCTTTTCCAGCAACACATTTTCAGCAATTCATGTATCTATCCAAATATAAGAGTAGATTCCTTACAGTGTGGAAACAGGCCCTTCGACCCAACAAGTCCTCACCGATCCGCTGTAGAATAACCCACCCAGACGCTTTACCCTCCCCTATGTTTACTCCTGACTAATGCACCTAACACTATGGGCAATTTAGCATGGCCATTTCACCTGACCTGCACATCTTTGGACTGTGGGAGGAAACCCACACAGACACAGGGAAAATGTGCAAACTCCACACAGACAGTCGTCTGAGGTGAGAATTGAACCCGGGTCCCTGCCGCTGTGAGGCAGCAGTGCTAATCACTGAGCCACTGTGCCACCCCAAGCATTAGCTGAATTTCTGGATTAATAATCTAGCGATAATACCTTAGGCCATTGCCTCCCCCATAAAACAAGGCACAGCTCCCCAACCAAGATCCTGCAGAAGTTGAAGCAGTTGCCCAACATTGGTTGCAGATCAGGATGACAGAGAGAGGTTTTTGTATCATGGTGTCCCCTCCCTCAATCCCACCTCCACATCTCCCAACCCACGCTGACTCACTTCTCTCAGGTTGATGATCCATTAGGCAGCCACTGATGAAATCAATTGGTCCCTTCATTGTATTATAAGGAACAAAGTGCACGACTTGGCTCTATTTGTGGCATGAGAAAAAGTGAGGACTGCAGATGCTGGAGATTCAGAGTCGAGAGTGTGGTGCTGGAAAAGCACAGAAGGCAGGCAGCATCCGAGGAGCAGGAGAGTTGACATTTCAGGTGTAAGCCCTTCATTTACAGCATGCACACTGGAGTTAGAGGATGTGAATCCCTTTCCAATCAATGAGGATCACCATGTTTCTGCCAGAAAATATTTTCATTGCAGTTTATTTATGGGAAGCTATTTGAGGAACACAGTTTCTTTTCTAAGCAAAATATGGTATGAATTTCAGGTCAGATTCATGCACCCAGCAAGCAGAGAATTGGTAAGGATGTCTGATTTTTTGAGATAGTATCCAGGAATTTCCAACAGAGCCACCTATTGTAACTGCAGGTGGTTCCCCCGCCTAGTTTGATCAACATGTCAATCAGTCAAGTTCAATTGACTGCCATCTCGTATTAAGGAGCTTTGTTTTGGCAAAGACTTCACTGTAGAAGGGTTTCATTGCCTCTGAATGGCTCTGCCAGGGGAACCTGAAGCACTCCATTATTATCTCAATGGGAAGATATAATTCAGATCTTCAGAAAACTAGAAGATCTATGATACAATTTGACTGCCTGCCAACCAAATTAAATCAACGACTACAGTAGAGTTTGTCAGAACAAGAGCATTAATGCCTCATGCTGCACTCAAGACATGCGACTGAGAAAGGAAATCAACCATTTGCCTGGGTTAAACTGGGCCCAAACAAAAGCTAGGTGACAGAGAAGCTGAACCCAAGTGTTTATTAAAGGAAGAATTTACTCCTTTACAAGCTTTTCTTGCCAAAAACATGACTATTTATGGGAAGTGACTGAGACGTGGGCAGGGAGTGGCTGGGCAGCGTCATGACTGGAGAGGTGAAAAGGTTATGTATGGGGAATGGACAGAATGTGTACAGGATTGGCCGAATGGTGGTCAGTGTCTGAATGGTGGGGGGAGGTATGGACAGGGAATGGAAGAACAGGAGAAAGTGAGGGCTGCAGATGCTGGAGATCAGAGCTGAAAAAGTGTTGCTGCAAAAGCACAGCAAGTCAGGCAGCATCCAAGGAGCAGGAGAATCGACATTTCGGGCATGAGCTCTTCTCTGGTTGGGCCCAAGTTTTGTTGGTCTGAACGTAGTCCGGAGTCCGTGCAGGGTCAGTCGGTTCCGTAGGCTGGTGCTGAGGAAGGAGATGTGGCTGTGGTAGCAAGTCTGTTTGAGAACGTGGCTGAAGAGCTTCTGGGCAGAGGAGATGACCTGGGGGGTGCAGTGAGAGAGGGACTCACTGAAATCCTTGTAGAGGGAGGAGGAGAGCTTCTTCAAGGTAGGCATCCTTGCAGGAGGATTCGCAGTAGGTTAAAATCTTCTAGGAGAAAGCGAGGACTGCAGATACTGGAAATCAGAGCTGAAAATGTGTTGCTGGAAAAGCGCAGCAGGTCAGGCAGCATCCAAGGAACAGGAGAATCGACGTTTCGGGCATGAGCCCTTCAAATGGAAGAACAGGGTCAGCATCTTCAAGAGAGGAGAGATGAGAAAGATTTCAACTTGTGCTGTTTCTTTGCACCACAGTGCACTGCTAATGTGGAGTATAATCACTGACACAAACTAAATGGACCAAGTAGCCTGTTTCTGTGACGTAGAGTGACATTTGTTGATTAAAATAAAATATCAAATATAAGTGAACAGAAACGTCAGATAGGTTAAGAGTGTACTAACATCAGGTAGAGAACAAAAATAAAATGAAAGTACAATTCTTCATAATTACAAATGCCTAGACACAGGCTGAAATGGATACAATGTCAAACTATGTTAATATTTATACAACATACACTTAATAGTAGGCATTTTTTTAACAGTATTTTATGTTCTGATGTCTCATGATATGAAAAAATATTCTTCTAACATTTGCTTCATTTTTCGAGAAAGCCCTATCTCAGTTCCTTTCGAACCAATTGGTTAACTGAGCTTTTACAATCACCTTTGTTCCACACAGTGGAAACATCTCCATTTTTCAAATCTTTCTTCATAACTATAATCCCTCAGCTCTGTTATCATTCTAGTAAATCTTTACCAGGCTTTTTGCATGGTTCTAATAGCCCTCCTGTGGCAATATTTCATGTGAAGCTGCCTTACCTCCTTGTTTTTGTATCTTTATATATAAAAGAACTCAGTCAGGACTTTTGTAGCAGAGTCATCATGTCCATACCTCCAAACCAGAAGGCCCTGATTCGGCCTCCTCCTGCCACAGAGGGATGTCACAACATTTCTGAACAGAATGATTAAAAATATCCAGAAGTACTCAGTATGGAAGATAGAACCAATGCTCCCTCTGCCTCTGCTTTTCTGCAGAGCCATTTCTGCTTGCACACCTGAAAGGAGCATTGTTTCTATGTGGCTTCACATCTGAGCAACTTAAGGGGGCACATTGCACAGGTTCCTGGGATGCACCACTGTCTTAACAATTTGAAAATAATGAATTTATCTTCCTGTAAATACACTCTAATCCACCTGTTCTGAGATCTTAATTGTACGTCTCTGGAGTAGTGGAGTCTTGAAGCTGGGCCTCCTGGCTTAGAGGTAAGGACACCTGTATTGCATCGACACACACACACGACTAAATTCCATTTAATGTCTTAGACATTTTTAATGAACCTGTTCAGACATGCTATGACATGTCTCTAGTGTAGGTTGGACTTGAACTTTATGCTTCCTGGATCAGAGGATAGGGACACTACTAATGTGCCACAAGCCCCATCGCTTTATTAATTTCTATCAATGAGTGTTAATTGGGAATAATTGGGTTGGTAGTCCAGAGATAAGAGACTTACTTCTTTTTGAGTACATCCAGAGTAGGTCGGAACATCAGTTGCTCAACTTATCCTGTCTTACAATAATAGTGAATTTACAAATGTTCATCGGGCATTGTTGGTTGATTCCCTTGCCTAACAAGAATCTAAAATTATCTGGGTTAGGTGGAAGTGTGGAATTTGAAGCACAAACTGATGGTCTGTTGAATGCCAGCACAAGCTTGAGGGCTGAATGTTCTGCTTATGCTCCAGTTTTATATCTGTTTGTCTGTCTACATTTACTGTAAATTGCCACAAAGCACTTTACAGCAAGTGTAGTATTTTTGTGGTGTAATTACTGGCATAGGAAGCAACCGGCACACTGCAGGGTCCCACCGAGAGTGATGAGATAGTGATCAGATTATTAGTTTTATTGGCATCGGTTAAAGCCAGTACCACCAACGGTGGGCCAGTGATGCACATAGCTAGATTGGAGGAATTCAGAATGCTGAGAGTCATAGAGTCAAGAGATGTACAGCACAGAAACAGACCCTCCAGTCCAACCCCGTCCATGCCAAACAGATATCCTTAATTGATCTAGTCCCATCTGCCAGCACTTGGCCTATATCCGTCTAAACCCTTCCTTTGCATATACCCATCCAGATGCCTTTTAAAATGTACCAGCCTCCACCACTTCCTCTGGCAGCTCATTCCATAAATGCACTTCCCTCTGCGTGAAAACGTTGCCCCTTAGGTACCTCTTAAATCTTTCCCCTCTCACCCTAAACCTATTGCCTCGTTCTGGACTCCCCCGCCCCAGGGAAAATTGGAAAATTGTGGGTCCAGAAGAGATGACAGATATCAGCAAGAAAGATGTCACCTACCTGCGTAAATAACAATAACAATAACCTTTGGTCCCCCAATCCACATATTTAATTTGCTCAAAAACCAGAAGTTTCAATACAGAATTCTGTTTCTCCTGCCATAATTCTGTATTTAATGAGATACAAGCATTAGTTGTTATGGCTTGAGACAGATTAGAGAGGGATGGGAAGTGGGCCAGGATTAGAGTCCCATTAAGGCTGGGTGAGTGAAAGAAATCTTCCTAAGTAGATACCTGTGATTGTCTTAGAGTTGAAGTGGAGCAACAGAATGTGGGTCTCGAAGAGGAAATGAGAAATCACTCAGTGAAATGTGATTCAGAGGGAGTAACAGGCTGTCAAAGCTTTGTATTTCCCCCAGTACTCTTCCTGTTCCCAAATAATGAAACAAAGCTGCAGAAATCTCACCAGTGAGGTGTCATAAATCCTGAAGATTTATTAATATTCATTTGTATTCCACCCGGAATTATTAGCCTGGGGCCAGATGCAATTAATTTCTCAATTGAGCCTGCTGAGTTTCCTCAAAAAATCAGTTTTAAGAATAACGAATGAGATGCACACACTGACCTATGTGAACACAGCCGAGAGATTTCACAGATCTCTTGCTATTTAACACCGAATGCCACCCGCAGATTTATATCTTTGATCGGAACAGCTGCACCTCTCTTTCTTCTGTAGGGAAGCTTTGGTAAATTTTGGTGTTGATCAATGTGTGAAGTAACAGAGTGAAACACACTCCCTGTTTCTGTAATCACCTCCAGCGCTACAACTCCCTGGGATCTCTGTGATTTTCCAACGCTGGCCTCGTGTGCATCCTTGATTTTAATCACTTCCATCATTGGCAGCTGTGCCTTCAGCTACCTCGATCTTAATGCTCTGCAATTCACTCCCTATATCTCACTATCTCTCTCTCTTCCACACCACCCCCACCTCCTTCACCGTGCTTTTTAAAATCTACATCGTTTATAAAGTATTTGTTCACATTTTCTAATATCTCCTTAGATGGTTCCATGTCCTTTTTGTTGATGCCTGGCTCTGACCCTCTTAAATTGCGTTTCTTAAATTTGGAAGCATTCAATATCCCAATCAAAACTGAATGTTGGGAACTGTAATCAGGACCATTGTAGTGGGTACAACATAATCCATACAATGACACCCAAATGAGACAGAGTAAAATGGTTTCCCTCTTTTACCACTCCTAGGTTCTTATGTGTTGAGACTATGAAAGCAGGTTTCCTTGAGTTTTTTTTTAAATGATGTTTGTTAATTAAGTAATCAAAACGCTCCAACTTTCTCATACATTATTAGAATGAGAGGAAAGGTCAACTTATTTAACAATTCAGTAAAGTTAAAAGTATATATGACTCTTAAAGGTTAGGGCCTTGGCTTGCTTCAGGATTCCTGAAGAAGGGCCTGTGCCCGAAACGTCGAATCTCCTGTTCCCTGGATGCTGCCTGACCTGCTGTGCTGTTCCAGCAATAAAGTTTCAACTTTGATCTCCAGCATCTGCAGACCTCACTTTCTCCTTGCTTCAGGATAAACTCAGTGTCCCATCTGGGTTTGTTGTTGAGGCAGTTGTTACTCTGATGAAGAGCATATGCCCAAATTGTTGATTCTTCTGCTCCTCAGATGCTGCCTGACCTGCTGTGCTTTTCCAGCACCACACTCCCGACTTGGATCTCCAGCACCTGCAGTCCTCGCTTTCTCCTGGTTCTTATTCTCTGTATCTTGCACAGGAATAGGCTCAAAATGTACATGTTGGATGAAGGGAGTGTTCGGGGTTTCACAGTGAGGGTCTGGCTTCTTAAACATTTGTTTACTACTGTTCTGCTCTGCAGAAGTTACTCAAACAGAAATAAAGTTTAGCTAACTTGATCCTCTCTCTCCAATTGACCAGTGATATAACATGGTCATGGCTATTGGATTTCTGATTTACATGATTAAATTACATTTGGTATATTCCTTTCTTAGCAAGAGCCCTACATCTAAGTGATTATATCGAATGATATGTCCTACCCCAGATGAGTAACCAGTGATTGCCACAATGCTTTGCTAACGGAATAGGCTCCTTCGTTCAAAGTAATTGGTTGTGGTGAGCCTTTGCAGATAGGTCATCTCCATTCCAATTGCTTTGAGATGTAGAAATTACAGTGATGCAAATGTTCAGCCACCGTTGAGACTATGGTTTCAAATTTTTAGAATGTAACCTCAGTTATTTAAAATTAAATTAAGTGTTTCCAACTAGTCATTAGTCTTACACCTCCATCTCCCAGCACTCCCTGCAATGCCATACCTTTCTTGGGTAAAGTTATAAAAAAATCAGAAGAAAGTGTGGGATCTTTAAAAGAAACAATATTCTGCAAAATTCTCCCCTGACTCCTTGAGGTAAGCAAAGCCAGTCCTGGAGATCACTTAGTCAAAGTGCTACCTATCATGCCTTCTAGCAAAGCCAATTACTTTCTGGAAATGCAACAGCAATGAAATGCACTTAGAAAGAGAACTGAGAATCATTGCAACCACCAGCTTAAAGGTTGTAAGGAAACTAATAAAGTTAATAGTTTGCCAGGCTACATGTTCAGAACAGAGTTTGTAGACTGGGACAATCCATTTCACCTTGTCCAGAACAGCAGAAGCAGAATCAAGACCAGTCTCCGAACAGGGCATGTTAGTTCAGTGAGTGAATAGCGCAGATTTCCCGGAGAGACAATGAAAACAGTTAGCACTGACTCAATCAAACACAGATTAAATGGGATTATCTGAGAAAATGTCATTTTGGGATGCAATGTATCAGTAATTTAACGTCATGCAGTGTAGCTCGTTTGAAAGGAATAGATGACTTTAGACTTCTGTTATCAAATATTTCCATTTGAGGGTTTTCCTCACACATGCTCAGTCTGCTGTCATCTAATGAGTAGAGATTGTAAGAACTATAATGTTCAGGGCAAAGTGAATGGAACTATGTCTTTATAATACACAGGTTAGGTCACACATGGAATTGTGTTCAGGTTTGTCCATAATGAAAAAAAAGGAACATTTATTGTATAGAGTATAGTAACTAGCAGCAAGATGGAATCCATGATTAATAAAAGTGAGTTAAAAGAAAAGGATGGAAGTAGTTATGTTGTAATTCCTTTGGCATTCTTAAAAATCACACAACACCAGGTTATAGTCCAACAGGTTTAATTGGAAGCACTAGCTTTTGGAGTGCCACTCCTTCATCAGGTCGTCGCTCCGAAAGCTAGTGCCTCCAATTAAACCTGTTGGACTATAACCTGGTGTTGTGTGATTTTTAACTTTGTACACCCCAGTCCAACACCGGCATCTCCGAATCATGTTTAGCATTCTTGTATGAATGAATGTCTTGAGTGTGTGGCATAATGTGAAGAAGGTAAAGTTGCCATGGTTTGACTGGACCAAAGGACTGCTCTCTCATCAGAAAGTAATGACTGGTCATAGCTTAACCAGAGGGGTACCACGCCTCGGGTGAAGGGACAGGTTGAGAAGGAGAGTTTTTCATGGTAACCTCAGCCGGTGTGGGAGTTGTACCCACGCTGTTGGCATCACTCTGCACTGCAGACCAAGTAACTGAGATAACTCACTACGCCTCCCCCCCCACTTCTGAGTGAGTTTGATTTCTATGTCATCTGTGAAGAGACAGACAGAGTCACTGTTTCAAGTCCAATGTCAACTCCTTGGAATGGGTGGGTTGATCGTATCACACTTGAAACATCAACTCTGTATTTCTCTCCACAGATACAGTCAATCAGCACTTTCTGTTGTATTAAAAATCAAAAGAAATTCAGGGCTCTAATATATCATTTTCCAATTGTTCCAGCAACTTATTAGTTAAGGCTCAACTTTCTCTGCCGGAATATATCAGCATAGCCAATGCAACCTTAAGGGATACTAGGACTTACTGAAGGGCTCCAACTCCACCAGCCTAGGTCCCAACTTTAGCAACCTATCAGCCAAATGATAGTTCCATTCTCCAGCACTTTCTTTTGGCAGCACAATCCGAGCTGTTTAAAAAACCTCTTCGCTTTAGTTATTTATTCCCTTGCCCAGGCTGGGAGCTTTGTAAAGATAAATAATTAAATAAGCTCAAGAGTTGGTCGAACCCATAATTAAATAACGTTCAGAGTGCATTACAACACCAGATGACTCCTGACTTTACCTAATTATCCTTTGAGTAAAAGAAATCAAATGGAAAAAAAAAGTGCAGGATAAAATCCAGACAGAATTTCACAATGGAGAGAAGGAATTATAAGCTAAAATACCATGAGAGTCGGGAGGAAATTAGCTCACAGAGGGAGAAGAAAGGTTTAAAGACGGGGGAATAAGCAAGGACACTGCTTTTAATCAAACTGCAGTAAATGTCATCCATCAGCAATCGCAGAGAGATGCAAGAGCCCAAGGCACATAAATCTATGAGCAATGTATAGGAGTATGGCCAGTAAAATATTAATTGCAATAGATAAGGTGAAACCATTTTAAAACTTCAAAGAAACCCACGAAAATAAGGCCAGGGGAGATAAATGTAAATGAACGAAAAGCAAATTCAAAACAGATCGAGAAAGAGAAATGTTTTTTCAAAGTGATACATTTTTGAAATAATCTACCAAGCAAAGTAATAGAGAGTATTTGGATTATTCAAAGTACAATTAGATTCAGTGATGCAAATTAACATGAACAATTGCAACATTTAAAAGGCATCTGGATTGGCATATGAATAGGAAGGGTTTCGAGGGATGTCAGCCAAGTGCTGGCAAATGGGACTAGGTCAGATTAGGATGTCTGGTTGATGCAGATGAGTTGGACTGAAGAGTCCGTTTCCATGCTGTATGAATCTATGGCTCTGTCTGGACTCTAGAGAGATGTTCTTCAACAAGCTGAGTGGACTTTTCTTCAAGCTCGACGTCTGTCTACTTTGTGAAGATTACTTTGGCCCAGCTGAGCATGTCCATAAAACACTGAGTGCACATGACTGAGCTGACCTGTACTTACTTTCGAGGCTTGTCTGTAAATCTGCATAAGGCATGATAATTCTAAATTCAAGATGGTTTTCTTCCAACTCATCATTTCATTTTTGCAGATTAGATCAATGACTGTGCAGTAATCACTAACACATTTCTTCAGCTCTGGATCAGAAATGAGAGATAAATACACAGCTGTTCCAGAGACTAGGAAATACTATATCCCCTTGATAGTGCTTCCATCAATCAATCAAAATAATAAATGTATGCCACACATCCTTGGATTTATGATTAGTCAGTCCCTACTGCCTCTCTGAACAGTCCCTTGTTGTGTATTTGTTACTTTCTGCATACAGTCACTCAAACTGAGCTTTCGTTTCATGCTCCTTGGAAGCTTGAGGCTATTCCAGATTGAGATTCCAAATAGAGTATTGTGTACAATATCAGTAACAAAACATGCAGCAGATTTAGAAGGAAGATTTGAAGGTGGCACAAATATACTGCATATTCATCCCCCTGTCACTGTCAAACTTCCAATAAGTCTTCTACTTTCTTTGTCCCCTTTCCATTATCAACCAATCTTTCATTCCTCTTTGATCAATCATGATTTCATTTCAATTTATTTATTTATTTTCCAAAGCTTGTTTTCCTCCTGAATTCTTTCCCAGAGGCAAAACTTTGCGACGTGTCCCTGATTCAGAGTATTTCTAGACTGGAGCACAGCCCAGGGCTGGGTCACTAGTATTGTGGGATTGAATGCACAGTTCATAGTCTCAGTGGACATCAGATCATAAATTTCCATTGGTCACAAATCTGCAGGATACGGCAGGGGACTGTTTGTGGTTTGGGTCCTACTTCCTGACAAAGACACTGATTTTCACTTAATAGGGAAGGAAATCTTTGTCCACTCTGGTTTTGACATGGACTGTAGTTCCATACCAACCTGATTGACCCTAAATTATCATTTGAAGTAATTTCACAAACCCCTCAGTTGTGTCAAATTGCAACCAGCAAATGAAAAAAGGAGAAGGCAATAAATAGGCAAACGTCTTGCAAGTGGTGCCCACATTCCAAGATTTATTTTCTGATTGCTGACTTAACATTTGGCAAATGTTCTGAAAGAAATCCCTAAATTAAAACTCAATAGTACAAACAAAAGGTAGAGCAATATGATGCCAGTTATGAGGAGCTTGAAGCTTCCTTCATGGGACCAGCCAAATGCATAATATTAGTTTCCCCAGTCCTGCCTATTCTGTTTCCAGATATATAAATGATTTGGATGTGAGCATAAGAGGTACAGTTAGTAAGTTTGCAGATGACACCAAAATTGGAGGTGTAGTGGACAGCGAATAAGGTTACCTCAGATTACAACAGGATCTTGATCAGATGGGCCAATGAGTTGAGAAGTGGCAGATGGAGTTTAATTCAGATAAATGCGAGGTACTGCGTTTTGGGAAAGCAAATCTTAGCAGGACTTATACACTTAATGATAAGGTCCTAGGGAGTGTTGCTGAACAAAGAGACCTTGGAGTGCAGATTCATAGCTCCTTGAAAGTATAGTCGCAGGTAGATTAGATTAGATTAGATTAGATTACTTACAGTGTGGAAACAGGCCCTTCGGCCCAACAAGTCCACACCGACCCACCGAAGCGTATACCACCCAGACCCATACTCCTACGTTTACCCCTTCACCTAACACTACAGGCAATTTAGCATGGCCAATTCACCTAACCTGCATATTTTTGGATTGTGGGAGGAAACCGGAGCACCCGGAGGAAACCCACGCAGACACGGGGAGAATGTGCAAACTCCACACAGACAGTCGCCTGAGAATGGAACTGAACCCGGGTCTCTGGCGCTATGAGGCAGCAGTGCTAACCACTGTGCCACCGTGCCGCCCACTAAGGGTAGTGAAGAAGGTGTTTGGTATGCTTTCCTTTATTGGTCAGAATATTGAGTACAGGAGTTGGGAGGTCATGTTGCAGTTGTACAGGACACTGATTAGGCCACTTTTGGAATATTGCGTGCAAATCTGGTCTCCTTCCTATTGGAAGGATGTTATAAAACTTGAAAGGGTTCAGAAAAGATTTACAAGGATGTTGCCAGGGTTGGAGGATTTGAGCTATAGGGAGAGGTTGAATAGGCTAGGGTTGGTTTCCCTGGAGTGTCAGAGGCTGAGATGTGACCTTATAGAGGTTTATAAAATCATGAGGAACATGGATAGGGTAAATAGATAAAGTCTCTTCCCTGGGTGGGCAAGTCCAGAACTAGAGGGCATAGGTTTAGGGTCAGAGGGGAAAGATATTTTCATGCAGAGGATGGTACGTGTATGTAATGAGCTGCCAGAGGAAGTGGTGGAGGCTGATACAATTGTAACATTTACAAAGCATTTGGATGGGTATATGAATAGGAAAGGTTTGGACGGATATGGGTCAGGTGCTGGCAAGTCGGACTAGATTGGGTTGGGATATCTTGTCGGCATGGACAAGTTTGCCCGAAGGGTCTATTTCCGTGCTGTACATCTCTATGACTCTACAACTAGAGCTAAGTATGCTCAGAGGATTGAAGTGATTGTTCAACCATGATCGATTTAATTGTACATAAATTGTGTCCAATCCTAAGAGGTTTCAGTTATGTGACTGAACTCACAAAAGGACTAAAGATAGAGAGATGTACATTTATAGAGATCCTGTCACAAACTTGGAGCATGTTAAAATACTTTTCAGCCAGTGAAGAACTTGTGAAATACAATAAATCTTATAAAGATAGGAACTGTCTCAACCAATTTGCACATCTCATCTTTCAAAAACAGCAATTACATTAAAAAATACAGATTATTTTTATCAGGTGGCATTTGTGGAGCAACTGTTAGTCTGAACAATGAGGAGAAATGTTCTTCTCTTCTTTAAAATGCGGCAAACTTTGTTTTAACCAGAATCTTATGAACCGGCACTCTCGATAAATGGCCCAAAGAATTATATCCCTCAAATATCGCGAAGTTGACTGAATTATTCTGTCCAATTATTATAGCTTTTTAAATTTATTTACCCAAACCCAATATAAATATGCTTGGTGTTCAATTGAATGGCCACGTGATAGTTCAACAGTTGATTCAATTTTGAGTCAATTTCTTCTCCAATACCACAATCCACCGTGATGCCCGAGTGGTCAGTTCAGGGTGCAAGTGACAAGGCTCTCTGTTGGTACGTTTATTTAAGGCAAAGTTAGATTATTATTTAAGTTACTTATACTGTAAATAATGTATAACAGTAATGTCTATACTCCATGCATTACATTTTCATGGTATGTGCATCTCTTGATCAACCATTACACTCCTGGTCCTACAGGTGCAGTTAATAATAGGTCTGCTGTCATGCCCTAGGATTTTTTTCATACTTGGCTAAGAGGATACAGGGCCTTGGTTTGACATGTGATCAGAAAGACAACGCCTCTGAAAGTGCAGTATTCTCTCTTTATTATCAAGCTGGAAAGAGTTCAGAAGAGATTTACCAGGATGTTGCCAGGTATGGAAGGTTTGAGTCGTAAAGAAAGACTGGATAGGCTGGGACATATGTCTACTGGAGTGTAGGAGGTTGAGAGGTGACCTTATAGAAGTTTATAAAATCATGCGGGGTAATGGAAAATTTACTGGGAGTTGTCTTTTCCCTCGGATGGTGGATCTCAAGACTAGGGAGCACATTTAGATTAGATTAGATTAGATTAGATTACTTACAGTGTGGAAACAGGCCCTTCGGCCCAACAAGTCCACGCCGAAGCGCAACCCACCCAGACCCATTCCCCTATATTTACCCCTTCACCTAACACTACAGGCAATTTAGCATGGCCAATTCACCTAATCTGCACATTTTTGGATTGTGGGAGGAAACCGGAGCACCCGGAGGAAACCCACGCAGACACGGGGAGAATGTGCAAACTCCACACAGAGAGTCGCCTGAGGTGGGAATTGAACCCGGTTCTGTGGCACTGTGAGGCAGCATTTGTAGAGTGAGAGGAGAGGGATTTAAAAAAGATATGAGGGGCATTTTTTTTACACAGAGGGTGGTTTGCATGTGAAATGAACTTCCTGAGGAAGTGGTGGATGGTTGCAACATTTAAAAGACATTTGGAAAAGGACATGAACAGAAAAAGCTTGGAGGGATATGGGTCAGGAGCAGGATTAATTTGGGATTATGTTCAGCATGGACTGATTGGACTGAAGGGTCTGTTTCCATGCTGTCTGACTCTATGACTCAATGACAATGTCTCTATGGATCTTTCTGAAGCAGAGCAAGGGTGAGCCCACTGAGACATTGTTTTCTGTTGTGGCCCCGAGGACAATAGGAGTTATTACAGGTACATTTCAGTGTTCTGTTACATATGGTTTTTTTTTGAACAGTCTATCTGGAGTATCAATAAATGGCCCGTGCTACTACTCCTTTCTTTAGGATCTTTCTCCCTGACAATTTTCTCTGTTGCTTGAATGACTTCATGAGTTGTTGCCTGAAACAGTTTCTCTGGTTCAAATGCAGAATCAGTACGCACTCCCTGAATCCGGATTTCAGGAGCGTGTATTAGCTCAAGAGCAAGCTCCAGGCGGTATTTCTGTTTGCTCCCTGTCAAATTCTCCATCGCCTTTTGTTCCCTCAGCAACCACACTGTCAATTTTTTGGGACAGCTGTTATTCACTTCACTTGCCTCCAGCTGAGAAAGAAGTTGAGGTGCTGCCTAATTTTATATATGTGTGTGCTATAAATTATTCAGCAAAGCATAAAACTCTGCTCAAAATAACATCATGAGAAAAACTGATTGTGTAGTTTAGAGAAAAGAGTAATTCTATCTATCATGCCAGTGTGTAGGTCTTTAAAAGATCTATCCAATTTGTCTGTCTCATCTTATTTCTCAGTATTAAATCCAATCTCTATTAAAAATGATATTACATATTATGACATTGGTTTGGCTACTTTTGAAATATTGTGTGCAATTCCAGTCTCTCTCCTGTCAGAAGGATGCTGTGAAACTTGAAAGGGTTCAGAAAAGATTTACAGGAATGTTGCCAGGGTTAAAGGGTTTGAGCTATAGGGAGAGGCTGAATAGGCTGGGGCAGTTTTTCCTGGAGCGTCAGAGGCTGAAGGGTGACCTTATACAAGTTCATAAAACCATGAGAGGGGTGGATAGGGTAAATAGACAAGGTCTCTTCCCTGGGGTGGGGAAGTCTAGAACTAGGCAGCATAGGTTTAGGGTGAGAGGGGAAGGATATAAAAGGAACCTAAGGGGAAACGAATCAGAAGGGTTTAGAGGGATAGGGGCCAAGTGCTGGCAAACAGGACTAGATTAGTTTAGGATATCTGGTCATCATGGACGAGTTGGACTGAATGGTCTATTTCCGTGCTGTACATCTCTAGACTCTGTGACTCTATCTAGAGTAGTGATGCAGGTTGAGCCTTTGTCTACATGAATGTCTGTGCTCCATCCAAGCTGACTCCCACTGTTTTGCCATCATTATTTTAATGGTCTCAACATCTGCATAGGCATCAGCTGAAACTTCAACATTGCTTCGTTGTTAACACAAAAAAGTTTGGTTTCATTTTTCAAGTGAATCAGTCGTTTTTCCTTCAACACCACTGACATGAAAGCTAGTTTCACATTAGCACCCAAAGGCTTTTCCCAAAGTTCCATCCACCACCCCTCCTGCCACCTTCCCACACATCACCAGAACCCAACACGATCCCACGCTCATGAACAGGTGGAAGAAACAGATTGGGCAATTCCTCTATTGGTTCGAGCCTCCAAAGTTCTCTAGCATTGCAGTCTTTCTTGTGTTTCTCTTATTTTGCCCTTTTCTTTGATGCAGCACAGAAGGAGGCAATTCGGCCAAATGCAGCCATGACGGTGCATTTACCTCACGGGACCCTCATCTCAACCTTCTTCATCCATCCATATTAACATATCTTCCTGTTCTTTTCTCCTTTGTGCACTTACTAACTTACCTCAGAAGGCAGGGCTGACGTATGTAGAGAGACTGAATTGATTAGAGTCATTTTCACTGGAGTTTAGAAGAATGAGAGGGAATCTCCTAGAAAATTCTAATAGGACTAGACAGAGTAAACACAGGAAGGATGTTCTCAATCATAGAATCCCTACAGTGTGGAAATAGGCCATTCGGCCCATCAAATCCACAACATCCCTCCAAAGAGCATCTCACCCAGCATTTCCTGTGACTAACCCACCCAGACACTATGGGTAATTTAGCACCGGCCAATCACCCTATCCTGCATATCTCTAGACCGTGGGAGGAAACCCACACAGATGCAGGGAAAATGTGTAAACTCCACACAGACAGTCACGTAAGGTCAGAATTGAACCCAGGTCCCTAGGTGCCTAGTGCTGTGAGGCAATAGTGCTAACCACTGAGCCACTGTACTAGCCCTTAGGGTTCCTAGGGCTAAAGGGATCAAAGGATATGGGAACAGAGGGACTAAGCTGGATGATCAGCCATGATCAGGTTGAATAACAAAGCAGGCTCAAAGGGCTGAATGGCCTAATCCTATTTCTGTTATCAATATTTCTATGTTCCTATGTTTCCCATTGTATACATCAATGCTATTTACCCTAAATGCTCTCAGCAAATTGTAGGGCGAAGGAGGTACAGGGATAAGAAGGGATGACCAATATTGTGCACAGTATTCTCAGTGTGTTCTCCCATTAAAGCATAACCATTCAACTTTTATATTCAGTCCCCCTCACAATAACCAAGAACCTTCTATTAGCTTTCCCAATTACTTGCTATATCAGCATTCTAACTTTTTGTGCACCAGATCTCTCTGCATCACAGAGATCTGCAATCTCTCACTATTTGGTTAATATGCATGTTTTATATTTCTGCCAAAATGGACAATGTAACACTTTCCATCCCAATTTTGTCTCTGAGTAACTCAATTCCAAACACGAGTAGACTCAGAGCAAGCAAGGAGTTTCTCAAAACTGCAGAAGCTAAATGAGGGACTCGGGCCAGCCTGAGTATTGTCATGGCTAGTTTTTACAGAGGTGACATGCCATAAAGCTACAAGCAATCTCCTCTCGAGAAGATTATGGGCATTGACAAGGAATAAAAATCCTGAAAATAAAAGAAAGGTGATAGTGTTGCAATTATTATGTACTTTGAAGCATTATGGATATTCTTTTGTTTGATGTGACATTTGAATGGATGTAAAAATCAATACAAATACATAACTGAACTAACAGACACTCCTTCCATTTGCCAACATACTCTCATGTGCACTCTTCCAGGCTTTCAAAGCCAACTTTGGCTCATAGCTGATGACAGCAAGATGGTGTAACAGATAATTTTGGATCAGTTATAGTGACTAAAAGATGCATTACAGTAAGAAACAGAGTGGAATTCAATGCTGGTGCATCTGAATTTTGGCATGTGACTGCCTAAATGCATACATGAGTAAGATGACAGAGAGCAATGGGGCAGTCTCAACTAGTGTTCTACAAAAATCACAGAAGAGAAAATAGAAGCAAATAGAAGAAAATAGAAAATACAATCGGATCTGCTATAATACGTAGTTCTGTTCTCATGCAATCCCATGGCATAAGAAAATCACATAATATCAGCACCATTTAAACGAATGGGGCTGGAATGGTGTTGTAACCAATACTGTACATGCTTTAAAACTCTGCACTTTAGAAACAGCATCCCCAATTCGTCAATCGTGTTGCAGTGAATTTGCATTAACGAAACGTGCGTTATAGCGGAACGACCTGTAGAATATTTTGTAATATCATACACGCAGGAAGAGAGCCTTCATTTTCTTGGGATGTGGGCATTGCCAAAATGTATTGCCAATCCCTAATTGCCCTTGAACTGAGGGACGTAATAGACAACTCAAGATCCAACCATGGTGCTGTGGGTGTGGAGTCACATGTAGAGACATAGAGATGTACAGCATGGAAACAGACCCTTCGGTCAAACCCGTCCATGCCGACCAGATATCCCAACCCAATCTAGTCCCACCTGCCAGCACCAGGCCCATATCTCTCCAAACCCTTCCTATTCATATACCCATCCAAATGCCTCTTAAATGTTGCAATTGTACCAGCCTCCACCACATCCTCTGGCAGCTCATTCCATACACGTACCACCCTCTGCATGAAACAGTTACCCCTTAGGTCTCTTTTATATCTTTCCCCTCTCACCCTAAACCTATGCCCTATAGTTCTGGACTCCCCGACACCAGGGAAAAGACTTTGTCTATTTAGCCTATCCATGCTCCTAATAATTTTGTAAACCTCTGTAAGGTCACACCTCAGCCTCCGACGCTCCAGGGAAAACAGCCCCAGCCTGTTCAGCCTCTCCCTGTAGCTCAGATCCTCCAACCTGGCAACATCCTTGTAAATCTTTTGTGAACCCTTTCAAGTTTCACAACATCTTTCCGATAGGAAAGAGACCAGAATTGCACGCAATATTCCAACAGTGGCCTAACCAATGTCCTATACAGCCGCAACATGACATCCCAACTCCTGTACTCAATACTCTGACCAATAAAGGAAAGCATACCAAACGCCTTCTTCACTATCCTATCTACCTCCACTTTCAAGGAGCTATGAACCTGCACTCCAAGGTCTCTTTATTCAGCAACACTCCCAAGGACCTTACCATTAAGTGTATAAGTCCTGCTATGATTTACTTTCCCAAAATGCAGCACCTCGCATTTATCTGAATTAAACTCCATCTGCCACTCCTCAGCCCATTGGCCCATCTGGTCCAGATCCTGTTGTAATCTGAGGTAACCCTCTTCGCTGTCCACTACACCTACAATTTTGGTGTCATCTGCAAACTTACTAACTATACCTCTTATGCTCGCATCCAAATCATTTATGTAAATGACAAAAAGTAGAGGGCCCAGCACCGATCCTTGTGGCACTCCACTGGTCACAGGCCTCCAGTCTGAAAAACAACCCTCCACCACCACTCTGTCTTCTACCTTTGAGCCAATTCTGTATCCAAATGGCTAGTTTTCCCTGTATTCCATGAGATCTAACCTTGCTAATCAGTCTCCCATGGGGAACCTTGTTGAACGCCTTACTGAAGTCCATATAGATCACATCTACTGCTCTGCCCTCATCAAGCTTCTTTGTTACTTCTTCAAAAAACTCAATCAAGTTTGAGAGACATGACTTCCCACGCTCAAAGCCATGTTGACTATCCTAAATCAGTCCTTGCCTTTCCAAATACATGTACATCCTGTCCCTCAGGATTCCCTCCAACAACTTGCCCACCACTGAGGTCAGGCTCACCGGTCTATAGTTCCCTGGCTTGTCTTTACCACCCTTCTTAAACAGTGGCACCATGTTTGCCAACCTCGAGTCTTCCGGCACCTCACCTGTGACTATCGATGATACAAATATCTCAGCAAGAGACCCTGCAATCACTTCTTGAGCTTCCCACAGAGTTCTAGGGTACACCTGATCAGGTCCTGGGGATTTATCCACTTCTAATCGTTTCAAGACATCCAGCATTTCCTCCTCTGTAATCTGGACATTTTGCAAGATGTCACCATCTATTGCCCTACAGTCTATATCTTCCTTATCCTATTCCACAGTGAAGACTGATGCAAAATATTCATTTAGTATCTCCCCCATTTTCTGTGGCTCGACACAAAGGCCGCCTTGCTGATCTTTGAGGGGCCCTATTCTCTCCCTAGTTACCCTTTTGTCCTTAATATATTTGTAAAAGCCCTTTGGATTCTCCTTAATTCTATTTGCCAAAGCTATCTCATGTCCCCATTGTGTCCTCCTGATTTCCCTTTTAAGTATACTCCTACTTTCTTTATACTCTTCTAAGGATTCACTCGATCTATCCTGTCTATACCTGACATATGCTTCCTTCTTTTTCTTAACCAAACCCTCAATTTCTTTAGTCATCCAGCATTTCCTATACCTGCCAGCCTTCCCTTTCACCCTGACAGGAATATACTTTCTCTGGATTCTTGTTATCTCATTTCTGAAGGCTTCCCATTTTCCAGCCGTCCCTTTACCTGCGAACATCTGCCTCCAATCAACTTTCGAAAGTTCTTGCCTAATACCGTCAAAATTGGCCTTTCTCCAATTTACAACTTCAACTTTTAGATCTGGTCTATCCTTTTCCATCACTATTTTAAAACGAATAGAATTATGGTCGCTGGCCCCAAAGTGCTCCCCCACTGACACCTCAGTCACCTGCCCTGCCTTATTTCCCAAGAGTAGGTCAGGATCCACATACTGAATCAGAAAATTGTCTTGTACATACTTAAGAAATTCCTCTCCATCTAAACCTTTAACACTATGGCAGTCCCAGTCGATGTTTGGAAAGTTAAAATCCCCGACCATAACTACCATATTATTCTTACAGATAGCTGAGATCTCCTTACAAATTTGTTTCTCAATTTCCCTCTGACTATTGCGGGGTCTATAATAGAATCCCAATAAGGTGATCATCCCTTTCTTATTTCTCAGTTCCACCCAAATAACTTCCCTCGATGTATTTCCAGGAATATCCTCCCTCAGCACAACTGTAATGCTATCCCTTATCAAAAATGCCACTCTCCCTCCTCTCTTGCCTCCCTTTCTATCCTTCCTGTAGCACTTGTATCCTGGAACATTAAGCTGCCAGTCCTGCCCATCCCTGAGCCATGTTTCCATAATTGCTATGATATTCCAGTCTCATGTTCCTAACTATGCCCTGAGTTCATCTGCCTTCCTTGTTAGGCCCCTTGCATTGAAATAAATGCAGTTTAATTCATTAGTCCTACCTTGTCCCTGCCTGCCCTGACTGTTTGACTCACTTCTGTTCTCAGCTGTACCCGTCTCAGATCGATCTCTTTTCTCACTATCTCCCTGGGTCCCACCCCGCCACCTTACTAGTTTAAATCCTCCCAAGCAGTTGTAGCAAATTTCCCTGCCAGTATATTAGTCCCCTTCCAATTTAGGTGCAATCCGTCCTTCTTGTACAGGTCACTTCTACCCCAAAAGAGATTCCAATGATCCAAAAATGTGAATCCTTCTCCCATACACCAGCTCCTCAGCCATGCATTCATCTGCTCTATCCTCCTATTCCTGCCCTTACTAGCTCGTAGCACTAGGATTAATCCAGATATTACTACCCTTGAGGACCTCCTTTTTAAATTTCTGCCTAATTCACTGTAATCTCCCTTCAGAATCTCAACTTTTTCCCTTCCAATGTCGTTGGTTCCAATGTGGACAATGACCTCCTGCTGGCCCCTCTCCCCCGTGAGAACATTCTGTACCCTCTCTGAGACATCCTTGATCCTGGCACCAGGGAAACAACACACCATTCTGCTTTTTCTCTGCTGGCCACAGAAACGTCTGTCTGTATCTCTGACTACAGAATCCCCTAACACAATTGATCTCTTGGAAGCCGACGTACCCCTCGTTGCATTAGAGCCCGTCTCAATATCAGAATCTTGGCTGTTCGTGCTACGTTCCCCTTAGACTCCATCACCCCCTACATTTTCCAAAACAGCATTCCTGTTTGAAATGGGTATATCCACAAAAGTCTCCTGCCTTAGGTGCCGACCTCTCTCACCCTTCCTGGAGTTAACCCATCTATGTGACTGTATATGAGACTTTCCCCCCTTCCTATAACTGCCATCCATCACATACTGTAGCTGTTGCAAATTCCTCATCACTTCTATCTGTCTCTCCAACCGATCCACTCGATCTGATAAGATTTGCATCCAACAGCATTTATGGCAGATATAATCCGCAGTAACCCTTAAACTTTCTTTAAACTCTCACATCTGACAAGAAGTACATATCACTGTAAAGGCCATTTTTGCTTCTTCACAATCTACAGACCCAGAAAATAACACCATCTTATTCCTCTACAAACACTGCCCCGGATTAAATTAATAGCTATGGCTTATATTTTAAGTTTAATCAAGAGATTTATCTCCAAAAACATATAATCAAGAAAGAATCCACTGTACCCACTACTGCAGCCTTTCTCTTGGACAGACTTAAAACAACAATTAACTTATCTGATTCTGTGCTGTGAACTTCACCTAACAATTCCTCCAAGATTAGTTATGAATTTCACTGTTTGTTAATTTTCCCAGATACACTCCGATGTCCAGCGATACACGAATTCAAACAGCAAAGGCGGTAACTGTGCAGGTTCTCTCTCTCTCTCCCTCTCTCTGTCTCTCTGTCTCTCTCTTTCCTGATGAAGGACTTTTGCCTGAAACGTCGATTTTCCTGCTCCTCGGATGTTGCCTGACCTGCTGTGCTTTTCCAGCACCACTCTGATCTAAACCCTGTATATTTTTTATGACAATCAAGGATAGTTTCATGATCACTGTTATTGAGACTAGCTTTTAATTTCCAGATCTAAGTTAATTGAATTGAAATTCCAAAAGTTGCTGTGCTGGGATTTGAATCCATGTCCCCATGATGTGAGCTGAGGCCTTTGGATCATTAATAGGGGGGAGCATTACCATTATATTACCATTTTGCCCATACCAACTCTCTGAAATGCTTATCTACTCTGCCATTCTTTGCTCAGAACTCTTTGTATCTTTTCCCCCTTTTAAAGTATTTATCAACTCCCTTTGCAAAGTTACCATCAAATCTGCTTGGACCATTCATCGAGAGCACATTCTAATTGACAAATTTGTCCATCTCCCTCTCTGCCTCCCCGCCCCCCCGCGCCTCATTTGACGGTGATTTTAAACCTGTATCTGTTGACTGTTGACATGCCTGCCAATAAAAATGTCAAACTTAGTTAGAGACAAACAAAAACTGCAGATACTGGAATCCAAGGTAGACAAGCAGGAGGCTGGTAGAACACAGCAAGCCAGGCAGCATCAGGAGGCAGGGAAATCAACGCTTCAGGTATAACCCTTCTTCTCCCCCGAAACATTGACTTCTCCACCTCCTGATGCTGCCTGGCTCGCTGTGTTCTTCCAGCTCCCTGCTTGTCTACAACAGAAATATTGAAACCTCTCATAATTTTGGAAACTTCTGTTAAATCATCCCTTAACCACAACTGCTCCAGTTTCTGGGCTTTGAAGATGGATTTGCTTTTGCTTAACAAATAATATTACATAGAAACATTGGGAGTGTAGGATAGATAACTCAGCAATACTTGTTTATTTCTGCCACAGAATAATGTATTGTAAAGTAACTGATGAGGAGAGTGGAAACAGAGGTTTATAATTGAACATGATAGTAGCAATTAATTTGAGAGACATACTGCAGAGGTCTAACTGAATGGTGTGAACCATATCCACACCCCCTCCCCAGCCTTCCTCCTTTGATCATGCCTTTGGTGAATTTTAACTTATGAATAATTGAATAGAAGATTTGAACTACTGAGCACGAGGGTTTCATTTGGAGGAGGAGCCAGCAACAGTTCTCCAGTTTACATTCAGGGAAAGACCTGGCAGTCACTTTGTATAAAGTTAGCCCGAGCTGAGAAAAAAATAATTCTCTCATTTACACATTGAATGTGGGAAGCACCTATTTTTAATTATTTGTCTTCTAATTCTAATCTCCTCTGCCAGGGGAAACATCCTTTCAAACATCCACCCTGTCAAGTCCTCTCAGGATTTTATACTCAGGTTTCAGTAAGGTCGTCTCTCATTCTTCCGAATTCCCATGAATCCAGGACTGCTCTGTCCAGTGTTGCCTTGTGAGGTCTTTCCACTTCATCCCAGGAGTTAGTCGAGTGAACCTTCTGAAATGTTCGATAGAAGATGATGACATTGCAGTCAAGTTAGTGGATTCGGACCCCAGCCCCATTTGTTTCAAATCCCACATTGACAGATGGTAAAGTTTGAATTCAAGTAAAATTTTGGAACTTAAAGCAAAAAGCTCCTCAGGGCGGCACGGTGGCACAGTGGTTAGCATTGCTGCCTCACAGTGCCAGGGACCTGGGTTCAATTCCCGCCTCAGGCAACTGCCTGTGTGCGTTTGCATGTTCTCCCCATGTCTGTGTGGGTTTCCTCCGGGTGCTTCGGCTTCCTCCCACAGTCCAAAGATGTGCAGGTTAGGTGAATTGACCATGGTAAATTACACGTAGTGTTAGGCAAAGGGGTAAATGTAGTGAAATGGGTCTGGGTGAGTTGCTCTTCGGAGGGTCGGTGTGGACTTGTTGGGCCAAACTGTAAGTGATCTAATCTTAAAGAAAAGGTGGGGACCACTTAAACGGTTTGATTGCCATAAGATATCCTTAAAAGGCCTGGCCTACATGTGACTCCAGACCCACAGCAATGGAGATGACTCTTAACTGGGCAAATTACGGATGGGCAATAAATGCTGGCTTGGTCAGCAATGCCCTCATCCCATGAATTTTTATTCAGTTCCTTTGCTGGAGGGAGAGAAAGCGAGGACGGCAGATGTGGAGATCAGAGTCGCAAGTGCGGTGCTGGTAAAGCTCAGCAGGTCAGGCAGCATCCAAGGAGAAGGAGAGTCAACTTTTACGCCTAACCCCGCCCCTTCGCCGATCTCCGACTGCATGCCTAGCCCCGCCCCCACGCCTATTTCTGTCACCACGTCTAACCCCGCCCCTTCACCTATCGCCATCACCACGCCCAACCCCGCCCCCACGCCGATCCCCGTCCCCGCCCCCAGACCTAACCCCGCCCCCACACCCAGCTCCAGCCCCACACCAGGTCCTAGCTCCCAGCCCTGCCGTGTTTTCACTATCCCTCCAGACCTACCCCTCTCTGAGGATGAAAGATCAGTCCTCAGCAGAGGCCTCACCTTCATTCCCCTACGCTCCCGAATTAATGAGTTCAACACGCGGCGTGACATCGAACAATTCTTCCGCCGCCTTCGCCTCCATGCCGACTTCTTTAACCAAGACTCTCGCCCACCCTCTGACGACCCCTTCTCCCGCCTCCAACACACCCCATCCACCTGGACACCCCGTGCTGGCCTCCTACCTGCCCTCGACCTCTTCATAGCCAACTGCCGCCGCGATATTAACCACCACCTGAACTCCCCCACCCCTCTCACCCACTCCAACCTCTCACCCTCGGAACGTGCAGCCCTCCACTCCCTCCGTTCCAACCCCAACCTCACTATCAAACCAGCAGACAAGGGAGGCACGGTAGTAGTTTGGCGCACCGACCTCTACACCGCTGAGGCCAAATGCCAGCTCGCAGATACCTCTTCCTACTGCCCCCTTGACCATGACCCCACCCCCCACCACCAAACCATCATCTCCCAGACCGTCCATAACCTCATCACCTCAGGGGATCTCCCATTCACCGCCTCCAACCTCATAGTCCCACAACCCCGCACCGCCCGCTTCTACCTCCTGCCCAAAATCCACAAGCCTGACTGCCCCGGCCGACCCATTGTCTCCGCCTGCTCCTGCCCCACCAAACTCATCTCCGCATACCTTGACACCGTCCTGTCCCCCTTAGTCCAAGAACTCCCCACCTACGTTCGGGACACCACCCATGCCCTCCACCTGCTCTATGATTTTCGCTTCCCCGGTCCCCAACGCCTTATTTTCACCATGGACATCCAGTCCCTGTACACCTCCATCCCCCATCACGAAGGACTCAAAGCCCTCCGCTTCTTTCTTTCACGCCGTACCGACCAGCACCCTTCCACTGACACCCTCCTTCGACTGACTGAACTGGTCCTCACCCTGAACAACTTCTCTTTCCAATCCTCCCACTTCCTCCAAACCAAAGGAGTAGCCATGGGCACCCGCATGGGCCCCAGCTATGCCTGCCTCTTCGTAGGATATGTGGAACAATCCATCTTCCGCAACTACACTGGCCCCACCCCCCACCTTTTCCTCTGCTACATCGATGACTGTATCGGCGCTGCCTCGTGCTCCCACGAGGAGGTTGAACAGTTCATCCACTTCACCAACACCTTCCACCCCGACCTCAAATTCACGTGGACAGTCTCAGATTCCTCCCACCCCTTCCTCGACCTTTCTATTTCTATCTCAGGCGACCGAATCAACACGGACATCTACTACAAACCGACCGACTCCCACAGCTACCTGGACTACATCTCCTCCCATCCTGCCCCCTGTAAAAACGCCATCCCATTCTCCCAATTCCTTCGACTCCGCCGCATCTGCTCCCAGGAGGACCAGTTCCAAAAACGCACAACCCAGATGGCCTCCTTCTTCAAGGACCGCAATTTCCCCCCCAACGTGGTCGACGATGCCCTCCACCGCATCTCTTCCACTTCCCGCTCCTCCGCCTTTGAGCCCCGCCCCTCCAACCGCCACCAGGACAGAACCCCACTGGTCCTCACCTACCACCCCACCAATCTCCATGTTCAGCGCATCATCCGCCGTCATTTCCGCCACCTCCAAACGGACCCCACCACCAAGGATATATTTCCCTCCCCTCCCCTATCAGCATTCCGTAAAGACCACTCCCTCCGTGACTCCCTCGTCAGGTCCACACCCCCCACCAACCCAACCTCCACTCCCGGCACCTTCCCCTGCAACCGCAGGAGGTGCAAGACTTGCGCCCACACCTCCCCCCTCACCTCCCTCCAAGGCCCCAAAGGAAACTTCCATATCCACCACAGATTCACCTGCACCTCCACACACATCATCTATTGCATCCACTGCACCCGATGTGGCCTCCTCTATATTGGGGAGACAGGCCGGCTACTTGCGGAGCGTTTCAGAGAACACCTCTGGGACACCCGGACCAACCAACCCAACCACCCTGTGGCTCAACATTTCAATTCCCCCTCCCACTCCACCAAGGATATGCAGGTCTTTGGACTCCTCCATCGCCAGACCACAACAAAACGACGGTTGGAGGAAGAGCGCCTCATCTTCCGCCTAGGAACCCTCCAACCACAAGGGATGAACTCGGATTTCACCAGTTTCCTCATTTCCCCTCCCCCCACCTTGTCTCAGTCTAATCCATCGAATTCAGCACCGCCTTCCTAACCTGCAATCTTCTTCCCGACCTCTCCGCCCCCACCCCAGTCTGACCTATCACCCTCACCTTGACCTCTTTCCACCTATCACATTTCCAACGCCCCTCCCCCAAGTCCCTCCTCCCTACCTTTTATCTTAGCCTGCTGGACAAACTTTCCTCATTCCTGAAGAAGGGCTTATGCCCGAAACATCGATTCTCCTGTTCCCTGGATGCTGCCGGACCTGCTGCGCTTTTCCAGCAACACATTTTCAGCTCTGATCTCCAGCATCTGCAGACCTCACTTTCTCCTTTTCGGGCATAAGGCCTTCACCAGGAATCGTGGGGGGGAGGGGAGGTTGGGGTGGGGGAAGGGGATAGAGAGATCAGTAGGAGTTCCGGGTGTGGGGGTCTGGGCTGGTAGCTGGCAGAGCAATAGGTAGATGCAGGTGGGGGTGATGGTGATAGGTTGGTGAGGAGGTTTGATCTCAATGTGGTCTCCTCTACATCGGGGAGACAGGACACCAACTCATGGAATGTTTCAGAGAACATCTCTGGGACACACGCCCAACAATCCCACCGCCCTGTGGCCAACCACTCAACTGCCCAACCACTCAACTGCCCCTCCCATTCCACCAAGGACATGTAGGTCCTGGGCCTCCTCCACCACCAAATCCAAACCACCCAACGCCTGGAGAAAGAACGCCTCATCTCCCGCTTTGGGCCTCTCCAACCACATGGCATCAACGTCGACTTCACCAGTTTCCTCACCTGCCTTCCCCCCCCACCTCATCCCAGATCCAATCCTCCAACTTGGCACCACACTCTTGAACTGTCCCACCTGTCCATCTTCCTTCCCACCTATCGGCTCCACCATCCCCTCTGACCTATCACCACCATCCCCAACTACATCTACCAATTGCCTTCCCAACTACCTACACCCCAGCCATACCCCACCCCACACACCTCCATTTATCTTTCAGCCCATCTTTGCCTGATGAAGCGCTTATGCCCTAAATATCGATTCTCCTGCTCCTTGGATGCTGCCTGACCTACTGTGCTTTTCCAGTGGCACACTTTTCGACTCTGTTGAAGGGAGCCCGGAATAAGGGTTATTTAAATGCAAATCTGCCTCTCTTGCTCTGCCCCATGTGGCCAGAGACTGATCACTTTTCAAATTAAAAAAAGCAGTTGCAGTGAATTCAAAAGTTGTGGTACTGAGCCACATGAAGGGGAGTGGATTGGGGGATGGCACAATTTCAACTGTGGTATGGAAAAAGAGTGATATCTCAATTCTTTCAGGGTACCTCCAGGGCACACACGCCCAACAATCCCACCGCCCTGTGTGTGCCCTGTAGATGTCAGAAGGAACCCTAACATTCAGTGTTCATTTCTGAAAATATTCTCCGGGGATGGATCTGTTAATGCGCTCGAGCTCGAGTACTTTTCATTCACGCATGAACGAGCTGATGAAGGCAGAGGCAAGCAAGGCTCAAGAGATTATCCGACATCAATGCAGAGAAATTTAAAAAGAAGCGCGTGCCATTTAACAGGAGTGAGCAGAATTTTAAAAAGCTGCCCACGTTTAGCTGGCAGCTTGCTGAAAAAAAAAGGTTTCTTTAAAAAGTATGTGGAACGTTTAGCTGATGAAAGGAAAATAATGGGCTTGTGCATGGGCGATAATGTGGAACTGATCTTAGCTCTGCAGTTCTGCAATGTCCTTCGCTTCATCGTCATTCACACTTGTGCAAATCTAGATTTTTAGTCAGCCTTTACTTACGGAGGTACTTACGGACTCCATCACCCAAAGGTGCCCCATCTCTGAATGGTGCCCCATCTCCGAAGGCGTCCCATCTCCGAAGGTGTCCCATCACCCGAAGGTGTCCCATCACCCGAAGGTGTCCCATCACCTGAAGGTGCTCATTAACAGAAGTTGCCCATTATTCACAGGTACCCCAGCACCCATTCTTCACAGCAAAGAAACCTCACACAGTTGTGCCTGCTCCTCCCACAGGCCATACCCAGGGCGACTGTGGGAAGTAAATTAAGGATCACTTTGAGCTTCCACAGGAGGACGAGGAGGTGGGTGAAGTTGTGCCTTTTGCGGAGGTGGGGGTGTGGAAGAGGGGTGAGCTTTGGTGCTATAGGTAAGCCTGTGAGGGCAGGGGTAGGTATTGGGGGCACTTTTCTATTGAGCCACTCACTTGGAGTGAAAGGGTCATGTCAATGCTGGGTCATTGTGTATATTCAAAGTTAAAATCACACAACACCAGATTATAGTCCAACAGTTTTAATTGGAAGCACTAGCTTTCGGACTGCTGCTCCTTCATCAGGTGGTTGTGAAGCTAGTGCTTCCAATTAAATCTGTTGGACTATAACCTGGTGTTGTGTGATTTTTAACTTTGTCCACCCCAGTCCAATACTGGCATCTCCAAATCATGTATATTAAAGGCTGAAATAGATTTATAATCAGTAAGGGAATCAATGGTTATGGGAAAAGACCGAAAAGATATTGAGGATTATCAGATCAGCGAGACTCTCAATGGGCAGACTCAATGAGCTGAATTGCCTACATCTGCCTTATGTCTTATGGCCTGCTGCACAACACATCTGCCTGAAATTTGAAGAATGACAATGGGGGACAAACAACATTCCAGACGTAGAAAACATGGGACAAACACCTCTAAAATGGGACAGTCCCAGAAAATCCCAGACAATTGGTCACCCAATGCCACATATCCATGGTTCCTCTTGCAGTTTTTCCCAGGTCACATAGGGTCACCTCCATGCTCATACATCACCTTCAAATCAACATCATTTTTGGACTTAGTTTTATGACCAAGTTCCTTTCCTCTTGCTAAGATCTTGAAGGGAGTGAATGACCCCTTCTCAACCCTCTGTGGTAAAGAATTCCACAGATTCACTACCATCAGAGAGAAGACATTCCTCCTTATTTCTGCCTTAGATGGGTGACCTCTTACCTTGAGCTTAAGCCCTCTGGTCATGGACTCTGTACAGAGGAAACAACCTCTCTGCAACAATGTTTTTAAGTCCCTGAAGAATCTTGTACATTTCAATGAGGTCACCTCTCTTTTTTTTTAAACTCCATCCAGAATACAACCAAACTATGCAATGTACCTTCATAAGCCAGTTTCTTCATACCAGGGCTAAACCCTGTGAAGCTTCTCTGACTGTCTCCAATGACAGTATATCTTTCCTTTGATAAGGGACTCAAAACTGTTTACAGTATTCCAGCTCCCTGGTGCCTCACATAGTTTGAGGGAGACATCCCCATTTTTATACTCTGTTGCCTTTGAAATAAAGTTATAGAATCGCTACAGTGCAGATAGAGGCCACTTGGCCCATCAAGACTACACCAACCCTCCAGAAAGCATCCCCCCTGTACATCACTGGACACTGTGGGGCAATTTAGCATGGTCAATCCATCTAACCTGCACATCTATGGACTATGGGAGGAAACCAGAGCACCCTGAGGAAACCCACACAGTCTTCCAAGACTGGAATTGAATCCAGGTCCCTGGTACTGTGAAGTAGCAGCGCTAACCACAAGCCTGACATTCCATTTGCTTTCCATGTTACCCACTAGCTGTTAGTGATTCATAGACAAGAGCTCCCAAATCCCTCCTCTGTTTAGCTTTCCACAGTCTTTCTCCATTTAAATAATATTCAGATAACTCTAATTCTTCCCATTTATCTAAGATCAATGTCTTGGTTTTCTAAATATTAGATTAGATTAGATTAGATTCCCTACAGTGTGGAAACAGACACTTCAACCTTCTGAAGTGTAACCCACCCAGACCCATTTCCCTCTGACTAATGCACCTAACACTATGGGCACTTTAGCATGGCCAATTCACCTGACCTGCACATCTTTGGACTCATGTATCCAGAAAGTACTTCAACTCATGGGTGTTGTATATTGAGAATGTATTTGATATGCGTAATTCTGATATGTGTAATTCTGATATCAGTAATTACATATCATCAAGATGTTTTATTTTATACATTCACAGGATGCAGGTATCGCTGGTTGAGCCAGCATTTATTGCCCATCCCTAATTTCCCAGAGGGCATTTAAGATTTAACCACATTGCTGTGGGTCTGGAGTCACATGTAAGCCAGATCAGGTAATGATGGCAGACTTCCTACCTTAAAAGGGCATGAGTGAACCAGATGGGTCTTTTACAATTAAAAATAGTGGTGTAGTTTTGATCAGTTGAGCATTTTAATACAGTCGTTAATGAATTCAGACTTTCCTACCTGCCACAATGTGATTTGAACCCATCACACCAGAACTTACCTTGGAGCTCTGGCTTTACCACAATGTCACTGCTCCCCATTGCTACAGCTCAGCACCACACTTCCTAGTCCCCATGCCTCAGCTACTGTCCAACCCTCATCCCTGAACCTCACTTTGGGCCTTGCCTATCTGAATGGGGAGCAGGTCCACCCCGTCACAAGCAGCTCAGAGCAAGATCCCCTGAGCAGGTCCACCCGTCCATTTATTTTTTCTCTCCCTGTTGTCAGATGTGGGCATTACAGGCAACCTCAGTATTTATTGCCCATGCATAATTGAGGTTGAGAGGCTGGAGATGAGCTGGCTACTTGAGCAGAGCTAGTCCAAGGTATAGATATAGCACTAATTGTATCAAACAGCAACAGTTAGAGCCATTAGGCCATTCTGATGGCAGTATTGCTGTGTGATATTTTTTGTAACCAGGTGATCTTGTGATTTACCATAGAATTTTATCCCAGATTTTCTTCTTTCACAGATGTAGGCATCGCTGGAAAGACCAGGATTTATTCCCAAACTGCCCTTAAAATTCTAGTCTAATCAAAGTTACATCTCTATTTTTCAATTTTAAAAGGCCCATGTGGTACACTAATATCCTTTAGGGTAGGAAATCTGCGATCGTTACCTGGTCTGGCCTACAGAGTGTTTTGCAAGGGCATTCCAGAGGACAGTTTGAGTCAACCACACAGTCATGGGTCTGGACTCACACAAAGAATAGAATAGAATCCCTACAGTGTGGAAACAGGCCAGTGGGCCCAACAGGTCCACAACAACCCTCCAGCAAGTAACCCACCACACCCATTCCCCTGACTGATGTAGCTAACCTACACATCCCAAGACACTATAGGCAATTTAGCTTGGCGAATTCACCTAACCTGCACATCTTTGGACTGTGGGAAGCAACCAGAGCATCCAAAAGAAACCCACACAGACATGGGGAGAATGTGCAAGCTCCACACAGATAGTCACCTGAGGCTGGAATTGAACCTAGGTCCCTGGTACTATGAGGCAGTGGTGCTAACCACTGGGCCACTCTGCAGCTCTATAGAGCAGAGTACATAAGGAAGATGGATTTCCTCATATTATATGGGTTTTAACAGCAACCACTACGGTTCTCATAGCCTTAACTGAGAGTGGATTTACAAATGCAGAATTTATGCAGTGAATTCAAATTCCATCAGCTGCTTCTGGTGTTGTTGTGCCCACTCTCCCAGGCTATTCAGCTGAGCTTTTGGATGACCATGATGTAAGTTAGCACCGTGCTGTTCTTGACCCAGACCCACCGTGCTTTGGCCCGAAACGTTGATTCTCCGGCTCCTTGGATGCGGTCTGACCTGCTGTACTTTTCCAGCATCATACTCTTGACTCTAATCTCCAGCATCTGCAGTCCTAACTTTTCACTACTGTGCTGTTCTGTCTCTCTGTCGACTGGCTGACTGGTTTGTGACACAAAATGATGCCAATAGTGTGGGTTCCTCTCCTGCAGTGGCTGGGCTAGCTATGAAAAAGACCTCTTCTCAACTTTGCCTCCTGCCTGAGCCTCAGATTAAACCACAACCAGTTGCCTCTCTCAAATGAGAGAGCAGCCCCTATGGTCTGATAAGACCATGAGGTAAAAACAATGACTGCAGATGCTGGAAACCAGATTCTGGATCAGTGGTGCTGGAAGAGCACAGCAATTCAGGCAGCATCCGAGGACAGGCACATGATGACTCTATGTTACCTTGCTATCTCCCTGTAGTGAATATAAACTTCCCTAGCTGCTGTGTGAAAATTTGAATTTATTTCTCTGGGTCACTCATCGAATCCTCTGGGTGAGTGGCCCAATCACATTATTGCTATAGAACCATCTCCCTTGGAAAGACATTCCCCTCCATCTCTGCATACTTCATTCCTGTCACATACAGGGGTTAAAATCAGGACTGTAATCTCCAAAGTCACTCAAGCAACAAAAAAAACCTTCTAATCAATGCCTCAACTGCAGTAACATCTTAAGGTAGTAAAACGTTATAAAGTGCAGCATGTGAATGTTCCAATCAATGAAATCTGACTCGAGGAGATATTACAACAAATGACCAAAACCTTGGGCATTGAAATAGATTTCAAGGAATATTTTAAAGGAAGAGGGATAAGGTGAGGTAGAGTGGTTTACGGAGGATATTAAAGGGGTCAGGCAGCTATTGGAATGTAGAGGAAAGGAAATCTGGAATGAGTAACAAGAGGCTGGAGTTGGGAGGAGTGCAGCTAATTCTTTGCTTATGATTCCAAAAAGGCTGACTTTACTCCAAGGAAGAATTCTCCTCATGAACTGGATGGTACAACATTGCTGTGTTTCGCCAATGTTTTTTATTTCAGATTTTCAGGACCTATCTACGGGTCGTTCTGCTTTAGCGTGCATATCATCGCGAATTGGCTGTGACACGATTGGCGAATTGTGGATGTTGTTTGGATAAGGCAAGCTTTCTACTGAACGAATATAGCAACTCTGTATTGGCGATCTCCTACAGCTCAATTTTCTATATCGTGAGGTTGCAGAGGAACATAACTGTCACATTATAGCAGAATGACCTGTACTCATCTCTACTATGCTTTATTTTCACCAAAGAAATGTCTCTTCACTCAGTCCTCCCCTAACCTGAAAACAAAATCAACAGAGTCACATGAGCATAAAGGCACATCAAACAGAGTCCAAATCAGGAACTTCTCAGACATAAAATTAAAGAGGGACAATAGTTTGAGAGGGACATGGAGGAGCAAGATTTGGGAATTTATCGCATACAAGAGAATTGAAAGCAAATTACCAGATTAGATTACTTACAGTGTGGAAACAGGCCCTTCGGCCCAACAAGTCGACACCACCCCGCCGAAGCGCAACCCACCCATACCCCTACAATTACCCCTTACCTAACACTACGGGCAATTTAGCATGGCCAATTCACCTGACCTGCACATCTTTGGACTGTGGGAGGAAACCGGAGCACCCGGAGGAAACCCACGCAGACACGGGGAGAACGTGCAAACTCCACACAGTCAGTCGCCTGAGGCAGGAATTGAACCCAGGTCTCTGGCGCTGTGAGGCAGCAGTGCTAACCACTGTGCCACCATGCCGCCATCACAGCCATTTTATTCCCAATGAAGAATCACTGGACTGGAAATGTTAACCCTGTCTCCCTCCAGCCTCGCCAATTAAATGGCTCAATGGTCAGCATTGCTGTTTCAAAGCACTAGGCACCCAGGTTCAATTCCAGCCTCTAGTGATTGTCTGTGTGGAGTTTGCATATTCTCCCCCTGCCCTCTGGGTGTTCTAGTTTCCACCCACAGACGAAAAGATATGCAGGTTAGGTGGATTGGCCATGATAAATTGTCCAAAGATTTGATGGTGAAGTGGATTAGCTGTGGGAAATGCAGGGATACAGTCTGAGAGGGATGCTCTTTGGAGAGTCAGTGTGGACTTGATGGGCTTAATGGCCTGTTTCCATGCTGTAAGGATTCTGTGATGCTGCCAAACCTGTTGAGTTTCACCTGCAATTTCTGTTTTTATTTTATTTCTTTCAATTAACTTGCTTCTACCCAGTTCTCTGTTCACATTTTTTTTCTGTCATAAATAAACTCAATTCTCATAACAATGTCCCTCGTCAGCAGTGTAATTGTATTTCACACTCTGTCCCAACATGACAAATGCATTAAACTAACAGTTTATGATTTAAAGAAGTTTACATCAGGGTGAATTGTGCAATCACTAATTGTTTAAATGGGTGCCTTTATCTCATTCACACTGTAAACATTGTGAATGACCCAGGTGGTGGTTGTCTGCATTGTGAACTGTAGTGTTTAGATTTAAATTTGGCTCCATTTTGAATAATATTTAGACATCTATTCAGGAAAGTTGTGGCCTTTTCTAAATCATAAAAGTAAAGATGCCCAAGTCCTGTTCTCTCTGAGACAGAGACAACTGATGGTGCTTTAACCTCAGAGTCACCGCACACCTCAAGCAAGGCATATCCTTTATGATAACCTCAGCCAGTGCAGGAATTGAACCCATATTCTACACAGAAACCAGCTTTCTAGCCAACTGAGCTACCCTGAACTGAATTCAAAGTGAAGCAACTACATGTTATTTAATGAAACCCTCACGGCTAAGGGGAGTAACAATGTGGATTAAACCAAGTACTAGAGGACATAGGATAGAGTCTAGGAGGAGAGGAGCAAAAGAGAGAAATTAGGCATCAGGTTTGCCAGCAAGTCTGGTGGAATAATTTTCGAAGGCATACAATTGATTCAGACAGTAACAACAGAGTGAAGATGTTCTCTGTTTAACAGAATCAGTTGCCCATTTATGAAGAATGAGTGTACGGTTCGATATCACATTCATGTGCACAGAACAATTTGCATTTATATAGTGTTCATGGTTAGCAGAAAGACAGCTCAAAGGACATTTTAACCAGATCACCCTCTTGCCTGTTTTTCAAAGGAATCAAATCTACTGTATGGAATCATTACACTGCCCCCACCCTTTCTCCCCCACACTCCTCCCTCCCAAAGAGAATTCTAGCTGTAAGCAGAGACCAATCATTTAGATCCCTTGAACATAGAACATAGAACAATACAGCGCAGTACAGGCCCTTTGGCCCTCGATGTTGCGCCGATCCAAGCCCACCTAACCTACACTAGCCCACTATCCTCCATATGCTGAAACTTTATTGCTGGAACAGCACAGCAGGTCAGGCAGCATCTAGGGAACAGAAGATTCGACGTTTCGGGCACATGCCCTTCTTCAGGAATGAGCAGAGAGTGTTCAGCAGGAGAAGATAAAAGGTAGGGAGGAGGGACTTGGAGGAGGGGCGTTGGAAATGTGATAGGTGGAAAGAGGTCAAGGTGAGGGTGATAGGTCGGAGCAGGGTGGAGGCGGAGAGGTCAAGAAGAAGACTGCAGGTCAGGAAGGCGGTGCCGGGCTGGAGGGATTCGGCTGAGACAAGGTGGGGGGAGGGGGGATGAAGAAACTGGTGAAGTCCAAGTTCATCCCCTGTGGTTGGAGGGTTCCCAGTCGGAAGATAAGACGCTCCTCCTCCGACCGTCGCGTTGTTGTGGTTTGGCGGTGGATGAGTCCAATGACCTGCATATCCTCGGTGGAGTGGGAGGGGGAGTTGAAATGCTGTGCTACAGGGTGATTGGGTTGGTTCGTCCGGTTCGTCCGGGTGGCCCAGAGGTGCTCTCTGAATCGCTCCGCAAGTTGACTCATCCACCGCCAAACCACAACAACGCGACGGTCGGAGGAGGAGCGTCTTATCTTCCGACTGGGAACCCTCCAACCACAGGGGATGAACTTGGACTTCACCAGTTTCTTCATCCCCCCTCCCCCCACCTTGTCTCAGCCGAATCCCTCCAGCCCGGCACCGCCTTCCTGACCTGCAGTCTTCTTCTTGACCTCTCCGCCTCCACCCTACTCCGACCTATCACCTTCACCTTGACCTCTTTCCACCTATCACATTTCCAACGCCCCTCCTCCAAGTCCCTCCTCCCTACCTTTTATCTTCTCCTGCTGAACACTCTCTGCTCATTCCTGAAGAAGGGCATGTGCCTGAAACGTCGAATCTTCTGTTCCCTAGATGCTGCCTGACCTGCTGTGCTGTTCCAGCAATAAAGTTTCAGCTTTGATCTCCAGCGTCTGCAGACCTCACTTTCTCCTCACTATCCTCCATATGCCTATCCAATGCCCGTTTAAATGCCCATAAAGAGTGAGAGTCCACCACTGCTACTGGCAGGGCATTCCATGAACTCACGACTCGCTGAGTAAAGGATCTACCCATAACATCTGTCCTATACCTATCACCCCCTAATTTAAAGCTATGCCCCCTCGTAATAGCTGACTCCATACGTGGAAAAAGGTTCTCATGGTCAACCCTATCTAAACCCCTAATCATCTTGTACACCTCTATCAAGTCACCCCTAAACCTTCTTTTCTCCAATGAAAACAGCCCCAAGTGCCTCAGCCTTTCCTCATACGATCTTCCTACCATACCAGGCAACATCCTGAAATAGGATGGTTTTGAGCAGCAGGATCCTATTTCCAAATCTCTTTATGTTTTACAATCTTCATTTCAGTTTAAATCAGTCAAGGAGATCAAGTTAACCTGAGGGGTGGAGTTCAGGTGTTCACTTTCAAACATTTTCTCGTTGGGTAGCTCTAGAACTTAGTGGCAAGGAAAGGAACTGGGTCGTATTTACATGGTGCCCCTTCCTGAGTCAGAGAAACCTTGTGTTTTGAAATAAACTTGTGGCACCATAACCTGATGACGTGCAATGTTTGACCTTGTCCGTCCCAAACCAACACCAGCACCTCCACATTAAGTCAGGTAAAGAAGTGTGGATACTGGGCAAGTGACATAGACTGAGGATGGGGCATCTTCCTGGCAATGACGTGCAAGTGGAGTGTTTTATGGTATGGAGGTTCCCATCGCATAGCTGACAAGGAAACTCTCTTGCTCTTGCAAGAGGAGGTGTTCGGCAGTGTTATCGCTAGACTGTCCATCCAGGAAACTTAGTGAATGTTCTGAGCACCCAAGTTCAACTCCTGCCACAGCAGATGGTGGAATTTGAATTCAACAAAAATCTGTAATTAAAAAGTCTAATGATGACTGTGAAAACATTGTCAATTGTTGGAAAAACCCATCTGGCTCACTGATGTCCTTTAGGGAAGGAAACTGCCATCCTTACCTGGTCTGGCCTACATGTGACTCCAGACCCACAGCGATATGACTGACTCTCTACTGCCCTCTGGGCAATTAGGGATTAGTATTAAAGGTTGGCTGAGCCAGCGATGCCTGCCTCCTGTCACTTAATTTTTTTAAAAATCTGCCATAGAAAGGATTCACAGATTGATCATGAATCGGCTTGGAGAAAGTGAGGACTGCAAGTGTTGGAGATTAGAGTCGAAGAGTGTGGTGCCGGAAAAGCACAGCCGGTCAGGCCACATCCAAGGAGCAGGAGAGTCGACATTTCAAGCATAAGCTCTTCATCAGATGATCCTCGGATGCTACCTGACTGGCTGTGCTTTTCCAGCACCACATTCTTCGATGACAATCAATCGGCTTGGTCTTGTTATGACACATCTTCCTTGGTTATCAAATCTTGAACGCAGGTCTTCTAGTTGAGAGCTAGGCACACTAGCCATTATGCCACAAGAGCTGGGAAATAGTTATCCCTTTTTTATTCATTTGTGGGATGTAGACATCGCTGGCTGGGCCCGCATTTATTACCCGTCCCTAGTTGTCCTTGAGAAGATGGTGGTGAGCTGCCTTCTTGATCCGCTGCAGTTCATGTGCTGTAGGAGGCCCACAATACCAGTAGGGTTGCAAGTAGCCAGGGACAGGTCAGTCCACTGCCTCCTGAAGAAGCTCTGATTTCTTTGCCCTATCTTTGCCCTATCTTTACCAGGATAACACTGTATTTCACTTTTGTTTCATTATTATCTGTTCAAAGTTAAAGTATCACCTCATAAGCATGGAGTTCACCTCGATTGCTCCATACAAACTTTGGCTCATGCTCCTTGGCATCTGTCCAGAGTTGTATTACTGGCCTGTACTCTACCTCAGAAAATCTTTGACATAATTGTGGAACATCTCAGACATTCTCCCTCATGCAGAACAGTGTGTACAACCAAATGAACTGTAGACAGAAATAGATTCAGATTGTGTGTGATTTTCATTTAACGTTGCAGAAACATACTCCTGCTCCCTGAAGGCAGGTGGACACCCCACTGACCACACAGCTGCTTCAGTAACTGAGCCTCCTGTTTTGATCTCCGTTTTCTAGTGCAATCGTTCATGATGATTGAGGTCTACAATCCAAATCTCTTCTGTTGCTCTTCTAACTTGCACCATAACTCCCTTACCCCAGGCTCACATTGGTTCCTAGTTTAGTGATCCCTCGATCTTGAAATTTCCATTGTTTACTCTCCATGACTTTGCCTTCTCCCTGTCACTATAATTTCCTGTAGCTCTGTAAATCCTCCAAAGTTTCTGCACGTCTCTAATTCTGGCCTTGTATGCATCCCTGATGATATTGCCCACCATTGTCAATCATGCTATCAGTTGCTAATGCTGTAAACTCTGGAGTTCCATCATAGAAGCATTCCATTTCTCTCTGCTCCTTTAAAACATAAATTAAAACTTACCTGTTTGACTAAGCTTTAGGCCACCTCTCCTCATCGCTCACTGTTGGACTTTGTTCAATAACACGCTTTGGGATCTCTTCTAGGTGCTGTATAAATGTCGGTTGTTGTTGATAGAGCTCAGACTCCTGGGCTAGTTCAGGGTAATTGTTCCCAATGACTAACCTGTGCCCTGTTACTGGAGCTGAACATGAATGGACACCAAGGCAGGATTGAATAGGCAGACCATGAATCCCTCTTGAGTGAGACTAGATTCTCAACAGTGAGAGAACAGGCCCTTCGGACCAACAAGTCCACACCAACCCTCCGAAGGGTAACCCACCCAGACCCATTTCCCTCTAAATAATGCACCTATTTCTATGGGCAATTTAGCATAACCAATTCACTTGATCTGCACATCTTTGGATTGTGGGAAGAAACTGGAGCACCTGGAGGAAACCCATGTAGACACGGAGAGAATGTGCAACTTCCACACAGACAGTCGCCCAATGCTGGAATCGAACCCAGGTCCCTGGTTCTGTGAGGCAACGGTGCTAACCACTAAGCCTCCGTGCCACAACTGGTTTGGCTAACCTCAACCAGTACGGCAGGAGGAGTATGACAGCAACCACCTCCCCTCCCCCCACCCCCCCAACTCCTGAGCCCTGACCCCGCACCCATGGTTTCTGACTAGGGCACAGAAAACAAAGCTAAAATCATGCATGCTTGTTTCCTGGTTGATGTCTTGTGAACCCATGCTGGAAAATACCTGCACATCAGGTTTGAGAAAGGACAGAACTGGCACAACTATGTACATCCCATAGTTAAATAGCCGGTAGGTACTGACTGCCTAGATTTAGACATGAATAGTCACTGACCATTTGAGCCAAGGGAGACCTTCGAAATTTGGAGAGCTGTGTGAAAAAAGAGGCAACTGTGAGGGCCCCATCGCATTAAACACAACGAGATCTCTGACTCAACCTCACTGCCAGCAGAAACACAGCAATAATTATCCATCCCAGTACAACTGTCCATGTCCCATAGCTTTACCCATGGAGAGTGGAGGACCATTAAAGAGCTGAGATGATTAAACCTGAGTGAAGACCATGTGCAATATTACAGTCAACCAGGTTAAGAAGGCAGGGGAGGAGGGAAGTGAGGCTGAAGAGAGAGATAGGGATAGAGTGAGTGAAGGGAGGATGGAGGGAAAGGGAGCAAAGGAGAATGACTGGAAGTGAAGTTTAGGAGGCTATTGTAAGATGGAATCATTTCCTTATTAATTCATTGACAGGATGTGGGCTTCACTGGTTGGGCCAGCATTGGTTTCCTATCCCTAGTTGCTCCGAAGCAGGTGGCAGTGAGTTGCCTTCCTGAACCAGTCCATGTGGTGTAAGCTGATACCCACAATGCTGTTAAGGAGAAAATTCCAGGATGTTGACCCAATGGCAGTGAAGGAACAGTGATATATTTCCAAGTCAGGATGATGAGTGGTTCGGGGGGGGGGAGCTTGCAAATGGTAGTGTTCCCATGTATCTGCTGCCCTTGTCCTTCTAGATGGAAGTGGTTGTTGATTTGGAAGACGCTAAGGAAAGGGTAGTGGATGGGGAAGCAGTTATGAGGATATGAAAGGGGGTGGGAGGTTGGAAGAAGTGGTTGGAATAGAAAGGGAAGGGGATGGGAGAGAAGTGGTTAGATTCTTGGTTGAGGTTTAGGTTTACTGTCATGTGTACTCAGGTACAGGATACAAAGATAAAGTGAAAGGTGGTCAATGTTGTCACACATGATGCCATCTTAGGTACAAAGTACCTCAGTACAAAATCTTATTTACAGAAATAGAAAAATAAAGAAATAAGTTAAAGAGTTCTGCACTACAGTCTTCTCAGTATAAAAGTAGAAAAATTGAGAAATAAGTTAAAAGGTTCAACATTAAAGTCCTTTTTTAAGGCACTGGTATGCAAACACTCCAAGGATATGAGAATGGGGAAGGGATAGAATCGTGGCACACAAGTGGAATGGAAAGTAAATGGGAACAGTGGGGGGGAAAAAACCAGGAAGATGCACTGAAAAAGTACAACAAGTTATCCAGATGTGCATGGCATTAGAAATCCTGTGTGAGGGAGGGTCTGTGTACCATGTAACCATGAACCCATTTGTCTTAGAGAAAATGTGAATGGCTGGTGCAGTGTTGGAAAGAAGGGGATTTGAATGGGGAGGCATCAGGCCAGCATGTTCTTCAGTATTTACAAGACTATGAAGGCTGTGGTAAATCAAAGAGACAGAGTTCACTACCTGATTCACAGACCCATGAATGCAGATAATGAACAATTAGCTGAGGTTATTTGACTATTCCAACTCTGCTAATTCAAGTTGCAGAGAGACAAATCTTTACAGTTCACTGGTACTAACTCATTTTTAGATAAAAGTCCATATGAAATTAAATCTGTTTCTCCTTCAGTTGGTTATCTGAAAGGTTTTTTTTTAAACAGACGTACCACGCCAATAAACCATTGAGCGAATTAACATGTTCTAGTAAGATTCAAAAAGATTTGCATTTGTCCAGCACTATTCACCACCACAAGTTCCTCTCATTCCAGCCCCAGTGAAGTAGTTTTTGAGGTGAAGTCACTGTTGTTTTGTTGGAAATGAAGCAGCCACATTTCACACAGTAAGATCCCATAAGCGACTTTTGAAAAGATAACCTATGTTTCTGACATGATTGAGAGGCAAGTATTGATAATGTCTCGAGTACAATTTACCACTGTCCTCTGAAATAAGATTATTGCATTTTTCAGATGACAGATGAGGAACATAGGAACAGGAGTAGACCATTCAGCCCCTCAAGCCTGCTCCGCCATTTAATGAGGTCATGGCTTATCTGTGGCCCAACACCATAACTGCCTTTAGCCCATATCCCTTGGTATCTATGCTAAACAAAAATTTATCTCTCTTAGATTTAAAACTAACAATTGATCCAGCATCCATTACTGTTTGTTGAAGTGTTCCAAACATCTACCCTTTTGTGTATAGAACTGCTTCCTAATATCTCTCCTGAACAGTCTGGTCCTAATTCTCAGACTATGACCCCTAACTCTAGAATCTCCAACAAGTGGAAATAGTTTATCTTTATCTACCCTATCTTTTCCTGTTAATATCTTGAAGACTTCAACCAGATTACCCCTTAAACTTCTTGAGGGTTAACTTGAACATCTCAAACGAGGACAGCCCTGACATAGTCATTACATGGATCGCAGCGTTTGATGTGTGAGAGACAGGGGGTGATATCGTCACATTGACATGTCTACTAAGGCAATGTCTTCAGTATAATGTCTCAGAGACTTGAGTAGCTGGGGCTTTTCAAACTGGAAAAAGGGCGATTTTATAGTGGGGCTCAACAACCACAAGGGGACAAAGTAGATAGGAAAACCGTTCCACTCTGCGGACGGATATGAGGATACAAGAGGTATTTGGCACAGGAAGTAAAGGCAACATGAACAAAAACCTCTCTACACAGCAGTTGGTTAGGAATTGCCTGACAATGTGATGGGAGGCAGACTCAATCCGTGCATCTAAAAACAGGAAGTGGATAATTATCTAAAGAACAAAAACGGCAGGGCCGTGAGGAAAGGCAGAGGCTTGGAATACAATAAAATGCACTTGCAAGACCTAGCACAGACGTGACAGCCCAAGCGTCATTTGTTTGTCCCACAACTGTTCCAAGACTTTATGAAAACGGAACTACCCATAGATCTATGGTTAACATGAAAGTGGTGCTCCAAACTTATTTAGATTAGATTCTTACAGATTCTTACATCCTTTCAGAATAAACACAGCTAGAAGACTTACTAGCCTATGTTTTTTCACACCAACTCCTCTCCTCTCTTGACTGGGGCACTTTTTCAGTGAGTTGAGAATCTCTGCTGCCCTTCAAAATGATCCCCCGACTCTTTCCTTATTTTTA
The DNA here is from genome assembly GCF_037043375.1 of Chiloscyllium plagiosum. NCBI lineage: Eukaryota > Metazoa > Chordata > Chondrichthyes > Orectolobiformes > Hemiscylliidae > Chiloscyllium > Chiloscyllium plagiosum. Next base: position 10,754,853 of record NW_028270164.1, read on the forward strand.
GCCTCAGGCTCAATGCTGTATGGGCAGGAGTACACCCCTTGAGCTTATCCCATCATTCAGTTAAATCAAGACTAATTATGTTCTTTCATCCTCTTTAGCCCGTCATCCCCTAAATTACTCACTCAGAAAGACTCAAAGATCTTCGTTTTGATATCTTCAAATAGCCCCCAGCCGCAGCAGCTGTTTGAAGGAAGGGCAATCTGGATTTTCACTTGCCTTTGTGATCAACTCCATCCATGGCTTCCCAACCTCCCTGTCACTATAATCTCATCCAGCCCCAAACCCTTCCCAAATCCCTGCCCTCCTCTCATTCTGGCTTCTTGAGCGTTCCCAGTTTTAATTATTCCACCATTCAGCAGCCTCACCTTCAGTTGCCTCGACATTAAGACCTGGAATTGCCTCTCTACCCCATTCCCTTCTTTTAATACAATACTTACAATCCTCTTTAACTAAGATTTTGGCTATCTGACTTAACTTGATTTTTCTCTTTAATGGCCTTTAGGTCCATTTCAAAGAGCAGTTAAGAGTCAACCGCATTGCTGTGGACCTGGAGTCACATTAGGTCAGACCAAGTAAGGGTGGCAGATTTCCTTCCCTAAAGGATATAGTTTTTTTGTATTCACTTGTTGGACATGGGCATTGCTGTCTGGCCAGCATTTAATTAATTTCCCTAACTGCCCTTGAATTGAATGGCTTGCTAAGCAATCGAGAATCAACACATTGCTGTGGGTCTGGAGTCACATGTAGGCCTTCCCTGAAGGGCATTAGTGAACCAAATGGGTTTTTCCAACAATCAGCAATGATGATCTGCAGATTCTTAATTCCAAATTTTCTTAATGAATTAGATGGGTTTACACAAGTATCATTGATGATTTTATAGCCACCATTCCAGATTAATTTAATTTAAATTAATTTTAAACTCCACCAGCTGTCATATTGGAATTCTGAATATCCCTATTCCCTTTGGATTGCCAGTTCAGTGAATTTACTTTGCAATAATATTTCACTATGTGGCTCATTTTATGTAAAGACATTCCTGTGAAGCTACTTGGGGGATTTTACCACCTTTTGTTACCTTACAGTTGCTATATAAATGCAAGTCACTGTTTGCTTTTGGCTTCAGAGTGAGAGAGATGTCCTGACCTAACCCTAGGGAGCCTACCTCTAGGTTTCAAGCCTAACCTGTTAGAACACCAGACACAAGCTTATGGTATTGTGGGAGTGGCTGACCTAACTTCCCAAAGCCTTGGAAACCATTCTGCGCCTTAGCATTTGTGCTTTTCTTTGGAATGTGATTTTTGTTTTGGCCAGTGATTTTTATGCAAAAACAGATTAACAGAAAGACTTCCTCAAATCTTTGACAGTCCCCTCTGAATGGTCTTGCTTTATCCTTCAGGTTTTCTCACTGGTCCCATGCACCAAAAGAGAGAGTTTTTCTCTAAATACATTGACTCTTTTAATCATCTCAATCAGATCATTATTCCAAGTTCTATACTCCAGACAATACAAGCTCAGTTAGTGCATCACAGAATGAAAAACTAGTAAAAATGGAAGTCAGGTAAGTGGAGCAGAGTCCATTTAAAGGTCAGCCATGATCTTATTGAATGGCAGAGCAGGCTCAAAGGGCCAGTTGGCCTACTCCTGCTCCTAGTTCTTATGCTCTTATGTTCTAAAGAAATGAGTTATACTGGAGCTCCATTTTAAAATATCCAAGATGGACAATCTTTGGTTTTGCTTTTGGATCCCATTAGCCCTCCTTTGGGATTAAGACCAGCCATATATTGAAAACTTGCTGCATAGGGGAAAGAGATAATTGAGATCTGGCAGAGTAATTTGTTTCTTTGTAAAGAGTGTACCTTTTTAATTTTTCTGTATTTTTGATTATGTACTGAAATAGGAAAAGTGCTGTTTAAAAAATCAAGGATTGTACAAAGGATTCCTGCCAGTTAAAAACTTTAGCACCTTTCTAATACTCCCCCTACATACACATATAGACAGCAATTTCAAAGTTAATTACCAGCAGTAATTGTAAATACTGTTTACACTTCTATTTGTTCAAGCAGTGGGGGAAATTTAGTTGCAGCTGAACTGCAACCATGGAGTGTGTCAAGATAAGATTCGGTCAGCAACAGGGAGCTGATTGGTCTGTGGCATAGTGACTGGTTGTCGATGACAAAGGACTTCTACCTGCCAATAACAATGTGATTCTCTCCCAGGTAGCTGAACAGCTTGTGGGTGTGATTTGATTAGTCTGAAGCCACTGGACCTCCAAAAACAAATGAGCTGTCCTGACCTGTACAGCAAAGGCACATAGTTGCTGCAAGCTGTGTCCTTTGTCAGAGACTTCATCAACAAAAACAAAAATTGCTGGAGAAACTCAGCAGCATAAGTCATTGAGATGTAGAGCACAGAAACAGACCCTTTAGCTAAACTTGTCCATGCCGGCCAGATATTCTACATTAATTTAGTCCCATTTGCCAGCTGAAAAGAAAACAGTTTGAGTCCAGTGATCTTTCTTCAAAACTTTAAAGACTATATAAGTGTGAACTATGTTTCCTGCAAACTAGTGGAAGCACCTGGAGAAATAAGAGTGAGAAGAAAAAAATCCTTTTAAGCCAAAAATCTCAACCAATCCTGTGGATAGGGGTCATTGAACTGACTTCACAATCTTTCCCTCCATCCCTAGCACCCTTTCTTTTGCGTTGATCTGCATGTATGTGCAGGGCGTGTATTATGGTGGTTAGTTTTAATTAGTAGAGCTATGTCAGTGGTTCATAAATGTTTATGTTTAGCCGGACTCTATTTATTTCTGATGACTAGCAATCCTTGCTAAGTACAGAAATATGACCCATGCTTTCTGTCATAGGATCATACAATATAGGAAAGACCCTTTGGCTCATCAAGTCTGGACCACGAAAAATATACTGTCACCTACACTAGCTGCACTTTCCCACACTAGGCCCATAGCCTTGAATGTTATGACACTTTTTGAAGGTTAAGCAGTTTTCTGTCTCAACAACCTCCCTACCCCCCTCCTCGCCCCCAACCCCACCCCCCCCACCCCCACTTCTCAGACAGTGCATTCCAGATCCCCACCACTCCCTGGGTGAGAAAACCTTTCCTCAAATCCCCTCTAAACCTGCTGCCTTCTACTTTAAAACTGGTCCAAAAGGTTGGTAAATTGTAGAATTTTGTGTGCTTTCATGGATTTGCCAACTTTAGTTAGCAAGTTAAAATTGCTAACTTGGAGAAAGCGAGGACTCTGGATGCTGGCGATCAGAGTCAAAAAGTGTGGTGCTGGAGAAGCACAGCCAGTCAGGCAGCATCCGAGGAGCAGGAGAGACAATGTTTCGGCATAAGCCATTCATCAGGAATTGTTAACTTACTGACTTTGGGAATAGTGAGGCTTGATTTCCAGCATATCACACTAGTGAGGCAGAACATTTACCTGTTCTGGGTAGGGGGTCAATGTAGATCTTTGTTCTGGTTGTCCCCAGGTCCCGTCCACTAAAGCTGGGGTAAATGCTGGGGTCAAACAGGAACTTCATGACCAAGGCTTAGGGACTGTATTTCCTTCATGTATGATCCTTACACCTGTGCAGTTATAAGTGGATGTATGTGCTGTGATGGGTCTGTGGAAGCAGAGGTGCAAAATGGCCACATTGCAGTATCTCTCAACCCAAAGTTCTGTGGGAGGAGTGGGGGAGTCTGTCCTTACGGAGGTCTTTAAGATTATTAAAGTATAGGGTAGATATAGAGAAGATATTTGTGCCTGCATGGGAGTTCAAAATTAGATCCTTAAACATAAAATAGTCACAAAATAAATCCATTTAGGATTTATCTTACCCACAGAATGGTGTGAACGTGAAATTCACAACCAAAGTTGAGGGGAAATGTATAGTTGCATTTAAGTGTAAGTTGGAAGCATTTATGTATATAATATATATATATGCTTCCAACACTTGCAAAGACCGATTGGACGAAATTAACTGCTTCTTCGCTGCAAATTCTGTGTCCAACAAAGCAGATACCACGGGCATTGCTATAGATTTTCGCTGGTTTATTTAATTTCCCAGCCATAACTTCCAAAGGCAGAAATGCTGTGCAATGTGTTCTGAGTCCATAGATGTGATTGAATGTTGAACTCCAGGACATCATTCAACCCTGACCAGTCCATTCCACAAATTACATTTCCATGGTCCCAGTAGGACTGAGTCCATTGTGATCTACACAGTATTAGATCATCTCTGTCTATACTCATCCCCATAACACTCAATCTATCTTGTACTAGAATAATCGACCAGCTCTTTTCCAATAGAGTTCCCTGATGTATCATTAACTATCCTTTTTCGAAGGCCTACCATTATTGGGGAAACAAGTTGTCGAGCTCAAGCTTGTGAGTTTGTAATGATGGCTTCCAATATGTCTTGATAGTGTTAAAATTGCACAGTGCGGGGTAACCTTGTCTTTTGCTCATGATGTGCTGGAAGAGCTAGTATTGAAATTCATAGAAAGTAAATATATCTGATAGTCAGACCCTGCTGAACGATGTTTTCCTCCGAGCCAATAAGAGCTGGCAAGTTTGAATAACATCAGCCACACTCACTCTGTAGGATCAGATGTAAAGAAGAGTGTATTGAATGAGGTGCCAATGAATTGTCGTTGGCTGTTTTACTGTAGCCAGCATGAATTGTGCCCACTAGACAGGAGAAATTGAAGAACAAAACCAACAGTGATAATAACAATGACTGCAGATGCTGGAAACCAGATTCTGGATCAGTGGTGCTGGAAGAGCACAGCAATTCAGGCAGCATCCGAGGACAGGCCTGTCCTCGGATGCTGCCTGAATTGCTGTGCTCTTCCAGCACCACTGATCCAGAATCCAACAGTGGTAATGGCAGCTTGGCAGATTACAAACCCCATTGAGCACAAGGCAGTGAACTGACGCAAAAATTGGTCATGCAAGCAAAGTCTGACAGAACAAAAGTAACTAAGAATAAATGCACATATGACACAAGCCAAGGCTAAACACTGGAGTGAATTGCAGGGAGATGGTGACATTAAAGGTGCTTTGAGAAAGCAGGTGGCTGTTTTGTCTTCATTTCATTTATTTCAAAGGGAATGGAATATTAAAGTGGCGAGGTTTTGATAAAACTATAGCTAAAGCTAAAAAACAGCCCGTCAAATATGTACTGGCTCTCTGGAGAGCAATCCAGTCAGGCCCAGTCCCTCAATCTCTCCCCACAGCTCTTTGTAGCTAGCAAGTTCCAGGTCATTACCATTCATTGCATTAAAAAGTACTTCCTTCTCTGTTACTTCATCAAAATTGTCAATTAAATGAGTCGAACAGTATCTAACTTTTATAAATCTGTACTCACTTTCCTTAATTAACTTAAATGTCTCCAAGTTCCTATTCGTTGTTTGATTATTGCTTCTCAATAACGACCCATACTGATATTGAACTAATTGGCCAATAATGACAAGATTTTTCCTTAATACCCTATCTTTAAACAGGAAGTCACATTTGCCACTCCTTAACGCTCTGACATTTCCTTTATACCTGGGAAAGATTGGGAGAGTCTTCCCACTATCTCCAACCCCATTTCCATTTACACTTTTATTTCTCATCTTCTCCATCTTCAATGAGAAACAAAGACCAGTTACAGCACAGAAGGAGGCCATTTGACCTATCAGGCCTGTTCTGGTTCTCTATAATGTTTGTTGGATTATTAGTGACCAGGAAACCAGGGATAACTACCCCTCTGTTCTTCAAGATAGTGTGGCTGTGGGTTTCTGCACGCACCCAAGAGGTCAAACAACTTAACTTCTCAACCAAAACCTTGCGCACTGCTGTTGTATGGATTGCAAAATTTAGCTGTGTGGTAAGATAAATTCCTGCACAGCAGGATCCCGCAAACAGCAATGCATTAAATGGCCAGATGTTTTGTCGATATTGGTTGACATGGGCTATTGGATCAAACACCACTTCCAGTCCAATGTGGCCTGAGCGAAACACCATATATTAGAATAAAGACTTAAACTTTGAGATCTTGGCTTTTATCTATTTTTTGCTTTTCTTTTATTTCTGCTTTTTTTTTTGAGATTCTGGTTTTATAACCAAGATAGCATCAGGGAATGGGGACTTTGTATACTTTTCACTGTAGTCATGTATACCTATACTTTAGCACATGTGACAATAACATCTACAGAGGAACCTCAATTATCCGGCATTCAATTAACCGAATTACGGATTACCTGTAAAAGACCGCAAGGTCCCAATGCTTGGCTAACTATATTATCCAACATTTGAATATCAGGCATTTGATTAACTGAATGAAATACTCCCTGTCCGTGTCCTTCAGATAATCGAGGTTCCTGTATAATTCTAATTTCCAGTGACACTAACAACAGAAAGACTAGACTCTTGTTAAGACAGGTGCCTTGAAGTTTATTAGCAACAATTACTATTTGCACTGCTCTGACATCTTATATATAATTTGAGTACTCTACCTATTAATATTCCTGTACATAACATACACAACTGACTGACTGAACATATTACAGTAGAACCACCATATCCACAGAATTGGTTTCGGCGGATTCAGTTACCGTGGCCCGAAAATATTACATGGAACATTCCAGAAATAATTCCAGGGGGGCTGCCAGGGTGGTAAGTAAGTTTACCATTTAAATGACAGGATTCAGTCCTATCTGTGGTTTCGGTCTTAGAATGTATCACCTGCGTATACAGGGAGACACCTGTATAGCAAATCCATTACACTGAGAGCTCAAATGAAGGCAAGATGGCATGTTTAAACTGGGACTTCATGTGTCATGTTGTCATGCAACTATCTGAAAGGTCTGGAGGGTGCAGGGTGGCTCAGTGGTTAGCACTGCTGCCTCACAGCGTCAGGGACCCAGGTACGATTCCAGCTTTGGGTGACTGTCTGTGTGGAGTTTGCACGTTCTCCCCATGTCTCCATGGGTTTCCTCCGGGTGCTCTGGTTTCCTCCCACAATCCAAAGAAATTTGGGTTGGGTGAATTGGCCAAGCTAAATTGCCCATAGTGTAAGATGCATCAGTCAGGGGTAAATATAGGTTGAGGGGAACGGGTTACTCTTTGGAGGATCAGTGTGGGCCTGTTGGTCTGAAGGGCCTGTTTCCACACTGTAGGGAATCTAATCTAAAAAAACCTCAATGTTAGTTTAAAGAAGGACATTGATCAGGAAGTCCATCTCCAGGCAGAGCTTTATTTACAACAAGCTCAATCAGAATGAGAACTCCCCTCATTTTATTCACATTTGTAGCATCACAATGTAATATACAGAGTTCCTCTCATTTAAAAGAGGTCTGTGCTCTGTTTCACTCTTTTTAATTGTATGCTGTCACTTACCCAGTAGATGTGATAGTTGTGGGGTGCATGTAAGAGACCTCAAGCCTGAGAGTAGATCATTTGCCACCTCTTTCAAACTGGAAATATTGTATTGGCATTGAGAGATAGTTAGAGGGGGAGAAAAAGCACTTACTGAGCTTGACAGCATGCGGGAACTAAATTAGCATCAGTAGAGATCATTAATCCAGGGTGCTTCAGCAATAGTGTCATTTCAATTGTGCATGTGTTAATTCAACTCCCTCGTACACAACATTCAGTCACTCCTGCAGCCAGAAATATAAACGGAATAATCCAATAAGCAATTATTATTCATTAACATTGTTTGAGGGGTTTAATTTTCCACTGTAAACTGTGTCAGCTTGGCATTAGCTGACAGCATTCGCGTCTGAGTCAGAAGGTTGGCAGTTCAAGTCCCACTCCAGAGATTTGAGTGTACAATCTCATCGGTGATTAGGTACAGTACTGAGGGAGTGTTGGAGATACCAGTGGGTCAAACTATTAGGATGAGGCTGACTTCCCTGTTCAGAGAAATGTCTTCTGCCCAATAGGAATCTTGGCAAGTATCTTCAACAAGCAAATGGTCATTGGCCTTATGTTCCTATTTATGGAATTTTACTGTGTTCAGAATTGCCTATCACATCTATCTACATAAGAGTAGTGTCTATGTTATGAGAGTAATTCATACAACCGAAGAAGGCAATAACTAAGAGCAGGAGTAGGTCCTCTGAGCCTCCTCTGCAATCCAGGAAGATCATGGAAGATCTGATTGTGGTCTCAATTCCATGTTTTTGGTCAGTGCCCTCCATACCCCTTGACTTACATGTTGATCAGAAATATAGCTAACTCCGCCATAATTATATTCAATTTTTCCTCCTCTTCATCTTAAATGGGAGATTCCTATAATTGTAGAATGATTATAGCAATGAAGAAGGCCATTTGGCCCACCATGCATGTGTTGGCTCTCTGAAGAAGCAATTCAGCCAGTACTGTTCCCCAACCACTTTTTTAATGTTATTGTCCAATTCCCTTTGCATTTATCAAACTCTCGATCCAGATCCTAAACACTCACTTTGTAAAAGCTGATTCCCCATCTGGTTGTTACTTTGTTTACCAATCGTCTTCAGTCCCTAAATTAATTGTATATAAAGTATTTAGGATGTCCTCCTAGTATGGCAAAGATACATACCAGTACAAAATCTTTAAAAATGTACTTCAAAAGATTGTGATAAACTTAAAGAAAAGGCATTAATCAGTCATAGAATTCCAACAGGTGTGGAAGCAGGCCATTCAGCCCAGCAGGTCCACACTGACCCTCTGAAGGGTATCCCACCCAGACTCACCCTATCTCTGTAATCCTGCATTTCATGGCTAATCCATCCAACCTGCACATTCCAGGGCACTGCAGGCAATTTACAACAACACCTAACCTGCACATTGTCGGACTATGGGAGGAAGTTGGAGCACCCAGAGGTAACCCATGCAGGCATGGGGAGAATGTGCAAACTCGACACAGATAGTTGCCCAAGGGTGCAATCAAACCTGGGTCCCTGGTGCTGTGAGGCAGCAGTGCTAATCACTAAGACACCATGCCAATCTGGCAGCAGTGGTGTAGGAAATGGGCTAACATTTTGTGTCAAATGTGTTTCTTCAGACAGTAGAAAATTCGAAGATTAGATTCCCTACAGTGTGGCCCTTCAGCCCAACTAGTCCACACCGACCCTCCGAAGAGTAACCCACCCCCCTCTGACTAACGCACCAAAAGGCTATGGACAATTTAGCATGGCCAATTCACCTGACCTGCATATCTTTGGAACATGGGAAGAAAACGGAGCACTCGAGGAAAACCCACGCAGACACGCGGAAAACATGCAAACTCCACACAGACAGTTGCCCAAGGCTGGAATTGAACCTGGGACCCTGGCACTGTGAGGCCACAGTGCCAGCCACTGAGCCGCCATGCCACTCCATCACAAAACGTGATGTTGTTTTATGTTGGGTTTAACGTTGCTGAAAAGCAGGAGGAACAACAAAAGGAAAGGTGTGGGACAGGACAGAGAGCAGATGAGATTAAGTGACTAAAACGTCGTAGAACAAAAGACACAAGGATTGGCAGTGGTTGCAATACAGAATCCAAGTGTTTGTCCAGAGTGAGTGTGAGTGGCAGAATGATGATCAGCTCTGATCAGAAGGAAAACCATAATCAACAAGATGAAGGCTATCCCTATAGCAAAATAAAATCAAAATCAAAATGGAGGACAGAGTCGGTGTTCTGAAGTTATTGAACTCAGCGAAGCCAGCAGGAAGCTATGAAGTGCTCCATTGGAAAATGAGGTGCTGTCTCTTGGGCTTGCATTGTGCTTCTGTGGAGCACTGTTGCAGGCTGAGAAAGGAAATGTCAGGGCGGAAGCAAGATGATCATTTAAAACCCCCAACAATAGAGGTTTGGGGTCACCCTGACTGGGTGAAGGGATGGTCTCCCAGTCTGTGTTTTGTTTCCCCGGTGGACAGCACGCTGCATTGTGAGCGCTGAATCCAAAATTTGGGGAAGGAAGTACATGTGGATTGCTGCCTCTCCTCAAAAAACGTGCTTGGGGCTTTGGACAGTGAGGAGAGAGGAGGTGAAGAGGCCGGTTTTATAACCTTACACCATTGCATGGTAAGGCGGCGAGGTGTTGGAATCCTCAAACACCAGAAGGTGCCCCCAAACAGCAGGAGTAGCCAGTCAGATTTTGGGATTAATACAAACCAGAGAACACGCTGTTCTTCCAATTACACAGAGGAACCATTTACCCACAAGGGAAGACACTGGGTATCAAATCGCACCTGAATTGCAGTATCTCCAATGGTGTGGCACTCCCTTTCCCAGTTACAGATTGTGCGCTCAACACCTTGGAATGGAAGCTAGACTCACAATGTTCTGACAACACTTTTCACCTCTAACAACTAAGCCACAGTCAACAGGTGTAAAATGACAGATCCTATGCCACTTTTGTGGCAAAGTTTGCAAATGATGAACAAACTAGATGCTTAGAAAGTAGGAAATTAGGAATTAGCAGTTAACAAAGGGATGACCTTCTTTCAAACATAAGAACCAGAACCATTCAGCTCCTCAAGATTGCTCCATCATTCCATACAACCATGGCTGATCTTCTCTTGGTCTCAACCCCACCTTTCTCGTCCATCCCCCTTGAGCATCCACCCACACTCTGGGTTTGTGAATTCCACAGATTCATGACCCACTGAGAGAACCCATTTCTCCTCAACAAGGATAAAGCAGTGGTACCATAGGGACAGAGGTAACTACCTCCCCCCACCATGGACTTCTAGAATAATAGAATCCCTACAGCATGGAAGCAGGACATTTAGCCCATCAAATCCACGCCAACTCTCCGAATGGCATGCCATCTCCCTATCCTATCCCTGCATTTCCTTAATCCCCCTAACTTGCACATCCCTAGATACTGTGGGCTATTTAGTATGGCCAGTCCATCTAACCTGTGCATCTTTAGACTGTAGGAGGAAACCAGAGCACCTGGAGGGAACCCAGACGTGGGGAATATGTGCAAACTACACATAGTCATCTGAAGGTGGAATTGAACTCAGGCCCATGGTGATGAGGCAGCAATGCTAACCACTGAGCCACCACGCCACCATACTTTATATCTGTTTTTCAATTAAAATGCTCAGAGTGGGAATATCAGATTTTAAGGGACCCCAGATGCCGTATTTAACGACACATGTGATAAACATAAGTTAAATCCACTTTAAGAAAAGGGATTGGAGAGTGTACTCAGTAATCTTTAAATCTTTATTGTGCGGGGGGTCTTGACATCCTTCTGCCGTAACTTGGTTACAGGAAAATCTCAAACTGCCAGACAATTCCATTCTGCAGATTTCATTGGAAAGCGCCCCTCTCTCACACACACAGCTGAATAGAATTTCACAGCAGTAATCAACAGCTTTGTAACAAGAGCCTATTTTTCCATACAGTTTAACCTCAAACCACCCCCACACAAATCACTTACACTCTGGGAGCCTTTATTTTAAAATGTTAATCAAGCAATCTGTCTTTGGATCAAAGCATCACTCCTGCTCCTCCCCCCAGTGAGTGTGGAGGGGGGAATGAAAGTGGCGAGTATTTAAAAAGAAAAGGAAAATAAAATTTTATTTATTTTTACAAGAAAGAATGAAGTGATGGAAGAGGAGGATCGAAATGGTTGCTTTTTCAAAGCACACAGAGGGAGTGGTGAAAGATGTCTTTCAGTTATTTAAGAGTCCAGTCGCCTGAAAGCAAAGGGTTTTCTTTATAAAATTACGTTGATTGAGCTGGTGAGAAACACATGCACAAACGCTCACTGCCTCTTGCAAGAGGTGAAAAGGCAAGTGATTGGGAAGTGCAGATTATAATTCACAGCGTGTTCAATGGACCTTGCCTCAGGGTAGCTCTCCATTGTCCAGGGTACTCGATTTTTAGCTTTGAGACCATTTCCCACATCGCAGAACAAGAATTTCTTTTGCATGATAAACCGCATACAAACGAGGCTTTTGAAAGGCTGTGCCAAGTGATTTTAAACTACGTCTGAAATGAAAAGGGAAGCACTAAAAAGGTAACTAGAGCATTTACATAGTGCTTTTCACAGACATCCATTACCTCAAAGTGCCTTACAGCCACTGACTGTGGAGTTTATGTTGGGAATGTAGCAGGCAATTTGCACACAGCAAGCTCCCACAAACAACAATGCGACGATCATAGAATCCTTACAGTGTGGAAGCAGGCCATTCAGTCCATCGAGTCCACACTGACCCTCCAAAGAGTATGTCCTTGTAACACTGCAATTCCCATGGCTAATCCACCTAGCTTGCTCATCCCTGGACCCTCTGGGAAATTTAGCATGGCCAGTCTACCTAATCTTCACATTGTTGGGTAATCAGATAATCTGTTTTACGGATGATGACTGAGGGATACAAATTGACCATTACACCAGGAATCACTCAAACAAAAGCAGAAATTGCTGGAGAAACTCAGCGGGTCTGACAGCATCTGCAGAGAGGAGGTGGAGTTAACATTTCGGGTCCAGTGACCCTTCTTCCCTCAGATTTCCAGCATCCGCAGTTCTTCAGTTTATTTTTCCAGGAATAACTTGTACATCAAAGTAGTGCCTCAGGATCCTTTACAAGCACCTGAGCAGGTTTAAAGGACCTCAATTTATCATTTTAAGGGAAGGCAGTGGGCTAATGGTAATGTCACTAGACTAGTAATCCAGAACGCTGACCTCTAATGCTCTGGGGACATTAGTTCAAATCCCAGTGTTGCAGATGAGGAAACTTTAATTAAATGAAAAATCCAGAATGAAAGCTAGCTAAACATAAAAACCCATTTGGGTCACTAATGGCCTTTGGGAAGGAAATATGCCGTTTGACGCCAGACTTCATTGCTCAGACCTTTGAGTACAGGACATCATATTGAGGTAATACAGGACATTGAAGAGTCCTCTCCTGGAATACTCTGTGTAGTTCAGGTCACCTTGTGAGAGGAAGGATATTGTTAAACTGGAGAGGATTTAGAAAAGATTTACCAGATGTTGCTGGGAATGGAAGGTTTTGAGATATAAAAATAGACCAGGAATACTGGAACTTCTTTCACTGGAGCGTTGAGGGTTGACCTTATTGCGGTTTATACATCAGTTGAATGACAAGGGTCTTTTCCCTAGGGTGAGGGAGTTCAAAACTAGTGAGAGGAGAAAGATTTTAAAAGGACATGAGGAGCAGCTTTTCACACAAAGAGTGTGGCTTGTATGAGGAATTAACTGCCAGAAAAAATGGTGGATACAGGTACAGTTGCAACGTTTAAAATACATTAGGATAAGTACATTAGGAAAGGTTTGGAGAGATTTGAGCCAAGTGCAGGCAGGTGGGACTTGTTTGGTGTGGGAATACTGTCTGTGTGGGTCTGTTGGACTGAAGGGACTGTTTCTGTGGGGCTGGATGTCTCTATAGCCCACAGCAATGTAATTTGCTCTTATCTTCCTTCTGGATTTCTCATAACTGTGCAGTTCAGATCACCACACAATAGGAAAGATGTATTTGCACTAGTGACAGTGCAGGAGAGATTTACCAGGATGTGACCTGGGCTGAAGTGTCTGAACAATGAGGAAAGATTGGATAAACTGGGGATGTTTTCCTTAGAGGAATAAAGATTGAGAGGGGACCTGAAAGAGGTGTGTAAATGATTGTGAAGACCATCGATAGGGTGAATAGGAAGGCAGTATTTTCCATTAGGCGAAAGTGAGGACTGCAGATGCTGGAGATTAGAGTCGAGAGTGCGGTGCTGGAAAAGCTCAGCAGGTCAGGCAGCATCCGAGGAGCAGGTTAGTCGATGTTTCGGGCAAAAGCCCTTCATCAGGAATGAGGCTATGAGCTGAGGGGGTGGTGAGATAAATGGAAGGGGGTGGGGCTGGGGGGAAGGAAGCTGACAGTGTGATAAGTAGATGGAGGTGGGGGTAATAGTGATGAGTCGGAGAGGAGGGTGGAGCGGATAGGTGGGATGGAAGATGGGCAGGTAGGACAGGTCAGCACCTGGGGTACAGCAAGATCACATGCCATCAACAACAAAACGAAAGGTTTCTAACCCAGATCTCTCACCCCAATCTTAACATGTCGAGCCTAACTCTAAACTCAAATGAGTCTGATACAAACAAACACAGAACTTGCTGGAGATACTCAGCAGGTCTGGTAGCGAAAATAGATAACATTTCAAAATCAGTGACCCTTCTTCAGAACAAAAAGAAAAACTGGTGATAGGGTGGAGAGCAGCAGAGATAAGCCACAAGAGTGATAATGGGACAAGTAAAGAAAAGATGAATGCTTGACATCCAAATGCAAACCAAAGGCATTAAGGAAGAAATTGATTCGTAATGATGAATTTCTACATGTTAATAACATCAAGGGATACAAAGATTGTTCAGGAAAATGATGTTGAACTAAAAGGTCAGCCATGATCACATTAAATGACAGAGAAGGTTTGTGAGGGTGAATGGTCTATTCCAGCTCCTGAGTCTTACGTTCCTTTGCTACAAGTAAAAAAAGATAGAATAGAATGGCTACAATGTAGAAACAGGCCTTTCAGCCCAATGAGTTCACATCGACCCTCCGTTGAACATCCCACTTGAACCCATCTCCCACTCTTTGCCTGTAAACTCATATTTCCCAGGGCTAACACACCTAACCTCCACATCCCTGAACACTATGGGACAATTTGCCATGGCCAATCCACCCTAACCTCCACATCCCTGAACACTGTGGGACAATTTGCCATGGCCAATCCACCCTAACCTGCACATCCCTGAACACTATGGGACAATTTCCCATGGCCAATCCACCCTAACCTGCACATCTTTGGACTGTGGGAGGAAACCAGAGCACCTGGGAGAAACCCACACAGACACAGGGTGAATGTGCAAACTCTACACAGACAATCACCCAAGGGTGGAATCAAACCCAGGTCCCTGGTGCTGTAAGGCAGCAGTGCTAACCACTGAGCCACCATACAAACTAGGCTTGCAAAAACAAAATGAAATGGAAGGAAATTGTGACCTAAAAACATTGAATTCAAACAACAAGTTCCGATATAAAAGCAGAAAGTGCTGGAGAAACTCAGCATGTCTGGCAGCATCAGTGGAGAGAGAAACAGAGTTAATGATTCGAGTCCAGTGACAATTCAGTTGTTTTGCGGTCCTTTGCTCTCATTGAATAAGAGAATGCTATGCAGGGGATAGCAGGGGAAGGGTTGTTGGTGATACAAAATGTGGAAAATCTTTTTACTCTGATCATGATAAAATGATAACACTGAAAACTGTTCTGTGTCAGAAGTTTGAAAATTTAATCTAGATATTGCAGTGAGTGATAAAAATTCCCTGGTGCTGAAAGTCATTGAATGAGATTATCGTCTTCGCTGCCTGGACTGTAATCTAACAAAGCAGATCCACAAGCCTTTTAGAGAACCACCTGAATTTATTCATTGATTTGGATGAACTGGAAATCAGGCAAGTTCCAGGAGATTATTACAGTTTAAAAAAAAACAAGCCTTGTATTAATGCCATGTCTTTCACAACTTCAGTATCATCTGACGAGTTTCATAGTCAATGATGTGCTTTTGAAGTCTCATCTCTGGTATAACACGTGAAATGCAGTTACCTTCTTCCACACAGAGTGTGAGATAAATGATTAGATATTGTGTTTCACATGTTGGCTGGCAGATAAATATTGGCCATGGTGCTGGAGATAATTCCTCTGAAATTCTGAGAAGTAACCACGGAATCTATTATGCCAACCTGGGGAGGGGCTGGTTTAATGGCTTCTCTCAAAGACCACTCTCAGAATCAAGGGATGCCAATTTAAGATTGCGCTGAGGAGTAATTGCTTCTGTCCAAATGTCTTTGGAACTCCTTGCCACAGAGAGCTGTGGGGACAGAGTCTATTTGTATATTTAAGGCTGAGATAGATAGATTCTTGGTTAGAGACAAAAAAAATCTGCAGATGCTGGAATCCAAAGTAGACAGGTAGGAGGCTGGAAGAACAGAGCAAACCAGGCAGCATCAGGAGGTACAGAGGTCGACGTCTTGGGTGTAACCCTTCTTCAGGGTAGATTCTTGATTAGTCAGGGAATCAAGGGTTACAGGGAAAGGCAGAGTTAAAAATCACACAACACCAGGCTACAGTCCAACATGTTTATTTGGAAGCACTAGCTTTTGGAGCACGTTCATCAGGTGATTGTGATCAAACTACCCGATGAAGGAGCGGCGCTCCGAAATCTAGTGCTTCCAAATAAACCTGTTGGAGTATAACCTGGTGTGGTGTGATTTTTAACTTTGTCCACCCCAGTCCAATGTCGGCACCTCCAAATCAGAGAAAGGCAGGAGGGTAGACATGAGGAGTGTCAGACCAGCAATGACCCTATTGATTGATGGAGCAGGCCCGATGTTCTGAATAGCTTATTCCTGTTCCTATTTCTTCTGGTCTTAAAGACTGCACTTTTGACAGTGCAGCACTGCCTCAATACTTCGCCAGAGTATTTGTGCTCACATGTCTCGGGAGTGTGTCTTGAACCCATAACCTAAGTTGCTTGCAATGGCAATTTGACCTAACTGATAGCACGCACCATATACCAAAGATGTCTATAATGCATGATATATATAAACAAAGCAAGCAATTCAAGTTAATGAACAGGCAGAATTGGATTGGTTTCTTCTCTTGATTTAATTATCAGGATTCCTTCTTTAACATAAAAGGAATCACTGTGTTCAATTATGAAGATCATTCAATCCAGACTTGTAAACGTTTTTCCTCCTCCTGAACCCTGAATACCATTTTGGTGACATCTATTTAATGTTGTCAGTTATATCAATGTATGAAATATTGATGCAGTCTAGGAAATTCAAAACCCAAAGTCACAAACATACAGAAGGAAAGATATTAATATAGAGTTTTTCCCAGTATCGATATTGCAAATCATTTCCTTCAACCAAACACTGCAATAATCACTATTGCAATATACAATGCAGCAAGCATTTTGTCCACAGTTAAGGTTCACACCCAGCTTATAATGGTGTCTTGATTGGCACCACATCCAAAGATATCTACTCCCTCCACCACCATGCTCAGCAGCAGCAGGATGTGCTATCTACAAGATGCACTGCAGAAATTCACCAAAGATCCATAGGCATCACCTTCCAAACCCACAACTACTTCCATCTAGAAGGACAAGAGCAGCAGTTACTTGGGAACACCTCACCCCACTTCACATTCCCCTCCAAACCACCCACCAGCCTGACTTGGAAATATATCGCTGTTCCTTCACTGTTGCTGGGTCAAGATCCTGGAGTTCCCTCCACACGGGCATTGTGGATCAACCCACGGCAGGTAGACTGCAGCGCTTCAATAAGGCGCTTACCATCACCTTCACAAGGACAATTAAGGACAGGCAGCGAGGCCTACATTCCAAAAATGAATTAAAAAGAAGACTCTAGTCCCCTGTGAACAGTGCTGCAGGATCTTCCTTACCCAACCAAGAGAGAGACATAAAATTAAACAGAAACTGCACATGCTGAAGAGCTTAAATTGCTGGCGAAACTAAGCCTTCTGTTTGGCTTCTGAAGAAGGGTCACTGGATCCGAAACATTAACTCTGCCTTCTCTTCACAGATGCTGCCAGACCTGCTGAGTTTCTCCAGCAATTTTTGCTTCAGATTCCCAGTTCTTTGTTTTGCACCCCCTTAAAACTGCGCTGAGAGGCGTAACCCACACTCAAAGTGCTTGAGTGGGAAATGGATCCATGACCTTCAGAATCAGAGGTGTGAGTGCCTCCACCATATCACAGCCAACACCACTTGAGGTTGAAGGTGAGAGCAGCATCTTTAGCCTAATGCAATAGAACAGCTACACTTTCTTGAAGCACTGGTGCCTTGTGTTAATAAAGGGGAAGCATATTTGAATTATGAAAAGATCTTTCTTCAGAAAAAATAAACACTTTCACAGGCTGCAATGCCACAGGCATGATATCCCTTTATTTTGTGGCTCTTGGTGTCATGTAAGAGAAACTGTTCTGAGCAAATTGCACAAGCCAGTCACTGTTAAAGATATAATTCACTACAGGGAACTGTCGTGCTGTAGGGAAGGCGAATCAACAAGAACTGAAGAACATTATGGATTGCCTGGGATTCTACATACCTTTGCAGAAGTGTGTTTAATTAGCTCACAAATAAACTGCTCCCTCTTAACCCTCACCTGCAGTCTGCATCAGCTAGGCCTTTGCAATGCAATGTTAAATGACAGGTACTTAACTGCGGTAAAGCCAGCACAGAGCTGCAGTCATTCATCAGATTGCTCCAGGGCAGTTAGATAGATGGCAAAACCAACAGGGTATAGAACTGCAAACGGAGAGAGAAAGCTGTTTGGGAGAATGATTCATCTCTCTGCTCCTTACTGGCACTGTTGCAGATGGAAGCCCAATACATTTCTCAGAGCCTCATCAATTAAATCCCTCTTCCATTTGTGTTTTTTATGGTGGTCTGTATTCTAAAGGTCATCAAGCCCAGTGCAGTTTGGGATTCTTCATGGGGCTTTTCTGCTCAAAAGGATGCTTTGGACACGCGGGCAGTTTATTCAGGTTCAATGCTGGACAACTATTTCTACAGTCAACCCCTTTCAAGACCTGCAGTACCATCGCAAGGTGTAATGTTATCAGAAATGGTTTTGTTAAAGGTTCAGGACCCTGGACCAACCTTAGGATCTTGTCACAGAGCTGCTTACCACGGGGCATAAACAGTACAGTCATTTAGATACAAACGTAGGTAGATTAAAGGTGGAAGGTTGTTAAAGAGTTCAGGACCAGTTTTAATTAATACACAGAATGTGAGCATCACCAGCTGCGCCAACATTTATTGCCCATCTCTAGATGTCCTTGAGAAGGTGGTAAGCTGCCCTTTTGTACTGTGTACTGCTGCAGTTCATTTGCTGCAGCAGACACATGGTGCCAGTGGGGAATTCCAGGGTTTTGACCCAGCGATGTTGAAGGAACGGCGATATATTTCCAAGCCAGATGGTGAGTGCCTTGGAGGGCAAGTTGTCAGCATGGTGTTCCTATTTATGTGCTGCCCTTCTAGATGGTAGTGGTCATGTGTTTGGAAGATGCTGTGGAAGGAGCCTTGTTGAAATCCTGCAGAGCATCTTCTGGATGGTACACACTCTGTTGCAACTGTGTGTCAGTGATTGAGGGAGTGGATGTTTATGGATGTGGTGTCAATCAAGTGGGCTGCTTTGTCCTGGATGGTGCTGAGCTTCTTGAGTGTTATTGGAGTTGCATTTATACAGTCATGTGGGGAGTATTCCAACACATTCCTGAATTGTGGTCAAGTTTTAGAGAGTCAGGGTGTGGATTACTCCCTGCAGGATTCCTAGCCTTTAACCTGATCTTGTAGCCACAGAATTTATATGGCTAGTCCAGATCAATTTTTGGTCAATAGTAATCCCAGAAAGTTGATAGTGGGGGAAATCAGTGACAGCTCAAATATTAATTCAGAAACTCATTAATATTCCCATATCCAAGGTTCGAATCCAACCACAGCAGATGGTGGAATTTGAATCAATAAAAAATAACTGGAATTAAGAATCTATTGCTGGCCATGCAACCATTGTCAATTGTTGGAAAACTCCATCTGGTTTACTAATGTCCTTCAGGGAAGGACACCTGCCAGCCTCACCTGGTCTGGCTTACACGTGTCTCCAGCAATTTGGTTGACTTTCAACTGCCCTCTGAAATGGCCTAGCAAGCTACTTAGTTGGAAGTCTCAATAAAGAAATGAAACCAGATGGACCACCTGGCATTGGCCCAGGCACCAGAAACAACAACAGTACAAACAGCACTGTTGACCCTGCAAAGTCCTCCTCACTGACACTTGGGGGCTAGTGCCAAAATTGGGAGAGCTGACTCACAGACTAGTCAAACAACAGCCTGACATAGTTATACTCACAGAGTCATACTTTACAGACAATGTCCCAGACATCACTATCACCATCCCCGGATATGTCCTGTCCTACTAGCCGGACAGACCCATCTGAAGATACAAGTCAGAAGTGTGATGGAACACTCACCATTTGCCTGGATGGGTGCTGCTCTAACAACACTCAAGAAGCTTGAACTATCCAGGACAAAGCAGCCCGCTTGATTGGTACCACAACCACAAACATCTACTCCCTCCACTACCAACACTCAGTAGCAGCAGGTGTGTGCTGTCTATAAGTTACACTGTAGAAATTCACCAAAGATCCTTCAGCAGTACCTTCCAAACCCTGACAACTTCCATCAAGAAGGACATGGGAAACAGGTACATGGGAACATGTTTAGTGTTTATTTTGCCTTCTCCTTGATCAATCTGTCTTGAACTTAAACTCTCAGGTGCAGCATTAATACCATGTGACAAAAGAGAAATGACAATGATTTTTTTTTTCCCCTTAGTGTACTGACTATTTATTATGATGTGAATTGGACTTTGAGTGAGAATGAAGGTTGAGGAATCTGTTCTTTTAGCAACAATAAGTGGAAGGACGAGTTGGTTCTTTCACTTCAGGATCTAAGGGATGCATTTTAAGGCTGATATAATGAGTTTTTTTACTGACTATAAGATTCTGAACCTTTGGACTCAACACAACTTAAGTTGCCTAATGAGAGGACAGATTGCCTGTAATTAGAGTCGTACGGCACTGAAACAGACTCTTTAGTCTAATCAGTCCCTGCCGACTATAGTCCCAAACAGAATTCAACCCTGATTAGTACTAACTTGGAAATTTGACTCCAACTGACCATAAAGATATGGACAGTAACAATTTGCATTCCCACTTCTATCTGAAACACATGGGGTAAGGTTTCAGGGCCTCCAGCAAAATGTGACTGAGGTGTTAGCCTCTTGAAAATAATACAGAATAACTTGCCAAACCATTCCTGCCAATAATCTTTGCCTGGGTCTTAGCAGAGTGACCAGTTTGCCTATCCCTGAGGCGGGGTATCTATATTCAAACTGTAGGACAGGGGGTCCTCAAACATACGTGAAGGTTCCACTCACCTTTTAAGGAGAGGGGTGTGCTCACTGTAACCAATTTCAGTTAGTGGTCTGGCTAAAGTGGAGGCAATAGAGTAGTTTATGTTGGTTTTTGGATCCTTCAACAGGTTCCACAGTTGCCACCTGAGACCTCCATGTAGCTGATATGGGGTCCTCACAAACAGACCTTTCCATTTGGCAAATCAACCCTTAGAAAGATCTACCTTCTTCCATTCTAGGCTCATTGTATGGGGGCAACATTTAGTCAAAGCTCCCAAAAATCATAATGCCTCTCTTTTCCAACAATCTTTCATTTGCTTATGCACTAAGTCCATTGTTACAGGCATGACAACGCAAAGGTACCTGTACAATTGCAGCTACTAGCAATTAATTGTATTAACACTAACAGGTTAACTCTGCTCTGGTTTCCAAAATCACTCACTGCCTCTGTCTGAAGTGAAGTATTATGTTTACACAAAGCGAAAGCAAGTCTGGAATGTCAATTGTGTTTGATTCAGTCCACAGCAAAGTTCCAGCGCTAATAACGCAGGCTGAGATCTATTTCCAAATTAACTGGAATTACTCCATCACAAGCCCTCTATTTACTCTATTCATCCCTGCTATTTTTCAACAGGGCTGCGGTGCTCATGAACCACCTGGTCAAAGTCCCACTTCACAAGAATGTTTCACTTATATAAAGCAAACCTTCCTTTGAATTGTCCCGATACTCAGATAGATCGCCTGGCACACCACAGGAGTGCAGAGTGACAGGAGGACTGTGCCAAGTGTGGTATCTGATGACACTGTAAAACACCAGTCAGCAATGACAATGTATAGATGAATTCTCTACCAACCTTTCAGCTTTTTGCTGTATTTTATGGTTGTGTTTGTCTTGATTTGGAGGGTCTGAAAGAAATAAATGAAAGCTATCTCATATGTATACTGCAGGTAATAAATAGACTGCCTACCTGAGATAGATTTCTTCTTCCAATTACTGACCCTATTAGTTCCTCACTGATGGCTAATTCATTATCTTAATGGCACCTGAAATATTCCTTTCAACAAACATATTTGAAAAGCAATAGCCAATGATGAACATCCATGAATAATGCTATGATCATGAAACTAGCGTACATGCAGTTGGAGAGGAAATACTTGCATTTATATAGTGCCTTTGATGACTGTACGATGCGCCAACATGCTTTAGAACCAATGGAGTACTTTGGGAATTAGCAGTATAAGGTGGGAAACCTGACAGCCAAATTCATGCCCTGAAACTAGCAGTGAAGTAAGTGATGGGAGACAAGAGGGCACAGGTTCAAGGTGGGAGGGGGAAGGTTTAGGGGAGAGGTGCAGGGAAAATGTTTCATCCATGGGGTAGTTGGTGCCTGGAACACACTGCCAGTGGAGGTGGTGGAAGCAGGCACATTAGCAACTTTTAAGGTGTATCTGGTTAGACACTTGAACAGGAAATGGGCAGTTAGTAGCGAGTCTAAATAAGGATTAGGAATCGGTGCACACTTGGTGGGGGGGAGGGGGTGGAAGAGTCTGTTCCTGTATAGCATTGTATCACCTATATGTTGCAAAATGATGTTGGTTATAAAATGCAACAGGAACAAAAACAATAATTGCTAGAAAACTCAGCAGGTCTGGCAGCATCTATGGAGAGACAGCAGAGTTAATATTTCTTCCAGTGACCCTTCTTCAGAACTCAATGAATGCTCTCAAAACAGGAGAATTCTCTTGCACTCTTTAAATAGTGGAATCTCCTACAGAAACAAACAGGGCAGATGGAGCCTCAGATTAATACATCAACTCAAAGGTAGCCCCTCTGATAGTGCAGCATTTCTTCAGTTCTACACTGAAAGGTAGGTCTTGATTACTTGCTCAAGACTTTGCTATAGAAATTTCTTTAAGGATTTTCTGTACTTGTGCTTCCCCATATGGTGCCAGATTTAAAATTAATTCAAAATAATGCAATAGTCACCCAGCAACTGGTGAAGTTTCAATTGAATTAATTAATAAATATGGATTGAGTCTGGAATCTTATTAACATGACCATGATTTGGAGAAGCCGGTGTTGGACTGGGGTGAACAAAGTTAAAAATCACACAACACCAGGTTATAGTCCAACAGGTTTAATTGGAAGCACTAGCTTTCGGAGCGTTGCTCTATCATCAGGTGGTAGTGGATTCTACCACCACTACCACCCGATGAAGGAGCGACACTCCAAAAGCTAGTGAGCTTCCAATTAAACTTTTTGGACTATAACCTGGTGTTGTGTGATTTTTGACATGACCATGAAATTATCGTCGATTGTTGTAAAAACACATCTGGTTCACTGTGTCCCTTAGGGAAGGAAATCGGCCACCCTCACCTAGTCTGGTCTACATGTAAAGTAGTTGACTCTGAAATGGTCGAGCAAATCGTTTGTTCAGGTACAGTCAATGACACTGGCCTTGCTAACATCACCCACATCTGATGCAAAAAATGCAAGTTCGGTGCTCTTCCATGTTGAATGCAACTCGGAAACAGCATCGAGGACAGCAAGGACAGGGAATGATCCCTGGTGAGGGGGTTTCAATGTCCATCACCATGTGCGGCTCAGAAACACCACTACAGACTGAAGTCCTGAAGTGCACATCTACCAATCTGGGCCTGCGCCAGTGGTGACAGAACACTAATAGAAAATTCTACTTCACCTCATCAATTCTAGTATAGATATATCAGTTCATGGTAGAACATAGAACATTACAGCGCTGTACAGGCCCTTCGGCCCTCGATGTTGCGCCCACCTGTGGATCCAATCTGAAGCCCATCTAACCTACTCTATTCCATTCTCGTCCATATGCCTATCCAATGACCATTTAAATGCCCTTAAAGTTGGTGAATCTACTACTGTTGCAGGCAATGTGTTCCACACCCCTACTACTATCTGAGTAAAGGAACTACCTCTGACATCTGACCTATGTCTATCACCCCTCAATTTAAAGCTATGTCTCTTCGTGCTAGCATCACCATCCAAGGAAAAAGGCTCTCACTGTCCACCATATCTAACCGTCTGATTATCTTATCTGTCTCAATTAAGTCACCTCTCAACATTCCTGTTTCTAAGGAAAACAATCTCAAGTCATAGAGATGTACAGCATGGAAACAGACCCTTCGGTCCAACCTGTCCATGCCGACCAGATATCCCAATCTAGTCCCACCTGCCAGCACCCGGTCCATATCCCTCCAACCCTTCCTATTAATATACCCATCCAAATGCCTCTTAAATGTTGCAATTGTACCAGCCTCCACCATATCCTCTGGCAGCTCATTCCATGCATGTACCACCCTCTGCATGAAAAAGTTGCCCCTTAGGTCTTTTTTATATCTTTCCCCTCTCATCCTAAACCTATGCCCTCTAATTCTGGACTTTGTCTATTTATCCTATCCATGCCCCTCATAATTTTGTAAACCTCTATAAGGTCACCCCTCAGCCTCCGATGCTCCAGGGAAAACAGCCCCAGCCTGTTCAGCCTCTCCCTATAGCTCAAATCTTCCAACCCTGGCAACATCCTTGTAAATCTTTTCTGAACCCTTTCAAGTTTCACAACATCTTTCCAATAGGAAGGAGACCAGAATTGCATGCAATATTCCAACAGTGGCTTAACCAATGTCCTGTACAGCCGCAACATGACTTCCCAACTCCTGTACTCAATACTCTGACCAATAAAGGAAAGCATACCAAACGCGTTCTTCACTATCCCTCAGCCTTTCCTCATAAGACCTTCCCTCCATATCAGGCACATCCTAGTAAATCTCCTCTGAGCCCTTTCCAAAGCTTCCACATTCTTCCTATAATGCAGTGACCAGAACTGTACGCAATACTCCAAATGTGCTGCACCAGAGTTTTGTACAGTTGCAGCATGACCTCATGGCTCTGAAACCCAATCCCTCTACCCATAAAAGCTAACATACCATACGCCTTCTTAACAACCCTATCAACCTCGGTGGCAACTTTCAAGGATCTATGCACCTGGACACCGACATCTCTCTGCTCATCTACATTACCAAGAATCTTACCATTATTCTCGTACTCTGCATTCCTGTTACTCCTTCCAAAGTGAATCACCTCAGACTTTTCAGCATTAAGCTCCATTTGCCACCTCTCAGCCCAGCTCTGCAGCTTATCTATGTCTTTCAGTAACCTACAACATTCTTCATCACTCTCCATAACTCTACTGGCCTTACTGTCAACCGTAAGTTTACTAACCCATCCTTCTATGCCCTCATTCAAGTAATTTATATCAATGACAAACAACAGTGGACCCAAAACAGATCCTCACAGTACTCCACTAGTAACTGAACTCCAGGATGAATATTTCCCATCAACCACCACCCTCTGTCTTCTTTCAGCTCGCCAATTTCTGATCCAAACCACTAAATCACCCTCAATCCCATGCCTCCATATTTTGTGCAATAGCCTCCTGTGGGGAACCTTATCAAACGCCTTACTGAAATCTATATCCACCACATCAACCGCTTTACCCTCATCCACGTGTTTGCTCACTTTCTCAAAGAACTAAATAAGTTTTGTGAGGCACAATCTACCTTTCACAAAACAGTGTTGACTATTTCTAATCAATTTATTCCTTTCTAGATGATTATAAATCCTATCTATTATAATCCTTTCCAACACTTTACCCACAACCGAAGTAAAGCTCACTGGTCTATAATTACCAGCGTTGTCTCTACTCCCCTTCTCGAACAAGGGAACAACATTTGCTATGCTCCAGTCTTCTGACACTCTTCCTGTAGACAATGATGACATAAAGATCAAAGCCAAAGACTCGGCAATCTCCTCCCTGGCTTCCCAGAGAATTCTAGGATAAATCCCATCTGGCCCAGGGGACTTATCTATTTTTACACTTTCCAGAATTGCTAACACCTCCTTATGCACCTCAATCCCATCTAGTCTCATAGCCTGTACTTCAGTATTTTCCTCGACCACATTTTCTTTCACTAGTGTGAATACTGATGAAAAGTATTCATTTAGGGCTTCCCCTATCTCCTCTGACTCCACGCACAACTTCTCACTACTATGCTTGATTGGCCCCAATCTTACTCAAGTCATTCTTTTATTCCTGATATAGCTATAGATAGCCTTAGGGTTTTTCTTGATCCTATCCACTAATGATGTCTCATGTCTTCTCTTGGTTCTTCTTAGCTCTCTCTTTAAGTCTTTGCTGGCTAACTTGTAACTCTCAAGTACCCTAACTGAGCCATCACATCTCATCCTAACATAAGCATTCTTCTTCCTCTTGAAGAGAGATTCAAACCACGGTTCCCTTGCTTGACAACTTCCTCCCTGCCTGACAGGTACATACTTATCAAGGACCTGCAGTAGCTCGTCCTTAAATAAGCTCCACATTTCAATTGTGTCTATCCCCTGCAGTTTCCTTCCCCATCCTATGCATCCTAAATCTTGCCTAATCGCATCATAATTGCCTTTCCCTTAGCTGTAACTCTTGCCCTGCGATATATGCCTATCCCTTTCCATCACTAAAGTAAACATAACCGAACTGTGGTCACTATCACCAAAGCGCTCACCTACCTCCAAATCTAACACCTGGCCGGATTCATTACCCAGTACCAAATCCAATATGGCCTTACCCTTTGTTGGCCTGTCTACATACTGTGTCAGGAAACCCTCCTGCACACATTGGACAAAAGCTGACTTATCTAAAGTACTTGAACTATAGTATTCTCAGTTAATACTTGAAAAGTTTAAAGTCCCCCATAACAACAACCCTGTCATTCTCGCTCCTATCGAGGATCATCTTTGCTATCCTTCCCTCTACATCTCTGGAACTATTTGGAGGCCTATAGAAAACTTACAACAGGGTAACCTCTCCTTTCTTGTTTCTAATCTCAGCCCATACTACCTCAGTACAAGAGTCCACAAACATCCTTTCCATCACCATAATACTGTCCTTGATGAACAATGCCACACCTCCCCCTCTTTTACCATCCTCTCTGTTCTTACTGAAGCATCTAAATCCCGGAACCTGCAATAACCATTCCTGACTATGTTCTACCCATGTCTCTGAAATGGCCACAACATCGAAATCCCATGCTGCAAGTTCACCCACCTTATTCCGGAAGCTCCTGGTGTTGAAGTAGACACACATCAAACCAACCGCTTGCTTGCCGGTGCCTTGCGATCTTGAAATCTTAATTCTGACTTTACTACTCTCATCCTCCCATGTACTCAAACTACAATTTCGGTTCCCATTCCCCTGCTGAATTAGTTTAACCCCATCTGAAGAGCATTAGCAAATCTCCCCCCCAGGATATTGGTACCCTTCTGGTTCAGGTGAAGACCATCCTGTTTGTAGAGGTCCCACCTACCCCAGAAAGAGCGCCAATTATCCAGAAATCCAAAACCCTCCCTCCTGCACCATTCTTTCACCACATATTCAACTCCTCTCCCTCCCTATACCTCACTTTGCTAGCACTTGGCACGGACAACAAACCAGAGATAACAACTCTGTTTGTTCTAGCTCTAAGCTTCCCTCCTAACTTCCCGAAGTTCTGCTTTAAATCCCCATCTCTCTTCCTACCTTTGTCGTACTGATAGGAATAACTACCAGAGTAAATAAAGCGTGGAGCTGGAAAAAGCACAGCAAGTCAAACAGCATCAGAGGAGGAGCGAAATCAATGTTTCAGGATGAAAGGTTCCAATCTGAAATGTGACTCCCCTGCTCCTCTGATGCTGCTTAACCTGCTGTGCTTTTTCCAGCTCCACTCTCTATCCACTCTGACTCTCTAGCGTCTGCAGTTTTCACTGTCTCTAGGAATAACTCCCACACCATCTTGAGGATACTAAGTTTGTTTTCACTATTATTTGGTTGTACCATCATAATTCTAAATGAGATTCTAAGTAGATCTAATGTCTCAAAAATGAACATTCACCTGGCTCTGTGGGCTCTCAACAGCATCAGAATTATATTCCACAATAGTCTTCATGGTATGGCATATGCCTCAATCCATCATTAGCATCAAACTAGGATCAAACTCTAGCTTACTGAAGACTATAGGAGGGCTTGCCAGAGCCAGCACCATATTAAGTGCCAAAATGCTGAAGTTACAACACAAGTTGCGAATGCAGGAGCAGCATAAATGATCCCACAACCATTCGCTCAGAACAAACCTTTGCAGTTCCGCCACAATCATTTGTGAATGTTGGTGGACAAATTAAACAGAGTCAAGACTAGAGTGGTGCTGGAAAAGCACAGTAGGTCAGGCAGCATCCGAGGAGCAGGAAAATCGACGTTTTGAAGGACTTTTGCCCGAAACGTCGATTTTCGTGTTCCTCGGTTGCTGCCTGACCTGCTGTGCTTTTCCAGCACCACTCTAATCTTGACTCTGATCTCCAGCATCTGTAGTCCTCACTTTTGCCCAGACAAATGAAACAGTCAGCAAGAGGAGGAAGTTCCACAAACAACCCCATCATCAATGATGGAGGATCCCAGCAAAAGACAAGGCTGAATGTCTGCATCTCCAGTTGGAAATGTCCAATGAGCAGTCCACGGCCACCTCCTCCTGATGCTTCCAGCTTCAACACAAATTCAAATCACACCACCGTTTCATGGGTGGCATTAATAGCTCCTGTCTCTCAAGTGAAATCGCTTGTCTTAGTCACGTGGCCTCTGCTTTCAGTCACAAGTGTAGGTGCTCCCACAAATACATTTCCACAAACAACCAAGTTTGAAAACTTGAATTTAGTTTGAAATAAACCTGGAAACAACCATTTCAAAAAATTGACAGTGGCAAAGTGAACATGAAACTGTCCAATTCTGTTCTGGTATGTTTAATAGTGCTCCTTTGGAATAAGTCTGGGTTAATTAACAATGGGACTGCATCTCAAACCAACTTGGTTAACTATTAACTGCTTTGTGATGACCCAGCAAAAATAAAATGATGCTTAGCTCCCACTTAAGAGATTTCAAGGGATCAGTAGAGTACCGTGTTTGCATTGAACCCTGGTATCTTGTTAACTAAGGCGAAGCACTCCTGACAGTTGGCAAGAAAGCAGATACTTTTAACCAGATAAACACCGAACGAACTGTGGTTGCTGTAAATCAGTAACAAAAACAGTAATTGCTGGGAAAAGCTCAGCAGGTCTGGCAGCATCTGTGAAGAGAAATCAGAGTTAACGTTCTGAGTGGAGAGACCCTCAGCTCAGTTCTGAGGAGGGGTCTCTCGTCCTGAAATATTAACTCTGATTTCTCTGCACAGATGCTGCCAGACCTGCTGAGCTTTTCCAGCAATTTCTGTTTTTGTTACTTTTAAACTAGAATACCTTACAATGCTGACAGAAAGGTGGTGCAGTGGTAATGTTTGTGCCTCTAAGTCAGGAGACCATTACAACCCTGAACAGGTTGATGAGAATTGAGTGGCTCCCCTTTGAAGGAGGGAGATAATGGTGTTGTGATACTGTAATTGAACTAGTAATCTAGTATTTCGGAGTAGTGCTCTAGGAATTTCAGAGACTGGAAATCTGAAACAAATACAGAGAAAACTGGAGAAACTCAAAAGGACTGGGAGCATCCATGAAGAGAGAAACAGATTTAACATTTTGAGTCTGGTACGACTCAGTGGTCAGATTTAAATGAAATATAGGCAGTGCAGTGGTAGTGTTCTATCTCTGAGCCAGGAGACCTGGGTTCAAGTCTCAACTGCTCCAGAAATGTACAAAAATATCTATGAACAAGTTGATTAAAAACACCTACAGTGCTGACAGAAGATTATGTGTAGACTGTGAAAGTCATCCAGACCAAGGGTAAAACTTCCTGGTCGCTCTGTGAGGAAGTTTGGACGTTATGTTGTATTGGGGTTTGTAAAGTCCAAAAGGGGTGCAGGTTCAAGAAAGAATAAATGTTGGTTTTGCTACTTTCCTTGACCCATAGCAGATCCTGAGGGATCAGGACATGGTGGATGTGGAGAGGACATTTCCTTTTGTTAAGAAAAACCAAGAATTAAGGTCACCATTTAAAAATAAGGGGTCACCCATTTAAGAGAGAGACAATGTGTCTTTGGAATCTTCTTCCGCAAAAGGTGGTGGAAGCAAGAGGTCAAAGTGCATATATTCTTGGTTAGCAAGGGAGGTGAAAGGTTATCAGAGATAGGCAGGAATATGGAGTTAAGGTTTCAAATGAATCATGATTGTAAACCAAGTGGTGGACCAAAGACCAAATGGCCAACTCCTACTCCCAGTTTGTACGTTCATACATTTGTCCCTTTCACAACTTCAGGACATTCTCATGCCCTTCCGAGCCAATGGTGAACTTTGAGGTTTGAATGTGGGGAGACATAACACTCAACATGCACACAACAAGGACCAAGGAATTGACCACAATCTGACTGAATGACCTAATTGTACATGTGTTAACAGCAACAATGTTGGTGACCTCTGCTATAAAGTACTTTTGAGGACTTCTGTCTGAGAACAAAATTGAACATGACTAAGGTGCACTCAGTATGTTACCATCAATGCCCTGTGCTTGGGCTTAGATTTCAAAGGCTGACCACATTGACATGGGATTGGTTGACTGCCAGTTTATCCTTGCAGATAATTGGCTTCAGGTGAAGAGACTGGGGGAAAAGAACAAATGAGGGTCTATATATTGTACACAGCTCATCTGTTTAAAAAAAAAGTCAAATGAAATCTGACAGAGCTGTGGCTAAAATAAACCAGAAAAAACACATTACTCCCACATTATGACTATAATTAAAAGAAGGAAGAATTGCATTGTCTTTCAAGCTAATTATGACCTCTAATTGGGAACTCAGGGCAGATCTTCAATTTGTCTATCTTGGAAAACACAGGTAGTGAGCAGTTGATGAATTGCAAGGGACCTGTTTGTTGCAAAAGTTGTTCCTTAAATTAGCTTTCGTTCAGTGGCAGCAGTGAGCACATATTGTGTCAAAGCAGTAGGCTATTTTAAATGAGCTGGAAAATAAACACTTTATGAACCCAGAGACATGCACTGACTGTTCACTTAGTTTTGTTTTTGTGAAGCTATGCATCAGGAAGAGTGTAATCACCCTCTTTCATCAGAATTTATTGCCCTCCTAGCCTGCTGAAACCTCTATCTTCTATATAAATCCCCCAGCTCACACTTATTGCTACCCACTCAATGCTGCCATCTGCTGTGCTGTGTTTGTTACAGTGTGAGAGGAGGCCATTTGGCCCATCACGTCTGCATGGGTTCTATCAGCCAGTGCCAATGTCCTGCCTTGTCCCCAATATCCCTGCACACCATTTCTATCCAAGTAAATTTCTGTCCAAATTCATGACCCTCATGAATGCCTCAATTGAACTTGCCTTCACCACATTTCCAAAATAGACAGGCAGGAGGCTGAAAGAACACAGCAAGCCAGGCAGGATCAGGAGTTGGAGAAGTCAACATTTTGGGTTTCAAAGCTGCATATTCCACACCCGAGCAGCTCGCTGTGTGAAAATGTTTTTCCTCATTTGCATATCACTTTCACTGATTGTATCTTTTTCCAGCTGGGGTGTTTTACCTAATGTGGCAATACTTATTAAATCACTCGGAACTTAAGAAACTGGGTGTGAATATCATGGTGTTGAAGAATTCAATTTATTGCAGTTAACCATTGCACACAAGCTTCATATTCCTCAGGCACTTAAGGTGGAATCTTAATGGGGACACCAATATCTCAATATCCCACACAGGAACAATCCCCATCTGTTCATTGAGTCACAGAGTCATACAGCACGGAAACAGACCCTTCGGTCCAACCAGTCCATGCTGAACATATTCCCAAACTAAACTAGTCCCACCTGCCTGCTCCTGGCCCATATCCCTCCAAACCTTTCCTATTCATGTATCCATCCAAATGTCTTTTAAATGTTGTAATTGTACCCACATCAACCACTTCCTCAGGAAGTTCATTCAAATAGAGTCATAGAGATGTACAGCATGGAAACAGACCCTTCGGTCCAACCCGTCCATGCTGACCAGATATCCCAACCCAATCTAGTTCCATCTGCCAGCACCCGGCCCATATCTTTCCAAACCCTTCCTATTCATATACCCATCCAAATGCCTCTTAAATGTTGCAATTGTACCAGCTTCCACCACATCCTCTGGCAGCTCATTCCATACATGTACCACCCTCTGCGTGAAAAAGTTGCTCCTTAGGTCTCTTTTATATCTTTCCCCTCTCACCCTAAACCTATGCCCTCTAGTTCTGGACTTCCCGACTCCAGGGAAAAGACTTTGTCTATTTATCCTATCTATGCCCCTCATAACTTTGTAAACCTCTATAAGGTCACACCTCAGCCTCCGACGCTCCACGGAAAACAGCCCCAGCCTGTTCAGCCTCTCCCTGTAGCTCAGATCCTCAAACCCTGGCAACATCCTTGTAAATCTTTTCTGAACCCTTTCAAGTTTCACAACATCTTTCCGAAAGGAAGGAGACTAGAATTGCACACAATATTCCAACAGTGGCCTAACCTATGTCCTGTACAGCCGCAACATGACCTCCCAACTCCTGTACTCAATACTCTGACCAATAAAGGAAAGCATACCAAACGCCTTCTTCACTATCCTATCTACCTGCAACTCCACTTTCAAGGAGCTATGAACCTGTACTTCAAGGTCTCTTTGTTCAGCAACACTCCCTAGGACCTTACCATTAAGCGTATAAGTCCTGCTAGGATTTGCTTTCCTAAAATGCAGCACCTCGCATTTATCTGAATTAAACTCCATCTGCCACTTCTCAGCCCATTGGCCCATCTGGGTCAGATCCTGTTGTAATCTGAGGTAACCCTCTTCGCTGTCCACTACACCTCCAATTTTGGTGTCATCAGCAAAATTACTAACTGTACCTCTTATGCCTACAGTCAAATCATTTATGTAAATGACAAAAAATAGAGGACCCAGCACCGATCCTTGTGGCACTCCATTGGTCACAGGCCTCCAGTCTGAAAAACAACCCTCCATCACCACCCTTGAGCCTTGAGCCAGTTCTGTATCTCTGTATCTCTGTATTCCATGAGATCTAACCTTGCTAATCAGTCTCCCATGGGGAACCTTGTCGAACGCCTTACTGAAGTCCATATAGATCACATCTACTGCTCTGCCCTCATCAATCTTCTTTGTTACTTCTTCAAAAAACTCAATCAAGTTTGTGAGACATGATTTCCCACACACAAAGCCATGTTGACTATTCCGAATCAGTCCTTGCCTTTCCAAATACATGTACACCCTGTCCCTCAGGATTCCCTCCAACAACTTGCTCACCACCGAGATCAGGCTCACTGGTCTATAGTTCCCTGGCTTGTCTTTACCGCCCTTCTTAAACAGTGGCACCACGTTTGCCAACCTCGAGTCTTCCGGCACCTCACCTGTGAGAATCGATGATATAAATATCTCAGCAAGAGGCCCAGCAATCACTTCTCTAGCTTCCCTCAGAGTTCTCAGGTTCACCTGATCAAGTCCTGGGAATTTATCCACCTTTAACCGTTTCAAGGCTTCCAGCACTTCCTCCTCTGTCATCTGGATATTTTGCAAGATGTCACCATCTATTTCCGTACAGTCTATATCTTCCATATCCTTTTCCACAGTAAATACTGATGCAAAATATTCATTTAGTATCTCCCCCATTTTCTGTGGCTCCACACAAAGGCCACCTTGTGAGGGGCCCTATTCTCTCCCTAATTACCCTTTTGTCCTTAATATATTTGTATAAACCCTTTGGATTCTCCTTAGTTGTATTTGCCTATGCTATCTCATGTCCCCGTTTTGCCCTCCTGATTTCCCTCTTAATTATACTCCTACTTTCTTTATACTCCTCGAAGGATTCACTCGGTCTATCCTGTCTATACCTGACATATGCTTCCTTTTTTTTCTTAACCAAACCCTCAATTTCTTTGGTCATCCAGCATTCCCTATACCTACCAGCCTTCCCTTTCACCCTAACAGGAATATACTTTCTCTGGATTCTTACTATGTTATTTCTGAGGGCTTCCCATTTTCCAGCCGTCCCTTTACCTGTGAACATCTGCCTCCAATCAGCTTTCGTAAGTTCTTGCCTAAAACCATCAAAATTGGCCTTTCTCCAATTTAGAACTTCAACTTTTAGATCTGGTCTGTCCTTTTCCATCACTATTTTAAAACGAATAGAATTATGGTCACTGGCCCCAAAGTGCTCCCCCACTGACACCTCAGTCACCTGCCCTGCCTTATTTCCCAAGAGTAGGTCAAGTTTTGCACCTTCTCTAGTAGGTACATTCACATACTGAATCAGAAAATTGTCTTGTACACATTTAAGAAATTCCTCTCCATCTAAACCTTTAACACTGTGGCAGTCCCAGTCGATGTTTGGAAAGTTAAAATCCCCCACCATAACTACCCTATTATTCTTGCAGATAGCTGAGCTCTCCTTACAAGATTGTTTCTCAATTTCCCTCTGACTATTGGGGGGTCTATAATACCCCCAATAAGATGATCATCCCTTTCTTATTTCTCAGTTCCACCCAAATAACTTCCCTGGATGTATTTCCGGGAATATCCTCCCTCATCACAGCTGTAATGCTATCCCTTATCAAAAATGCCACTCCCCCTCCTCTCTTGCCTCCCTTTCTATCCTTCCTGTAGCACTTGTATCCTGGAACATTAAGCTGCCAGTCCTGCCCATCCCTGAGCCATGTTTCCATAATTGCTAAGGTATCCCAGTCTCATGTTCCTAACCATGCCCTGAGTTCATCTGCCTTCCCTGTTGGCCCCTTGCATTGAAATAAATGCAGTTTAATTTATTAGTCCAACCTTGTCCCTGCCTGCCCTGACTGTTTGACTCACGTCTGTTCTCAGCTGTACCTGTCTCAGATCGATCTCTTTCCTCACTATCTCCCTGGGTCCCACCCCCCCACCTTACTAGTTTAAATCCTCCCAAGCAGTTCTAGCAAATTTCCCTGCCAATATATTAGTCCCCTTCCAATTTAGGTGCAATCCATCCTTCTTGTACAGGTCACTTCTACCCCTAAAGAGATTCCGATGATCCAAAAATGTGAATCCTTTTCCCATACACCAGCTCCTCAGCCATGCATTCATCTGCTCTATCTTCCTATTCCTGCCCTCAGTAGCTCATAGCACTGAGAGTAATCCAGATATTACTACCCTTGAGGACCTCCTATTAAATTTCTGCCTAACTCTCTGTAATCTCCCTTCAGAGTCTCAACTTTTTCCCTTCCAATGTCGTTGGTTACAATGTGGACAATGACCTCCTGCTAGCCCCTCTCCCCCGTGAGAACATTCTGCACCCTCTCTGAGACATCTTTGATCCTGGCACCAGGGAAACAACACACCATTCTGCTTTTTCTCTGCTGGCCACAGAAACGTCTGTCTGTACCTCTGACTACAGAATCCCCTAACACAATTGATCCCTTGGAAGCTGACGTACCCCTCGTTGCATTAGAGCCAGTCTCAATATCAGAATCTTGGCTGTTCGTGCTACGTTCCCCTGAGAATCCATCACCCCTTACATTTTCCAAAACAGCATACTTGTTTGAAATGGGTATATGCACAAAAGTCTCCTGCACTAGCTGCCTACCTCTCTTACCCTTCCTGGAGTTAACCCATCTATGTGACTGTATCTGAGACTTTTACCCCTTCCTATAACTGCCATCCATCACATACTGTTGCTATTGCAAGTTCCTCATCGCTTCTCTCTGTCTCTCTAACCGATCCACTCGATCTGATAAGATTCGCATCTCACCCTCTGTGTAATGAATTTGCCCCTCATGTCTTTTTTAAATCTTTCTCTCCCCTACTACAAGGGCCTGGGTTTTCTCCTCGTAGGGACTGAGGAGTGAAATGTCAGGTATCCCTCTATCCTTGTGAGATCTCTCTGCCCTGTTGTGGCATGTCTCCCCCTGCAAGGAGAAAAAGGGAAGGATGGGTTGAGCTGAAAGTGGCTGGCACAATTCTAACAGCTAGAGGAATAGGCCACACAGGGTTAGTGGTCTGAAAGCTTTGAGGTTTGGTGGGGATGGGGCGACATCAAATGAGGGAAGATGTTGAAGGCAATAGTAAGAGTGGCAGAATGAGCCTTGTTGGGAAGTAGGTTCAGCAGCAGAGATGGAGAGAGTGAGAGGTGGCAGAGAGAAGAGAGTGGCACTTATCCTAGTGTAACCAGGAAGGTCAATGACCTTTATATGGCACTGCTAGCCATTCCTCCACACCCATAGACACCTTGCCTAACCCAGGTGGCAATCCCAGACCAGGCTGCCAGGTTCTGGTGGCATATCCTCCTCTGCTGGTCCTCCAGTAAGAGAATGCCCCTCCTATGTACCACACTATCTACACGGATCTCCAGGGACCAGTTAAGAACCACAACATCATCTCTACTGGCATCTTCTACAAACGTCCTGGAAGGGTCAGGTGCACAGTGGGTCTTTTAAACATTGAACAGGCCCCAAGGATGCAGGGAAGTGTGCAGATATCCACTTAGTGGCAAGTTATTCTGAGTACGCCGCGTGAGAAGCTGGAATCAGACATGAGAGACCCTAGAAGGGTAAGTAGCTAATGAGGTGTGTTTGGTAAAGATACATCGGGAAACCTCTCTCGACCTCACAGCAAAAAACCCTCCCAAAAAAACTTCATACAACTCACACTTAAAAAATGCATAAGATTCAACTCATAGTGTCGCGGCAGACATTACGTTGTTAGTTTGCAAGATTAAGTATTGAGCAGCATGCTTCCCGTTGCATGTCATGCTTCAAGTGGTTCCTGAATGAGACGGAGTATGAGAATCAGGTCCCATGCTGTGATACTGTGTTGACTTTATAAACATTGTCTCTTTGAAGATTTAATGACATACAACTGTGAGACATGACACAATAAAATCCATCTCCTTTCACTCCTTTTTAACTTTATCAGTTATGTTCCCAACCCATCTTTCAGTCTCAGTCTCTGGAGTTTGATTCATGAACTCTGGCAACAGCAGAGCTTGATATGAGTCTGGTCAGGTTCACACCCAGCCCTGAAAAGAGGATCCAATTGATCCCAGATGTGGGCATGTCAGGAGCACTGGTGGCAAGGGTTTGGTAGCTCATAGCAGGAGAAAAGGCTGCTGGAAGAGTTGGCTTTAAGATCTACTCAGGCAGGTATTATTTTCTGGGCAATGGCGGAAGGTGTTGCCTGATGCACAAAGGGGACCCTCTAAAGATGTCTTCTTCTTACACTTTGAAAAATTGTTTTTAAAAAGGATGCTGTGCACACCACACACATTCTGACTGTACACAACCTCAACTGACCTCTTATCATTATTTATTGAAATATGCTGGGCGCACTGCCAATTTTGACATCCATCCACTCTCCGTACTTGTTGGGGTGATCTCCAGGATAAGTGGGGAGATTTCCTATTCCTTCTCTATTCCTATTCCTATTCCTTCACTATTTCACTACTCACAAACTCTTAACATCCGCCTGTACCTGTGTTTTTGTTTTTCCTTCTGTTTACCTATTATTTACTATCTACTCTATTTAACTCTGTTAAGCGTGTATTGCTCGCTAGACAAAGCTTTTCACTGTGTCTCGGTACACGTGACAATAAATTCAATTCAATTTTGTGCACCTGATCACTAAAATCACAACAGGCGGGTGCACATAATGTTGGTCAAACAGCCCAATTACTAACAGCCTGTCTGGTGTGGAAAAGGAAGGGGGTGGACCAAATGCTGACATTGTCCAGCGACAGATGGCCTGAGCGTGGGGTTGGCGGTCATGTGTGAAATCTGCTGAAATAGAGAAAGGTGAACTCACAATAACTGCCAGAGTGCTATTGAAAGGCAAGATCATGTCAGTTACTCAGACTCTGCTACAAGGACAGTGCTTCCTCCATCTCCACCCAGTCTTCTGATGCTCATAGAACTAAAAGCCATTGACTGAATGAAGTGCAACATTTTCAAATGTGCACAGTCAATAATTTGCAATCAATTTTCAAAAGACATCAATGGTAGATGGTATCTGAGACCTTTTAGATGTCATTTCAAAATTACACCTTTTAGAAAAATCATTGCATCCCAGCAGTTCTACAGAGAATTAAAAATATATTTTAGTCATCTAAAAATAAACATGGAATCTGCATCTATCATTGACAAGATCAGAACTTTAGAACAGAAATTAGCTTTCTTATTCCATAAGTATTTAAATATTTATTTGTATCTTTTAAATACATTTATCTTTTGATGGATATGTGATGGGCTCAGCAATGTTGGAAAGGATCTGCACTGTAAGAATGTCAGATCGTCAACAGGACTGTTATTTAGTTTTTATCATGTGCAAATTAGGACCCAGTCGAAATGATGTGCACCCTTTCAAATGTTGACAATTTGATGCTGAATCTCAAAGAAACCAGATGTCAGTAGTTTTTGGTTGATGACTTTTTATTCTTTCATGGGATTTGGGCATCCGTGGCTGGGCCCGCATTTATTGCCTGTCTCTGGTTGCCCCTTGAGAGGATGATGGTGAGCTGCCTTCTTGAACCGCTGCAGTCTGTGTGCTGTAGGTAGATCCATAATGTCGTTAGGGAAGAATTCTAGGATTTTGGCCCAGTAACAGTGAAGGAACAGTGTTATATTTCCAAGACAGAATGGTGAGTAACTTTGAGGGGAACTTGCAGGTGCTGGTGTTCCCACGTATCTGCTGCCTCCTATGTGGAAATGGTCATAGTTTTGGAAGATGCAGTCTAAGGAGTCTTATTTCCACAATGCACCTTGTAGGTGGTACAAGTTGCTGCTACAGAGTGCTGGTGGTGGAGGGAGTGCATATTTGTGGATGTGGGATAGAATGAACAGATCACTTTGTAAAAGTAAAACGCATTTTTCCACTTCTACATCTTATGATGTTGAGGCTTTTTGAAAAACAAAGTGTATATAGCAGGTTCCTGGAAGCTTTCCATGGCAAATCAACAAGCATTATAACTCACCTTACTGTCTGAATTCAGCTCTATCTCCGGCACTTACAGTAAAATGTTAATACAACACAGGAGCCAACTGTGCACCTTCTCGCCCACTGTATCCCACTTCAACAAATGCGGCAGAGATTTGAATAGCACTGTGGGGCTCGAGAGTTGACCACTACAACACAAGCCATCTTCCTGTTAGACAAGGGACTTCCACTGCAGGTTCAATATCAAAATTTATTTTGCATTGCACTTGGGAGCGCTTTGTAGGCTTTATTATGCTAAAATCTTTATCTAGAACGAGAAGTCATTTCTTAGACTGAGAATCATAGAGGTGTACAGCAAGGAAACAGATCCTTTGGTCCAACTCGTCCGTGTCGACCAGATATCCTAAATTAAACTAGTCCCATTAGCCAGCAATTGGCCCATATCCCTCTAAAGTCTTCCTATTCATAAACCCATCCAGATACATTTTAAATGCTGTAATTGTGCCATCCTCCATCTCTTCCTCTGGCAGCACATTCCATATATGCATCACCCTCTGCATGAAAAGTTGCCCCTTAGGTCCCTTTCAAATCTTTCCCCTCTCACCTTAAACCTTTACCCTCTAGTTTTGGACTCCGTTACCCTAGGGAAAAGATTTTGGCTATTCACCCTATTGTTGCCCCTCATGATTTATAAACCTCTCACCCCTCAGCCTTCAACGCTCCAGGGAATATAGCTCCAGCCTGTTCAGCCTCTCCCTATAGCTCAAACCCTCCAACCCCAGCAACATTCTAGTAAAACTTTTCTGAACCCTTTCAAGTTTAACAACATCTTTTCTATAACAGGGAGACTAGAATTGAATGCAGTATTCTAAAAGTGGCCTAACCAATGTCCTGTACAGCCACAACATGTCCTCCCAACTCATCTACTGAATGAACTGACCAATAAAAGCAAGTGTACCAAATGCCTTCTTCACTACCTTGTCTACCTGCGACTCCACCTTCAAGGAACTATGAACCTGCACGCCAAGGTCTCTTTGTTCGGCGACACTCCCCGGGACCCTACTGTATGCAGAAGTGATGGCAGATTTTAAACAGAGCTAAGGAGAAACTATTTCTCTCAAATAATTCACTGTCCCAGAATGGAGTGGAGGCTGGAACATTGAATGAACCTTCGGAAGAGACAGACAGATTTTAATTAGTAATGACTGAGAAGGTTATGCGGATGTTGTGGGAAGATGAGGTTGAGGCTGAGATGGAATCTGCCCTAATTGTATCGAATGGTGGAACAGGCCTGAGAGGCTGAATTGCCAGCTCCTGCTCCTAGCTGTTATGTTCTTATGTTCTCAATTCACGTTGCTGTTATATATAAATAGAACTAATGACAGCTCAGTTTAATGGGAAGATATAAAGTTGCTGCATCAGCTTCAGAAAGTTCACTAGCGAATCCTTTGCTGCTCCCTGTGAAGTATGAGGTTGAGTGAATATTCTCCATTATTATCTGTGATCTCAATTCAAATCAAGGTCCATGGTTCGATCTCAGCTTTTTTTGGCAGCTGTAAGGACATGAAGGAGAATTAGTTTGCAAGGTCTCAGTACAGATCTGAGCGGATAAGCAGCCACAGTACAAAACTGACCGTAGTTTTGCAGAAGTGGTGCTTGAATTGGCAGACTCACTCAGACAGACCAGAAGGTTGACCGGGTAGAAGAAACATCATCTGGTAAAGGTGCTCTTTCATAAGCACTGTTCTGGCAACTTCATCCTTCACCTGGCTGTGATTTGAGCTTTGAGCTAAGAATAAGAGCTGTGGATAATAGGATGTGTTCAGAGTAAAAATAGGATTCCAGGGGGTTGGTTAGCTCAGTTGGCTGGAAGGCTGGTTTGTGATGCAGAGTGACTCCAACAGCATGGGTTCAACCTTCTCTGAAGATACTTCCTTCTTAACCTTTCCCCTCAGCTGAGGTGTGGTGACCCTCAGGTTAAACCACCACCAGTCATCTATTTCTCTGTAATGACAGCACAGCCCTATAGACTGGAAAGACTATGATGACTTTATCTTGCCTTAGATACAGGATTGTCAGAAGCGATGGCCTCATGGTGTTAATGCCAGAATATTAATCCAGAAACTCAGATAATGTCCTAGGAACCTGCATTCGAATTTCAATTCAATTTTTTTTTAAGAATCTGGAATTAAGAGTCTAATCATGACCATGAAACTGCTGTCCATCATTGAGGAACTCCGTCTGACTAACTAATGTCCTTTAGGCAAGGAAACCTGCCATCCTTACCTAGTCTGTCCTTCATGTGACTCCACATCCAAAACTAAAGTGATTAACCCTTAACTGCCCTTGGGCAATTAGGGTCGGGTAATAAGTAGTGGCCTAATTAGTGACACTATGTCATGTCTCATGAATGATTAAGTAAACTATCTGGAGATATTAAGAGACAGTGAGGTCTGCAGACGCTGGAGATCAGAGTTGAGAGTGTGTTGCTGGAAAACCATAGCAGGTCAGGCAACATCCAAGCAGCAGGAAAATCAACATTTTGGGCCGGAGCCTTTCTTCAGAGGCTCCAGCCTGAAATGTCGATTATCTAGAGATACTGTCCATGCAACGCTTTGTTAGATTCCACAGAAAACTTAGAAGAAGTGAGAGGCATGGAATTGATTGAACTTTGAGATGTGGTTGGCAATTATTTAGAAGGTAAGGGACAGCAATTGGGGATAAAAGGTGTGTTCTCAGTCTGGCAAGCTGTGAACAAGTGGTGTTCCCCAGGGACACATATTGTGGACCTCAGTTTGTCACCATTTATGTTAATGGCTGGAAGAAAGAATAAAGAGATCTACAACTAAGGCATAGATTTTCACCATAAGAATTCTGCTACTTAGCAAGTTGTGTTGATGGGAGCAGGTAGTCACAAAGGCACACACAGGTAAACAGTTCAAGTGGGAAGCTTTGTGTAAGGTGGAGCTCAATACAGGAAAGAGTAAGTTCATCGACTTTGGATCTGAATAATTTCCTAATTGACAAGAAGTAGGAGCAGTGAAGAAACAAAGGTGATTAGATGTTTCTGTATTCATGTCACTGAAGTTTATTGCCCTATGTGCAAAAAGTAATCAAAAAATCTGATCTTTGTTTTTAGAGATAATGTAAAAGAGAAGCAGTGATGT
Organism: Chiloscyllium plagiosum; assembly: GCF_037043375.1. Taxonomy (NCBI): domain Eukaryota; kingdom Metazoa; phylum Chordata; class Chondrichthyes; order Orectolobiformes; family Hemiscylliidae; genus Chiloscyllium; species Chiloscyllium plagiosum. The sequence continues at coordinate 10,796,973 of NW_028270164.1, forward strand.
CTTAGCCACAAAGATTATGCACGGATTATGGGGAAAAACGGGAAAGTGGAATTAAGCGTTATTAGATTAGTCATGATCTCATTGAATGGCAGAACAGACCCAATGGGCCAAATAGCCTACTAGTCAACATCGTATGGTCTTATGGTCAAATCTTGATTAAACTCTCCATCTATCTTGAGGCAGTCCTCAAAGCCTGTCAGTTTGACCAAACATTTGGTCACCTGTCTTAGGTCATTGAGCACCAGATTTTATCTGGTAATTCTCCTGCGAAACATCTTCAGATATTTTGGTGTGGAAGAGTCGCTATGTAAATGCAAATTGGGTTTGTAAATGTCTTAAGTCCCTCAGACCTGAGTCACAATAAGGGACAAACTGACACTCGGATACTGAATGAAACAATATCACTGGTCAAAGAGGAGAAAGTGAGGAGAAAGAGCCTGGCTCCAAAATAGTCAAACCACAACACAAGGCTATCTCTCACAACACTCTCAATGAAGTACTTTTGAAGAACGTGTTGACATTATTATAATGAAGAAACAAGTAAAAAAAGTCCGAAAAAAAAGAATTTTGATTTCATCATCAAAATTAAGAACATAACCATTTCTGAAAAGCTCAGAATGAGGGTGATCAAAGGGATGAGTGAAGTGATGACTGGAATCTTCATTGGTTTAAATAGCCAGTGACTTTCAAGCACAAGTTATTTACAAGAGAGATTAATGATCAATAATAAGAGAAATGTTTCCTTGTAGATTTATTTGATCTCACTGTGTTGATTCTCTCTGGCAGAAGATGCTTTTGTTTGACTGTAAGACCATAGGAAATGATAACAGCAGTCGGCCATTTGGTCCTTCGAGCCTACCCCACCATTCAGTAGGATAACAGCTGATCAAAACTCCTCATTTCCATTTTCTTGTGTTTTACCTATTACCCTTGACTTCCCGACTGATCATGAATTTATTTATTTCAGTCTTACTTATACACAAGGACTCTGCCGCACAGCTCTCTGTGGCAAAGAGTTCCAAAGACTCACAACTGTCTGAGAGAAGAAATTCCTTCACATTTCAGTCTTATATTGACACCCCTTTATTCTGAGCCCTCTGATCCTGGAGTCTCCCATGAGAGGAGACATCCTCTCAGCATTTACCCCACCAAACGCTTTAAGAATCCTATGTTTTTCAATGAGGTTACCTCTCATTTCTTCTAAGCTCCAGTGAGTAGAGTCACAATTTGTTTAGCTTTGCTCATAAGGCAATCCCTCCGTACCAAAGATCAGCATTTTGGCAAATGAAAATCACATAGCTGTAATAAGTATTGCAAGACTGAGTCACAGACTGAGTCATATTACCTGCCGCATGGGATAATGAATGCCAATGTTATGGGGGGCAATGGTCTAGTAGTATTAATGCTGCACTGTTAATCCGGAGACCAAGTTAACGTCAGGAAGACCCAGGTTTGAATCTCCAAAGCAGATGGTAAAATTTGAAATCAGTAAATATCTGGAATTAAGAGTCATCATCTAACAATGACCATGAATCCCTTATCGATTGTCAGGAAAAACCCACCTGGTTCATTAATGTCCTTTAGGGATGGAAACTGCCATCCTTACCTGGTCTGGCCTACATGTAACTCCAGACCCACAGCAATGTAGTTAACTCTGACCTTCCCTCTGGGCAATTCAGAATTGGTAATAAATGCAGCCTAGCCAGTGATGCCCTCATCCAGTAAATGAATAAAAGAATTAAAAAAATTGGCATTCACAAAGTGGGTGGGGGCTTTGACCTCCTTCCCTGAAAATGTCCAAAAACAATAGCATATTGTTTTTTTCTTGATACAGTGCCAACAGATCAGCCATTTAAACCTATGGCAGGAATATCCCTTTGCGAAACAGCAAACACAAAATATTGAACTATTTATATGAATTCCTGCCTGATAAATTAATGCCTTGTATAATTTGATACCTTGAGTTATGTGTTTAATTATCTTTGCTTCTGTTGAGTCAGGTTCCAGACCTTTTTACGATTTAAGTTTGATTAAATTTCACTAATAGAAGCCTGAGTGAAAGGGAAGAAAACGAGCTTAATTGTTGTATAGTGCAGCAGGCACCTTATGTGGAGTGTGTACAGAGCACAGCAGGACCACCTGGGACTGACACAATGGTGCAAGCAAATGCTGCTGAATAATCATGCAGGGTTACTGAGTACAGTATTAACAAACATTGCCCCAGCACTGTCACACTGTAAGGAGCCATCTGTCAAGCAGTAACATGTAAAACATCTCTCGCTCATTTTAATTTCCCTTTATTTACCATTGCTTTACGTCTTTCTGATTTTCTCCCCAACCTGTCTTGATGATGTTTCAATCCCTCCATCCAATAGATTCGTACAGCACAGAGACAGACCCTTACGTCCACATCCTACTTGTGTCAATCTTCAAGATCCCATAAACCGTCATGTGGTAATGGCTGGATAATCAATTAGCCTTTGACCAGGCTCTTTGTCAATTCAACACCACTGGACCTCGTAAATGTGCTGGAAAGCTCAGTTGGGACCTTTTTAATATCTCATTAGAAAGTCAGTACCTCTGACAGTGCAGCACCCTCTCAGGACTGCATTGAGCAGGTCAGCTGAGGTTTTGTTGGTAAGCTGTCAGAATGGGATCTCCTTTTGAGGGAGATAGAGAGGGACAAACAAAAAATGAGACAGAAATGTGCACAAAGGAAATGAAAACTGCACAAACTTGAAACCGATCAATCATGAATTTTAGATGAAAAGTATCACCCACTTTTGATCCATCTCGCTCTCAAAAATAAGCATAGCTTATCTTGTCACTGTGTTTCACCCTAAATCTCATTCCTGACACGTTCCTCCAGACAGCTTTTCTCAAATAGCTACAGACACACAGGCTTTTTTCCTTCAGTATTTGTTTCTGGGATTTGTTTCTGGGATCTGAACATTCATGGTTAGACCAACATTCACTGCCCACTAATTGCCAAAGATGAAACAAAGACAAACCAAAAACAAAGATACACAGAGGGGGACAGCAACGAAGATCTCCAATGGCATAACACACTGAAAGACCCATAGACACCTGAATTGTTGGTCTAACGACTTCTTTACATGCAGCTCACATGTATAAAGATGTGTTCTCTACAAAGTTGAAGAAAAGAAATGAAGATCTTAGTGAGTGGGATGAGGTGAACCCAAAGCTTTAGGGCTCCTCTTCCAGAAATGGATGGGAAGACTGCCCTCCAACAGATGCTGACCTTCGAAACTCCTTGCTAACTATAGTGTGGGATGTATCAATGATGTATAACCCAGTGGCCACCTGACCATCTTGCTCGAAGACAAATGGATAATGGTTCCAAAGGGGTTAATATTCAGGTTATGTTGGCTCCTCCCATTTCATTCATGGTGAGGCTGGAGACAAGGAGTTCTACTCTAGCTTTTGGAGGGAGCAGATGTATCTGTATCAGTTCCTTGAAGTCCTACAAATTAGGCCTGATCAAATGTGATTGTATTTATTGCTATTATTCAATAATTTTTTTATTTAAGAACAGTACCCCTCTGTAGGTACTCGATAGTGCTGTATTCTCTACTATTAATTACAAAACAAAGCAAAGATAAAGGGCAATTGGTGACAGTGAACTATGGATAATGACTCTTGTTCAATGCCTGGGAAAATATGACGAAACGTACAACTCATCAGCTCTCACTTACGGCCCCTCCCCATTGCGGCTCTTATTTTCCAGAATTGTTGGCTTTCTCCCAGATTTGTGGTGAACTCTCTCGAATCCTCAGCTTTCGAAGTCAGGTAGGAGTCATGCTGGAGTTTACAGAGAGTCTCCGTGTTGGAGTTCTGACCTTCCCTCCAACCTAATGAGGCTGAGCAACATCCACAGAGCCCTACAAAGTTGTCCCAATTACAAATGCTTTCCTTCCTTTTAAGCTTCTCCAAGTCTAATTATTTGTCCATAGCTTATATATCTTTTTTCACAACTGTTAGAAAATTGAATGGGATGTGTGAACAAAGTAGAAGATAAAAGAACATAAGACATCCCATACAGGGAAAAGAACGGTTAAGAGAAAAGTTATTCTTGGAAATGAACATTCTGTACTGGTCCTGAACTTAGACATATGCAAGAGAAATCCCAAACCGCCCTGTGGCCCAACATTTCAACTCCCCCTCCCACTCTGCCGAGTACATGCAGGTCCTGGGCCTCCTCCATCGCCGCTCCCTCACCACCCAACACCTGGAGGAAGAACGCCTCACCTTCTGCCTTGGAACACTTCAACCCCAGGGCATCAATGTGGACTTCACCAATTTCCTCATTTCCCCTCCGCCCACCTTACCCCAGTTCCAACTTTCCAGCTCAGCACTCTCCTCATGACCTGTCCTACCTGCCAATCTCCCTTCCCACCTATACAGTCCACCCTCCCCTCTGACCTATCACATCCATGTCCACCCCCATTTACCTATTGTACTCTTTGCTACCTTCTCCCCATCTTGCCTCTATTCCTGATAAAGAGCTATTGCCCGAAACATCGATTTTCCTGCTCCTCAGATGTTGCCTGACCTGCTGTGCTTGTCCAGCACCACTCTAATCTAACTGTGATTTCCAGCATCTGCAGTCCTCACTTTTGCCTTAGAGATATACAAGCTGAGTAAGATGAGGATGCCAATTTCACTGGATTTTCCTTTTGAAATAAGCAGAGTAGTTCATAGAGACCCGTTCTGTACCTTCATCACCAGTCTCAATACCACTTTCCTGCCATATTCCCTTAATTCCTTTGGTGTTGAAAAATGTATCATTCACAGTGTTTTCACAGAGCTCAACAACCGAGACTACTGAAGATAGAGTCATAGAGTCATAAAGCATGGAAACAGACCCTTCAGTCCAATCAGTCCCTGCCAACCGTAATTCCAAACTAACTATTCCCACCTGCCTGCACTTGGTCTATATCCCTCTAAACATTTCTTATTCATGTACTTATCCAAATGCCTTTTAAATGCACAATGCCTGAGTGAAGAATTTTCTCTTCCTGCAGTCCTAAATGACTGATCCCTTATTCTGAGTTAAAAATCACACAACACCAGGTTATAGTCCAATGGGTTTATTTGGAAACACTAGCTTTCAGAGCACTGCTCCCTCATCGGGTGGTTATCCACCTGATGAAGGAGCGTCGCTCCGAAAGCTAGTGCTTCCAATTAAACCTGTTGGACTATTACCTGGTGTTGTGTGATTTTTAATTTTGTACACCCTAATCCAACACTGGCACCTCCAAGTCATGACTACCCTTCTTCTGAGATTATTAGACCCTTCCCCAATTCTAGATTCTCCAACAAGAGGAAGCAGCATTCACTATACACCCTGTCAACCTGTCTCCCATTTTTAATGCACTTCAATGATGAGAGAACACTGCTATAATCGAGACGACAAACAAATGGATGCTGGAATTACTCAGCACATCAGACACTGTCCATAGAACACAAAACAAGAGTCGAAATAAAGAAGTATAACAGTTATTTTAAAGCAAGTGCAGAGATGGTTCATGGATAGGGTGAATAGAAACAGCTGTTCTCCTTAAATGAAGGGTCAGTAACAAGGGGTATAATATAAAAGTGTAAGGCTGGAGGAGTAGAGGGTATTTGAGGAAATACCTTTTCACGAAGGATGGTGGGAATCAGGAATGCAGTGTCTTGAAGAGTATTTAAGGTGGGATCCTTTAAAAAAATAGTTGGATGAGCACTTGAAGTGTCTTAACATTTGAGGCTATAGGCCAAGTGCAGGAACGGGTCGGTAGTAATATATTTATGGTGGGCCAAGGAGCATCCTCTATGCTGTATGATTCTGTGAAGAAGATGGGGGTAGAGAGAGAACAAAAGAGAAGGTTTATAATATAGTGGAGGCCCGGAGAGATTAAATGATGAAAGAAAGGATGGTGCAAGCTTTAACGGAGTGTTTATATGACCGTAACCCAAAGATGGGTCTTGAGAAGGTGTGAATGACAAAACAGAGTTTTAAAACTTTACAAAGAACCTGATTAGGATTTGCAGTACAGAGCAACAGAAACACAATTAGGCCATTATACCAGAAATCAATAAAGTCCAACTTTTTTTTATTTCTTTTCAATCACTGCCCAGTGCAGGGAGGGATTGGAAATTGATTTTAAGCAAGTGTCCCTGACTGACCCCAAGACGTCTGCACAGCCTTCTTTTTGTGGAGAAGTGAATTGTCAACTCAATTTGTTTTCATTATGGGTTCTCTTGGTGCGAAGCTACTAATATTTTGAGTTACAGAATTATCTGTTAAGGTTGCCAACTCCATTTGGACTAATCTCTACAGGGTTCATCACGTGTGGCAGGGTGGCTCAGTGGTCAGCACTGCTGCCTCACAGCGGCAGAGACCCAGGTTTGATTCCAGTTTCAGGCGACTGTCTGTGTAAAGTTTGCACATTCTCCTTGTGTCTGTGTGGGTTTCCTCCCAGTGCTCTGGAATCCTCCCAAAGTCCAAAGGTGTACAGTTTAGGTTGAGTGGCCATGGGAAATACAGGGATAGGGTAAGAGTTGAGTCTCGGTGGGATGCTCTTCGGAGGGTTGGTGTGGACTCAGTGGGCCAAATAGCTTGCTTCCACACTGTAAGGATTCCATAGTTCTATTCTCTCTGACCTTCAAGCAGCCCATCCCATACATCCTGCTGTCATTGGTCACCTAGAACATCAATCATCATGATGCACCTCCTTTACATGGCTTTGTCACCCAATAGGATGCTTCTTATTTGTCAGCCAAGCAATGTTCTTTCTCTCCCTGGCATCCGACATCATTATGATCAACAAATTAAAGCCAAGAAAAATGGACGGTGGTTATGATCTTGGTCTTGTAATTCACAGGGATTGGATGATGCACTGAGGACAACAGTTCAAATCCCAACATGGTAGCTAATGGAATTTAAATTCAGTAAATAAATCTGGATTGTAAAGCAAGCCTCAGAATAGTGGCATTGACAATGATTGTCGCTTGTCATTTTAAAAAACTATCCGATTCAATAATTCTCTTGTGGGACAGAAATCGGCTGTCCTTACCTGGTCTGGCCCACATCTGTCTCTGGATTTTCAGCAATATGGATGATTTCAACTGCCCTCTGATGCCCAAAACATTGATTTCCCTGCTCCTCAGATGCTGCCTGACCAGCTGTGCTTTTCCAGCACGACACGTTTTGACTCTAATCTCCAGCATCTGCAGTCCTCACTTTCTCCCTGCCCTCTGAAGTGGCTACTCAGTTCAAGTGATCAGTTCTGAAGAAGGGTCACTGGACTCAAAACATTAACTCTGCTTACTTCCCTGAGATGCTACCAGACCTGCTGAGTTTCTCCAGCAATTTCTGCTTTTGTTTCAGCATCCAGAGTTCTCCGTTTATGCAAGCACTGAGTAGTGTCGGTTAGCTCAGTTAGCTGGATGGCTGGTTTGAGATACTAACAGCACAGGTTCAATTCCTGTACCACCTGAGGTTACCATCCTGAGGTGTGGTGGCCCTTCAGGTTAAATCACCACCAGCCATCTCTCTTTCTATTGAGAGAGTGGTCTTCTGGGGCTATGGTAACTTTCCCTTTATTTAGAGATGAAGAACAAAGGCTGCTTTGTCAGTCAAGCCCTTATCCTGTGAAAACATTTTTAAAAATCATACAATTTAGTTTAACACCATTATGAATTTGCACCTTGTTTACAAGAATGTATTCACCTTGACATTAACATTTAATTCCTATACAATGCCTGCAGATTTTGCAACTTTTATTCTGCATCTTCTAAATATGATAAGAAGATGGGCGATGCTGCATTGTAAGGTACATACCAACGCTCCTTGGGAAATCGTAAACAACATAAAGGTTGTGACCTCATCACTAGGTACTGAAGAAAGGATAATAACTTCGATTTTCTCGAAATGCACCAGCTCAAACTCTCCTTAGGAGCAATTTGCAGGCAATTTGCAAAAATACTTTTTGCCAGCTCCCTCAGTGACTCATTCTGGAAGTGAGCCATTAAAAGCAGGACCTGTTACTGAATGATAGGATGGTTTCAGGGTGGGCAGAAATCACGAAGGATTTGTTGCTATGAAGCGATGTGTTATCCTGGAAAGTGTGTGTGTATAAATGTTGGGCAAAGGGAAAAGCAAACTCATTTAAGTTGACCTTTAATGCCCGATGGTTACATTTGTTTGAGCAAAATCAAAGCTCACACTTACAGGTAAGCATCGTAGAATCTCACAGCACTGAAGAATGCCATATGGTCGACCATGCTGTGCTCACTCTTTGAATGTACGATCTGATTTAGTCCAGCAAATTAGCAACTTGCAAATTTATTTTTTTAAAATGCATGCACTGCCACTGCCCGTCAGGTTATTTCTGGTCAATGTCTTCAAGATCATTGAATTCCTACAGTGCAGATGGAGGCCATTCAGCCCATCAAGTCTACACCTAAGAGCATCTTACCCAGACTCACCCTGTCCCCATAATGCCACACTTCCCATGGCTAATCCATGTGGTCTGCACCTCATTATACTCTACACGGGCAATTGACCATGGCCAACCCTGCACATCTTTGGACTGTGAGAGAAATTGGAGCACCCGGAGGAAACCCACACAGCCACGGGGAGAATGTGCAAACTCCACACAGACAGTCACCCGCGGGTGGAATTGAAAGCAAGTCCCTGGTGCTGTGAGGCAGTAGTGCTAACCACTGAGCCGCTATGCCACCAGTAATCACACACTGTGTGAAGAAGAAATTCTGAATTCCTCTGCATGGGAATGTGAACAGAAAGGTTTAGAGGGATATGGGCCAAGTGCTGGCAAATGGGACTAGGTTAGGTTGGGATACCTGGTCAGCATGGATGAGTTAGACCAAAGGGTCTGTTTTCATGCTGTACATCTCTATGACTCTATGAATCCATGACTCCTCTTGTATCTTTGCCAATTATTTTACATATCAGACCTTAGGTTACCTAGAGGCAAAAGCAGATTCTTTCTATTCCCACTTTCAAAATCCTCTTTGATTTGAACACCACTGTTAGGTTTCCTTAAAGCAGAATACACCTGCATTGTTCAATTGTTCAACTGTCCAACGTTTGATTACATTTGCCTGTTCATGGTCTCAGTACAGTTAGTCAGGCCTGGGCATGACAACTGAGAAGGTGAAACCAAAAGACAGCTGGAAGCATTGTAACTAAAGCTGAAAGAACTGCGGGGATGCTGTAAATCAGAAAACAAAAAAAAATCCTAGAAAAGCTCAGCAGGTCTGGCAGCATCTGTGGAGAGAAATCAGAGTTAACATTTCAGATCAGGTGACCCTTCCTCAGAGGTCTACTAAGGGAAGGATATACACAGTGAGTGGTTGGTCCCGAGAGAGTACTGAGGAGCAAAGGAACTTTGGTGTACAAATCCATAGAACCCTGAAGGTATCAGCACAGGTAGACAGGGTGGTGAAGAAGGTGTACAGGCTGCTTACTTTCATTAGCCAGGGCTTAGAATATAGGAGCAAAGAAGTCTTTTAAAAACATTGGTTAAGGCCACAGATGGAATATTGTGTGGTATTCTGGGCACCACACTATCGGAAGGGTGTGGTGAGACTGGACAGGGTGCAGAGGAAAGTGACCAGGATGTTGCCTGGGATGGAAAAGTTTCATTACTGAGGAGAGGCTGGATAGGCTGGGTTTGTTTTCATTGGAGCACAGGAGGCTGAGGGAGGATCTGTTTGAGGTATAAAAATTATGAGAGGCATCGGCAGAATAGATCATGAGAACCATTTCCCCATGGCAGACATATTTAAGACCAGAGGGCGTACATTTAAGGTGAGGAGTAAGTGGTTTAGAAGAGATCTGAGAAATAATTTCTTTCACCCAAATGGGATATAGAATGTGCTGCCTGAGAGGGTGGTGGAGGTAGGTACACTCACAACATTTAAGAAGCATCTGGAAGAACACTTAAAATACCAGGTTGAGTAGGCTATGGACCAAGTGCAGGTGAATGGGATGAGTGTAGTTTGGTGTTGGTTGGTCAGCATAGACAAGGTGGGTTGAAGGGCCTGTTTCTATGCTGTATGACTATATGTCCTTAACTACACACTGTTTGAAAAAAACTTTCTCTCACGACACATTTGCTTCTTTTGTAAATCTGTCCCCTCTGTACATTCTTTTGTAAATCTGTCCCCTCTGTACATTCTCCAGAGCTTTGATATTGTTCCTAAAATGAAGTGCCCCAAATTCTTTGCAATACTTGACAGGACCTAAAGATAATTTGTAAATATTTATGTAAGTTTCTGTCAACTGTCCCCTCTCCTTACACAGTCAAGTATCGAATGCATTTGAGGAACCTTGTAATATTTCTGTCCAGTTGGAAAAACCGGTTCACCACAGCTCTCTGCCTCCTGTCCTTAAGCCAATCGCTTAATACCACATGCATCTATTTTCCCAGTGATGTGAGACTTCATCTCAAACCATTTTTTGAGTCAATATACACAATATCTATTTGGGTGGCATGGGTGGCTCAGTGGTTAGCACTGCTGCCTCACAGCGCCAGGGATTCGGGTTCAATTCCTGCCTTGGGTGACTGTCTGTGTGGAGTTTGCACCATCTCCCTGTATCTGCATGGGGTTTCCTTTCACAATCCAAAAAGGTGAGGTGGATTGGACATGCTAAATTGTCCATTGTGTTCAGGGATGTGAAGGTTAGATACATTAGTCAGGGGTAAATATAGGGTAGGGGAATAGGTCTGGGTGTGGAGGGTTGTTGTGGACTTGTTGGGCTGAAGGGCCTGTTTCCACACTGTGGGGATTCTATGATACCGTGCTACCGTCTTTGCTTTATTCTTTCATAGGATGTCGCCATCTTGGGCAAGGCCAGCATTTGTTGCCCATCACTAATTACCCTCACTCAGTTTGTCAATGCATGCACAAGTGCAACCCGTTACTTTGTAAATGAGTCCATGGAATCCTCAAGGGGAAGTCAGGCTAAACTTTTACGAATCAGTGGGTAGCCCTCAGGTGGAGTATTGTGTTCAAGTCTGGTGTCAATATGAACATCAGAAACAGGAGCATGAGTGGAACACACAGCCCCTCTAGCTTGTTCTGCCAGTCCTACAGTCACAGAGACATACAGCATGGATAGGACCATGGGAATAGAAGTGGCCATTCATCCTCCTGCATCATTCGCTTGTGTAATGACTGACCTGTACCTTATCTTCATCCTGTGACCTTTGTTTAGTAACTGTTCATACCCTTCACAATCAAAGACCTTTCCATTTTACATTTCCACCTGACCATGAGCCTGAACAGTATGTTGGGGCAGGGAGTTTAAAATTCCCACTGCACTGTGAGGCAATATCCAGGAAAATGGGTTTTCCATCCCATCCACGTCACCAAACACTGAAAAATCTCCCAGGTATTAGCATTCCAGATGCATCTAGTCTTCTTCAAGAATTCAAGAGAGCATCGAATGATTGTTTGGATAGAAATGGTCAGAGTCACAGAGCCATATAGCAAGGAAACAGACGCTTCGGTCCAACCAGTCATGTGAACATAATCCCAAACTAAACCAGTCCCACTTGCCTTTTTCTGGCCCATATCCCTCCAAACTTTTCTATTTCATGTACTTATCCAATTTTAAACATTGTAATTGTACCCACATCCACCACTTCCTCAGGAGGTTCATCCATCCCTCCTGGCTTTCCATTTTTCCTGTCACTGTCCATATTGCTCAATTCCCTGAGAGGCTACAAGTTATTCTGCCTTCTCTTTGAATATACTCAATGATGGAACACCCACAATCTTCTGCAGGAAAGATCTCCAAAAATTTGCAACACTTTTTGTGAGGAACTTCCTTGTAAATGATCAATCCCTGATCCTGACTGCAGGCCCCACATTCTAGATTCCCCAACTACAGGAAACAACCGCTCGGTTTTAATCCTGTCAAACCTATTTGAAGTCCTGCGTGTGCACTTTAGGAAGGATTGTGAAGTCTTTAGAATGGTACAGAGTAGACTCAGTGGAACAGCATCAAGTTGAAAGATTTCAGTAGAGAAGGTAGAAAATTCTGCATTATTTTTCTTGGAGCAGGAAGGTTAAGGTGATACTTAATTGAGGTTTTCACAATGAGGAAAGGATTAATTAGAGTAAATAAGGAGAAATGTTTGGGACTCAGAAGGGTCAGTAACCAGACAACCTAGATTGAAGATGATCAGCAAAAGAGTTTCAGGGACATGGTGGAGAAAACAGTATGCAGCTAGTTATTATAATCTACTGTGTGATGCTTGAAAAGCAGGTTCAGTGAAACTTTCTCAAGGGAACTAGATAAAGAGACAAAGGTTTGCAGGGCTATGGGGAAAGGGCAGGATAATGAGATTAATTGGAGCTTTCTGTTACAGCAGACACAGGCACCATGAGCTGAGTGACCTCTTCCAGTGCTGTCTGACTGTTTACCTCCCCTCATAACTCAAACCAACTTTCTGCTGAGGTCAACATCTTCCAAATGATTTCTAGTAAGTGCAAGATGTGCAGATTCCCCACATGGCATCGCAGCGAGATAACAGTGTGACAACCTGCCGCCTGACAGCTCTGAGCGTCTCTCCAGGGAAAAGAAAACCTCGCTACCGAGATTGGGAATTGAACCTGCATACAAAATGACAGAACAGTGTTGCATTCCAAAATCAGCGGGATTTACCTCACCTGTCCGTGAAGCATAATTCCGAGACAGTTATTACTCCGTACCCTGAAGATCTTTAACCAATTACGAAGACTGATCTTGATGACCTTGATAGCCAGGCTGAGTGACCTTCAACAGATAACTTGCAGTATGCCCCAGTCGAGAACTGAGATTGCTTTATAGCTGTGTGTGCTGTAATCTATCTGTTGTAATCACATAGCTGCCCTGAGCCTCAAGTGACTAAAGAACTTAACCATCCAAAACTACATTTTTCTTAAATAAATTACCAGACTTTGCTGTTCAGCAAACTGCAAACCCTTTTCCCCTTCAAAAAAAAATCAATATTCAGGTTATATTTTGCAGGGTTATTTTTAGCCATGGAGCTTATAATTGAACGATATTCTGACAAACGAATTGTGGCTTGCTTATAGGTACATGTGGCACAAATTTTGTGGGTGCTGAAAATCTAAATTAAATTGAAAATCTAAAAACATTACAAGTACGGCACCTGGCAGGTCTTGCTCCTAAATGCTGCCTTCCAATCTCCCAGAGGGTGATTAGTCTGTAGAATTCTGTTCCTCAGAAAATAGCGAGGACAGAGTTATTGAGTTGATTCAAAGCAGCATTAACATTTTGATAGACAAGGGAGTCAAGGGTTATTGGCTGTGGTTGTTGGGGTGGTGGTGGTGGTGTGGGAGTGGTTGGTTATTGGCTGTGGTTGTGGGTGTGTGGGAGTTGTTGGTTATTGGCTGTAGTTATGGGGGTGGGGGAGAGTGGTTGATTATTGGCTGCAGTTGTGGGGTTGGGGAGTTGTTGATTATTGGCTGTAGTTGTGGGGGTGAGGTAGCGTGGAAGATTATTGGTCATGGTTAGGGGAGTGGGAGGGGTTGTTGGTTATTAGCTGTAGTTGTGGGGTTGGGGGAGTCAGGCACTAAAGTAGGGTTGAGGTCACAGTTGATGGAAAATGCGATGCAATTATGGCAGAGCAGGGTCAAAGAGCTGTTTGACCTCATCCTACTCCTAAATATGATGTTCCTTTGTCCGGCAGCATTTGTGGAGAGAGAGAAAAGAGAGAGAGAGGAAGAGCTAACCTTTCAAGTCTGTGACCTTTATCCTTGAATAGATAGATTCATTCCTGTGTAACTATTCAATTGACTGAATACCTACTTCACACACCCGCAATGTCACCCTATCCAAACCACGTACATCACTCAGACTCACCAGCACCCAACCCCCTTCCCCTGCTCCTCATCCATTGCCTTTCTCCTGCTGTTAAACACAGTCTTTCCTCCCTCAAATCTCCCTTCCCATGCTCCACACCTGGCCCCTATTATCCTCTTCCAGCCCACCAAAGGACCGACCCTATTTCTCCTGCTTTAGTTCATAAAGTCCTTCTCCCATTCCACACACAATCTCCTACCCACACTCTACTCCCAACCTCCTCTCCCCGCTCTGGACAGGACAACCACTACTTCCCCTGTCTGCACCCAAATCCCCTTCATTCTCCCTTCATCCCCTCTATCCCCACTCTAGACCTGGTGGGACTAATCCCCTGCCCCTAACCCACTAGTGCACACTCACCTCCCCTCCCCCACTTCACATTTTACCCCTTTCACCTGCCACCTGACCTAGGGTGGTACGGGTATGGAATGAGCTGCCAGAGGAAGTGGTGGAGGTTGGTACAATTGCAATATTTAAGAGGCATTTAGATGTGTATATGAATAGGAAGGGTTTGGAGGGATATGGGCCGGGTGCTGGCAGGTGGGATTAGATTGGATTGGGATATCTGGTCGGCATGGACATGTTGGACGGAAGGGTCTGTTTCCATGTTGTACATTTCTATGACTCTATGCTTGTCCCAATTCTGCACACAACACCCCTTCACCCCATCGTTAGACACGTTCCCTTCTTCGCCTGTTCCACATGTGAACCCCAATCACCAAGACCCAGATTCTCCTTCTTAACTCAACTAACGCTAAACACTGCAGCACCTGTCTGCGTCCCCATTGCCACTTTTCATCCTGCCAATCTGGAAGCCTATTCCATCCCTACCCACTCGGCACCCTTCTCCCTCCTTTCCCACCTAACACCCTACTCCCTGCTTACCCACCTGGTGCTCCACTCCCTCCTTACCCACTTGGCATCATCCTCCCTCCTTACCCACTTGGCACCATTCTCCCTCCTTACCACCTGGCACTCCCCATCCTCGTTACCCACTTAGCACCATCCTCCCTCCTTATCCCCTTGGCACCATCCTCCCTCATTACCTACCTGGCACTCCCCATCCTCCTCACCCACTTGGCACCATCCTTCCTCCTTACCCACTTGGCACCATCCTCCTTCCTTACCCACCTGGCACCTTAATCTCACACTTACTTCATGTTTCACTGTTTGACAGCAGCTATCTTGTGGCTGTATCGACCTTTACATTTCAGTTAATGACAGCTGCCTGCTGTGAAAAGGGGGGCTCTGGTCTCTGTTTCTCCCAACACTCCTGTGCTGTGAAAACAGTCAGAATGGTAGCACAGCTCCACATTTCTGACCAGAATCACCAGTCGGAAAATATGGAGCTCCATCCATTCATAAAAATGAAGGGGCAGAGTGACTTGGAGACAGTAAGGACTGTAGGTGCTGGAAGTCAGAGTCAATAGATGTGATGCTGGAAGGGCACAGCAGGTCAGACAGCATCTGAGGAGCAGGAGAGTCAATGCTTCAAGCTGACACCCTTTGTCAGTGGCAGACTGACATTCTGCATGAGGTGCAGGAAAATGTGACCCATTAAATTCTGTTTCTCTCTCCCTCCAGAAGCTGCCTGGCCTGCTGAGAATTTCCAGCACTTTCAGCAATGACTCAATATCAGTTTTCTGTTTTCATGAATAAGGTTTCCATGGATACTTGGGGTTGTAATTTTGAAATGTGTCTGACTTTGGAAATTCAATATATTTCTGACATTCTTTTTTAATTTAATCACAAATCCCGAGACAAGGCCGGATTGTATTGTTTCATCTCAAGCCTTCTGTACTTGGCGATGAACTGTGGTTTCACGGGTGCTGCTTGATTCCCTTACCCATCTGCTGTTGGGGTAGCAACACCCGCATCTATGGAGCCAAAGGAATGTACAAAAAGGCCATTCAGAGCATATGAACTAGGAGCAGGAGTAGGCAATTAAGCCCTTTGATTCTGTTCCACCATTTAACCCGATCATGGTTGATCTTGTCTCGCTCTCAACTTTCCTGCCTGCTCCTCCATAACCCTTTAACCAATTACTGATTAAAAATCAGTCTATTTCCTCTTTAAATTTAATCATTGGCTAAGCATCCACTGCATTTTTGGGCTACTGACTTCCACAGATTCATGATCCTTTGGGAGATGTTGGGTGGCACAGTGGCTCAGTGGTTAGCACTGCTGCCTCACAGTGCCAAGGACCTGGGTTTGATCCCAGCCTTGGGTGACTGTCTGTGTGGAGTTTGCACGTTCTCCCTGTATCTGCATGGGTTTCCTCTGGGTGCTCTGGTTTCCTCCTACAGTCCAAAGATGTGCAGGTTAAGTGAATTGGCCATGCTAAATTGCCCATAGTGTTCAGGGATGTGTAGGTTAGGTGATTAGTCAGGGATAAATGTCGAGCAATATGGTAGGGGGAATGGATCTGGGTGGGATATTCTTCAGAAGGTCAGTTTGGGCTGAAGGGCCTGTTTCCACACTGTAGGGATTCTAAGTAATTCCCCATTATCTCGGTTTTAAATCTGCTTGCCCTGATCCTAAAATAACAACCTTTCACTCTAGATTGCCCCACAAAGGGGAGCCATTTAATCTTTGTGTCCTTTGTCAATCCCCTTTAAAATTTTATATGCCTCCAATTAGATTTCCTATACTTCTTCCAGACTCTCACAGCTAGAGGCCTAAGCTGCACAATCTCACCTCATAAGCCAAGCCTTTCATTCTGGACTTAATCAGGTGTACCTTTTCTGAACCTTCCCATTCTCCCCATTGCAGTCGGACTGGCTCTTTGAAAGACTTGATCATGCTTAATCTCATACCTCCTCCCCCTTTATTAATCCATGAGCCTGTGAAACATAAAGCGGTAAGATAAAGAAAGCAGAGTTACTTACATGGCAATCAGGTTTGCACTGCTATTCAATGAATGAGGCCAGGAAGTCATACAGCGGGGGAACACACCCTTCAGACCATGCCAAATATAATCCCAAACTAAACTAGCCCCACCTGTCCGCTCCTGGGTAAAAAAAAATCACCTCATGTCTTTTTGAAATCTCTCTCCTCTTACCTTAAAAACGTGCCCTCTAGTCTTGAAATCCCCCATCCTAGGGAAAAAAACAACTACCTTTAACCCTATCTATTCACCTCATTATTTTATGAGCTTCCATCAGATTGCCTCTCATTTCTTGTAAATTGTTTTTGCAACCTCTATTGAACCAAACCTTTACAACTTAGCAATTCTATCTCAGTCAAAATAAAATTTTGTTTAACTGGAAACCTAGGAATTCTTTGGCAAATTGATAAGAGTAATTGACAGCACAAAATATTTACTTTTCCAATATTTGTGTTATGCAAAGCAGCATCGACTTCATCCAAGCCAAAAAAAAAAGAGGCAAGCCAGTGAATAGCGAAACATCTCTTGAAACCGATGTTTTGTCATCCTGGAGAATCTATCCAACTTCCATTCCAAGTTGTTTGTGAAATTTACAAGTGAAAGCATTTCTGCCTTTCTCACATCAGGATCGTTTGCCAATTATTGTAAAACCATTGGCTCATAATTCCTGGCCCACTCTCCAGAGGGGATAGCCTACTCTTCATGGCGATAAAATCACTGCTTGGATCATGAATCTCAGACCTTGCTGGGTCAATATCACATTTCGACCTTAACTGTTCATCAAATAAGTTGTATGGCAAACTTTGTTTTAACCAGCATCTGATGGACCAGGACTCTTGATAAAGCGGAAAAAATTACATACCTGAAATACTGGAAATTAACTGTATTAATCACAATCTCGGCAATCTCCGAGTAGTCAGTTGAGGGCACGATTCAGAATCACAGACTTTTTGACTCTGATCTCCAGCATCTGCAGACCTCACTTTCTCCTGGTCAGTAAATTTTATTAAAAACAAAATTGCATCAATATTTAAATGATTTTTGCTGTAACTAAAGTATAACAGTGATGTGGGTACCTCCTATATTACTTTTCTGCTATTTACTGTGTGTTTTTACATTGATTATGTGGACCTCCGGATCAAGGCAATGTCCTATTGGTATTATCACTGTACTGTTAATCCAGAGACCCAAATATGTTTTTGGGGACCCCAGTTCAAATCCCATCATGGCAGGTGATGAAACTTGAAATCAGTTTATAAAAAATCTGGAATTAAAAGTCTAATAATGATCGTGAATCCATTGTCATTTGTTGGGAAAAAGATATGACACTAAGGTAGGCAGAGTTGTGGATAGTGCCGAAGGATGTTATGGGTTACAGAGGGACATAGATAAGATGCAGAGCTGGGCTGAGAAGTGGAAAGTGGAGTTTAATGTGGAAAAGTGTGAGGTAGTTTACTCCAGAAGAAATAACTGGAATGCAGAGTATTGGACTAATGGTAAAATTCTTGGCAGTGTAGATGAACAGAGAGATCTCGGTGTCCAGGTGCCTAAATATCCGAAAGTTGCCACCCAGGTTGATAGGGTTGTTAAGAAGGCATATGGTGTGTTGGTGTTTATTGGTAGGGGTATTTCAGAGCCACGAGGTCATGTTTCAGCTATACAAGACACTGGTAAGGTCGCACCTGGAGTTTTTGTATGCAGTTCTGGTCACCACATTATAGGAAGGATGTGGAAGCTTTGGAAAAGGTTCAGAGGAGATTTACTAGGATGTTCCTGGTATGGAGGGAAGGTCTTACGAGGAAAGGCTGAGGGAACTGAGGTTGTTTTTGTTAGAGAGAAGAAGGTTGAGAGGTGACTTAATCGAGACGTATAAGATAATCAGAGGGTTAGATAGGGTGGACAGTGAGAGCCTTTTTCCTCAGATGGTGAAGGCTATCATGAGGGGACATAGCTTTAAATTGCAGGGTGATAGATTTAGGACAGATATTAAGGTTAGTTTCTTCACTCAGAGAGTAGCAGGGGCGTGGAACAGCCTGCCTGCAACAGTAATAGACTCGCCGACATTAAGGGCATTTAAATGGGCATTGGACATACATATGGATAATAATAGGTTAGATGGGCATAAATTATTTTCACAGGTTGGCGCAACATCGAGGGCCAAAGGGCCCGTTCTGCGCTGTAACGTTCTATGTTCTATGTTCCAAATCTGGTCCTTTAGTGAAGAAAGCTGTGAGCATTACCTGGTCTGGACCAATGGCAATGTGTGGACTCCTAACTGCTCTCAGGATGGTAGTGAATGCTTGCCCAGCCAGTGATGCCTTCATCCTGTGAATCAATTTAAAAAATGGAACATTTGATCAATCAGTTCGCTCCTGGTCACATAGGTGCCGGTTAATGAAACATTTGCTGTAATGCATTAGGAACGTAGAAACAGGAGTAGGCCATTCAACCCTCATTATCCATAATCCTTATAATCAAACATTTATCAACTTCTAATATACTCAAAGACTGGTCTTCCACAGGCCTCAAAGGTAGAGAATTCCAAAGACTCACCACCCTTTGCATAAAGATACTTTTTCTCACCTCAATCCTAAATGACATTCTCCTTACTTTTTAAATTGTGTCCCTAGTTCTAGAAACCCTGACCAGGACGATGGTATTACCTGCATTTACCCTTTAAGGATTTTGAAGGTTTCAATGCGATCTCTTCTTATTCTTTGAAATCTTGAAGAAAACGGACCCAGTTTTCTCAATCCCTCCTCATCGGACAGTCCTGCCATCCCAGGGGCAACTCCGATGTAGCTCCATTGGGCTCCTTCTTCAGCAATAATATCTTTCCTGAGATAACAAAATCAAAACTGCACATTGAATTCCGGGTGCAATCTTCAGTTGCTCCGATCCAACTGAAACAAGACTTCACCACTCCTGTCCTCAAATCTTCTTTCCATAAAAGCTATTGCTGCACCTGCAAGTTAGCCATCAGTGACTTATTCACAAGGACACTGATTGCACACCTACAGTTTCCAACCACTCACCTTTTAAGAAAAGCTCAACAAATCCCTTTCTCCTACCAAAGTGGATAACCTGCCATCTTTCCGCATTTTACTTTGTCCTTCCCAGTCAGTAAATCTTCCTTAAAATACACATTCCCATTTAGCTTTGTATTGCCTGCAAATTCAGAAATTGCTTTGTTGTGAACAGCTCGGGCCTAAGTACCGATCCTCATAGCACCCTACTAGTCATAACTGTCAATGTGAGAATGTGTTCCTGTTGTTTATTTTCCAAACTTGTGGACTTTACTTGGAGAGATCAGGGACTGGAGTCCCCCCAGGAAATGTCACAACAGGCTCCTTTTCCAACATAGACTTTAGGATGAGAACTCTAGCCTTCTCTCCCAGTGTCTATGTACACCACATGATTCACTGTAAAAGGCAATCCTGTCCTCTGCTGAATTAAGCTAATTTTCGCTGAGCTAGAAGTGAGAGGCATCACAATTGACCTTGCGCTAAGGAGAGGAAGGGCAGCCTTGGGCTTACTTTCATGATCCTCCTCTATTGTAGAAGACATTCTGAGTCATTTCCCAGAGGGAGAAATCAGATAAAAAGGAAACAGCACTAATTGGAAATTAACGTACTGGGTCTCCATTTTAAATGTACAAGGTGACTCGGACCAGTTTGTCTCATTTTACTGATTTTATTTCTTTGTTGAACATTAGCCAACTGTTTTCTAACATTCCTGATGAAGGGCTTATGCCTGAAATATCAGTTCTCCTGCTCCTTGGATGCTGCCTGACCTGCCGTGCTTTTCCAGGACCACATTTTTCGACTCTGATCTCCAGCATCTGCAAACCACACTGTTTCCTGTTTTCCAACATTGGCAAACAAGGTTAGGAGGGGATTATAATGGGACTCCAGTAGTGTGTGTTTTACACTATCGCTGATGACAGAATGACTTCCAGTGTCCACATGTTGAATAGAGCCAACATTGGCCTTCGCTCCATCATCCCCGTGATCAAGTAATTTATCCACATTCAATTCACAGGTGTGAACAATAAGCACACAATGAGGTTAAGAAGGGTTATCACACCCATGTACGATTCCCACTTTGAGGGGAATCTGGGAAAAAAAAGAATTATAGGAGCTTCAAAAATAAGAAGCTTTCAAGTTGACTATTGAAATTCCAGATAGAAACAACACATTCTGCATTTCCACCTCACCGCAGTCTCAGATCCAACAGCAACAGCTTCCTTCATATAAAGTGAACTCCAAGGTGGGGGTTGAACTCTAGCTGAAGGTTAGGTGGTAGATTTTAAATGGAGCTTTTGGACTGCCAGAGTTGTGGTAAGACATTTGGATAAAAGAAAGGATTTCAGATGGTACTAGTGATGTGGGTGAAAGATCTGGTGTGGATGGAAGAACAGAACACAGGAAACAGGAGCAAAAAGAGACCATTTGGGCCATCCAGCCTGTTCTACTACTCAATACGATCATGACTGACCTTGGATTTCACTACCACCTTCCCCCTGCTTCCCAAATTCCTTGATTCCTGAAAGACTAAACATCTGTCTCTACCACAACTTAAATGTATTCATCAATGGACCATTCACAACGCTCTAGAGTAAAGCATTTCAAAGAGGCACAACCTTTTGACTAATGTAATCTCTCCTCATCATTGTCCTGACTGGTCAGCCCATTATCCACACACTGTGTGCATCTGTTTTAGTTTCCCCTCCCATTGGAAATATCTCTTAATTTCTACTCCAAATCCCTTGAGAATTTTGTGTGCATCAATGAGATCCCTGCTAATTCCTCTACACATCAGAAAATATAGGTTCAATTTGCTCAGCCTATAATTTCAGGGCCTGTCTTATCCCAGGGATCAATCTCCAGTATTGTCTCCAGTGTAGATTAGATCTCCTACAGTGTGGAAACAGGCCATTCGGCCCAACAAGTCCACACTGACCCTCTGAAGAGTAACCCACCCGGACCCATTCCCCTGACACTATGGGCAATTTAGCATGGCTAATTCATCTGACCTGCACATCTTTGGATTGTGGGAGGAAACCAGAGGAAACCCACACAGACACGGGGAGAATATGCAAACTCCATGCAGACAGTCACCCAAGGCTGGAATCGAACCCAGGTCCCTGGCGCTGTGAGGCAGCAGTGCTATCCACTGAGCCACCGTGCCACCCACAGGTATATACTTAGTTAAATATGGAAACCAAACTCGAACATGGTGTTCCAGATATGGTCTCATCACAGTCTGTAACAGGATTTATCTATTCCTATATTCCAATCCCTTTGCAAATGAAAGCCTTAAGTTTATATAGTGCCTTTCATGACAGCCTGAACACAACCAAGGATGTCTCAAAGTGCTTTACAGTCACAACTACCTAAGAAGAGTTATAATGTCGGGAAAATTAGCAGCCAATTTTCACACAGTCAGATCCCATTAGCAGCAATGGAATAAATGATCAGCTGACTTTCTTTTGATGTTGATTGAGGGTGAAATATTAGGTAGGACTAGTTCTTTTTAAAATATTGCCATGAGCTTTTTTACACCCACCCAAGAAAGGAGACGAAACTTCAGTTTACCTTCTCATCTGACAGGATGGCCCTCCCACAGCACTGCTCTGGAGTGTCATGTACCTTCAAGGGCACAAGCGATAGCATGAGCCACAACTCTCAGAAGAGGAAGAGCGATACACCAGAGCAGAGTAGGGATTGCTCTCCAAGCCACCTCCAAGCCACTCCCCATCCTGAGTTGGAAATATATCACCATTCTTTCATATCACTGGATCAAGATCCTGGCATTGCCTCTCTAAGTGCATTGTGGGTCAACCCACAGCAGGAGGTTTCCAGTGGTTCAAGAAGGCAGCTCATCCCACCTACTCAAGGGCAACTAGGGACAGGCAATAAATGCTCTGTGACCTGTTTGTATTCTCCATTTTAATTTTTTTAATTCACTCATGAGACTTTAGGGGTTGCTGGCTGGGTCATCATTTAGTTATCCATTACAACTCTTCTTAGGTAGTTTGTGGCTGTAAAGCACTTTGAAGAACTTGAAGGTGGTGGTG
Organism: Chiloscyllium plagiosum; assembly: GCF_037043375.1. NCBI lineage: Eukaryota > Metazoa > Chordata > Chondrichthyes > Orectolobiformes > Hemiscylliidae > Chiloscyllium > Chiloscyllium plagiosum. Next base: position 10,819,845 of record NW_028270164.1, read on the forward strand.
TTCCCATATATCTGCTGTCCTTACCATAAGACATAGGAGCAGAAATTAGGCCCAACGAGTCTGCTCCACCATTCAATCATGGCTGATAAGTTTGTCAACCCCATTCTCCTGCTTTCTCCCCGTAACCCTTGACCCCCTTCACAACCAAGAACCTCTCTCTCTCTCTGCCTTAAATATAATCAGTGACTTAGCCTCCACAGCCTTCTGTGGCAATGAATTACCCTGCTAGATGGAAGTAGTGACAGGTTTGGAAGGTGCTGTCTGAGGATCTTTGATAAATTTCTTCAGTGTAAAAATTGGAAGAGATTTCAGAGGTGAGGGACAGGGATGCGTTACAAGGCCAGAAAAGCAAATGGAGAAAATGCTTGAGGCACTCAGCTGATCAGTCAATATCTAGAGAGAGAACAATTTTAAACGTGGACCCTCGTTCACAATTTGATTTCTCAAAAAGGCTGCACACTGACAGCATTCCCTCAATTGTTCACTCCATCCGTGCTGACTGAGCTGCTGAGAACTTACAGCACTTTTTGTTTCATATTTTCAAAATCCTTTGCTCGGCATTTGTGTTGCACTAAGCTTGTACAGATGGATATATCAAGATTCATTGTGGATCTTGTAAAAAGCAAGAGGAATCTCTCACAGTGCCTTGGTCAACTAACATGCCTCAATCAACATCAGGGAACATTGAATGATGGTTTGTGGGATCTTGCTGTGTGCTGATTTGCATTTGTCCACGTAACAACATTATAACTATGTTTCAGAGGTGATTGATTGGCTGTGAAGTAGATGCAAAAGGCACTCTATACAAAGGCAACCCTTTCCTTGTTTACCACACTGGTTGTGTGTCTTTTTCGTTGAGTTGGTTTATTATTGTCACACGTACCTAGGTACAGTGAGGCATTATGTTTTGCTTGCAGAAGGGACAGATCATACCATACAAAGTGCTTTAGGGTAATAGAACAGAGCGAGGAATACAATGTTACAGCTGCAGAGAAGGTGCACAAAGAGTGAGGTCAGCATTAAACTTGAACTTTGAGATGTCCATTCTGAAGTCTAAAAACAGCAGAGAAGAAGCTGTTCTTGACTCTGTTGATTTGTGTGTTTAAGCTTTTCATCTTCTGCCTAATGGAAAAGGTTGAAAGAGATTATAACCAAGGTGGGAGGGTCTTTGATAGTGTTAGCTGTCTTTCTGAGGGAGAGGGAAGTGTAGATGGAGTCAAGGGTGGGCGGTTGGCTTGTGTGATGGACTGGGCAGTGTTCACAACTCACTGTAGTTTCTTACGGTCCTGGGCAGAGGACTTGCCACACCAAGCCATGATTCATCCAGATAGAATGGTGCATGGTGCATCTATGAAAATTGGTAAAGTCTTTATAGTCATACGGAATTTCCTTAGCCTCCTGAGGAAGTAGAGGTGTTATTGTGCTTTCTTGACCGTTGCATTAACGTGGGTGGACCAGGATAAATTGTTGGTGACCATCATTTCTAGGAACTTGATGCTGTCAACCCTCTCCATCTCAGGACCATTGAATAAGGTCTGCTGCAGAGAGTTCACAAAGAGTCGACATATATCGGCACTATCATTAGCTCAGGTATCTGTCATCCATTGGGCACAGCTTATTTCTTGTCATTTGTCTCACTGATTTATTTGATAACCTTGCAAAGAGGGTGGATTTTACTGAGAATAGTTCATCCATAACAAGTCACTTTTTGCCAAGATCAGTTTCATTGTGATTAATAACAGCGTGAAGCAAGCACTGCACATGCTACACAATAATATATTAAAGACAAATGGAGAAGCTAAAAATAAGCAGAGTAATGAGCCTGAACACAGGACGCAATGTGTAAGTATGTGGTTGTAAGCTGTAAAACCCTCAGAGTAAATGTCATCTTTAACCATCCTGGACAGAATTTCCCATGTGCAGCAAGTTTAAGTATTAACGACTAAAGCAAGCTGGTACCAGTGTTCCACGAAAGTATTCCCAGGTGGATTTGTCTCCTTGTCTCATTGCTATAACTCTCTGACCCATTTGCAATCTCTTCAATGGATTCTAGCTTCTTGTAAGTTGACCCTTCCTGGTCCACAGCATAATTAGTGCAGTCTCCATTTGAATTTTTTTAATTCATTCATGCGACGTAGGGGTCACTGGCTGGGTCAGCGTTTATTCCCTGTCCCTAGGTGCCCTTGAGGAGATGGTGGTGAGCTGCCTTCTTGAACCACAGCAGTCCCTGCTTTGGTCAAGTGTCTCGCTCTTCCTCTTCTGACAGTTGTGGCTCAGTTGCTATCGCGTGTGCACTTGAAGGTACATGACACTCCAGCGCAGTACTGTGGGAGGGCCACCCTGTCAGGTGAGGAGTTTTTCTGAAGTGTCGTCTCGATTCTCATTTGGGAGTAAAAGAGTTCCATGGCAATATTTTGAAAATAACTAATCTTAGTCAATATTTAACCCTCAATCAATATCACCAAAATAAAATCAGCTAGTCGTTTATCCAAGTGGGATCTTACTGTGTGCAAACTAGCTGCCACTTCTCCAGTAGTTGACTGGCTGTAAAGCACTTTGAGACATCCAGGAATAAATAAATCTGGCTACAGTTGTACAACTACTGCCCGTTTCACCCTTTCCAATTCCTCCATAACCCAGCCATCCAATCACCCAGTACCAATTACCTGATCTACATTGCTACCAGTCCAGCAACGTTTCCATTTCAAAATTCTGATCGCCGTTTTCAAATCCCTCCAAGACGTCTCCCTCCCTATCTCAACGAACAACTCCAGCCCCACAACCCTCAATTACTAGGGGTCACGATTTCTAGGTGAGAGGGGTAAAGTTGAAGGGAGATATGCATGGAAAGTTCTTCCTGCAGAGGGTGGTGAGTACCTGGAACACATTGCCAGCGGAGGTAGTAGGAGCAGTAACGATAGCATCATTTAAGATGTATCTAGACAGATTCATGAATGGGCAGGGAGCAGAGGGATATAGATCCTTAGAAAATAGGCAAGTGTTTGGGTAGAGGATCTGGATCGGTGCAGGCTTGAAGGGCCAAACAGCCTATTCCTGTAATGTAATTTTCTCCGTTCTTTGTACAACTCTGTGTTTCTCTAAGTCTGTTGTCTTGTGCATCTCTCCGCTGCTGGCCTCCAGTCCCTGGACCATAAATTGTGGATATTCCTCCTTAACACTCTTAACCACTCTGTCATCCTGTTATCCTTTAAAACACTTCTTGACATAGGACTTCTGCCCAAGCTTTCGATCACGTCCTGACACCTCCTTGCAATCAATATTTATGACCCATTCCTAATTATTGGGCCACCTTTAGCAGTGCATGTGGCATAGACGCACATTGCTGTTAGAGAGACAGTTGTAGGATATTGACGTGGTGACAGTGAAGAAATGACAATATGAATGTCAGTGGGGTGTTGTTCAGAGGTGTAGAACCACTGAACGTCAAAGCGAGGTTTTGTTGTGGCTTTGGTGTCAAGCCCTGATTGGACTGTGAACTGCCTTGGGACATTTCACTACATTAGAGGTGCTATATAAATGCAAAGTATAGTTGTTGCTGAGACATAGTGGGAGTTGGCAGCGCCACACATAAAATGCATTAACCTGCTCATGTCACTGCTGTGACCTTTTAGAATTGGCTTGTCTGAAACCGATTTTGCCTGAAAATCCCTCCTGGATGTCGGCACATGCTACAATAAGACACAATCATTTATTTGCCTCTGTGTTTCTATGCCATTCTTTTCCATTTATTGATGGCCTTTTGACCGACCCTCAGGAACCCTTTCATGATTCTCACATAGCATTTTGCCCCAAAGTAATAGGGAGACACCAGGACAATTTCCCAACTATGTAGTTGAGTAAAATACAAATCAGTAATGTCAGGATTGTCACTTGCAAAAATGACAAACGGAATTGGAGCAGGCAATGAAAATGTAGACAGCATCAGAATTAAAAGCTGTGTAAGAGGTTAATGGATTATAAATGCGGCTGTGTGTGTCCAAATATTAGCAAATCCATTGCACTGCTGAAAATATTCATGCAACTCTCAAGAATCTCCACATAATATTGAGCATGTCCCCCATCTCCCGACCACAAATACTCATACACTCTGAGGGATGTATTATTTGCAAAAACTATTCAAATTAAACTGTGCTACTGTGGCAAGGAGCATCAACAAATATTGAATATACAGAGACTTGAATTTGCAAGTCCTATCCCTCTCTCTCTGAATCCTCTAACAGGTCCTCGAGGGAAAACCTCACTTTGAAAACCTGGATTCGAAGCAATAATGAGTTGAGACGCTGCTGGGGAGCTTGGGGGTTGGTGCTGGTGGGTGGTAGGGAATTAAAAGAACAACACCATTTTTCACGAAATGAAATCTCTGGCCCCGTTCCAGATTCTGCAGGTTTTGGTCTGGGAATAAGTAAGCAAGTGTCACAAAGAGAAATGCAGCGAATTAAAAGCAGGACACGCAGGTTAGATTAGATAAACTATCAAAATCAACACGGTATGGAATGACTTTGCTGCAATTCTGGTTAATATCTTTCAAAGGTCCGTGGGCTATGACAGAGAGGAGCAAATATTATCCAAAATATCTAGAAGGAGGCATTTACTTGCATGATATGCAAATCAGTTAGTTTAATAATAATGCAAGCTTTCAAGAGCCTTTTGGAGGTCAGCATCGCTGTTTAATTACCTTCTAAAGGGCATCAATCGAGAGTATTACTTATTTTAACTGCTCCCTAATCTATCACGTCTAACCCTGCTGCCCTGATTTTTTAATTCGCTGCATTTCTCACCCACTTACTGGCTGCAGTGTGAAATAGTTCTCAAGCCAATTCTGCAGAATTTTTAATTTGGCCATAGATTTCACTTGCACCAATTAATTTCATTGTTCATTCTCTCTCCTCCTCCTCTCCTTCCAACTTCCAGCCAAGTAAAACTTCTACCAAACGTACAGACATTTTCTTTTCCATTTTTAAATGGTCACCCAGGCTGCTGTTACTTAACATTGCAAGATGTGAAACTGTTGGGTGACTTGCGTCGATTGAGCACAGAAGTGGGTTTGAACCACCCGCAGTAGGCAATACTGGTGTCAAAGCAAAGAAGGAGTGTGGGTGCTGAAAAAGCACAGCAGATCAGGCAGCATCCGAGGATCAGGAGAATCGATGTTTTGGGCACAAGCCGTTCATCACGAATGATGACGATGACTCCTGATGAAGGACTTATGCCTGAAACATCGATTCTCCTGCTCCTCGGATGCTGCCTGACCTGCTGTGCTTTTCCAGCACCACACTCTCGACTCTGATCTCCAGCATCTGCAGTCCTCACTTTCTACAAAGCAACGAGAGGCAAGTGGGATGGTCCTAGAGTAATAAAAGGGTCTCACATGTCTGAGAATGCTTTCACCTCGAGGAATTGAGGCAAGAAAATAATTCTTCCTCCTGTACTTTTCAGGTAGTTGTGGAATTAGCTGGTACATTCATGGCTGAATCCAGTATAGAAACAGGCTATTTGGTCTGTCAAACAGGCCCAACTCCTGTCTTTCCCTCCAGTGGGACCTTTCTGGAACTGCATCTGTGCATAAGGGCAAATTGTCAATGGTCACGCACTCTTCACCAGCAAGCCACTGATGCTCAGTGCTGTCCTGTTGTCCAGAATGGGACACATGTAGACAAGGCAAGAAGGCCCATTAGCCAAACATCCCTCCAGGCCTGCAACATCGACCTGTGATGCTGTTTGTGTTTTTCTATGTTTTATCCAAAGTGACATATAATGCAGAAGGCCAGATTCTTTTTAGTCAGATATCTTGAAATTTGTTTACAACTCTATTTGTGAGTTTCTGATATCACAGACTTACACACATAGTCGAGGTTCTCTGCTTACTGATGTTACTGTACATTGCACAGACATAATTGACCTACTACGCTGATACCATTACACAGACAAAGTGACTGAAGGTGAGGCGGGTACTTTAATACTAGAATGTTACATGTCATGAAGCTGTACAACTGTCTTAAAGATATTGGCCTTGAAGTAATGCAATAAAACAACACTATGGTTGCTTGAACAGCACTGTAGATGAAAATTGATCACACAGTCTGCACAGAGAATGGCTGCACAGCCTTTTCTCATTCTAGATTTCCTTATGCATTTATTCAAATGACTGTCCTCGTATTTCCTGATTACAGAAACAAGCTATTGGAGCAAGCGCCAATTCTGCGTGTTCTCTCCTTGACTCTAGAGAAACTGATTTGAGACTATCGAGATTGATTTCCATTTTTGTCACACTTCTGCCAAGTTCTTGGATCCTACTGGAGTTCACTCCCAGGTAAGGTTCGAAATAAACATCTCAGAATCATAGCTTTAAAACCATTCATCACATTAAACAAAAACCTGAACCAGAAACCTTGAGGTGCTCGAACTAGCAATCAGAACTGACATTTGCTCCCTTCCCCAAGATGGAGTCAAGCTTCGAGGACGGCACGGTGGCTCAGTGGTTAGTACTACTGCCTCACAGCGCCAGGGTCCCAGGTTCAATTCCAGCCTCGGGCGACCGTCTGTGAGGAGTTTGCACATTCTCCCCATGTCTGTGTGGGTTTGTTCCGGGTGCTCCGGTTTCCTCCCACAATCCAAAGATGTGCAGGTCATGTGAATTGGCCATGCTAAATTTCCCATAGTGTTAGGTGCATTAGTCAGGTTAGAGGAATGGGTCTGGGTGGGTTAGTCTTCAGAGGGTCATTGTGGACTTGTTGGGCTGAAGGGCCTGTTTCCGTACTGTAGAGAATCTATTCTTTCCAGTGAACCGGTTATGTACCGGTTAAAAATTCCATTGTGGAGATATGAATAAACCTTAAACTATCATCACAAACCCTTGCTCAGCATTATGCATCCAGCCATGCTACTATCTACATCCAGCAATGAGCAATAGGCAGAAGATCAAATTAATAGTCCATGATATTGCACCGGATATTAATAGAACTATCACAGAGGAATGGGGCGGAGGGTAATTGCCATAGAAGCTTCCCGAGCACTGCTTTGGAATCATAGCTCAGTCCAAGTGGATGGAGTGAAGGACCCAAAATCTCGTCATATTCATGATTCATAAAGTCCTAGCTTCAAGACTATTGAGAAACAGGAAAAGGCATGGACCATTTGACCTGTTGAACCTGCTGCATCTCCCAATAAGATGACTGTCCAATCAAACTTTGGCTTCCACTCCACTTTCCTCCCAGTTCTGCACAGCCCTTGACTTGCAGAGATTTGTGAACAAAATCTGCATGTCCCTCCTGTGTGCTGCATTGAGGGAATGTTGTGCCATCTTTCAGAGGAAACATTAAGCTGAGATTTGCCCGGTCAGTTGGATATAAAAGTACTCTATGGTATTATTTTAATGAAAAGAAGATGAGCTCTGTACAGAGTGACCAATGCTTAGTGCTCACCACATCGCGAAAGAGATAATCCACTGATCATGGAGAATGTCTGGGAATTTTCTCCCCCAGAGAGTTGTGGAGGCTAGATCAATGAAAGTTGTTAAAGATTAGGTAGAGATATTTTTGAGTCACCTGAGAGTTTAGGTCTGTAATGAGCTGGCAGTAAAAGAGGAGTTAAGACTTGGGGCAGATCAGTCATTACCTTGCTGAATGGCAAGGCAAGCTTGAGGGGCCGAATAGCCTTCAGCCCCTGCTGTAATGCAACGGTTGTGTTCCTCTGCAACCTCGAGCTGTAGAAAATCACGTGATGGAAAACCGCTGTAGAAGATCGCTAATAGAATATCGCTATACCCATTCAGTAGAAAGCTCACATTATCCAAACAACATCCACAATTTGTCAATTGCATCATAGCCAATTTGTGCCGACAAAGTGTGCGTTACAGCAGAATAACCTGTACTCCTGCTCGGATTTATTATTCTCTTATGTTCACTGTAACTTTTTTCTGGGATCTTGCTGTGTACTGATTTTCTGTCATGTTTCACATCTTAGAATGATGTCTACCTCATTGGCTGTGAAGCTCCTGAGGTAGTAAAAGGCGTTACATTAATATAAGTCCTCCTTTCTTTCAAAAGCCAGTATTTGAATAAGCAGCTTATGCAGGTCGATGCAAGGAATAATAGTTTCTTCTGCAGAGTACAAAGTCTTCCACAGGGACAGTGTGAAGATTGTCTTTTAAATCACTGCACGGAAACACAAAAACAAACAGTAGCTTGTCAAATGAAACCGTTTACAAATTTCCATTTATTTCTCAACAGGCAGAGGTTACCCAACTCCCAGATCATCAGGTCAATGGCATCAAAGAAAAAGCTCAGAGAGGAAAAATTATTTGCATATAGGCAATCAGGGTACCTGAATTCCTCATGAAGAGATCATCCCTTAGTGCAAATCCCAGCGTATCTGTGGTAATGAAAATATCATGAGATAACTGGTCCTTAATGAGCTGTGCTTTGCAGAACAGCTGTAAATCCAAGTGGCCAGTGCAGTAGGAAGTGCAAAGCTATTCTCAATGTGTTGTGGGCAATTAAAGAGGCTGCTCCCTATTCAATTAATTTACTGGCATGGGGAAATGAGAGTAATCAAGGATATAAACTGTATCCTGCCTTGTATAGTTTTTTTTCATATCACCTTCCCTACTCTTGAAGGTACTAACTCTCAGTGGGATTATCAGAGAGAAAGCCACCTTGTCCCTTTTTGGGAATGTAAGCCGGGATGTTTGAGACCTGTCAATCCTGACCCTATTCTCACACAATGTTCAGTGATGTGGGGGTTTCTAGAACGAGGCAATGAACAATGAAAAGGGGTAGGAATTCTTGCTGATCTTTTCTTTCACATGGGGCTGAAGGTTCAACCTCGGCAGTGCAAATAAAGTCATAGAGATGTACAGCATGGAAACAGACCCTCCGGACCAACTCATCCATACCGACCAGATATCCCAACCCAATCTAGTCCCACCTGCCAGCACCCGGCCCATATCACTCTAAACCCTTCCTATTCATATACCCATCCAGATGCCTTTTAAATGTTGTATTTGTACCAGCCTCCACCACTTCCTCTGGCAGCTCTTTCCATACACGTACCACCCTCTGCGTGAAAACATTGCCCCTTAGGTTCCTTTTATATCTTTCCCCTCTCACCCTAAACCTATGCCCTCGAGTTCTGGACTCCCCCACACCAGGGAAAAGACTTTGTCTATTTACCCTATCTATGCCCCTCATAATGTTATAAACCTCTATAAGGTCACCCTCAGCCTCCGACGCTCCAGGGAAAACAGCCCCAGCCTGTTAAGTCTCTCCCTATAGCTCAAATCCTCCAGCACTGGCAACATCCTTGTAAATCTTTTCTGAACCCTTTCAAGTTTTAGAACATCCTTCCTATACAAACGCCTTCTTCACTATCCTACCTATCTGCGACCCTACTTTCAAGGAGCTATGATCCTGCACTCCAAGTTCTCTTTGTTCAGCAACACTCCCTAAGACCTTACCATTAAGTGTATAAATCGTGCTATGATTTGCTTTCCCAAAATGCAGCACTTTGCATTTATCTAAATTAAACTCCACCTGCCACTTCTCAGCCCATTGGCCCATCTGGTCAAGGTCCCATTGTAATCTGAGATAACCTTCTTCGCTGTCCACTACACCTCCAATATTGGTGTCATCTGCAAACTTACTAACTATACCTCTTATGCTCACATCCAAATCATTTATATAAATGACAAAAGGTAGCGGTCCCGATCCTTGTGACATTGCCCAAGTCAGCACAGCCCAGGTATTGAAGCTAATTCCCTCGCCTTGTCCCAGTCAGGCCGAAGGACAGACCATCTGTCCTGTTGATGGGAAGGCAGTCGGTGAATGAAATAGAGATATTCCAGCATGGGAATAGAGCAGGATGGAGGTATTGATGTAAGAACTAACCTATCACAGGGGTCCAATCATGTGGAGGTAAGTCTGGAGGAGCAGGGGAAGTACAACTCCTTCTCTTGGCCCGCAAACAGTGCGACAAAGGATCTTTTCTGATGAATCCATCTCTTCACACATTCTTACAGAACCCATTTGAGAGGCTGTTGGACACACAATTGGCAGCTTCTGAGACTGATGATGGTTAGTCTTTGAGCTTGAACCAACAAAAAGACTTCAATGTAGCAGCAGTTTAGACCAATCAAGGAAACACTAATTTGAAGGAGAAGACTCCAGGAGTAGGCTGGTCACAGCTTTCTGAAAAGGAAGTCAAGAAAATTGAATTCTCACTCTCCTTTCTGCCTGTACTACTTTCTGTTCAAGGGAGGAATGTAATAGATGAGAAAAGGATAAAGAGCATTCTGCAAAAGGCAAAGATGAACACAATAGTCTTTATTATCACGCGCAATCAATGGGTGCAGTGAAAACTTTGTAATGTCGCCTCTCGGCACCATTTTAGGTACAGAGTACCTAGGTACAGATATTGTAACTGGTGTTACAGAGTAAGAAAAATATAGGTAAGCATGGGAATAGAGTTTAGAAAGTCTCGAACAATAATGAAAGATTTCCAGAATGTGTCTGTGCCCATCGGACTCGGAACACGAAGTAACGCCACCACCACGCATCGGCTCACATTCAGACCCACTCCGCAGATGCTCCAGCACACGGCCTCAGTCCATCCTGACCCTGCTGCCGTCACTCTGGGTCTCAGAGCACCATTCGGCCCCAGTCCGTGCTGACCCTGCTGCCGTCACTCTGGGACTCAGTCCGCCATTCGGCCCCAGTCCGTGCTCACCCTGCTGCTGTCACTCTGGGACTCAGTCCGCCATTCGGCCCCAGTCCATGCTGACCCTACTGCCGTCACTATGGGATTCAGTCCGCCATTCGGCCCCAGTCCATGCTGACCCTGCTGCCGTCACTCTGGGACTCAGTCCACCATTCGGCCCCAGTCCATGCTGACCCTGCTGCCATCACTCTGGGACTCAGTCCACCATTCGGCCCCAGGCCGTGCTGACCCTGCTGCCATCACTCTGGGACTCAATCCCTCATTCAGCCCCAGTCCGTGCTGACCCTGCTGCCATCACTGATGGTCTCAGCGTGCCATTCGGCCCCAGTCCGTGCTGACCCTGCTGCCGTCACAATGGGATTCAGTCCGCCATTCAGCCCCAGTCCATGCTGACCCTGCTGCCATCACTCTGGGACTCAGTCCGTCATTCGGCCCCAGTCCATGCTGACCCTGCTGCCGTCACTCTGGGACTCAGTCTGCCATTCGGTCCCAGTACATGCTGACCCTGCTGCCGTTACTCTGGGACTCAGTCTGCCATTCTGTCCCAGTCCATGCTGACCCTGCTGCCATCACTCTGGGACTCAGTCCGTCATTCGGCCCCAGTCCATGCTCACCCTGTTGCCATCACTCTGGGACTCAGTCTGCCATTTGGCCCCAGTCCATGCTGACCCTGCTGCCATCAGTCTGGGACTCAGTCCGCCATTCAGCCCGTGCTCGCTCTGTGGCTGCTGCACTAACTCAGTCTGCATTCTCAGCGTCTGCCTGGGTCCTGGTCATGACTTGTCTCCCTCAACTCCATTGTCCAGTTAAAAGTCGGGTCAGTGGGAGAAAAGAATACTGCAAAGAGGAGGAAAAAAAGGAGAAGGAGAAGGAACTGGCAAGCAGAGGAGCTCCAACTGGTGTGTCTTACTCTGCCACCAGCTTGTCTTGTCTGGACTGGAAACGTTAGTTTGCTCTCTCCACAGATGCTGTCTGACCAGTTGTGTTTTATGCTCCAACTGATGTATTTTTCTGCTGGTAGAATATCACTTCAACACTTGCACCTTGAGGCACCAATGTGCAGCCAAGGCATCTCAGGATCTCCATGAGAATGTAGGACTCTATCATCTGAATAACAGAATAAATGTCCGTATAGGACCAACAGGAAACTCCTGTGTAGTTTTTTTCTTTTTTCCTTCCCCCCACACTACCACCTAAGTGCGGTAGTGCTTATTTTTTTTTCCCCAGCACCCATGGTGTGTGTGTGTGCAGGTGTGATACACAGTGAAAGACACAAAGTGCACGAATCTTTATTCAAATTCCACCACCAGGAAGATAGGAAAACACCCGAGTGGCCAGTGACAAACACTGCCCTTCACAAAAGGGCAATGCTGTGTGATCAAAACAGTGAAGGGGAGGGCAGGGATTAAATCAAAATCGAGTTGGAGGGAGAAATGATGCCCTCCACTCCCTGCGGCGCCCACCTCTCCCTGAACAACTCCAGGGTGTTGGTGGACACCGCGTGCTCCTTCTCCAAGGACACCCGGGCTCTAACGTAACCGCAGAAGAGGGGCAGGCAGTCGGCCCTAAACACCCCCTCCACGGCCCGCTGCCTCGACACTCCTGTGTGGTATTCTGATTTTCAAAGCCACTTGAAAGAATAACTTCCTTCTGCAGGCAATCTCAGGCCTTAACAAGGGACTAAAGATACTTATTCACTATGTTTTGGAGTTGTGAATATCTCTGCAACAAAAAAGTTTTCTATCCTGCATTTCTCCACTGTGTCACTTGGGTGGAAGTGCCAGTTGTGTGAGTGCAAGAACTTTGGAATTCTTCTGCAAGCTTCTCATTTTAGGCTTGACTGTGCTGTTTAACTGCTAACAGCTGAATATTTGACTTGGGAATCGCACTGACATAATTATATGTACTAATTCTATCTTTTCCCTCCCCCACACTACCACCTAACTGCGGTAGTGGTTATATTTTTCCCAGCACCCATGTTGTGTGTGTGCAGTCTGTACTAATTCTATTGAGTTCTCGCTGCTCCAGTTTGCTCCAAAGATGTGCAGGTCAGGTGAATTGGCCGTGCTAAATTGTCCATAGTGTTAGGTGCATTAGTCAGGGGTAAATACAGGTTAGGGGGTTGGGTCTGGGTGGGTCACTCATCGGAGGGTCGGTGTGGACTTGTTGGGCCAAAGGGCCTGTTTCCATACTGTAGGGAATTTAAGCCAATCTAATTTAACTTTAAACTTTTCAAAGGAATTCCATGTTTCCATGAGCTTGATAATCTGGTTTCATAGGCTTTGTTTGAACTAACTCTTTCGTGTTTTCTTGCCTTGCTGATGAGTTTCTCTTCCAGCCTCCAGCTACCATCAATACAACAGTTTGTGCATGTTTATGGTCCACTTGGATTGAAAGAACTTTCTCTTTGGCTTGACCTTATTAGTTATTATTGTATTCATTCTGATGGGCCTTTTCTGAGGGTTGAAATATTTCACCGAGCATGTCACGCTCATGTTAATGTTCTCTGTACGTGATGGCAAAGAATTATTCAGTACAATTCACTTCTGCCTGTGGTGCTGTGGAACCATCCGCTCTGCCTGAAACTTCAATCGTATTAAATTTATTTTGAAATCTGATACCACCTCCTTGCACAACTGAAGATCTTGATTCTGTGGCCACTTGACTGGCTGTGGAAACCTGTGAGTTTTAATTTTCTTTCATTTTGGATTGAATCTTGCTTCCTGGCAGTGATCTGACTAACCCCTCTGGGAGGGACTGTCAGTGCAGTTTGCTGTTCCTGCATCTTCTGGGCAGGCTCTATGCAATTAGTAGATGACTTTGCTTCTTCTTTATCTTGTTCAAGACAGAACTGATTCTCCTTAAAAGAGACAACTGGGTTTCCAGGAACAGTGTCCCCAGTGCGTTAGCTTAGGAATGTCCAGAGTTTGACATTTGAGTAAATGAAGGGTTTGTGTGCTGCTTTCCTTCTCTGTAATTACAATCTGAAAGAGCAAACCACTGCCTGGAATGCTCTCTGGTGGCTCAATATTGCCTTCTTTGGCACTTCCTTGAATGCATTGCTTCCAGTTTCTGGCTTGACAGAGATGGGAGGGCCCATGTAATCTTAGGACTGATGTATTTTCAGTGTCTTGTAACTGATAGATACCTAAAGCTTGACAAGCAGTCATGCTTAATAAAGCATCATAATGATTAAGAATTATCGAGACTGATTACTAAACTTAGTGGTCTCAGACTAAGCCCCACTCTCTGCAACTGGATCCTCAGTTTCCTGACCCACAGGCCACAATCAGTGAAGATTGGGGACAATAATTCATCCTCACTAACACTCAACACTGGAGCCCTCTCCTGTACTCACTGTATATCCGTGACTGCGTCGCCAAATACTGGACTATTGCCATTTACAAGTTCGCTGATGACACCACAATAGTCAGTCGAATTTCAGATGGCGATGAAACAGACTACAGACAGGAGGTGGAAGATCTGGAAAAATGGTGCACTGAGAACAACCGAGCTCTCAATGCTGGCAAAACCAAGGAACTCATTATTGACTTTCGGCGGGATATTACTCATGCCCCTCTACACATTAACAGTGCAGAGGTGGAACGAATGGAGAGGGTCAAGCTCCTGGGAGTGGTCATCCACAATAAGCTTTCTTGGACCCTTCACACGGATGCACTGGTTACAATGGCCCAACAACGTCGCTTCTTCCTCAGGCAGCTGAGGAAATTTGGCATAACGGTGAATACCTTACCAACTTTTATAGGTGCGCCATCGAGAGCATTCTGTCTGGATGTATCACTACCTGGTATGGGAACTGTACCTGTACCATTCAAGATTGAAGACAATTACAGAGAGTGGTGAACTCGGCCTGGACAATCACAAAGGCCAACCTCCCATCTATTGAATCCATCTCCCCCAGGCCCGCTGTCAAGGAAAGGCCGCCAGTATTCTCAAAGATCCATTCCACCCTGGCAATGTTCCTCTACAAACTCTACCATCGGGGAGAAGTTACAGAAGCCTGAACACACGCATCAGCTGGTTTCAAAACAGTTTCTACCCTATTGTTGTTAGAATACTGAATGGATTCACAAACTCTTAACATTCGCCTGGACCTGTGCCTTTAACTGCACACTGTGCCTTCGCATTCTCTTACCACTTGCTTCTCCCCTTCTCTGGATGGGTATATGAATCGGAAGAGTTTAGAGGGATATGGGCCAAGTGCTGGCAAATGGGACTAGATTAGGTTAGGATATCTGGTCGGCATGGACGAGTTGGACCGAAGGGCTTATTTCCGTGCTGTACATCTCTATGAACTCTATAACTTAACTAGGAGGGATCCAAGCAAGTCATTTTTAAAAAAAATTGCAAACAACAAGAGAAAAACCACGGTAGAGCTACAGCAGTAGCATATATAATTAAACACAGACTACAGTAATCTGTGAGGAGTCCCATTAGCGTGGAAGGTCAAATGACAGGATGAGCTCTTCCTGGAAGATGTGACCTTTCCCCAATAAAAATTCAACTTCCTTTAAAGTACAGACCTTCAGGATGAATCTTGGCACACAGAAATTTGGGTAATTGGAAACTAACCTGGTTTTAAATTGGAGACTGGAGAAAATGTATTAATCCTTTCAGATGCTACTCAATGGTTAAGGCCAGGAATCATCAGACCATTCTCCAAACATTGGTGCATTCAGAGTAAGAGCCAAACGTGCGCTACACTTTGCTACAATGGAAAAGTGACTACAGAGAGCATATATGTACAGTAATTGAATTGAATTTATTGTCACATGTACTGAGGCACAGTGAAAGGCTTTGTCTTATGAGCAATACAGGCAGATCACAGAGTTAAGTAGCATAGATGGTATGACAGAGTTTCCTTCACACATACTCAGTAGTAATGGCCAGAGTAGAGATACAACTCCCCTTACTCAATAATGATGCTGATAGGGAGAGGTGAAGGGAAGAGGAAGTGGGCCGTGGTGGTCACAAGCAGATACATTAGGCTGTGCTTCGATTCAATGTCACCCTGTGCAAGGCAATCCAACATATGCAACGAATGCACTATTGTATTTCAAACCATTTCAAATCACTTTGAGATTATAAACGCAGCCGGCACTCCTTCCATTCCCCACTAGTGTCCAGCGCTGCAGCTTCCTGTCCCATAACAATCCCAGTGTATCCTGTGCTGAGTGTTAAGGCTAATATTCCCTCGAAGCAGCATCTCTGTGCATGTGCACAGACACTCCAAGATTCCTCATATAGTGATCAACATTGGCACAATGACTGAGGCATTGACTTCCAGGGTGTGTGTGTGTGTGTGTGTGTGTGTGTGTGTGTGTGTGTGTGTGTGTGTGTGTGTGTGTGTGTGTGTGTGTGTGTGTGTGTGTGTGTGTGTGTGTGTGTGTGTGTGTGTGTGTGTGTGTGTGTGTGTAACATGTGCAGCATTGCATTGGACCCTTCCTAGTGGTCCCCAGATATCCAGATGCATCACAAACTCAGTTTGCAGGTGATGTTGTCGCAATGACAATGGGGCTTTACTCCCCTCCAACCCTTCCAGATATACCAAAAAAACTATATTTGGGATGAAAGGAGCAGGCACAGGCTTTTCGCCCCTCTCCATCATTCAGTGAGATCTCACATGATCTGATTGTGGTCTCAACTCCACTTGGTGTCTGAACCCCACAAATTTTTAAATTCCACCAGCTGCAATGGTGAGACTCCAAGGTGATGCCCCTTTAAGATCTGTAGATCAATCAATAATTTTGACACCAGGGAAAGACTTGCATAGTTATGGGGCATTTCATGACCTCTGGACCTCCCAAATCATGTAACAGCCATTGAAACACAGTTACTACTGTAATGTAAGAAACGAAGCAACCAATTTATACACAGCAAGGTGACACAGATGATCTGTCCTTTGTAGTTAGACAATGAATGTGGAACATCAGACAGAATGTGCCTGAACTTTGTTGACAATAAAAGAGATTTCCTGAGCACTTCTGGAATACTGTGTCCAGTTCTGTTCGCCCTGTTATAGGCAGGATATTATTAAGCTGAAGAGAGTTCAGAAGAGATTTACCAGGATGTTGCTGGGAATGGAGGAGTTGAGTTATAAGGAGAGGCTGGATAGGCTGGGACTTGTTTCACTGGAGCGTAGGAGGTTGAGGGGTGACCTCATAGAGGTTTATAAAATGATGACGGGCATAGATTAGGGGAATGGCAGGTGTTTCTTCCCTAGGGTGAGGTATTTCAAGACTTTGGGGTATATTTTCAAGGTGAGAGGAGAATTATTTTAAAAAAGACATGAGGGGCAATTTTTCTTATATGAGAGTGGTTCATGTGTGAATTGAGTGTCTAGAGGAAGCAGTGGATGTAGGTACAGTTACAATGTTTAAAAGACATTTGGATAAGTACGTGAATAAGAAATGTTTGGAGGGATATGGGCCAAGTGCAGGCAAATGGAACTAGATTAGTTTGGAAATATGGTCTGCATGGTCTAATTGTGCCAAAGGGTCTGTTTCTGTGCTGTATGACTCCATGACTATGACTCTATGAAAGATGGGTAAAAACGATTCATATTTGTATAGCATCATTCAAGATGTTCCAAATTGCTTGACAACCAATGTTCTTTTTGAAGCACAGTCACTATTGTAGGAAAGGTGGTGGCCAACTTGTGCATAGCAAGCTCCAACAAGCACCAACATTTTTATGACCAGATAACCCATTCATTGCAATGTTGATTGAGAGATATCTATTGGCTAGGACACCAGAGATAATTCTTGTGCCCTTCTTTAAAATGGTGCCGGGGAGCATTTAAAATCAACTCGACAGGCCTCAGTTTGAAATCTAATCTGAAAAGAAGCACTCCCAACAGTGTTGCACTGCCTCAGTGCTGCACAGGTATTTCAGTCTAGATTTTTGAACTCAAACCTGTGGAGTAGGACATCTGTCCACATGGGAGGATCTAGCACTGGGGAACACCATTTCAAGATAAGGTGTTGCCTGCTTAAAATGGGGATGAGGAGAAATTTCATCTTAGCGAGGGTCGATGCTGTTTGGAATTCATTCCCCCAGTGAGGACTGGAGGCTGATCATTGAATACATTCAAGGCTGAGATGGACAGGTTTTTGATTGACAAGGGCATAAAGAGTTGTGGGGTCGAGGCTGGAAATTAGAGTTAAGGCAACATCAGATCAGTCAAGTGCAAAGGCAAAATGTGGCAGATGCTGGAAATCTGAAACAAACACAAAGAATATTGGAGAAACTCAGCAGATCTGGCAGCAACAGTGGGAAGAGTCATGCCAGACTTGAAATATTAAGTCTGTTTCTCTCTCCACAGATGCTGCCAGGCCTGCTAAGTTTCTCCAGCATCCTCTATGTATATTTCAGATCATCCATGATCCTACTGACTGGCAGCACAGGCTCAGGGAGCTGAATGACCACCTCCTGCTCCAATGTGTTATGTTTTTGCATCCCACTTGAGAGGGCACAAGATTAGTTGAGGGTGCTTGAGACTAAGTATTGGCTAAAGAAGGACCATCAGTTAGTATATTTGAACTTCCCTTTGTTTGTACTGGTTATATTTGTTGTAATGGGCACTACGATAGGGTCCCTACCCTCTGCACATGAACCAACATTTTCCGAGCTACCTTCAGTGCCAAGGAAGGGTTACCGGACCCAAAATATTAAGTTTGGTTTCTCTCCACAGATGCTGCCAGACCTGCTGAGCTTTTCCTGCGACTTTTTTTGTTTCCAAAAAGAGACAATCTAATCACCACCCCTTGACATTCAATGGTGTTACCAACACCGAGTCATGGAGTCATGGAAATGTACAGCATGGAAACATCCCACCTCAGGGAAAAGACTTTGTCTCCCCTTTCAACATCTTTGGGGTTACCATTGACCAGAAACTTAACTAGACTCACCACAGTGGCTACAAGAGCAGGTCAGAGGTTAGGATTACTTCGTTAGGCAGTGAATAAATAATCTCATGCCTCCCCAAAGCATGCCCATCATCAACAAGGCACAAGTCAGGAGTAGATGGAATACTCCTCGCTTGCCTGGATAGACACAGCTCCAACAATACTCAAGAAGTTTGACACCATCCAGGTCAAAGCAGCCTGCTTGATTGACACCACATCCACAAGCATCCACCCTCTGCACCACTGATGCTCAGTAGCAGCAGTGTGTACTACCCACAAGATGTACTGCAGAAATTCATCAAAGGTCCTCAGCACAGCACCTTCCAAACCCAAAACCACTTCCACCTAGAAGGGCGAAGGCAGCAGATCTATGGGAACAGCATAATCTGCAAGCTCCACTCCAAGCCACTCACCATCCTGACTTGGAAATATATTACTATTCCTTCACTGTTGTTGGATCAAAATCCTGGGATTCCCTTGCTAAGGGCATTTGTGGGTCAGCTCACAGCACATAGACTGCAGTGGTTCAAGAAGGCAGCTCACCAGCACCTTCTCAAGGGGAAAATAGGGACAGGCAATAAAATGCTGGCCCACCCATTGGTGCTTACCACCCGCAAGTGACTAAGTTTTAACAAGTCATTCTGAACATTTGAAGAATGGTCTATTTGGGCTAGGTAAGGGAAGAAGGAACATTGGAAACTGTACCTTAGGTAGTTGCAGATTGTAAAGATATACAGTTGTAGCTTCTCTTCTGAACACTGAGATTTACTGTACTTGCTATATTGCATGTCTCCAACTCCTCAGGAGTATCTCTTTGATGAATCTGTACCTCACGATTGACAAGAACATAAGTGAATGTGGATAGGAAATGAAACCCTTACAGGATAAAAGGGTAGACTGAATATGTATTCTTCTATTTTAATGGCACAAAAATCAGGTTTGAAGTAATTATAGTACGTGGCAATGTGAAAACTATGTGATACCTCTCTCATATTCAGAAACAATCACTGGGCTCTAATCTCAGATGATGACAAGAATTGATGGAATTTAAACATCGAAGGGCAGAGAAGTCCATTGTAGTAGCAATGACTGCATAGTTATGATCTGGTTTAAGGTGGGTGAATCGGAAAATCAAAATGAAGCCTCCTTTATAACTACATTGGGTAGATATTGAGCTTAGCTTGCAGGACTTGTTCCATTGATGATTCTAAGAATTGGACAATGATAGAACACAGAAGATGACCGCTCAGCCCCTTGTGTCAATGCTGACCCGTTGGTACAGCTACCCAGTGTCACTCCCCTATGCTTTCTCCATCAACCCATAATTAACTTTTCACCTTCAAGTGCTGATACAATCCTCTTTTGAATATTAACTACTTAATTTGTTTCCAGCTACTTTTCAGGACCCTTTGCTGCAGAAACTAACATCTTCACGCTTCTAGAAATGAGTTACTCCCTGCTGTCTGATGGTGCTGTCGGATTGGCTGAAGGATGTCTGGTTTGAGAGATTTGCTGTGAGGGGTTTAGAGGGTGGCCAGACAACCCAGTAGTGGAAAGGGTAGACCATGTTGTTAGATTGATATTGGCCTCCCACACCCACCAGGGAGGGATGGAGTGACTTGAATTTATTGATGGGCAGGAGGGAATCACAGAACTGTTACGGTGCAGAAGGAAGCCATTCAGCCCATAATGTTTGCACTGTCTCTATTACTTGGTGCCAATCTCCTGCCTTCCCCCGACCCCCCACCCCCCACTGGAGTGTAGGAGGTTGAGAAGTGACCTGACAGAAGTTTATAAAATAATGAGGGTTTGAAAGAGTTAATGGGAGGTATCTTTTCCCTAGGATGGGAGCTTTCAAGGCTAGAGGGGACATTTTTAAGGTGAGAGGAGAGAGATTAAAAATGACATAAGGAGTAATGTTTTTACACAGAGAGTGGTTTGAGTATGAAATGAATCTCCTGCGGAAGTGGGGGATATGGATATGGAAGACATAGACTGTAGGGAAATAGATGGTGACATCTTGCAAGATGTCCAGATTACCGAGGAGGAAGTGCTGGATGTCTTGAAATGGTTAAAGGTGGATAAATCCCCAGGACCTGATCAGGTGTACCCAAGAACTCTGTGGGAAGCTAGAGAAATGATTGCTGGGCCTCTTGCTGAGATATTTGTATCATCGATAGTCACAGGTGAGGTGCTGGAAGACTGGAAGTTTACAAACGTGGTGCCACTGTTTAAGAAGGGCGGTAAAGACAAGCCAGGGAACTGTAGACCAGTGAGCCTGACCTTGATGGTGGGCAAGTTGTTGGAGGGAATCCTGAGGGACAGGATGTACATGTATTTGGAAAGGCAAGGACTGATTCGGGATAGTCAACATGGCTTTGTGCGTGGGAAATCATGTCTCACAAACTTGATTGAGTTTTCTGATGAAGTAACAAAGAAGATTGAAGAGGGCAGAACAGTAGATGTGATCTATATGGACTTCAGTAAGGCGTTCGACAAGGTTCCCCATGGGAGGCTGATTAGCAAGGTTAGATCTCATGGAATACAGGGAGACCTAGCCATTTGGATACAGAACTGGCTCAAAGGTAGAAGACAGAGAGTGGTGGTTGAGGGTTGTTTTTCAGACTGGAGGCCTGTGACCAGTGGAGTGCCACAAGGATCGGTGCTGGGCCTTCTACGTTTTGTCATTTACATAAATGATTTGGATGTGAGCATAAGAGGTACAGTTAGTAAGTTTGCAGATTACACCAAAATTGGAGGTGTAGTGGACAGCGAAGAGGGTTACCTCAGATTACAACAGGATCTGAACCAGATGGGCTAATGGTCTGAGAAGTGGCAGATGGAGTTTAATTCAGATGAATGCGAGGTGCTGCATTTTGGGAAAGCGAATCTTAGCAGGACTTATACACTTAATGGTAAGGTCTTAGGGAGTGTTGCTGAACAGAGAGACCTTGAAGTGCAGGTTCATAGCTCCTTGAAAGTGGAGTTGCAGGTAGATAGGATAGTGAAGAAGGTGTTTGGTATGTTTTCCTTTATTGGTCAGAGTATTGAGTACAGGAGTTGGGAGGTCATGTTGTGGCTGTACAGGACATTGGTTCAGCCACTGTTGGAATATTGCATGCAATTCTGGTCTCCTTCCTTTCGGAAAGATGTTGTGAAACTTGAAAGGGTTCAGAAAAGATTTACAAGGATGTTGCCAGGGTTTGAGGATCCAAGCTACAGGGAGAGGCTGAACAGGCTGGGACTGTTTTCCCTGGAGCATTGGAGGCTGAGGTGTGACCTTATAGAGGTTTACAAAATTATGAGGGGCATGGATAGGATTATTAGTCTTTTCCCTGGGGTGGGGGAGTCCAGAACTAGAGGGCATAGGTTTCGGGTGAGAGGGGAAAGATATAAAAGAGACCTAAGGGGCAACTTTTTCACGCAGAGCGTGGTACGTGCATGGAATGAGCTGCCAGAGGAAGTGGTGGAGGCTGGTATAACTGAAACATTTAAAAGGCATCTGGATGGGTATATGAACAGGAAGGGTTTGGAGGGATATGGGCCGGGTGCTGGCAGGTGGGAGTAGATTGTGTTGTGATATCTAGTCGGTTTGGACGGGTTGGACCAAAGGGTCTGTTTCCATGCTGTACATCTCTATGACTCTAGACTCTAATTACAATGTCTAAAAGACATTTGGATGGACAAATGAATAGGAAAGGTTTGGAGGGATATGGGTCAGGAGCAGGCAGGTGGGACTAGTTTAGTTTGGGATTATGTTCAGCATGGACTGGTTGGACCGAAGTGTCTGTTTCCTTGCTGTATGGCTCTGTGACTCTGACCATTTCTGTCCAAGCAATCATTCGATGCTCTCTTGAATTCCTGAAGAAGACTAAATGCGTCTGGAATATTAAAACCTGGTAGATTTTTCAGTGTTTGGTGACGTGGATGGGATGGAAAACTCATTTTCCTGGATATTGCCTCACAGTGCAGTGGGAATTTTAAACTCCCTGCCCCAACATACTGTTCAGGCTCATGGTCAGGTGGAAATGTAAAATGGAAAGGTCTTTGATTGTGAAGGGTATGAACAGTTACTAAACAAAGGTCACAGGATGAAGATAAGTTACAGGTCAGTCATTACACAAGCGAATGCAGGAGGATGAATGGCCACCCATGGTCCTATCATTAATGAGATTTTCCTCGACCCTTGACAGTGAAGTTATGAGAATGACATTTCCCAGGATGACTTTCCTGTTGGCAACATTCATAAACAAATGCATGATGCACTGGTAGCGCCTTTCTTTCTTATTCATTCATGGGATGTGAGTGTTGTTGTACAGGCCAGCATATATCTCCCAGCCTTCATCGCTCTCGATAAGGTGGCAATAGGCCGCCTTCTTGATTTGTTGTAATTCTTATGATGCCAGTACAGCCACAATGTCATTATGGAGGTGAAAGAATGACAGTGAAAGAATGGCAATATATTTCCAGTTGGATAGCGAGTGGCTTGCAGGGGAATTTGCAGGGGGTTGGTGTTCCCATGTATCTGCTGCCCTTGTTCATTCTAAGTGGAAGTGACTAAGTGGAAGCCTGATGGAGGACCCTTTGTGAATTTCTGTAGTGTGTCTTGTAGGTAATACACACTGACGCTACTAAGTGTTGGTGATGGAGAGAGTCAATGCTTAAACTGATGGATGGGGTGATGATCAAGTGTGCTGCTTTATCTTGGAGGCTCTCTTTAAAATGATTCGGCTGTTCACACTCCTTTCCAAAGGGGAAGTTATATAGAGTCTTAGAGATGTACAGCAGGGAAACAGACCCTTCGTTCCAACTCGTCCATGCCGACCAGATATCTGAAATTAATCTAGTCCCATTTGCCAGCACTTGGCCCATATTCCTCTAAACCCTTCCTATTCATATACCCATCCAGATGCCTTTTAAATGTTGTAATTGTACCAGCCTCCACCACTTCCTCTGGCAGCTAATTCCATACATGCACCACATTCTGCGTAAAAAAATGGCCCCTCAGCTACCTTTTAAATTTTTCCCCTTTCACCCTAAACCTATGCCCTCAATCTTCCAAGCAAGCATAAACAAAGATTGTTAATTAGCATTTCTTC
Organism: Chiloscyllium plagiosum; assembly: GCF_037043375.1. Taxonomy (NCBI): domain Eukaryota; kingdom Metazoa; phylum Chordata; class Chondrichthyes; order Orectolobiformes; family Hemiscylliidae; genus Chiloscyllium; species Chiloscyllium plagiosum. The sequence goes on from NW_028270164.1 coordinate 10,843,606, forward strand.
AGGAATTGCATCAGTAGCCCATACAGAGTGTCGATTACTAATATCCCCTCTGTTTATTTATTAATTCTTGAATTTATCATATTTTAGCAAGCAGTGAACCTTTTCCTAACAGCGTCCATTATTCTGTTACAGGATCAGGCGTTGGAGGCAATTACCGATCACTTAAGCACAGGCAACTTGTTTTCTTCAAATCCTGAATGAAGCAGAATCGACAGTCAGTGCCAGAAATCCTCAGCTAATGGAGTGAGATGCCATTTGACCATGTAGTGTGGATGACATCCTAAAGCTGGAATAACCTCTGTTGTTTTCTGCACACACTAAAATGCCCTCTTGACATTTCAGATTTGGGTATCCTGTATCATTTTGCACGAACAGCACCTTGAAGGACTCTCGAACATTGGATAGCAGCTTCATCTTTGGAAGAAACATGTTGCTGAAGGAATACATGTTTATCAGTTTGGCAGCTGTTACAATAACTGAAGCCATCCCTTGGCATGTCAAATGTCCAGATGTGTGTGTTTGTGAAGTTAAGCCTTGGTTCACGCCAAGGTCTATGTACAGGGAAGCTCCAACAGTGGACTGCAATGATTTTTTAATGACTCAAGTTCCCGCAAACCTGCCCGAAGAAACACAGACGCTCTTACTGCAGAGTAACAGGATCGCAAAGATCACACCAGGAGAGCTGGAGCACCTGGTGAACCTGACAGAGCTGGATCTTTCCCAGAACAGTTTCTCCAGGATTGAAGACTTCACTTTGAAGAACATGTTGAATCTCCTGGTCCTCCACTTGGAAGAGAACCAGTTGACTGAACTGTCAGCAGGCTGTTTCTCTGGCCTCACCAACCTTCAAGAGCTGTACTTGAACCACAACCAACTCATCACCATATCCCCCACAGCCTTCTCTGGTCTTGAAAGTCTCCTTCGGCTCCACCTAAACTCTAACAAGCTGAGGACCATTGGGAGTGAATGGTTCGAGCCGATTCCCAGTCTGGAAATCCTCACGATTGGAGAGAATGCAGTAGAAACGATCCAGAACATGAACTTTAAGTCTCTCATCAATCTGAGAAGCCTCGTATTGAGTGGAATGAGCCTGAAGGAAATCTCAGACCATGCCTTCGAGGGTCTGGAGAATTTAGAAAGCATTTCTTTTTACGATAACAAATTGCCTAAGGTTCCAAAGATGGCCCTCCGGAAAGTTCCAGATCTTAAATTTTTGGATTTGAATAAGAATCCAATCCAAAGGATCCAGCAGGGGGATTTCACAGATATGCTACATCTCAAGGAGTTGGGCATTAACAATATGGAGGAGTTAATCTCCATCGACAGGTTTGCTCTGGACAACCTCCCAGAGTTGACCAAACTGGAGGTGACCAACAACCCGAAACTTTCCTACATTCACCCGAGTGCGTTTCGCCTCGTTCCCCAAATGGAAACCCTCATGCTGAACAATAATGCTCTGAGTGCCTTATACAGAAAGACCATTGAGTCCCTTTCCAAACTCCAAGAGATTAGCATTCACAGCAACCCCATTAGATGTGACTGTGTCATTCGCTGGGTGAACACCAACGAAAACCACATTCGCTTCATCGAGCCGCAGTCAACCTTTTGCATGGACCCTCCAGAGTTTAAAAGTCAAAACCTGAGAGATGTTCCATTCAGAGAGATGACCGACCGATGTCTTCCTCTCATTTCTACCGAAACTTTCCCCTCGCACCTTGACACCACAGTCTCTGACTCACTTTCCCTTCACTGTCGGGCTTTTGCTGAGCCAGACCCTGAAATCTACTGGGTTACGCCATCTGGTGATAGACTTCAGGCCGACAGCACATCAGACAAATACAGAGTGCAGCCCGAAGGCACTCTGGAGATGCTCAACATCACTATCAATGAGGCTGGGCTGTACACGTGTGTGGCCCACAATCTGGTTGGTGCAGACACGAAAAGTGTGACCGTCAGGGTGAGCGGATTCTATCCAGACGATAATGAGAGCATCCAGCTGTATGCACAAGAAGTGGAGGCACACCACATCTTGCTGTCATGGATTATCACCTCGAATATAATAGCATCAAACGTCACGTGGTCAAGTACAACGAGCAATAGCAGCTTGAATTCTGTCTTCACAGCTCGAGTTCCAGCAGGTGTTCACAAATATAACCTTACTCATCTGGAGCCATTCACTGAATATGCATTGTGTGTGCATGTATCATACGTCCAGTTCCACAATAAGATATCCTGCATCAGGATCAGGACCAAAGAAGCCAACTTAGCCAGTGGCACCAGCGAGATAAGAGTACAGTCCCTAATCACCTTGGCTGTTTGTGTCTTGTTTGTGGCTACAAGTGTCTTGTCCCTTCGTGGGCTCATGTCTACAGGGAAGAGAGTCCAGGTGAAGCAGCGATCTCTGGCAACGTGTGTACAAAAAAACTTGCCGGCCTCAATGAATGGGATTTACCCTCCTTTCCTCAAGCACTGGGAAGCCACTAACAACTTGGGCAAAACTATAGCGGTGGAAGTTCAGTCCACCCCACTGGGGCCCTCTCCTGCCAGTTGTTGTGAGGGTAATTGAAGCAATCTCATTGTGAAAAAGCTCCACAGACCAAGACAATAATAGACAGGCCTCCTATCACTGTCCAGATGAACAGGTGAACTAAATCAAGAAAGCGACTTATCGCACCTCTGTCTGCTGAAGTGAAGAAATAAAAAAAGGGATTCTGGATCCTGTCGAGTTTTTTTAGATGGTAACAGTAAGAGGGTAACAGTTCTTGTAGCAGTAAACTCCCTCCTGGTAGAAAACTCCCTTCTCTGTCCAACTGATGTCCATGTGTTTGTTCTGTACTGGTTATGAACTCTGTTTATAAGAGACATATATAGGAATCTGGGAAAGATTAAAACAAAAAAAAAAATGGGATCTTGCTGTTCAGAAATGTATCCAATCTCTTATGTAAAACGTTTGTGACCATGTTGATAGAGAATCTACTGTCTTTTTTTTCCAGCCAGGCCACTTGAAGATCTGAATGGAAACCCTGATTCGGTTTACAACAATTTTATACAGGAAAGTATGCGCATATTTTTCTAGGTTCAGATAGTGATGCCACACTCTGTGTTTGAGCCCCTCCCTCTCTCTGCCCTTTCCATTGCTCGGATGATGTGGCCCCTTTCAGGACCGCAAAGGGATTTTGCAGTTTTCAGGCAATGCTAGTCTTTTCTATCACTGCACCATTGACCAAACTAATTTTCTGTAGATTTCCGGTACCGCGTACCATTACTGGGCAAAAATGAACAACGGGCGGAAACACAAAGGACCCACGGGGCAATTCTTTTTGTTTGCAGTATTTTCTGAATAAACAACAATGTAAAGGAAAGTTGCAAGTGAAACTTGTCCCAACTCTTTCTTTTCAAACTCGTCCATCTGTTATGTTGTTCAGCACCATTCCAGGTGAAGATGATCTCCTGAGAGTATCTGGTCATTGTGAAGCTACTCATCGACTGGAACAATCAAGTCTGAGGAAGGATATACTGAAAGGTTTTGGTTCTTTTATGTGGGGAACTTTGGGGGCAATGTTAATTGATGGGAACGAGTGCAATGCAGCTTTTACATGTCTCCTGATTTTGCTCTAACGGCAGTCCTGCAAATTAAACACCAACGAGTAATGTTAATATTGCCCATTTGTTTTTTTTTGCCAACTTTATCATCTCATTTTCCAAAAGTTCATACAGAATCCTTGACAGCAGGTACAATTTACTGTCTCATCTCAATAGTGTGCTTTCCAAATAAGCACAGTTGTTCCACCTTAGGGGTATCACAGCCAAGTGAAAATTCACTATCGTGCACAACAATTTCCACAAGAGAAACTGGAGTATGTAGGCAGATGTACTGGCCGGTAATCAGGAGCAATCTCACCGGCAGGGCTTTCCCTTTCTCACCCAGAAGTACAAAGAAAATTGAGATAGGTTAATCTGTCACAGCAGCAGCCTACATTTCCATCGGATAAGCAGAGCTTCAGGACAGAAGTCTTAAAATTTGGTCCTGTAATCATGAACAAAATTTGCAAAAACAAAATCACTGTATCCTAACACAATCAGCAATTGCTGCCCAACTTGGGAAGTTAGAGGGATATGGGCCAAGTGCTGGCAAATGGGGCTAGATTAATTCAGGATATCTGGTTGGCATGGATAAATAGGATCAAAGGGTCTGTTTCCGTAATGTATATCTCCAAGACTCTAAATCATTCAATCGAGTGAAACATGACTGGTGTGAACAAACAGCTGAGTTGTCATCGGCTTCAAAGGTTAATTTGTTTCTGAATGTTCTGAATACACATGATAAAGGCAGAAACACTTGGCTGAAGAGATTTCGAACAGCATTTTAAAAGAAGAACTAAAAAGGCAAAAGGGTTAATGAGGGAAGTTCAGTGCACAGCTTAATGCATGGCTGCCAATGGTGGATCAATGGGACCTTAGAGATGGTCAAGAGGCCGGAACTGGAGGAGTGCAGAGCTCTTGGAGAATTCCAGGACTTAAAAGGAGTTTACAGAATTGGACCAGGAATAATACTTTTATTAATTGAGCCATGAGCAGAGAGCACAAAGTTCTAACTTCAACTAAGTTCCAAGGGAAGTTTGAGACAGTTTGTAGATTTTTAGGGCCATCCCTTTCGTACCAAAGGGCTGAGATATGGAAGAGAGTTTAGACAATCACATCAGAATGATACTGGTATTGAAATTGGGTGGCTCACCTAACCGAACCATTTGTAGTTTCGGGAGAAAAATAACTGAAAAGGAACTTATTCCAAGTCAAAAAATAATGAGGGGCATGGCGAACCTAGACTTGCTCCAGTTGGAAGTAGACTATTTGGCCCATCGACCCTCCAAACAGCATCCCACCCAATCCCTGCATTTTCCATGGCTAATCCACATAATCTGCACACTGCAGGCAATTTAGCATGGCCAATCCACCTAATCTGTATATCGTTGGACTGTGGGGGGAAACCCACACAGACACAGGGAGAACATACAAACTCCACACACACAGTCACCTAAGGCTAGGATTGAACCCAAGTCCCTGGCATTATGAGGCAGCAGTGCTAACCACTGAGCCACAATGGGCTTTGATCCTAAAACCTGGGAATACGAATAGATAGTTTAGAATATCTCGGACATTGGGCATAAGATTAAAAACAAAACAAAATGCAGCAAACACTGGGAACACTCAGCAGTATAGCAATCATTTACAGAGAACATGTGAGACCTTATCCTTTCCAGGATAGACAATTGATTAGAACTGGATGATATTACAGAGGAGCAAATTTTAAAAGGTGGTGAAACACACCCATACATGGAAACATCTATACACACACATCACACACGCATGTGCACATACCTGTCTATGGTCATGCCAGTACACGACACTGTGAGCTGCAACAAAAGCAAATATTCCTGGAGAAACGGAGCTGGTCTGGCAGCATCTGTAGAGAGAAAACACAGATAATGTTTCAGGTCCAATGACTCTTTGAAAGAATATTGTGTGACCCCTTGACAATGATGATGTTCTCTGCCACCACCACACTACAGGACCTGCTTGGATAGTGTGGTGGAGGAAAACTAATTGCTACTAAGGATTCTCTGATAGAAAGGCTACACCCGAAACGTTGACTTCTCCACCTCCTGATGGTGCCTGGCTTGCTATGTTCTTCCAAACCCCTGCTTGTCCACGCTGAAGATTCTCTTGCAGTCAACGTCATATGGTAGATTGCATGTTTGCAACTAGTGGTCGGTTACATTGATACAACAGCCACAGACTTTGAGACAATAGACGTTGGGTGGAACGTTTCAGGCCATCCCTTGGAGCTGGGAGGTGGAAGTGAATGGGTAAGAGGCAACCATTCAGTTTCCTGACAGCTGTTTCAAGTTTCGCTATGACATTCCCAGAAGTTTTCAGGTGAGTTGGCTTCCAGTTGGGAACATGTTGTGCATTTATTAGCATACCATGAATACTCATTTAACAGCAGAGTCAGCTCCGTCATAAGCACAATTTTATTAGCCATTAATAGGAAACATGTCTGTTCGCAAACCCGTTTGAATACAAGTTGTCTACTTGGCAGGGTAGACTTCTTCCTCCACGGTCTGCTAAGTACAGACTCTTTCATAACCAAGGCATTTCTTTGTGCAAACACAGACAGTGCTGGGGGTAATACCTGACCAGGCGAATAATCTGCCCAAGTGAGGCACAGCAAACCTGACTGGGCTGGCAAATGTGGCTCAACTCACAAGGAGGTCCAGCTTAAAAGGCCATGTTTTGTGGCTAGGTCCATGTCGTAGAATCATCGAATTTTACAGTACAGAAGGAGGCCGTTCAACCCATCGTGTCCATATCTACCCCCAAAAGAACTACCCAGCTAGTCCTGCCATGCAAGCGCTTGGTAAAAGGCTGCCAGATGTTACCTTACCCAGATGTGATAAAAAGTCAGTGACCCTGATGGTATGTGAGTTGTTGAGTGCTGGAGCTTCCTCTGAATTTTGAAGTGTGAATCCTAGGCATGTGAGAGGCAGTAGCATGGTGATACCAGTCTGGTTACATCGGTAGCTTCAATGAAGTGATGAGCTCCTGTCAGCAGTCTGTAGTAGCAATCCCATGAACCTGTACTCACAGGGGCCTTAAATATGGTGTGGACAGTGGTATGTAGCCTGACAGAGGGGAGCAGCAGCATCCATCCCCTTACAGCATGGGAACTGGCTTCTGTTGAGCCACTCACAGGCTCTGATCTCCACAGACACCTCTGTCCAGGCTGCCTCAGGCAGTCGGAATGGCTTCTTCTTGCTATCCACAGGGAAAACAACTTCCCTCCTCTCCTGGACAGCCCTCAGAAGAACTTCAGTGGAAGGCAGAAAGGAGCAGAAGGTGACTGAGATGAGGGGAACTTTCTTTACTCTGTCAGTTGGGAATGTTGAAGTTCTCGACAACAAAAGGTTGTGGGTCCTCCATCACAGAGTACATTCAAGGTTGGGTGAGACAGATTCCTCATCTTCAGCAAATGTAGAGATGTCTTTGAGTCAGTCATACAGCACAGAAACAGACTCTTCGGTCCAAACAGTCCATGCTGACTGTGACCACAAACTAAACTAGGCCCTCCGGCCTGCTCCTGGCCCATATCCTTCCAAATCTTTTCCATTCAGTTACTTACCCAAATGTCTTTTAAACATTGTAACTACATCTATCACTTCCTCTGGCAGTTCATTTCACACAGGAACCACTCTTTGTATAAAAAAGATTGTACCTCATATCTTTTTTAAATCTTTCTCCTCTCACCTTAAAAATATGACCCCTAATTTTGAAATTCCCCCACCCTAGGGGAAAAAAACACCTGCCATTCACCTTACCCTATATCCCTCGTGATTTTATAAACCAGTGAAAAATGTCCCAGCTATCCAACCACAACCACCTGATTAAGGAGCAGTGCTCTGAAAGCTAGTGCTTCCAAATAAACCTGTTGGACTATAACCTGGTGTTATATGATTTTTAACTTTGTCCATCCCAGTCCAACACCGGCATCTCCAAATCACTCCTTATAACTGAAACCTTCTGTTCCGAGCAAAATTCTGGTGGAAATGGGTGTATGACTCAATGACATCTCTACATTCGCTGAAGATGAGGAATCTGTCTCACCCAACCTTGAATGTGATGGAGGACCCACGACCTTTTGTTGTTGAGAACTTCAACATTCCCAACTGACAGAGTGAAGAAAGTTCCCCTTATCTCAGTCACCTTCTGCCCCTTTCTGCCCTCCAATTAAGTTCTTCTGAGGGCTGTCCAGGAGAGGAGGGAAGATCAGTCGTAATTGTATTGGTTGGCTAAACAATCTTGAGGCACTAAATGGTCCATTCCTGTTCCAATGCCTTAGGTGATGCTACATTAAAATGCCCCAGTTAATTTAATAGATTTTTTTCTGCCTTATTCCATATAGATACCATTCCTACAGGAAAGTTGGCTGAATTCTTTTCTCACTATAGCCATTACATTGTCTAATAAATACACCAGAGTCAAGGTCAGAGTGGTGCTGGTGAAGCACAGCAGGTCAGGCAGCATCTGAGGAGCAGAAACATCAACATTTCGGGCAAAAGCGCTTCATCAGGAATAAGGCTGGGAGCCTCGGGGGATGGAGAGATAAATAAGTGGGGGTGGGGCTGGGGGGAAAGTAGCTGAGTGCAATTAGGTGGATGGCAGTGGGGATAAAGGTGATAGGTCAGAGAGGAGGGTAGAGCGGATAGGTGGGAAGGGAGATTGGCAGGTAGGACAGGTCATGAGGATGGTGCTGAGCTGGAAGGCTGGAACTGGGGTAAGGTCAGGGGAGGAGAAATGAGGAAACTGGTGAAGTCCACATTGATGCCCTGGGGTTGAAGGGTACCGAGACGGAAGATGAGGCGTTCTTCCTCCAGGCGTTGGGTGGTAAGGGAGTGGCGATGGAGGAGGCCAAGGACTTACATGTCCTCAGTAGAGTGGGAGGGGGATTTGAAATGTTCAGCCACACGGTGGTGGGACTGATTGGTGCGGGTGTCCTGGAGATGTTCTCTGAATTGCTCTGTGAGTACGCGTCCAGTCTCCCCAATGTAGAGGAGACCAGATCGGGAGCAACGGATACAGTAAATGACATGTGTGGAAGTGCAGGTGAATGTGGAAGGCTCCTCTGGGGCCTTGGATGGAGGTGAGGGGGGGGAGGTGTGGGCGCAAGTTTTGCAATTCCTGCAGTAGCAGGGGAAGGTGGGTTGTTAGGAGGTGTGGACTAGACCAGGTAATTGCAGAGAGAACGGTGTTTACTGAAAGTAGATAGGGGTGGGAGGGAAATATATCTCTGGTAATGGGGTCCGTTTGTAGGTGGCGGAAATGGCGGAACATGATGCAATATATGCGGAGATTGATGGGATGGAAAGTGAGGACCGGGGGGGATTCTGTCCTTGTTGCAGTTGGAGGGGTGGGGTTCGAGGGCAGAGGTGTGGTACATGGATGAGATGAGTTGGATGGCATCATCAACCACGTGGGAGGGGAAATTGCGGTCTTTAAAGTATGAGGCCATCTGGTGTGTTCTGCGGTGGCACTGATCCTCCTGGGAGCCGATGCGGCAGAGGCAGTGAAATTGGGAATACGGGATGGCATTTTTGCAGGAGGCAGGGTGGGACGAGGTGTAACCCAGGTAGCTGTGAGAGTCGGTGGGTTTGTAGAAAATGTCAGTGTTGAGTCGGTCACCGTTGATGGAGATGGAGAGGTCCAGGAAGGGGTGAGAGGTGTCAGAGATGGTCCAGGTGAATTTAAGGTCAGGATGGAATGTGTTGGTGAAGTTGGTGAACTGTTCATCCTCCTCGCGGAAGCACGAGGTGTCGTCGATGCAGTCATCAATGTAGTGGAAGAAAAGGTGGGGAGTGGTTCCGGTGTAACTATGGAAGGTGAACTATTCTATGTAGCCAACACAGAGACAGGCATAGCTGGGGCCCATGGAAGTGCCCATGGCTACCCCTTTCATCTGGAGAAAGTGGGAGGATTTAAAGGAGAAATTCCACTAATAAATACATCTACCCAATTGTCTTTCTTTCTTTAAATTGTGAGCCATTTCTTTCTTTCAGCTTGTTATCATGTCCTCCCGTCCCCCATCCCGCTTACTGTCCTTTCCAGTCTGGCGAGTGACACACAATTGTTCTGCCAATCTCACATTCCGATCCCTTAATGTAAACTACTGACATCTTTTCTCCACCAGCACCCTACACCCATCACCCCCACTACCAGAAACACCCCCTCCCCCAACTATAGCATAAATGCTGTTCCCTCGACACTTCAGCTCTGATTGGAAGAGTCATCTAGACTCAAAACGTTAGTTTGCTCTCTCTCTCCATGGATGCTGCCTGATCCGCTTTGACCTCCAGCATTTGTTGTTTCCAGATTCCAGCATCCACAGTAATTTGTTCCTGCCATTGTTTCTTCCCTATCCTGTCTAAATATCTTACATCATGTGTCATAGGCAAGTCGCTAAATGAAAACAAAACAATTATTTGTATTAGTAAGGCGAAGCTGGGCTTGTTCAAAGGAACAGAAGTAAATAACAGGGTAATCAGTACTTTAAAATGCAAACAATTCCTGCTCCGTCAGAGTTTCTGTAGGGTGACTTTGATGTATCTGATGTTTCTAGCCCGTTAAACCAGCCATTCAAACAGCAGGGATTGACTCCCTCGGTGACCCACGCTTTGAAAATCTGCACCCAAGATATAATTGCTTCAGTTTTCCATAGCCGCCTCAATAGTCTTTGGCATTATCTGTACCAGTTAAACAGCTGCTCAGTCATTCGAGAAGTGAGAATTGAGTGTTTTGACAGGGTTGTGTGACCCTCGTGAGGTTTATGACACTAACCTTAAGGAAAATGTCTCGCAAAACCATCCGGTGGAAAGCCGAGGTGAGGGCCATTTTAAGCGGTTGACGGTCTCTCCATTTAAGGGGGTATAAAAGAACAGGTGGTTCAGTTCCAAAGAGGAGAAATATATCTTTTCAGTTCTTCGATTTTTCTAAACCCTGGCACTGTGTTTGTACAGATGAAAATCATAGCTAGAGAAAGGACGGCTGGTGTAAGGGGGTGGAGGGGGGAGGGGGGTGTGTGCAAAGAGTTGAATTCTATTGTGATTCTCTCCTGTTCTCCCTCCACAGTCTGAAGGGTTAACCTGATCAAACAGTCATACTGTTGAGAGTGGTTAAAAAGTTGAGCTGGAGAAAGCACAGCAGCTCAAGCAGCATCAGAGGAGCAGAGGAGTCGACATTTCAGGTCGAAACCCTTCTGTTGAAACAACAGTGCATTCCTTTTGGCAAAAGACTACAGAAATAGTGAGGAGATGTGGGGAGTGGGGGAAGGGAATAAATTAATGCTGAGTCTTTTATTAGCGATCTCCTCACAAAGGGTAACACAAAACATGGACTCTGCCTGAAAAGGCTGGAGGTGCCAGGTGATAATGGATGCTTTCGGAATGAAAACCAATAGGTTTCTTACTGGGTTGAGATAGTAAGAGTCAAGAGTGTGATGCTGGAAAAGCACAGCAGGTCAGACAGCATCGGAGGAGCTGGAGAACCAACGTTTCCGGCAAAAGCCCTTCATCAGCCCTTCCGGTACCATACTCTTGACTCTAATCTCCAGCATCTGCAGTCCCCACTTTTGCCTAAGATAATAATAGTCAAGGTGCAAAGGTTGCCAAATGGAGTTGGGGTGTAGATCAGCCATGATCTAATTGAATTGGGGGGGGGGGTTGGAATCAAAAGGAGTGAATGGCTGCCTCTGGTTCCTGGATCATTTTGGCAGACACCCCTCTTACAAGCATGAAATGTAAGAGCATATGAATTGGGAACAGAAGTAGGCCATTCAGCCCCTCAAGTCCATTCCACCATTAAATAACATCATATTAAATCTGATTGCGGCCACAATCCCATTTACGCCTCATAACGATTGACCCAATTATTAGTCAAGACATTATCTACATTGACCTTAAAATATTCAACTATTCGTTCTCCACCACTCTTTGGGGAAGAAAGTTTGACAGACTAACAACCCGCTGACATCGGGTCTTTTCTGGGAAACCCTTTATTGTAAAAGCGTGCCCCCTGATGCTTCTGATATTGTGTTAACTCTTGTGACATGATCGGTGAGGTAGGGTTCTTATTGAGAACATATATTGGAAGATTTATTCACAAAGCAATTAAATGCATTGCAATGCCATCACAGATGGTGGAGTTGGCTTGATGGGCTGAATGGCTACTTCTATTCCTAATCCATATTCTCATTTGTTTGTATGTTTCACACTCACAAGAGAGATCTCTGCCAAAATTAACTTGGAAATAGAGGGCCAGGGCTTTTTTCAAGTAATCTGCTGATTGTAAACCAATCGGATAGTCCATTGGACAATAATACCTTTATACTTTAGTATCCCATGGCATAATGTCACACAGATATCATCATTCAGCTCCCTTAAAGGTACATGCTCACCTGATCATAATTACATGCCGATTTCCAACATCCCCAGTTTCCAGTCTCTCTCATAAATGGAAACAGTCACACTTTCAAACACCCCCTGGATCTTACGTGGTTCAGTAAGATTGCATGATGGTAGAGCCTGAATATAAGCCTGAGAAAATTCACCCCGAAATATACACCGAACAATGGCTCCACAAGTAATCTGCACAATATGGCAATGAGCTATAAAGATCAGGGAATGCAGAGCAACAGGGGGAGATTTCCAATTAATCCATAGCACACACAGAAAGCAAAATGCACCTAAGATGTGTAAAATATACACTGAAGATTGGACGTAGCATGCATTCATTTAATAAAATATGAATTTTGAATCTTTTTAGCACTAAAATGAATGACAATTTCTTCAAAAGCAAAGCAAATTGAATATTTGCAGGTCTTATGCAAAAATGAGCAGATAAAATGAGCATAAATCTTTAGTGTGCAAACATGTTAAATAAAAGGTTACGCAGACCAAGCTGCAGAGCTCACTGGTGAATCTTGCCAATGTAACCTTCAGTCCAAGGTACAGTGTCGCATCTGTCTTTTGGGCAATTGCTTTGTATCATTGTATTGACTCAATTTTTGGTCATTTTTAGCAACTGCTGATCACAAGCTGACTACTTTTTTAAAATTAGTTGGTTTTTATCCAAACAGCATTTCACATGGAAAAAAGAAAAGGCAATTGTGTTGCTTCGTGAATAATAATCACCTTACACTTTTCAAGCAGTTTACCTGGCACATGAATTGACAGAATAGTAAATATTTGGGTCCATTCCCAGTGAATGCACAAACGCAAGCTAATCTTGCAGCAAGATGTGGAAAATTACCAGGTTGAGCTGACAAGCAGCACATAACGTTCACACCACACAACTGCCAAGCAAGACCAGCTCCAACAAGAGAGAACCTAACCGTTGCTCTTGAACACTCAGTATTACCATCACCGAATCTATCATCATCAATATCCTGGGGCTACCACTGACTACCAACTGAACTGGACCAGCCAAATAAATACGATGGCTAAAACAGCAGGTCACCATCATCGAGTCCCTCCAGTGTGGAAACAGGCCCTTCAGCCCAACAAGTCCACACCGACCCTCCAAAGAGTATCCCACCCAGACCCATTCCCCTACATGGCAGAGGTGGGTACTGCAGATGCTGCAGGGGTAAATGTAAAGTAATAGGGTAGGGGAAAGGGGTCAAGATTAGAGTGGTGCTGGAAAAGCACAGCAGGTCAGGCAGCATCTGAGGAGCAGGAAAATTGACATCTCGGGCAAAAGCCCGATTTCTTGATGAAGGGCTTTTGCCCAAAATGTCGATTTTCTTGTTCCTTGGATGCTGCCTGATCTGCTGTGCTTTTCCAGCACCACTCTAATCTTGACCCCTTTCCCCTACCCTATTACTTTACATTTACCCCTGACTAATGTACCTAACCTACACATCCCTGAACACTATGGGCAATTTAGCATGGCCAATTCACCTAACTGCACATCTTTGGATTGTGGGAGGAAACCAGAGCACTTGGAGGAAACCCACACAGACAAAGTGCAAACTCCACACAGACAGTCACCCAAGGCTGAAATCAAACCTAAGTCTCTGGAGCTATAAGGCAGCAGTGCTAACCACTGAGCCACTATACCATTGGCTAGCTAGACATCCTGCAGAAAATAACTCACCGTCTGACTCCTGAAGTCTCTGCCATCTGCATGGCACAAGTGTGATGGAATATTCCAAACTTTGCTGGATGAGTGCAGCTCCAATAGCACTCAAGAAACTTGACACCATGTACGACAAAACTGCTTGTGTGATTGGCAACACAACCCACAAACATTTATTTCCTTCACCACTAATGCATAGTAGCAGCAGTACCAGCTACAGGGTGCACTGCAAAGATTCACCATGGCTCCTTCAACAGCCCCTTCCATGCCCATGACCAATACCATCCAGAAGAACAAGGGCAACAGATACATAGGAACACCATCTCCTACAGGTTTCCCTTCTAGACACTCACCACCTGACATGGAAATGTATCATCATTCCTTCATTGTCACTGCGTCAAAATCCTGAAATTTTGTCCCTAAGGGCATTGTTGGTCAATCTACAGCAAATGGACTGCAACAATTCAAGGAGGCAGCTCACCCTCTCAAAGGGCGACCAGCGATGGACAATAAACGCTGGCCCAGACAACAATGTGCAAATCCCAAGGAATTTTTCAATGTAAACTTGCATAGGAACATTCGACCAGCTTCAACATGATTGCACCCAATTTGGGGCACAAAACATTTGGAAAAATTGTGAAGGTGTCAGAGAGCAGGCAGAAAAGATGCACAAGAATATTTTTGGGAGAAGGGATTTCAGTCACCACATAGACTAGAGAAGCTAAGGTTGATCATGGAAAATTTTGAGCAGAGATTTTATCGAGGTATGCAAAATCATGAAAGGGTTTAGAAAAATGAAATGGATGGAACCTATTCCCATTGTGAAAGGACTTAGTGACTCAGTGGTTAGCACTGCAGCCTCACATCACCAGCGACCCGGGTTCGATTCCAGCCTTGGGTGACTGTCCGTGTGGCGTTTGTACATTCTCCCTGCGTCTGCGTGGGTTTCCTCTGGATGCTCTGGTTTCCTCCCACAGTCCAAAGATGTGATGGCTAGGTGGATTCAACTAGGTGAAAGTGAGGACTGGAGATCAGAGTGTCAAGAGTGTGGTGCTGGAAAAGCATAGTGGGTCAGGCAGAATCCGAGGAGCAGGAGAGTCAACATTTCGGGCAAATGCCCTTCATCAAGTTAGGTGGATTGGCCATGCTAAATTGCCCCATACTGTTCAGGGATGTGTAGGTTAGGTGCATAAGTCAGGGGAAATGCAGAGTAATAGGGTAGGGGGATGGGTCATACCCTGTGGAGGGTCAGTGTGGACTAGTTGGGCCAAATGACCATATTCCACATTGTAGGGAATTCTGTGAGAAGGCAACAGATTTAAATGGACTGGCTAAAGAATCAAAGGTGAAGTGATGAAAAAAAATTACATAGAGATTACAATTTACAATGTGATACCTGAAAGATACTGCTACCAAATCCTTTGATGGTTTTCATTACAATGAATGTTGGCACTAATTTAGTTCCACTCCCGTTTCTCCACTGGTAACAACAGGGGGGTGATATGGCCAATTCGATAGCTTTTAGATTGTGTCTGCTTTTGTATTAGAAACAATTCAGCCAGGTTTATTTTGTCAACAAATAATTAGCGTATTACAATTATAATTTACTCAAACAAGCATTCAAAAATGATTGTCAAACAAAAGGTTTAGATAGTGCAATGATAGAAATAACTTATGTTCAAACATCCCAAAGTTAACATGAGGCTCTTGTGTGTAACAGACAGATGATGATTGGACAACTCACAAAACATATTAAAATCAAAATGTGATCAAACAGATCCTACAGATTTCTGAACAAACACCTTCTTTATAACTATCAGATGAGATTAGATTCCCTACAGTGTGGAAACAGGACCTTCGGCCCAACAAGTCCACACCGACCCTCCGAAGAGTAACCCACCCAATCCCATTTCCCTCTGACTAATGCACCGAACACTATGGGCAATTTAGCATGGCCAATTCACCTGACTTGCACATCTTTGGACTGTGGGAGGAAACCAGAGCACCCGGAGGAAACCCACACAGACACAGTGAGAATGTGCAAACTCCACACAGACAGTCGCCGTGGCTGAAATCAAACCTGGGACCCTGGTGCTGTGAGGCAGCAGAGCTAACCACTGAGCCACCATGCCGCCCCGTGCTGAATCTTAGTCCATAAGAGATAGCAGCAGAAGTAGGCTTTCCAACCACTGAGTCCACTCCACTATTTTCTAAGATCATGGCTGATCTGATAACCCTCAACTAAACTTTTCTGCCTTTTCTCCTTAATTTTTGATTCCCTTCTGATGAAAATCTATCCCAACCTTGAAACATCCCTAAAGACCCAGTCTCAACAGCCACGTGTGGTAAAGAATTCCACAGATGTACTATCGTTTGAGAGAAGAAATTCCTCCACACCGTTGTCTTAAATGGGCGATCCCTTACTCTAAAGTTATGTCCTCTGGTCTGAGACTCTCCTGTGAGGAGAAACAGCTTTGTTTTATTTTGTACTTTAACCTTGTATGCCCCAGTCCAACATCAGCATCTCCTCATTCTCCAACATTCCAACAAGTGCAGAGTCCAATCTTCTCAACCTCTCCTCATAAGACAGTCCTTCTATACCTGGGATCAGCCTAATGAACCTTCTCTGGAGAGCCTCCAAAGCCAATATATCTTTCCTTAGATAGGGGCCCAAAGCTGTTCACAGTATTCCAGTTGCGGTCTCACTCGCAACTTGTAATGTTTCAGGAAAACATTCATACCTTTTTAGCCCATTCCCTTTGAAACAAAGGCCAACATTCCACTTGCCTTTCCTATTACCCATTAAACTTACGACATGCTAGTGAGACTGTGGGTTACCAAATCCCATTAAACCTTCACAAAAGATTAGAATTCTTCAGTTTCAATGACCTGGTCTTGAAACTCACTCAAAACCTTCGCCATCATCGACTGGAGTACTGCGTACAATTCCTGCTAAAGGAAAGATGCTTTTAAACAGAAAAGGATGTGAAAAGGATTTGCAAGGACATAAGGCAGACTGGAAGGTTTAAGTTATAAGGAGAGGCTGGATAGGCTGGGACTTTTATCCCTGGAGCATCAGAGGCTGAAGGTTGACCTTACAGAGGTTTATAAAATCATGAGGGGCCTAGATAAAGTGAATAGCAAGACTCCCAGAAAAGGGAGTCCAAAACTGGAGGGAATAGTTTTAAGGTTTAAAAGGGACCTGAGAGGCAAAGTTTTCACAGACAGGATGATGCAAAAATGGAATGAGCTGCCAGAGGATATGACAGAGGCAAGTATAATCACAACATTAAAAAGACATTTTAACAGGCACACAGATAGGAACGTTTTAGAGGGATATGGACCAAACACAGGCAAGTGGGACTATTGCAGTTTAGAGTACCTGGTTGGCATGATCAAATTGGGCTGAAGGGCCTGTTTCCATACCATATGACTCTAAGACTCTATAACTGCTCATGTGCTGGTGCTCTGCCTTCCTTCAGAAAATGATACCATGAATTCCTGGAACCTACACTCTAGCACTTACCCATAGGCACACTCCAATTGCTCAAAAATAGAGTTTCTCCAACCAATTATTTCTCCTATATTTGTTTCTTGAGCTCTACTCTGGCTCAGTTGCACAAAGCAAAATCAGTTAGTAGGTTTTCTACCTCTGCTGCACTGAATCATTAATTTGTGCTAGATTAGATTAGATTCCCTACAGTGTGGAAACAGGCCCTTCTGCCCAACAAGTCCACACCAACCTTCCAAAGAGTAACCCACCCAGACTCATTTCCCTCTGACTAATGCACCAACACTATGGGCAATTTAGCATGGCCAATTCACCTGACCTGCACATCTGAGGACTGTTGGAGGAAACCGGAGCACCCAGAGGAAATCCACGCAGACACAGGGAGAATGTGCAAACGCCACGCAGGCTGGAATTGAACCTAGGTCCCTGGCACTGTGAAGCAGCAGTACTAACCACTGTGCCACTGTGCTGCCCCTTATGAGGTCTTATGAGCTATTTATAGCTCGTAAGATCTCCCTGACCCCTTACTACACAGAGATACTCAATTACTCTCGCACTTTCCTGAGCCACAATACACACAACCCATGTAGTTCTGCAGCACAGCTAACAGCAGCCCTGCATAACATGGAGTCTGCTTCTCCCTCTCTTTCTCACATACACAGTGACTTCCAGACTCTGTGCATGTCACCATTGAACATCTTTTCAGTGACACATCAACTGTCCTGAATAATATTTGCAAGAATTGCAACAAGGCCTGTGCCTATTTCTCGGCAGAACCGAATGTAACCAATATTACTTTGGAACCGTCAAACGGTGCACCAATGGAACTATCAATAACTGGGAATGTTACAGTGTTCACCGAGTGCTATTTCCTGCAGCACAAATTGATTGTAAAGACCGCACCCCTTTATCCTTCTTTATTTTGGTTTGAGGACCAAATGGAAAAAGGCCTATTTTAAAATAACGACTATGAAAGGAGTTGTTGTATTTTGTATGAAAGTGTTTCTGGAACTCATTGTGATTTGTGTTTACACTGTTGTTGTGTTAAAGCAGTGAGGAACAATGTCTAAGATGTTCCAGCACCATGAGAGTGTGTGCAGAGTAAACTGCATCCAGAGACAGATTGCTGATTGGTTTGTGTAATCGGGACCAGTGTTGAAAATAGGGATCAGCAGCAAGAGCAAGATAACAACTCTCGGATTGGCTTCTGGGCAGGTGGACAGCTTTGAGTGAACGATATAGATGCAGAATCCACTGGACTGAAAAAGAGGTGGACTCTCTCTCTCTCTCTCTCTCTAGCCTCGGGCAACTCTCTGTGTGGAATTTGCACATTCTCTCTGTGTCTGCTTGGGTTTCCTCTGGGTGCTCCAATTTCCTCCCACAGTCCAAAGATGAGCAGGTTAGGTGGATTGTCCATGCTAAATTGCCCGTAGTGTCCAGCGATGTGTAGGTTAGGTAGATTAGTCATGGGGAATGCAGGGTTACAGTGATATGGTAGGGGAGTGAGTCGGGGTGGGATGCTCTTTGGAGAGTTGGTATGAACTTGTTGGGCTGAATAGCCTGTTCCCTTACTATAGGGATTCTCTGAATGAATCTACTTATTCTCTCCCACCTTTTCCTCATCCCAGACACTGAAAGACTGAGCAATTAATGTGTCAAACAGTCAGTATCACTGACAAAGGAACTAAAAAAAATGGAAATAAGGAAATCAGTGTTCAAGAGGAATGGGAAGAAGCAAAAGGGACATCCGTTGTCTGGTACTATTGAACTGTGATTCCCCAGTAAGTGTTCCTCTACCCTTTACATCCAGATGTCTCTCTGGAGCTGTATGCAGGGATTTGGGAAGGGAAGACAGCCAAAGAAAGCAGAATTAAGAGATGATGATTCATAGTTCTGTTTGCCTGTGGTTGGAAATGATTTATTTATACTAAGTAGCAGCTTCTCATTAAGCAAAGAAGTAACAGCTTCTCATTAAGTTCAGTGTATTCTGTTAACTTGAGATCAGGTAAATTGGGGAAGCTAAGTAACTCAGTAAAATCTTTAACTTTTGTGACAACCCTGGGAGAAGTGGAACTCCAGCATCAGGTGCCAGTGCATCATTACAATACAAAAAAGAAAGGAGTTAATTTCATAATTAGTTGTCAATCTCAGATAGCTGATTATGCTCAAAACAGATAATGGTCTGACAGGTCACAATGGTGTCATGCAGAAGGCAACAGGAATTTAAGTCTCCATAACCCATTCTCAATGGAGATTGTGCAATATATGCGCAAACTCATTTTGTCTACACAGAGCAGGGTCCTGTTGTTTCTAGCGCATGCAAATTAAATGCACCATGAGCCTGACTGATATCCTACTACAGAGGAACCTCCATTATCCAGATTAACCAAATTTCGGATGATCAGAACAAGATTGCAAGGTCCCGACACGTGGCCAACTATGTTATCCTGCATCGATTATCCGGCATTCGATCAACCAAATGAAATACTCCCTGCCTGTGTCCTTAAAGTTCCCCTGTTTCTGGTGTAATTCTTGCCACAATCTGGATTATTCAGCAAATATTGTTGAATATCAGAATCACATCTTATGTTGGATACTAAGTTCTGACTTTTGCAATCATAGTCTGGCTGACCATAGCTGCCTATTGCAGAAAGTCAAAGGAAGGTGTTACTTAATGTGATCCACTCATCATTGACATGTTTGAGATTTTTAAAATCAAAGAATCTACATCACAGACATGTTTTTAAATGCCTTAATAAGCTCATCCCTACCTCAAATCTATAACTGACATATAGGAATCAAATAACAGTTTATTCATTCATGGGACTTGGGTTGGACATAGGACACTAACCTGAGGAATTTCATGCAGTGAGCTGAGGAGGCTGAGGGCTGACCTTATAGAAATTTATAAAATCATGAGGAGCATCAATAGGGTGAATAGTCAAAGTCTGTTCCCCAGGGTAAGAGAATTCAAAACGAGATGGCATAAGTTTAAGGTGAGAGGGGAAAGATTTAAAAGGGAGCAAAGGGCCAGTTTTTTTCACATAGAGGGTGGTGCGTATATAGAATAAGCTACCAGAGGGAGTGGTGGAGGCTGGTACAATTTCAACATTTAAAAGGCATCTGGATGGGTACATGACTAGGAAGGGTTTAGAGGGATATGGGCCAGATGCTGGCAAATGGGACTAGATTAGGTTAGGATATCTGGTCGGCATGGACAATTTGGACCAAAGGGTCTGTTTTCATGTTATACATCTCTATGACTCTAAGTCTCTACTTTATCCTATCCATTATTAAAAAAACACATTGTTAAAACAAAGATGATTCATGTAGGTTCATAATTCTCAATAGCTGCTAGCTCTCTGATGAAAGGTTTATTTTTTAATGGGCCGTGCATTGCAGTTGTGTATTAGACAGTATTAGGAGCAAGATGGACTAGTTGTTTTTAGCAATAGACGTCTTGTGAACTGAAAGGGGAGGAAGTGCTTTGGTTCTGTACATTTATAATGTTTGTATATGGAGCAAATGAGACATCCCCATTCCCAGCAGAGAGACAAATGAATATTCTATACATGACTCCAGTAAGAGAAAGGGACTGAGAAGTACAGGCAACCCCAATTTGAACGATGTGGTGCATTTGTCACATGGGCGACATACTTACAATTACAATCTATTGGATTTGGAGCAGTGGAGCTTTTAATTTAAAAAATTCAATTCTTCAAGTAGCATGTGCTGACTCAGGGTTAGCTGTCCTCTGTCATGAAGGATGCTGATGTTGTATTTAAGTGCCAGGAGATAACAGCTAGGTACCATTTTCTATTTTGCCTTTCAGAGTAGAATTTTACCAGAAGGAATGACGAGCAGGAACACAGAGAAGGCCATGAAAATAGCTGACTGCACCTGGTCACGGCGATGTCAGTCACTGGCAACAGACATCCCTAAGGTGGAATTAATCTGCCTGTATATGGCTGACATCACGCCATTCAGTGCTTCATAGTCATATTGTCAAAGTCCCATCAGACCACAGGTGAGTTTAACCTGAGGGTCACCATGCCTCAGGCAAGGGGTAAAGTTGAGGAGGTGGGACCTTCATGGTAACCTCAGCCGGTGCAGGAATTGTACCCTGTTGCTAACATCACTCTAGCATTGCAAACCAACTGTCCAACGGACTGAGTGAACCAACACCTATAATGTCACAACAGTTACATACATGAGATAACCCTACTCCATATTTACCCTGCCATGAACCCTCAGGATCCTATATACTTCATTAAAAACATAACATATAGAGGCAGGAGTAGGCCATTCAGCCCTTCGAGCCTGCTCCACCATTCATTATGATCATGGCTGATCATCCAACTCAATTGCCTGCTCCTGCTTTTCACTGTTCTTCTTTGTTCCTTTAGTCTCAAGTGCTACTACCAACTTCTTCTTAAAATCATTGAATGTTTTGGCAATGACAGTAGTAGCGAATTCTGTACTAATGAATTCCATTCAATCATAAACTCTTCTAAACTCCACTGATCACAAGCCTAGTCTGTCTCACCTTTCTTCATAAAACAACCCCACCCATTCCAAACCTTCTGTGAACTACTTCCAATGCACTTACAAGGTGAGCAATACTGTACAAATTACTTCAGATGTGGCCTCAACATCTGTTCTCTGTAACACTGAAACAGAAACACCCAGAGGAACCTCGATTATTCGAACGAGATGGGCGGGCGCTATTTCATTCAGATAATTGATTATTTGGTTAATCGATTCAATGCCTTTGCTCGGGGGTTCAGGAATTTTCTATTAAGTCTGCTCCCCGTTCAGGAGAGTGCAGGACACCGCACGTGAGGCCCCACTCCCGCCTATCCCCCCCAAACCCCGTCCGCTCCCTGCCCGCGCCCCCCCCAACACCGCCTCCCGCCTGCACCCAAACCCATCCAAAACTGTACCCCCCCACCCCCGCAACACTGCCCCTCTGTCCGCCCCCACCCACCATCCACACCCCCGGCTCCTGCCACCCCCATCCCCTCCCCCAACCCCCTCCCTCTCCGGGGCATCCAGACTGGACACTAACAGTAAGACTGCTGGGTTAAGTCTCCAAATAGCACGCACGCACACACACACACAACTTTTTAACTGCAACTTTCTGACAAGTTCCACCTCTGCCCTGTACGGGACAATATTGGAGAGAGTATCTAGGGGAAGACGCTTTAGGGTTCCACCCCTATGTATAACTCCAGGGAAAGTGTGGGGAAAGGGAGAGTGGGTGGGCAGTCAGTCATTTGGAGATGGTGCCTGGGCTCCCTTCAATCCAGGACTGTTCTGGGCAGAGATCATTTTAATCAGTGTAAACAAAAGATACGATCAGGGTTGAAACAGCTCTTTGCTGTAATGTTTCTCTTGGGATCTCGAAATCTCCTTCGGATAATCTGATATTTGGATAATTGATATTTGGATAATCGAGGTTCCCCTGTACTTGTGTAGATGAAATGATAATGTGAGGCCCAGGTTAATTCTCTGGGAGCTTCGGTTCAAATCCCACAATAGCAACTGATGGAATTTAAATTCAGTTTATCATTTGCAGTATAAAGTAATACCAATCATTGATTGACACAAAAACCCATCTGATTCACTAATTCCTTTTAGGAAGGAAATCTGCCATCCTTGTCTGATCTGGCCTACACGTGACCCCTGTTCCAGTAATGGGTGACCGTAAACTACACTCCCAAGTTGTCTAGCGGTCAGTCAGTTCGCAGGGAAGTTAGGAATGGGCAACAATGCTGGCCCTGTCCACAAATGCTCTCTTCCCATGAAAACATAAACTGAAAAAAAATAAAGACGCTACACACACACACACTGACTTAAACAAGACACTTCACACAGTCATTCTTGCGCACAAAGATTAGATGGAAATGTACATAATGTGCTGTTAAAAATTATAATTACCTCATCTTTGATTTCCAGTCTCCCACATGGCAGGTCATAGCTGGATAGCTTTGATGTTTTAAAGTTGAAGTAAGAGTCTTATAATGTGAAAGATTCTCAGCAGACTGTGAGATTCTTTATAGTCAAATTGAAGGCATCAAATGAAAACAATCCAAAAGGTTCCTTTGTGTTGGCCTATCCTTAAAGAAGGAGATATGAGAATTTCTCAGACGGTTGTAAAAGTCCATATTTAATTAAGCATCTGCTTAGGTACCATCCATAGCTCAAATGCCACAGGTCATATGATTAATGGCAGCCATTTTAAGAGATTGTGTCAAGTTTTCTACATGTTGGCTGAAATTTCATAGTATTACAACTCTACACTGGGCATGACAAAGGATGAAAGAGAGGGAGAGAAAGTAGAGAAGATGAAAGGTTTAGAGAGAAAGTTCTAGAGCTGCTGAAGACATAGCCAGCAACAAAATGGTGGGTTATAGAAAATAAGGGAAGTGGCAAAGGCTGGGCTGCTGGAGTTGGGGTGGGGGGTGCAGGTACTAGGGAAGGGATGAGACTGTAGAGGGATTTGAGGACAAGAAGGAGAATTTTGAATTTGAAACATTGCCAGATCAGGCACCAATGTAGGTCAATGAACATGTGGGTGATGGGTGAACGGAATAGAATAGAGTATCCTTCAATGTCTAATGTACTCAAGTACAGAAGAACAGGAGTCCAGTGAAAGATTTTACAATGTCTCCTCCTATGGTTCTGTCTTAAGAATAAAATACCTAGGTACGAATCTTAGATACAAAAAGAGGAATAAAAAGATGTGGTGAGAATTAGGATACAGGCAGCAGAGTGTCAGATCAGTAGCTGGTTGTGGAATTCAGGAAGCCTGTCAGGAGGGTATCGGAACTATTAAGTCTCGAGATATCAAGGCATGGATGAGGAAGTATTTAAAATGAAGTTATTATTTCTGCCTATGCCACTGTTCTGCTGACTTAAGCAGGGTTATGACTGGCGAATTGCCAGGGCCTGTATAAACTGTCTCAGTGATAACACTACTGATGTACTTTATTGGTGCTTTTTGAACATCCTGAGGTACTGAAAGGTGCTATAGCAATGCAATTCCTATGCTTTCCTTTTATCTCAGCCCGAATAGAAAGGGCCAGGAAGGCACCTTTAGGATAGGTTGGAAATGAGCCCTTTTTTATTTAAAAGAAATATCACTCCTTCGTGGTTTGTGGGTATTACTAGCTGGAGCAACAATTTATTAGGTGAAAGTGAGGACTGCAGATGCTGGAGATCAGAGTCAAGATTAGAGTGGTGCTGAAAAAGCACAGCAGGTCAGGCAGCATCCGAGGAGCAGGAAAATCGACGTTTCGGGCAAAAGCCCTTCCTCAGGTGGTGAGCTGCCTTCTTGAGCCACTGCAGCTCATGGGTGTAGGCACACTCACCATGCTAATACTGCCCATGCTTACTGCCCAGATGGGCATGGACGGCATGGGAGTTGGGAAGCTGGTTGACTTAAACTTTCCCACCTCAACCTCCCCCAACATCCCCCAAACCTCACTGCACATTCACGAGGTACTAAGGTGAGTTATATCATTCTTACCACACTATCTGAGACTGGTTACTGCTGCGCAGATTGAGGATCAAACAATGGAAACATGACCTTACACTTATATAGCACCTTTAGTGTTTTCTTGCTTTTTAAATAATTAGCTGCTGGAGAGTGAGTGTGGGTTTTTGCGAGCATTTTATTTGAGCAATGCCAGGAGAGATCTGTCTCAGTTATTAGACCAAAGCTAAACTCCAGAGCATACAGGAAAGTTGATACCTTTCTTCTTATAACATCTCACCTGCACATTCCAATCTTCCTTCGATACAGCGAATAAAACTAATGCTGCCTCTATGTCATAGATTAATGTGTTAAGGGAGTCTTTTAACTAGCCAGGGGTAGTCAGTCAATCCTGCCTGAGATGTTGCTGTCTCTCCCCTTTATCAGTGTCTGTCCCACACCGCCTCCTCCCAAAACTTCTTGCAATGTTTTCATTACCACTGTCTCCTGTTTATACAGGAGATGCTGACAGAGATCCTCCTGACACTCGTCTCTAAACTTGTGCCTTCTACCTTTAGAGTGGAAGTATCATTTATCCCTAGAGTCTAAATTTCTCCTGACATGACAAAACATCTCAAGGTCCACTGAAGCAGCATCGTATAACTCAATACAATATTGAGCCATGTAAAACAATTAGATCAGATCGTCAAGCTCTTTATCAAGAAGGTAGGTTCTAGGGAGTGCCTTTAAGGAGAGAGGCAGGAAAGAGAATTGGAAAAGTGGGCATTATCCAGAACTTTGAGCTTCAGTGGAAGTGTACCTCAGACCCGGGGCAAACCTCCTACATTTTGTAATTGAGTGAGCTATTCTTTATTTGTCCCATCAAAGCACTCATTGATTTTGCACATGTGCAACAAAGCTTAGCACCTGCACATTAACTCTGAATACTTTGCAAATGTTTGTTGTCAAAGTCACTAATTCAAGCCACTTTTCTTGGTAATATTGATCAAACAACACAGGCTCAACAATAAATACATTTACAGTCGCATGCCTTTACAAATAGAGTACACATAAGTCCATTTAAAGTGCACAAGTAATGTATCAGCCCTCACATGGAACAATATAGCCTTGGGTAATAGGAGCTCATAATGTTTCAAACTCTCTGAAAATTGCACTGAGCTCTGCAATGAATATAAAACAATGTTAACAGCTACTAGTATATCTCCATTTCCATCTCTTCAATCCAACAATTGTTTTCCTCAGATTTTTGTAGAAACTGCCAATTTTACAAACACACCCTCTCTTCCTCTCAGAAAAATCTCCCTTCATGTAATTTAAACTCTAAATATGATCCACTTCTCAACTTGTCTCAGAATTTTTGAGGAAAATCAGTAATTCTATGATGCTCGAGCCTTAGCCTGATGACCTTGATCCAATCAAATACTTATAACTGAAGTCATCTAAGATTTTAATCTCATCAACCTAGTTAAATAATTCCAGTTCTAATTGACTTTCATGGAGAGGAATTATAAACTGAGCTAAAAATAGGATTGTAAGAAATAGGAGCAGGAGTAGGCAGCATTCCCCTCTGAGACCGCCCTGCCATTCAATAAGATGACAATCAATCTTCAGCAAACTTCACTTTCCCAACCCTATCCCAATGACCCTTGATACCCTTAGCATGCACGAATATATTTATCTCAACCTTGAACACAATCAATGATGCTGAGAGGATCTTGCGGCATCTTTTATACTTTTCTTTCACACATGCTAGATATCAGGCAAACTCAACATGGAAACCAGAGCAGGCAAATATAACTTACCACTTTCTCCAAAGGACCTTCATGTTGGACACTGGGCACCAACATCTCAGGGCATCAGACACATAGAGTCATCAAGTCTTACAGCACAGAAACAGACCCTTCTGTCCAACTTGTCCACGTCGACCATCTTACCAAACCAATCTAGTCCCACTTGCCTGCAATTGGCCCATGCCCTTCCAAACCTCTCCTGTTCACTTACTAATCCAAATGACTTTTAAACACTGTAACTGTGCCCGCATCCACCAGTCCCTCTGGCAGTTCTTTCCACACATGAACCACTCTCTCCGCATAAAAGATTTTCCCCTCATGTCCTTTTTAAATCTTTCTCCACTCACCTTAACAGTATGCCCTCTAGTTTGAACTACCCCACCTTAGGGAAAAGACCTTTGCTATTCACCTTATCTATGCCCTTCATAATTTTAGAAACCTCTATAACCCCTCAAATTCTCATACTCCAGTGAAAAAGTCCCAGCCTATTTTTACGACTCAATAACTCCAATCCCAGCAACATGCTGGCAAATGTTGTCTGAATCCTCTCCAATTTAATAATATCCTTCATATAGCAAGCTGACCAGAGCTGTACACACTACTTCAGCAGAGGCCTCAACAATGCATCTGTTATGTACCAGCCTGTCAAAACCTTCAGGGTCCATCTCCGATCCACTTGCAGGATGCTGTGTACAGGATCTCACTGGCAACTCTCATTGTAATGCTACAGCAAGGACACTGTGTGCACAGGGACACTCACCCAGCTCATGTATTGGACCAGGCTGTACCTCCGGGATCTTCAATCACTGTCATAGCACTCACTCACTCTGAGCTGACCTGATGCTCACTCCATCCCTGCCTTGCACTGTCTTGTTGCCCCTTTTTTGCACTTCACCTGCTCAGCTGAGGCTAATATTCCTTCTGTCTTGCCTGGCTGTTTAGTACAGACACGAAAGAAGGACGTTTGTCATGGCTGTCAGCAGTTCTCAGTCAAGTAAATGGAGATAGGTATTTGCTCAGGGCCTGCCTTCCCATCTTCGTGCGTCAAGGTCAGTGTCTATTCCCAGTCCAGGGGCTTGGACACAGTCAGTCAGCCACTTGTGACAGGTAGAACTAGAATGCTGTCACATAAGGGGTGAAAAGCTGAATGTCAGGCAGCCCACTACCCATCCTGAGTCTTCCTGCTCTAACGTGGGCTGTTTTCCTCATGGAAAGACCAAGGGACAGGTATTACGAGGGTTGAAATGGCTGGCACAGCTGTTACTTTTGGTAGAGGTGAGGAAGAAGTGCAGGGCCAGTTGCTTCAGTGGTTGGGGTGAGTGAGGGCAAAGGTGGGATGTTGTAGGTAACGGTAAGAGTGATAGAATATGGGATTTGGTCGGAGGTGGGTGAAGTAGCAGAGAGATGGAGTGTGTGTGAGGTATCGGAGAGAAGATGGTGGCACTCACCCTGGCAGAGGGCAGAAAGACATTGAGCTTCTACCTGCAGGGCTGGCATTTCTCAAGGTGGCTGAGGCTGCTTTAACCGAGTGGCAACTTCAGACCAGATTTGCACGGTCTGGTGACATGGCCTCCTGGTCCTGATGCAAGAGGAACTCCTGACTCTGCCCCATCCATCCAGCAGGAACTCCAGGCCCCTCCTAGGCTGCCAATATGCCCCAGACCCTCAATATCCAGGACAAATGTCAGGAACACAGCTCCACACTGACAGTACTGTCCAGTTCACAATGAGCTTCTAAAGATGACGTGATTACAAGGGTTGCCAGTCTGGGATATCTGCTGAACAGCAAGTTGTTCTGGGAAAGGTTCATAGTAAAATGGGACTGGAATCAAACTACCTTGTTATGGTGACTGCTCTTTAGGGAATCTGTCATTTATTAAACTTGCCTCATTAAACATCACCCGATCCAACATAGCCTGATCATTAGTTGGATCCACGACATCTTATTTGAGGTAACTGTCCCTAATACACTCCTTGAATTGTTCCTCATGGTCATCTTTGCCAATTTGGTTGTCCCAATCAACATGAAGATCAAAGTCACACATGATTAATGTACTGGCTTTTAACATACATTTATTATCTCATGATTGTCTCCCACTCTCAGCATTGACATGTGTTGTAAGGTTAATACTGAACCTGTTTTGGCAAGTTATGAAACACGTCTTCCATAGCCATTATGTTTTGGGGTGGGACTTGAAGCCAGAACTCTGGTCTTAGTATCAAGAACACTGTCCACTGTGTCACCAGGCCTCCCCTCAAATATACAATCACCATCAATAAACACAATAGGGAATTCAAATTATAATTCTTCAGTGACTGGCTAGGCTGTGGACTACAGTATAAGGAGTTACTAAGATGAACAGCATAGATGTCATTGAGGGGAAAATCAACAAGCAAAAGATGAAGAACGAAATGTAGGGAAATGCATTTGGGGTTCCTTAGAATCTCTGCAGCGTGGAAAGAGAGCATTCGGCCCATCGAGGCTCTCTGAATAACATTTCACCCAGACTCACTCCCTGCTCCCACCACCAACCCCCGCCCCCCCCAAACTCACACACTCAGAGCCCTACATTTCCCATGGTTAATCCACCTACCCTGTACATCCCTGGACACTGTGGGCAATTTAGCATGGCCAATCCACCTAACTTGCACATCTTTGGACTGTGGAAGGAAACTGGAGCGCCCTGAGGAAACACAGACATGGGGAGAATGTGCAAACTCCACACCTACAGTCATCCAAGGTTGGAATCAAACTCACGCTGTGAGGCAACAGTGCTAACCATTGAGCCACCATACTGCCCTTTGGATAAGATAGATGAAGTAGGAGGAGGTTCAAATGGAGCATAAAAATGAAGAGAGCCGATTTGAGCTGAATGCCCTTTCTTTGTACTCTGCATTCAATATAAGTTTATATGTAGTCTTCCTCTGTAGTGTCCAGTTTTTGGTCCACTTCTCTTAGAATCTCATCTCCTAGGATTACCAACATTTAGTGTTACATCAATTTCTTGCTGGTAACCAGTTTATTTTTTGGAAGAATAGTTATTACATTGGCTTTAGCTGAACAATCAGACCTACTGCTGAACCAATGCCAACTCTGACTACAAGTAAATATCCACATTATTAAATATGCTCTCCCTTGAGGGTTACTGTATGTGTTTATCTTAGCCTGCCATCAATAAACAGTTAACAAGACTTTAACGAGATTTTTTCCACTCTTTTAAATAACAGGAATTACACATTTAGGGGGAAATTTACAATAACAATCAGCATTCTGCACAAGTTTGTTCTGTTTTCATTACTTCATGAGACAAACTAAATGGGCATGAATTACAATGGGAGAATCACAAGAATGAGTTACAAAAGTGGTAATAAAGAGAAGAAAGAACTTGCATTTTTATAGTATTTTACTGTGTCTCCGAGGAAAATCCTACAGCATTTCATGAACAATGAATTACTTTAAAAGTGTTGTCACTGTTGTTACATAGACATAATGAGCCACAGTTGGATATGAAGAGAATAATGGACATGAGTTAGGGATACAACAATGCCAGTGAATTTAATGAAGTAAATTACAAAAAGATTAGTGGAGACTGAGATATATTGACTAACTCTGGGTCACTTTGCGTTGATTGGTTTCAGTTAGAATTTCACTTCCAGATCTGAAATATGGCTCCCTGCAACCCATCCCCCAAGTGTGTATTGATAGTTATGGACCTCAACCTTCTTAGCCTACTTCCCATCCATTCCTTACCCAGACATTGACAAGAAGCAGCAGATACAGTCTGGAAGAGGCCCACTAGGCTCCAGTAGGTCAATATTGATGTTCCAAATCATCATGTGGGTGTCTCACAGGGAATTGGGAAGAGAGTGGAAGGTTAAGTCAACATTGTAGAGCTCTGCTTTCTTTGGGGAGCCTGGAAGAGTATTTCTGCCTGCTGGGTACAACTTGGTCACTCTAGAGTAAAGAATTAACTATATCTTTGCACTGACAAAAACAGCTGAGCATATCCTTGAGGAGCTTCATCATGGTGACATCAGATCACATGGAACTCAAACCTCATTTCAGAAGATGTTCTCTCCTGATTATCCATGTATTTTATTATAGACTCCATGTGTAGACCTCTTCAAAAGCTCCATAAACTCAACTCTGACTGAAAAAATTGCACATTTTTGCCTATAAAAGAACCAAAATGAATCAAATAAAGATCTTCTCCTGAAGAAATGTAATAACT
The DNA here is from genome assembly GCF_037043375.1 of Chiloscyllium plagiosum. NCBI lineage: Eukaryota > Metazoa > Chordata > Chondrichthyes > Orectolobiformes > Hemiscylliidae > Chiloscyllium > Chiloscyllium plagiosum. Next base: position 10,874,323 of record NW_028270164.1, read on the forward strand.
GTAAGAAATCTAGAAGTAAGCATGCAACCTCAGGAGCTGCTGCAAGATCCACGCTACTCTCAGTCCATCACTTTCTTTCTCTTATGTTAAATAAAACCTGTTAGTATTCACTCACCTCAGTTGTAGGCCTGATCTTATTATGTGCTGGCAATGGCGATCAGAAGGAGGAAATTGGGAACAAATTGAAAGATGGAGACCAGCTCGTGCCACAGTGACATTTGAGGCCACTCCAACCATCCAACTGCTGAAATCGGGAAAGATCTGAAGACCTTTTGGAAAGGGTTCAGAGGAGATTTACTAGGAAGTTGCCTGGTATGGAGGGAAGATCTTATGAGGAAAGGCTGAGGGACTTGAGGCTGTTTTAGTTAGAAGAAGGTTGAGAGATGACTTAATTGAGACATATAAGATAATCAGGGGGTTAGATAGGGTGGACAGTGAGACCCTTTTTCCTCAGATATTGATGGCTAGCATGAGGGGTAAGAGCTTTAAATTAAGGGGTGATAGATATAGGATAGGTATCGGGGTAGTTTCTTCACTCAGAGAGCAGTAGGGGCGTGGAACGCACTGCCTGCAACAATAGTAGTCTTGCCAAATTTAAGGGCATTGAAATGGTCATTGGATAGACATATGGATGAAAATAGAATAGTGTAGGTTAGAAGGGCTTCAGATCAGTTTGACAGGTCAGTGCAACTTCGAGGGCTGAAGGGCCTGCACTGCGCTGTAATATTCAATGTTTTTTGTAGGTACCCAGTGGCAGCACAGTGTTGCTGGCAAAGGAATTCAGGGAATAACTAGGCACTGGACTGCAGAAACATAAAACCAACACAGCACATTAGTAAATGCCTTTAGCTGCAAGAAAAGCTTCACAGCATGTATGAATTACAGCAATTCAGATGTCTTTACAAATAAGAAAAACAGTACAAGAGAGGAAACCAGCATAATCTGGACAACACAGTGGCTGAGTGGTTAGCACTGCTGCCTCACAGCGCCAGGGACCTGGGTTTGATTCCAGCCTTAGGCGACTGTCTGGGTGGAGTTTGTACATTCTCCCCGTGTCTGCGTGGGTTTCCTCCGGGTGCTCTGGTTTCCTTCCCCAGTGCAAAGATGTGCAGGTTAGATGAATTGGCAATGCTAAATTGCTCATAGTGTTCAGGGATGTGTAGGTTAGGTGTATTAGTCAGGGGTAAATGTAGGAGAATAAGGGAGGGGAATGGGTCTGGCTGGGTTACTCTTTGGAGGGTCAGTGTGGACTTGTTGGGCTGAAGAGCCTGTTTCCACACTGTAGGGATTCTATGAATGCTGAAGAAGAAGGGCAGGAAAGAAAGAGGTTTTGGTCAGCATAGCCCTCACAACATCTGCCCATGCTGATTGATAAAGTCTCATCTTCTCCAAATCCTTTAGATCAAGCTGACAGTTCTGATCAGAATATAAGGATTTCTTTAGACTGTATAAGTTCTGATAGGGTTTCATCAAGCACTTCCAACATCTTTGAAAGATCCAGAGAAAATAAATTTACAAAAGCATCAATGGTTGCTCCTGACTCCTGCTCCTATTGGATAAACAAGCACTGACAATTCAGCAGATACAGCATTGCATCAGTTCCTAAAAAAAATGGCAAACAAAGTTCAGGTCAGTATATTGCTGTACACAATTGGCAGCATGCACCATTTTCATTAAGGCACAGAAGAGGAAATTGAAAAACAGAATTATGTAATACAATCTTTCTATTCCTGTCCTTATAATGCAAAATCCTATTACAAATCTAATAAGGTTAATCAGTGCAGCCAGAAGTTAAAAACAACCATTGAAGCCTTTGTAAATTTATTTTGTCTAGGTCTTTCAACGATGAGTTTGTAGAGGGACCATACAATACTGGGGAGTGCTTGATGAATCTCTATCAGAACTTTTACTGTCTGTAGATCGAGTGAATCCTGAGAAGAGTATAAAAGCACTAGGAGTATACTTAAAAGGGAAATCGGAGGGCAAAAAGGGAATGTGAGATAGCTTTGGCAAATAGAATTAAGGAGAATCCAAAGGGTTTTTACAAATACATTAAGAACAAAAGGGTAACTAGGGAGAGAATAGGGCCCCTCAAAGATCAGCAAGACGGCCTTTGTGTGGAGCCGCAGAAAATGGGGGAGATACTAAACAAGTATTTTGCATCAGCATTTACTTGGAAAAGGACGTGAAAGATATAGAATGTAGGGAAATAGATGGTGACATCTTGAAAAATGTTTATTTCACAGAGGAAGAAGTGCTGAATGTCTTGAAATGCATAAAAGTGGATAAATCCCCAGGACCTGATCAGGTGTACCCTAGAACTCTGTGGGAAGATAGGGAAGTGATTGCTGGGCCTCTTGCTGAGATATTTGTATCAGCGATAGTCACAGATGAAGTGCCGGAAGACTGGAGGTTGGCAAACCTGGTGCCACTGTTTAAGAAGGGTGGTAAGGACAAGCCAGAGAACGATAGACCAGTGAGCCTGATGTCGGTGGTGGGCAAGTTGTTGGAGGGAATCCTGAGGGACAGGATGCACATGTATTTGGAAAGGCAAGGACTGATTAGGGATAGTCAACATGGCTTTGTGCATGGGAAATCATGTCTCACAAACTTGATTGAGTTTTTGAAGATGTAACAAAGAGGATTGATGAGGGCAGAGCGGTAGATGTGATCTATATGGACTTCAGTAAGGCGTTCTACAAGGTTCCCCATGAGAGACTGGTTAGCAAGGTTAGATCTCATGGAATACAGGGAGAACTAACCAGTTGGATACAGAGCTGCCTCAAAGATAGAAGACAGAGGGTGGTGGTTTTCAGACTGGAGGCCTGTGAACAGTGGAATGCCCCAAAGATTGGTGCTGGGTTCTCTACTTTTTGTCATTTATATAAATGATTTGGATGTGAGCTTAAGAAGTAGAGTTAGTAAGTTTACAGATGACACCAAAATTGAAGGTGTAGTGGACAGCGAAGAGGGTTACCTCAGATTACAATGGAGTCTTGATCAGATGGGCCAATGGGCTGAGAAGGAGTAGGTGGAGTTTAATTCAGATAAATGCGAGGTACTGCATTTTGGGAAAGCAAATCTTAGCAGGACTTATACACTTCATGGTAAGGTCCTAGGGAGTGTTGCTGAACAAAGAGACTTTGGAGTGCAGGTTCATAGATCCTTGAAAGTGGAGTCGCAGGTAGACAGTTTAGTGAAGAAGGCGTTTGGTATGCTTTCCTTTATTGGTCAGGGTATTGAGTACAGGAGTTGGGAGGTCATGTTGCGGCTGTACAGGACATTGGTTAGGCCACTGTTGGAATATTGTGTGCATTTCTGGTCTCCTTCCTATCAGAAAGATGTTGTGAAACTTGAAAGGGTTCAGAAAAGATTTACAAAGATGTTGCAAGGGTTGGAGGATTTGAGCTATAGGGAGAGGCTGAACAGGCTGGGGCTGTTTTCCCTGGAGCGTTAGAGGCTGAGGGGTGACCTTATAGAGGTTTACAAAATTATGAAGGGCATGGATAGGATAAATAGACAAAGTATTTTCCCTGGGTTGAGACAGTCCAGAACTAAAGGCCATAGGTTTAGGGTGAGAGGGGAAAGATATAAAAGGGACCTAAGGAGCAACCTTTTCACACAGAGGGTAGTACACATATGTAGTACAGAGGAAGTGGTGGAGGCTGGTACAATTGCAACATTTAAAAGGCATTTGGATGGGTATATGAATAGGAAGGGTTTGGAGGGATATGGGCCGGGTGCTGGCAGGTGAGACTAGATTGGATTTGGATAACTGGTTGGCATGGACGGGTTGGACCGAAGGGTCTGTTTGCGTGCTATACATCTCTATGACTCTAAAGAAGACCTTAAATTATCCAAAGCAGCAAAGTTCACCCAGACCACTGAATTTTGCAAGCAAAAAAAGTTTTTTTTAACAGAAGGGAACAGAGAATTTCTCTGGGGCAAGACCACTGGCTCTTACTCAGTCCAAACTGTTAAGCAGAGAGCTACCCATGCACCAGCAAGGTAACGGCTGCAATGGGAACATGGAGCCACTTCCATCATTGCTTCTCTTCCATGTTTTGGCAGGATACCTCCAATCAGAGACAACCCTGCACAATCATCAATGTTGAATGCCATGCATGCCAACATAAAAACTATTTCCAGGTGTTTTGCTGAAGCTTAAACAGGGAATTTTAATATCTAGCAAAAAAAATTAATTCCAATCTGCAACAGTCTACGACATAGATGCTACCAAGGACCAAGAGACAATATTTTTGGGTTAGCGACAAGAAAACTAATTTTAAATTGGATATAGGGACAAGCTTATCTATTTGTTTTGTGTCAACAAGGTGTTTGAAGCCTTAGCGTCTCTAACCATCTTCCGTCAAACAGCAAACTGCAGGATGAATCATGTAAGAACATGAGCCTGACAAAATCTGTCCTTCAATGCAGTGGGAGAGAGATTATTGATACCATGTACCATGCGCAATCAGCATCGCTGTTTGTGAAAAAGTTGCGCATGTCGCTTTGAACTGTCTTTGATCACCAGCTGCAGAAGAGCATGAAGTTGACTCATGACCCAGGAAACCAGACATCGATGATACAATACCATCTCTAAAACCAAAGAAAGATATTGCACACCTTTTGCCTGTCCTTGAAGAAAGGCTAAAATTAGTGGGAACAGAAGGAAATGTATATTGGCATTGGAGGCAGTCCCGAGAAGGTTCACCAGACACTCGCAGATATCGAGGGGCTATCTAAAGAGGAGACATTGAGTAAGTTAGACCTGTACTCATTGACATTTTTAAAGAATCACGTGTTTGTCCAAAAGTTCAATATGTCTGTAAGTAACTTGGGATTCCGATCTGCTTTCATGACAATATCCAAAAGGGTACCTCACCTCTCCAAAAAATGCTGACAACTTTATAAAAACTGAAAGAACTACAGATGCTGAAGATCAGAAACAATAACAGAAATTGCTAGGAAAGCTCAGCAGATCTGACAGCATCTGTGAAGAAAAATCAGGGTTAATATTTCAGGTTGAGTGCTCAGAATTCAGCTCACTGGTCTGAAACATTAATTCTGATTCTTAACACTGATGCTTTATTCCTTCTCCTGCACAATATAAGGTGCACAACATGTGCTATGGGCATCCCACTAGAGAAATCCAGATTGCCCTGAGACAGCTGAACCACAAATGTGTACAATAGAATCCCATTTTACCTCCAGAGCACAAGGAACGGTAGGTACCATATTGAAGAACAGGATCTCTGTAGTCAGCTATCAAAATAATACAGAAATATTCCATCCTTAGAAAAATTCAGGCCTTTGCCCTCCCAGCAATATAATAAAGATCTTAATAATAAACCCTTTCATCACATAGAAACTAGATTCATTTCTACATTGCTTTGTAATATCTAAAATAAACAGGAAAGCAAGAACGTTGACTGATTTTTCACTTGACAAGAATTTGGCAGCCATTTAGAATTTGGCAAGCTTTGCACTGACTGAGATTCAAACAGAGGAGAGTCCTTCTCCACACAACTGGATGTTATAACACTTATTTTTGCACAAGATATGGGCATCTCTGGTTTAGCCAGCAACTATTGTCCAGCCCTAACAGCCTTTGAGAGGGCGAAGGGCTTTTGCCTGAAACATCGATTCTCCTGCTCCTCAGATGCTGCCTGACCTGCTGTGCTTTTCCAGCATCATACTCTTGACTCTAGTCTTTGAGAAAGTCATGTATATAGCACAGTTAGGGAGAGAGTCCCAGAAATTTGACCCAGCAACAGTGAAGGAATGACAACATATTTCCAAGGCAGGATGACAAATAGCTTGGAGGGGAACCTGCTGTTGGTGGTGGTCCCATGCTACTTATTTTTTTTCGCGGGTAGAGGCTGTGGATTTGGAAGGTGTTGCTGGAGGGTCCTTGATGTGCTGTTGCAGTTCATCCTGTAAATAGTGTACATTACTGCCACAATGTATTGGGAATGGAGGGAGGGAATGTTGAAGGTTGCGGGGTTAATCATACAGGTTGCTGTCGAGCTTCAAGTGTTGTTGCAGTTGCACTCATCTAGGTAAATGGGGTGAATTAAACACAATCCTGATTTGTCCTTTTAGATGGTGAGCAGGATTTTGGGAGTCAGGAGCTGAGCTATTCATTGCAAACTCCCCGACCCTGAACTGTTCTACTAGCTCTAGTGTTTATATGTCTGTTCCAGTTCGAATTCTAGTTAATGGGGGATTCAACAATGGTAATGTCATTGAACATCAAAGGAAGATGGTTAGATTCTCTCTCTTGTGCAAGATGGTCATTTCTGGAACTTGTGTGGGGTCAGAGTATTGAGTTTAGGAATTGGAAGGTCATGTTGTGGCTGTACAGGACATTGGTTAGGCCACTTTTGGAATATTGCATGCAATTCTGGTCTCCTTCCAATCAGAAGGATGTTGTAAAACTTGAAAGGGTTCAGAAAGGTTTTACAAGAATTTTGCCAGGGTTGGAGGATTTGAGCTATGGGGGAGGTTGAATAAGCTGGAGCTGTTTTCCCTGGAGCGTTGGAGGCTGAGTGGTGACCTTATAGAGGTTTATAAAATCATGAGGGGCATGGATAGGATAAATAGACAAAGTCTCTTCCCTGGGGTGGGGGAGTTCAGAACTAGAGGACATAGGTTTAGGGTGAGAGGGGAAAGATGTAAAAGAGACCTAAGGGGCAATGTTTTCACGCAGAGGGTGGTACGTGTATGGAATGAGCTGCCAGAGGAAGTGGTGGAGGCTGGTACAATTGCGACATTTAAAAGGCATCTGGATGAGTATATGAATAGGACGAGTTAAGAGGGATATGGGCCGGGTGCTGGCAAGTGGGATTAGATTGGTTTAGGATATCTGGTCAGCATGGATTAGTTGGACTGAAAGGTCTGTTTCCATACTGTACATCTCTAAGACTCTATGACTGTGAATGTTACTGTATATGAACACAAACCGTTTCAGTATCTGAGGTTTTGTGAATAGTGCTGAGCAATGTGCAATCATCAGCAAAAATCCCAACTTCTGACCTTACGATGAAGTGTAAGACATTGAAAGTCACTACCAGTGATGCACATCTTTATAGAAATGGATGTATAAAAGGCATTGAGGTGTTCCATGATCATATTAAATAGTGGAACAGGTTTGATGGGATGAATGGCCTGCTCTTGTTCTCCTGACGGAGCTGAAAATAGTTGCCATTCGTTTTATGTCCTAATATTCATTAAGATATCATGTTTTGGATCTCATCCTTTGTACTTAGTACATACACATATCCAGACATGACATGATATACTCTGATGGATTTCACCAGATGCAGCTGCTGGTTGTGTTGAACATCACAGTGAAGCCTCAGTGCATGCATAGAAACAAGATTGATCAGATATCCTGAGAAAGTGTTGTCAGTGAAAAAAGATCACAACATCCTGACCTGTTTTGAAAATCTAATCATTCACAAGCACTAAGATTAACTGTAACATTCCTTTCTCTGTTCCTCATTCAGAATATTGACCACACTCCAAAAACAAACCACAGTGCTTTGTTGCCTATGAAGAACTTTGTAGCATCTTGTCATTGTGAAAGCTGTTACATAGGTGTGAGTCCTTTATCTATTTTCTGTTTTTTTAAAGACTATTTTGTTGCACATTGCTGCTGTTATATTGAAGATCCTGGCAGAAGTCCCATTAAACTATTCTGCACAGTATAATGTTCATGTTGTTAGGTTTCTTTTTACTCATTCATGGGATGAGGGCATTGCTGGCTAGGGCAGTATTTATTACCCATCCCTAATCGCCCAGAGGGCAGTTAAGAGTCAACCACATTGCTGTGGGTCTGTTTACTAATCTATACTTGATTGGTTAAGGCTAGGTGTGACTCAAATAAAAATAAACAAACTGCAAAACATAACAGATATAAAACAGCATGATACATAATGATCCTAAATACACATAAACTGCTGTAAGTTCATGGCTGAGTGTGATATGCTTGGGACCTGACACAGCCAAAGGACGACTACATTTTAACATTGCATATGAAAAGAAATGGTCCTTTATTTAAAAAAACGTCCCTGTTTTTCCTGCTTACTTTTACAACCCCATCTACTGATGACGATCTATTACAATATGTCATTGCTATTTCAGGGAGCTTGCTGTGAACATCTGGCTGCCTTTTTCGACATTCTAACAGTGACTGTGCTTCAAACGTACTCTGATATCTATAAAAGACTTCTTGAAATCCTGAAAGCTGCAAATTTGTTAGCTTCCTAGCTCTATCCTCTGCATCAAAAAACTCTCTCACAACCAGCACTTTAACCGTGTTTACATCCAGCCCAATAACTAATCAGGGAAAGATGCAAGCAGGCTGAGAAACAAATAGGAGATTTGGGCACAGTGGTGTGGCATGGTAGCTCAGTGGTTAGTGCTGCTGCCTCACAGCACCAGGAATCCAGATTCAATCCCAGCCCAGGGCAATGATCTGTGTGGAGCTAATATGTTCTTCCTCTGTCTGTGTGAGTTTGCTTCTACAGTTTAATGATATGTAGGCTAGGTGGATTGGCCATGCTTAAAAATTTGCCCTGTAGTGTCCAAGGACATGTAGGTTAGGTGGATTAGTCATACTAAATTGCTCATAGTGTGCGGGTTAGCTGTGGGAGGTAGGGATGCCTTTTGGAGGGTCAGTACAGACTTTATGGGCTGAATAGCCTCTAGCTTCATCTTGGGATTCTATGAATATAAATACCAGATGCATCTGTTGTGTTAAATATCTTTTTCTGGACCCCATATCCTATCTAATCATAAAGAATGGGAGTAGGGCTATACAGCATTTGAGCCATTCCACTATTTGATGATCTACTTTAACACCGTTTTCCTGCACCACCCCCTTAGCCACCAGTGTTTGATGCCTTTGTTTTTCACTTGTGTAAAAATGTCTGTAAGTGTTCAGTAAATTAAATGTATTCCATAATTCTATTTTTTTTAATCCTGCGAGTGCAAGTCTTTTGTTCAAAGGTTAACATTTATTCAGGAAATGAAATGATTAAAACAAATTAATACCAAGCTCAATAAGTGAGAAATATTGACTCCTGGTCGATCAGAGTTGGTCGTGGGCCAGACTTTTACATCAAAGCTGCTCGAAAGTTTGCCAAAGCCACATCATTTTGCCATGAGTGCTCCTTGCAGGGGCATGGAAATAGAAGCAATGGGTTTGTCTGCAAAATCAAGGAAAATAAAACAATGACTGAAGAGTGGATTAGACAAGCTTTTGGCATTTGATGATAAGAGGTAGCCTGCCGCAGTTTTAACACAGAGCCTGGTGTACTTACCCACTAATTTAAATGACCAAGATACAAAAGCAAATTTCAGTCAAAATTCCATCCTGAATAGAATTCATTTCCCATCAAAGTTACTGATAACACTAGGAGAAGCACATAGAAAATCATAGCGAGTTATTCAGACATGTCCCTAGCAACTGTGGCTTTCTGTTGCCCATTACAATTTCACGCTAATATGTTCCGGCACCCCCAGAGGTGCCATATTTTTATAGATAAATTGGTCACTATTCAACCAGAGCTAATAACCAGTACCAAAAGGAAGGTTCATTATGAAGAAAGTATGATTTCACACCTAGCTAGCTGGAGGAAAATCTGTTCATTAGTTGAGTTTTCAACGACAAAGATACAGTTTAGATGAAAACAAGAATAGGCTAAGGCCATTCCAAAGACCTTTTACATACAGTTGGCCATTTCTTTCTAAACATTGGAATTAGAACATGCTTTATTGTCATGTGTACTTAAGGGAATACAGTGAAAACTTTACAATATCACCCCTCATGGAGTTAAAAATCACACAACACCAGGTTATAGTCCAACAGGTTTAATTGGAAGCACACTAGCTTTCAGAGCATCGCTCCACCTGATGAAGGAGCAACGATCCGAAAGTTAGTGCTTCCAATTAAACCTGTTGGACTATAACCTGATGTTGTGTGATTTTTAACTTTGTACACCCCAGTCTAACACCGGCATCTCCAAATCATGACCCCTCATGGAGCCATTTTAGGTACACAGTACCTCGGCACAAATCTTAGATGCAAAATAAAGAAATAAAGGAAATAAAAGTTACATTACTTTACAGTTATTCATAGTATAAGCTGGAAAAATAAGAAACAAAGTTTAAAAGATAAATGTTGCAGTCTTTCTATAAACTGCCTGCAGTGGATCAATGCAGCGGTCTTCCACACACACGGTCTGACAGGTTTCTACAGGATGGGTGTCACATGGAATGAGCTCCCCCTGGCAGAGACACCTTCACAGCCCTCTGTCCATATAATGGCCTGCATTTCACAGTCAAGTGGCAGTAAGGTTCAATACTCACTCTGGAAAAGGCTTCCCACAAAGATCGAACAATCTCTGTGACGGGGACGTCCCCAATTCTGACACTGTTCAGTCCTGATTGCTGCCAAGTTATGGAAATGTCCAAGTATTCAGAAATTGTGGAAGCTCAGTGGGGTAGAGGAACAATTCTGTGGGCAAAGGGAGGTTCACATCATGGACGCCCAAGGCTTCCTTTCCGACCTGGAGGAATATTGCTGACCCGGCCTACAAGGAAATCAGAAAAATAAACATCAAACTTACTTCTGGGCCAGAAATTCACAAATGTGCCTGATGGAAAGGCTTAAATTGATTTTTTTTCATTTATGGCATGTGAACATCACTGATTATTTACTGCCCATACTTAAATGAGGGGCCTGTGATGCCATTTGTAGAGAGTAGCATCAATCCCATTGTTGCAGATAATAGAATTACAATGATGTCAAAGAGGCCATTCAGCCCATTGTGCTCTGATACTACGACTTAAAGCCAATCCTCTGCTTTTTCCCTATATCCCAACACACCATTTCTATTCAAATTAATCATCAAATGCGTCCAAGAATCTGTTAACTGAATTGGAATTGATCTAGATTTCAGATAAGGTCAGTGAATTTCCTTACCTAAATGATATCAGTGAAACAAACTAAGGAAAGATGCAGGTGTCGTGGTAATGTCACTGGGCTAGTAATCCAGTGCTCTGGGGAAGACAGATTTAAATCTCCCCACTGCAGCTGTTCGAACCTAAAATCCAGTTAATAAGAAGAAATTGAAATCTTGTCTTGGTGATGATAACGATTTCCTGGTGTTATCAGTAACTTTGATGGGAAATGAATTCTATTCAGGAGGGAATTTTGACTGAAATTTGCTTTTGTGTCTTGGTCATTTAAATTAGTGGCTAAGTACACCAGACTATGTATCATTGATTATTGTAAAACCCATCTGGTTCATTAATGTCCTTTAGGGAAGGAAACTGCCATCCTTACCTGGTCTGGTCTACATGTGATTGCAGACCCACAGCAATGAGATTGACTCTTGACTGGTGACCTGAAATGGTCTAACAAGCTATTAACACTTTAAAGGCAATCAATCCTGGTTTTGATAGTGATGCCCACATCCACAAAGAAATAGACAAAAATAGGGTCAGTCTGACAATATAAATGCGAATCTGAAATAAAAATAGAAAATGCTGGAAACTTTCTGGTTTGGAAGAATTTATGAGAAAATTAATTGAGGGTGGAATTTTCCACTTGTTGATATGGCATAAAGACTAGAAAGCTGGGAAATCATGGACAAAATGAAAAGATCATAGAAACCATACATTGTGGAAACAGGCCATTTGACCCAACAAGTGCACACAATCCTCTGAAGAGTAACCCATCCGTACCCATTCCCCTACTCTATTATCCTCCATTTACCCCTGACTAATGCACCCAACCTACACATCCCTAAACACTATGGGCAATCCACCCTAACCTGCACATCTTTGGATTGTGGGAGGAAACCAGAGCACCCGGAGGAAACCTGTGCAGACATGGGAGAATTTGCAAACTTCACACAGACAGTCACCTGAGGCTGGAATCAAACCTGGGTCCCTGGTGCTGTGAGGCAACAGTGCTAACCCCTGTGCCCCCGTGCTGCCCCAAATGAGGACTTCAATGTTGAGAAAATATCTTGTGATTTTCCCCTCAAGCCTTGCAGAGTAATTTCAGAATCTCACCACTGAAAACCAACAATCTTATTTCATGCATTTGCATTTCATTAAAGCCCCAGCTTGATTTATTCCCGGGTATAAAATTCAGAGCAGGATCTGGTGCTGGCAATAGCTTGCCACTGTTATCATTTGACTGCTTCTTCAGAACAATGTCCCTGCAAGCTCCATGGTTAGAATCCTCCTCGAGCCTTCGTCCAAGCAAGTCAACAGTGCCAAACCACCATCCTCACTACATCATTATGGCTGTTCACCCAACTTACCCATGACTTTAGCCCTTCAAAGGTTTAGCTTTTCAGCTCAAAGTCACCTATGATTTGCATTGTTCTGTCAGGTTGCTTTGTGTCCATGGGGTATACATGCATCTCATGTATCTGTGCAGATTTATGATTCTTAGCTTGCTGTCTTAGTGCTCGTTCTCTTCACTGCCACTGTCTGTCTACTTTATATTGCTTTTTTAGCACACACACAAGTTTAGCACAGACTTACAGGCTGCCAACATCTATGTAGAGAAAGTGAGGACTGCAGATACTGGTGATCAGAGTCAAAAAGTGTGGTGCTGGAAAAGCACAGCTGGTCAGGCAGCATCCGAGGAGCAGGAGAGCCTGATGAAGCTTTCCTGATGAAAAGATTATGCTCGAAACATCAATTCGCCTGCTCCGCGGATGCTGCCTGACCGGCTGTGCTTTTGCAGTGCACATTTTTCAACTACCAGCATCTATGTGCCTCACAAAGGCATCAGTGTTCAATTACAGGCAGTAAGCTTCAGTGGTTTACATTGCTTTTTAGTGTACAGAGAGAGGCAGGCAACCTGTGATGTTGTGACAGTCAAGGTGATGTACATGTGACTGCATCCACATCATACCCTACATAATGTGCCGACAGCTAATGCAGCAAACACACTGCATGTGCTGCAAGCTAGTGAGAATGTGTAAAAGTCAAATGAGTCACTCTTAAACAGAGTGAAAGGAGGATTACGGTCAATAAGGGGTTACTGCCACAATAAGTGATGGGCCTCATTCTATTCCAATCCTGGGGTTGGCCACATTTAGTCCTGCGAGGTAAAAACAATGACTGCAGATGCTGGAAACCAGATTCTGGATTAGTGGTGCTGGAAGAGCACAGCAGTTCAGGCAGCATCCAAGGAGCTTATTCCTGATGAAGGGCATTTGCCCGAAACGTCGATTTCGAAGCTCCTTGGATGCTGCCTGAACTGCTGTGCTCTTCCAGCACCACTAATCCAGAATCTGGTTTCCAGCATCTGCAGTCAACTCTCAGACTGAGGTCTCTACAGCTCCCTGACCTACCCACCTGCAATCCCCAGACTGGTGGGCTGCAGGACTAAATGTGGATTAGTGGTGCTGGAAGAGCACAGCAGTTCAGGCAGCATCCAAGGAGCTTCGAAATCGACGTTTCGGGCAAATGCCCTTCATCAGGAATAAGCTCCCTGGATGCTGCCTGAACTGCTGTGCTCTTCCAGCACCACTAATCCACATTTAGTCCTGCAGCCCACCAGTCTGGGGATTGCAGGTGGGTAGGTCAGGGAGCTGTAGAGACCTCAGTCTGAGAGTTTTAGATTAGATTAGATTCTCTACAGTGTGTAAATAGGCCCATCAAGTCCACACTGACCCTCCAAAGAGTAAGCCACCCAGACCCATTTCCCTCTGACTAATGCATCTAACACTATGGGTAATTTAACATGGCCAATTCACCTGAGCTGCACATCTTTGGACTGTGAGAGGAAACCGGAGCTCCCAGAAGAAACCCACACAGACACGGGGAGAACGTACAAACTCCACACAGACAGTCACCTGAGGCAGGGATCGAACCAGGAACCCTGGTGCTGTGAGGTAGCAGTGCTAACCATTACGCCACCATGCTGCCTTGAGCCAATGATTCCTGCAATTTCAAATAAACCTATTGGACTATAACCTTATCGGTGTCATTTGATTTTTGACCTAGATTTCAAATTTACTTCACTGGCTGTAATATACTTTGGAGAGTCCTATAGTCATGAAAGGTGATGTATCAATTCAGGTTATTTTTTTTTCCTTTCTCTAACTACGGAAAGATATAATTTAATCTCTTGTGGTTGATATTATTCCACTCACTTATTTCCTTGCAAGAGCATGTCACATAGATAATACTTAGGCCTTCAGAACCTTTTTACTCGTGAGCCTGTTTCCATAACATTCAAGGAATTAATCCTTAATGTACCAAGGTCCCCAACAGTATCATCGGATCTGATCCACAAATTTTAAAGCGACTCTGCTTCCTTCCTGTGGATAACTGGTTTACCTGCTCAGAGGAGTGAAGCTTAATGAAGGGAGGTAGGGAGAGGGAGGAGGCATTTATGGGCTAAACAGACATCCAATATTTTAACTGGATACCACCCGCTCAGTCCACCACCACCACTAACCTTGTTTCTGCCAATGGGCAGAGGGCATAATTAAAATTGCGACTCTGAAACTGTTCACCAAAAATGCATCTCACTCTTGACACCAAAGAATAATAAGCAATATCTTTTTTTAGGATCTCTACAGTGTGGAAACAGGCTATTTGGCCCATCAAGTCCACACTGGCCCAATGAAGAGCAACCCACCCAGACCCACCCCATATTTCCCAGGGCTAATCCACTTAGGCTGCACATCCCTGGACACAGTGGACAACTTAGCATGGCCAATCCATCTAACCTGCGCATCTTTGGATTGTGGGAGGGAACTGGAGCAAACTCACTCAGACATGCGGAGAATGCACAAAGTCCACACAGACAGATGCCTGAGGCTGGAATTGAACCAAGGTCCTTGACGCTGTGAGGCAGCAGTGCTAACCATATGCCATATTATATCAGCAGTATGGCCTGATGGAGAGTGGTAATTACCGAAGTGAGGCAAACAGAAACTTGCCCTGGCTTGTAAAGGTTGCAGGTTGATTAAAATGCTTTAAAGTTTGCACTGTAGGGATTCTATGATTCTTTCTCAGTTTAGTTCACAGAGCGGACATTAATATGGAGATTGCACCTGGAGGATCTCAACCCGACTGCCAAAGGAACAAGGACAGTCAAGGCTACACAGCTCCATGTGTCAAAATCCAATGTCATGCTACCGTCCCTGAGATTAATGTCCTGAAATCTGATCAGCTATAGCAAGCCAGACAACAATGCTTGGATATCATTTTAAGACAGCCTCAGGTCTTGAGAGCAACAGGCAATATTTTATATTATTCCTCACAAATTGTATATTTTGAAGTGCAAAAGGGAATACCAAAAATATAATGTTGCCAGCTTCTAAGAGTCAGCTGTTGTTGCATTCAGTCAACTCGTTATTTTCTGCATGAACTTGAGAAAGTGGTGGATATGGCAGGCTCCTCTGCAGGTGACCCTGATAGAATCCCAGCTTGTGAACCTCCCCCCCCCACTCCCCCCACCTCCCCATAACCAATCTCTAGCACTGACCTTTTAGAAAGTAAGGACAATAAAGACACTGAGACAAACCAAAACAGAATTTTTTGCAGATCTAGCAGCAGGCAATAGAGAGGAAACAGGGTTAAGAATTCTAGTCCTGCAGTACTTCTCTAAAACTGCTCTGAAGTAAGATACACAGGGTGGCAAAAGCAGATTCAATCATAATCAAAGAAAGATTGATATAAATTTGAACAGAGCTATGGAGAAAAAGCTGGCAATCTGAACTAATTCAATTAACTGTAGAACAATTCAAAGAGCATGAGCACATTGGAAGCCACAGCCTCCTTTTGTGCTGCCTCATTTTATGTCTCTGCAGGTCATAGGTTCAAACCACAGACTTTAGGGGTTTTTTTTGTCAAGACCTCATTTCACTCTGAGCCACACGCCAACCTGATTTTGGAAACATTTTCTTTCACTGTCGCTGGATCAAAATCCTGAACTCCCCTTCCCTTCAGTCACTGGTGGTCCCTCGTAGATGGGGGATGACTCTTTTCCACTCTCAGGGTGAGCCGTACAGACCAATGTAGCGTCCGTAGGCTCTGTTACACTGGGGGAAGAAGGTGGTTGTGGGAAGGGGTGGGTGGGGCATTGGCATAGCAGTGCGCTCTAATTGTTGTTTCTGCTTGGCTTCCATTTTTTTCCCACTAGCAAGTTTCGACACTTTCCTGGATGCTGCTTCTCCACTCCGGACGGTCAGCACTCTCGGTTTCACTGCACCATAAGGAGTGAAGTGGTTCAAGAAGGCACCTTCTCAAGGGCAATGGGAGGGAGGGGGCGATCCAATTCGGATGCGCTCACAATCATGAACAAATGCAGAATGGCAGCCATTTCATTGAATGACTGAGAGTGTGCTGTGGTGTCAGAATTGTGATCTGTCAGATGAGATGGAAACCAAAGATTTTGTAAAGGTTTCCACATCAAGGACAGGTAGAGGAGTTCACCTGATGTCTGGGTCAAAGTTTACACATCAACCAACAACCAAACAAATGCTTTGATTATGTATATCCTTGATATGACCAAATTGGCTGCTGCTTTTTGATATTCTTGGCAACCACCCAATTAAATTCCTTCATAACTTAAAGGTCAATGTGGTTGCCTTTCCCTTTTCTTGGGAAAATAGGTCCACCTATTCAAGTTGTCTACCTCTTGGTTTTGGGATCAAACTTGAAAGATTTGTTTTTGCTTCTTCTGCAGTATCTCTTGGAGTGTGATCCACAATGTAAAATAAAATGATTGGTCATTGTACATTGTTCTGGAGTACAGTTCTTTAGCCAGCAGAAGTCTAGAACAAAATACATTGCTTCATCTACAAGACCAGGTCAATTGTTAACATGACTTTTTGCCTGGCGATCTATCTTGTCAGAGGTGCAATCATGCTCAGATGAAATAATTAATTCATGGCATAGTTCAAACCCCTGAAGTCAGATAATTGAAGAAGTACCCAAGGAATAGAATGCCAACATATCATAATGCAAATAACCAGCAGTTATCTCCCTCAATGGAAATCATTTCTGAAATGAAATTGTCCCTATTCTCAAATTAAATGTCCAAACAGCAGAAAAAGGCAATACGTCACACAACCAAGCTGCCTTAAGGCTTCTTACAGGTCCCCATTATGTGAGGCTGGCATTGACAATTACTGTGCAGTTGTTGAATATAGTCAATCCAGTTAATTTAACATTTATATCAGGCACAATAGTTTTGTTCTGTGTAATGGAACCTCATTGAGTTTCCTTTTATAGCTTGTAAGGTTTGTGCAATCTCTCCAGTTGTCGACCTTTTCCTGTTACCTGAGATGGCGTCGTTTGAGGAGAATACAACATAGCACCTTAGTACTGATGGATGCCTGTGTTCCCAGCATGCAAGGAGTCCCCTGCTACCTCACTGATGGACAGAATAGCCTTTGGTGTAATTTCAGATAATTTCATGTTTGTTCACATTTCCCTTAAAGCAATGATTTGGAAAACATTGCTGCCCAAATTAGACAACCAATCAATAAGACGAATCTGAATGAAACATTGATCTCCTGCTACTAATCGTCACTGGCACACTTAATTGATACTTCTGTGGTTACTAATGTTGGCATCGTAATAATTCTGCTCAGGTCATCCATAGGATAGGGGAGGTCAATGGTAAAACCTAGTTTTTTTTCATTTATGGTCTTCGAATCCAATGATAAGCTCCAGAGACTTGAAGTGGTCCTCATTTTAGGAATGTCTTCCTGCAAGTTGTCAATAGAAATTGAGATACAATCCTTGCTCTGTCACAATCCTAGCAACTGCACTGCTTTCTTTGTGAGTTTAGTCATAAAAAGTCCACTCGTTCACATTTGACAGAAATTTTCCTCTGTCCTTCTCTTTAGATTAAGGTGTCAGATGCTCAGTTATTTAGGCATAGTCATTTGATAGACAGAACTTGGGTATCATTGAAAAAGTCACTGTTGTCAAAGCCTTTCGTCATGCACTCATCAGGACATTTCACAAGAACACCAATTCAAGGAGAAAACTAACATTCAAATTGCAAGAGAGAGCAATGTTGATTGGTTGAAAAATGGATGTGGATTGGCAATTAGAGATTGCAGCCAGTGACGCTAATTAACAATTAACTGTGAGTTCTGAGGAAGGGTCACTTGACCAGAAATGTTAACTCTAATTTCTCTCCACAGATGCTGCCACACCTGATAAGCTTTTCCAGCAATTTCTATTTTTGTGTCTGTAATTAACTGTCAGGCTTGGTTTACACTGCCTGGACTGAGGGGACCTAAATCTCTCATCAGGCCATTGTTCACAGATGGTTTTACTGCATTATTTTGCAAAGAGCTGATCCCTCAGTCAGAGTCTGTTTATCCCTTGAATTTACTGTTAATAGAATGGCTGATGAACCTATCAACAGCAAAATGCAGGAAAGAAACGGTCTCCAGCTGGAGAAGCTGCAAGCCTGAGGTGACTCCCCACCTGTGGAAAAAAAAAGTATTATATTAGTTAGCTCTGCTGCTCGGCACTTTTGAATGGATGATTTTATAAATTACTAATTTAATTTATCAGTTTATTGCTTTATCATCATTCTTCTCACTGAAATACACATTCACTATTGTCATAAACCTCTGGAAATAGCTCACTAATCCTCCCCAAGAGTGAGTAAAATGAAATAGGGCCCCCAATATGAAAAGGTCAGACAACCCTGACCTGGAAGCACAAAGGCAGTGGATTATATGGGAGGCATTATCATCTACAAGTACCCCTCCAAACCACACTGGAAATATATCACCATTCCTTCAGTGTCACTTGGCCAATTGGGAGGCAGTAGCCAACTGGTATTATCACTAGACTCTCAATCCTGAGATCCAGATAACATTCTGGGGATCTGGGTTCAAATCCCACCACTCTTAATGACTAAACTCACAAAGAAAGCAGTTACTAGGATTGTGACAGAGCAGGGATTGTATCTCAACTCCTATTGAACCAGTTGCAGGACGACGTTCCTAAAATGAGGACCACTCTAACTCTCTGGAATTTACAATTGGATTCAAAGGTCATAATGAAAATAATAATTAGGTTTTACCATTGACCTCCCGCAGATAGTGGAATTTGAATTCAACAAAATATCCGAAATTAAGAATCCGGTGATGAGCATTGTTGGAAAAACCTATTTGGTTCATTAATGCCCTTTAAGGAAGGAAACTGCCATCCTTACCTGATCTGGCCCACATGTGACTCCAAACCCACTGCAATGTGGTTGACTCTTAAATGCCCTCTGGGCATTAAACGCTGGCCTAGCCAGCGATGCCCTCATCCCCTGAATCAATAAAGAAAGAAAAATGTCATTAACACACATTCCTCATATCTCCATGAGCTACCTACACATACACCGCTGCAGATTAAAAAGGTGGCTCATCACTGCTTCTCAACAGCAGTTAGGAATGGATTTGGCAGTGACAGCCCTACTCCATAAATGAATAAATTAAAAACAAATACTCAGAGAGGGATGAAATGACTCCTTCTACAGCTCTTACAACAAACCTGGAAGGAATCAAATTACAAGTCAGTTCAGCTCACCATAACCCTTATGATAAACCTACTGAACTGGATTAACAATGTTGACTAATGGAACCAAACCAGTTGGTGCAAAAGTAGGTCCAAGTTCCATGGGAAATGAAAGTTAAATGCGGTTGAAAAAGTAAGATGTTTTTCAAAGTGCAATCTTTTCACCCAGAGGTCAATTAATTAGTGGAAGTCAGTTGAAGGTGCCATTTGTGCAATAAAATGGAGATAAAATCCAAGCATATCCACTACAATTACAGGTTATGATACTGATGGTCACATATTCTTCAATGCCAGGTTCAAAACCATATCCCGTGTCAAAATATTTCAGGATTAAGTTATGGTTGGTTAATGGGAATCAGGCACTTTTCGCTGGGAAGCACTAAGAAAAACTAAAGAAAACCGACTAAGTTTGGTTTGAGTTTGGGAAGAGCTTTTTTCTCCAGTGCCTGAACATTTTGCATCAGAGTCCCTGTCTTTTCAGAAGATCACACATTGGCTCCTTGGATATGTGCATTGGCAGAAATACATTGCAAACAAAAATGACTCAGGTTCAGTGCAGGCCCATTCAGTATTAGATGATCCTGGTAGAGTGCTGATAGTATAATTAGAATTAGCCCTGATGTGGCTGTGTTATCCTTATTGACATCCAGTAGTTTCAGCTGGAAGTCTGTGTGTTTGCACATTGAACGAAAGGAGCATTGAATGTGACATTGTGCACAGCTCTTGTAGCGTGCATTGGCTTGTCTATATGATTTAGGAGCAGGACTAGGCATTTCAGCCCCACAAGCCTGCTATTCAGTAAGATCAAGTCTGACCGAATTACCCCACATTCCCACCTACCCTGATATCCTTTTACCCCCTTGCCTATCGAGAATTTATCAACCTCTGCCTTAGAAACATTCAAAGACTCTGCTTCCATCACCTTTTGAAGAGGTGAATTCCGAAGACTCAAAATTCTCTGTGGGGAAAAAAATTCTCCTGATTGCTCTCTAAAATGGGCAGCCCCTAATTTTTAAACATATACCTTAAGATCTGCATTTTCCCACAAGAGGAAACACCCTTTCCACATGCACCCTGTTAAAACCCATCAATTAAATTGCCTCTTACTCTTCTAAGCTCCAGTGAATACGAGGTTAACTTGTGGAACATCTTCTTATAAGGCCAGACATCTATTCCAGGTAGGTCAGAAGTCACACGACACCAGACTATAGTCCAACAGGTTTATTTGAAATCCCAAGCTTTCAGAGCACAGCTCCAGTGCCAGGTGAGGTGATGCACACTGGCACAGAATTTATACACAGAGAGATCAAGAGATTGTACAAATGCATGATCTCTCTGCGTATAAATTCTGTGCCAGTGTGCTTCACTTCACCTGGCACTGGAGCTGTGCTCAGAAACCTTGTGATTTCAAGCAAACCTGTTGGACTGTAGTCTGGCATCATGTGACTGCTGACCTTGTCCACCCCAGCCCATCACTGGCACCTCCACATTACAAGTACAAGTCTGGTAAACTCTGTCTGAACTGCTACAAATGAACTTAGATCCTTTCTTCAATCAAGAGACCCATAATGTACACAGTACTCCAGATGTGGCCTCAGCAGTGCCCTGTCTAGCTGAAACATAACCTTCTGACTTCTGTATTCAATTCCCCTCACAATAAAAAGTAACAGTCTATTAGCTTTCCTAATTACTTGCTGTACCTGCATGTTAACCTTCTGCAATTTATGCACGAGAACATTCAGATCTCTCCAGTGGACACATCACAGCTTAATCTGGTATAAACTGTCACTTGTCATCACCACTTATCACCATCAAAAGGCGTTCACGATGGTGAGAAAGTTGGATGTCAGTCAGCTGAAATTGTTCACTTCACATTGCACATTCTCTGAGGCAGTCACAGTGATATTAAATAATATATCAGAAGTGATTCCGGAGTGGGAGCTCCACAGACTAAATTCGAGGAGACTGGTTACAAAATCTCAACTGAAGTGACAGTTTATTCCACTTATCATAACTAGCCTCAGTTTCCCAAAAATGAAAAGTAAGTTTTTTAGGTGAGATTCCTGATGCTCACATCCCCAAATGCATTACAAGTACTAAAGTACAAAGAACAGATACTGCAACAGGATCTGAAACAGAGTGATAATAAGCAGTTCAGGCTGAAAAGAAAGTGAATAAAATTATTCTACATAGAACATTTCTCATTAAATGTAGATCCAATTCCTCTTTGAAAATACTGTTGAATGATCTTCCATTGCCTTTGCAGGCAGCAAGTTTCTGATCACTATCATTTCATCTGTGCTCTGGTTTCTTCACCTATTAATGTATTTTAAATCTGTGACCCCCGCCCATCTGCTGCCCTGGCCATTAACTACTTCTCCCAATCTGCTTTGTCAAAAGAGGCCCTTTATTTTGAACACTTTTGTTAAATCTCCCTTTAGCTTGCTGTAAACAATCTCGTCTCACTAACCTACTCTCATTACATAACTCAACCTCATTGTTCCTGGAAGGACTTTCGAAAATCTAATTTATAACCTTTGCAAGGCCTTGCTGTCATTTCTCAAACATGGTGCACACAACTAGATCCAACACACTAGCTGAAGACCAAGCAATTGTCTATCATTTTGAACAAGCTTCATCCGGAGGCTCACTGAAGATGTTTCCTAGTAGGGTGACAAAATATCTGAAAATGAACCTTCCAGCTCAGCAAGCAAACCTATATCCAGCACCTCAACCTGAGCCACAAATCTTCTCAAAACTCACTAACAACTTGTTTTTGAACTGTATGAGAGGAATCTTGTGATCCAGAAAGTGGTAAATTTGGAGATAAGAAGGTTATTAAATCATGCAGGGTTCGATCATAGGCAACCATCATGGGAATCTAATTGAATAGATTAGGGAATCTAAAAGAAACACCAGAGATTCTTAAGCTAGAGGAGGGGGAATCTGGGGAGCTAGCAAGGGACATGTGCTGACTCTTTAAGTGAAGGGTCATTGAGTGTCTGATCAAGAAACAAGGTATTAGCAACAATCCTCCTATGTTTATTTCCAACTCTGCAGACGCCATCTATATTCCAATACAATGCAATGCCTAAGCCCAGAACACCTTCTGTCCCATCCCCAAATCAACTACCTTAGTCGAATAAAAGCAAAATACTGTGGATGCATGAAATCTGAAACAAACGCAAGGAATGGTGAGGAAAGGTCTGGCAACAATTCTGGGGTGGCACAATGACTCAGTGATTAGCATTGCTACCTCACAGTAACAGAGACCCAGGTTTGAGTCCACCCTCAGATGACTGTCGGTGTGGAGTTTGCACATTCTCCCTGTGCCTGCGTGGGTTTCCACTGAGTGCTCCGGTTTCCTCCCACAGTCCAAAGGAGTGTGGGCCAGGTGAATTGGCTGTGGGAAATGCTGGGTTACAAGGATAGGGTGGGATGTTGTTGAGAGGGTTGGTGTGATCTTGATGGGCCAAATGGTCTGCTTCCATGACTCAGAGTCAATGACCCTTGACTTAAAGAGTCAGCACATGTCTCTTGTTAGTTCCCCAGATTCCCCCTCCTCTACCGCAAGATTCCACCCTAAGCCTTTACTCATAAGTTCAAGGAACCCTGGTGTTTTTTTTAGATTAGATTCCCTACAGCATGGATAGAGGTCCTTCAGCCCGACTGTCTGAAGAGTAACCTATCTGGCTCCATTTCCCTCCATTTACCTCTGACTAATGCACCTAACACTATGGGCAATTTAGCATGGCCAATTCACCTGATCTGCACATCTTTGGACTGTGGGAGGAAACCCACGCAGACACAGGGAGAAAACTCTATACCCACAGCAATGTGGTTGACTCGTAACTGCCCTCTAGGCAATTAGGGATGGGCACTAAATGCTGCTTAGCCAGCAACGTCATCATCCCACAAATGATTTTTTTAAAAAATGCTTTGGCTAAGGTGCAGGGCCCAGTTGCCCTTTAAACCTAGCCCTGAGATAGTTTCATCACCACCTTGCCATGACCCCTTAAATCCAAGGCACACATTTGAACTTCAATAAAAGAAAGAGAAACAAGATGATGGAATTGGAAAAGAGAGAAAATAAGACGCTTAACTAAGCCAAATAATTGCATGTCAGTCCGAATTCCCCACATTGCCAATCTTTCTGTTTAATCTGCCTGGACTAATGCTCCCTGTGGCCATTAATTAACAGCTATGTTTTTGTGTTTGTGTGCAGCTATGGATTGCGTTAATGATTTATCCAGTGAGGGTTTCACTCGGCTTTGATCACTGCCTATTAGACATCTCAGCATCTCCAGCGATCATGCTGTGGGGGGCGTGGGGCATGTGGGACACAGGTAAACAGACAGCTGAACTCTCGGGGGGCTGTAGGAACACTTCCCGCGGCGCTGCTATTGTGACTCGACTTTAGCATTCATCACATCGCTGCTGGCGAGGCGTTGCCGGGACAGAATAGCTGCTGTGTCTGTCTGAATCACCAATCAATGCAACTCAGAAAGCCATTCATTACCATAAGTGACTTGAGCTGTTCTGTTATGAAGTACACGATATAATCACAAGCATCATTATTTACATGCGTGTGTCAACAAGTCACTCCCACATCCAGCACTACAAGAATAATAGTCTACATTTGCATAGCGCCTTTAATGTGGTAAGTCTTTTTTTTAGATTAGATTACTTACAGTGTGGAAACAGGCCCTTCGGCCCAACAAGTCCACACCGACCCGCCGAAGCGCAACCCACCCATACCCCTACCTTTACCCCTTTAACCTAACACTACGGGCAATTTAGCATGGCCAATTCACCTAACCCGCACATCTTTGGACTGTGGGAGGAAACCGGAGCACCCGGAGGAAACCCACGCAGACACGGGGAGAATGTGCAAACTCCACACAGTCAGTCGCCTGAGTCGGGAATTGAACCCGGGTCTACAGGTGCTGTGAGGCAGCAGTGCTAACCACTGGGCCACCGTGCCGCCCACGTCAAGCCATTTTGTGGGGGTCTTGTACAGCTCTATTTGACACAGCACAGCAGGTGACCAAATGTTTCCTCATCAAAGTATGTGTTGAGGTGTTCTACATGAGGGAATGCAAATTTCTCTACAAAAGAGAACAGTGAGAATCTGACATGAGTTAATTCATTTGATAGGTTAACAGCAGGGGCTCTCATATCAGCTGTTCATCAGCTGTAGCCACTCACTTCTGAGACACAAGGTCCTCAGTTGATGTCCATTCCTGGTCAGGAGCACAAAATCCTCCAAGGTCATATTTCAGCAATGATTTGGAGATGCCGGTGTTGGACTGGGGTGTACAAAGTTAAAAATCACACAACACCAGGTTATAGTCCAACAGGTTCATTTGGAAGCACTAGCTTTCGGAGTGCTGCTCCTTCATCAGGTGGTTGTGGAGTGTAAGATTGTAAGACAGAATTTACAGCAAAAGTTTACAGTGTGATATAACTGAAATCAGATATTGAAAAAGACCTGGATTGTTTGTTAAGTCTCTCATCTTTTGGAATGACCATGTTGGTTTCAGTTCTTTCATATGTAAGTCACAAAACCTTTTTTAAAAGTTACATTTCAGCATATTTCAGCAAAGTACTGAAGGAGTGCTCTATTGTTGGCAGTACTGGCCATATGTTTATCCAATGACCATTGACATGCCCCTAAAGTTGGCGAGTCCATTAATGTTGCAGGCAGTGCATTCCGCACCTCTATTACTCTCTGAGTAAAGAAACTACCTCTGACATCTATCCTATATCTATCACCCTCAATTTAAAGCTAGGTTCCTCATGCTAGCCATCACCATCTGAGGAAAAAGACTCTCATTGTCCACCCTACCTCACCTTCTGATTAACTTATATGTCTCAATTAAGTCATCTCTCAATGTTCTTGTCTCTAATGAAAACATTCTCCAGTCCCTCAGCCTTTTCTCATATGACCTTCCCTCCACACCAGGCAACACCCTAGTAAATCTCTCCTGTACCCTTTCCATAGCTTCCACATCCTTCCTATAATGCAGTAACTAGGACTATATGCAATACTCCAAGTGCAGCCACAACGAATTTTGTACAGCTGCAGCATGACCTCGTGGCTCCAAAACCCAATCCCTCTACCAAAAAAAGCAAACATACCATATGCCTTCTTAACAACCCTATCAACCTGGGTGGCTATGTTCAAGGATCTATGTACATGGACACCAAGGTCTCTCTGCTCATCTACACTACCAAGAATCTTGCCATTAGCCCGGTATTCTTTATTCTTGTTGTTCCTTCCAAAGTGAATCACCTCACACTTTTCCGCATTAAACTCCATTTACCACCTCTCAGCCCAGCTCTGCAGCTTATCTATGTCCCTCCGTAACCTGTGTCATGAAGATGTAAGGGGTACTGTACCTTTAAGAGAGTTGACGGACTTAGCAAGCACACAGAGTGCTGGAGAATTTACAATGTAACATTTAGTCCAGCAGCTAGCAGTACCTAGGTTGCTAGGAGGCAAAAAACAAATTCAAATTCAGCCAATCAATTTAAATTATGCCCCAAGATACTAAACTCCAATCAAGTTTGAGTTTGGTATTTTGACAATGTTAAAACCAATGGACCAATCCAATGCTTTGGGGTATAAGATCAGGAAAAATTGAACAGTTGGGGAGAGCAAATCTACAGAGGAAGATATAAAGAGAAGATTCAACCACTGGCTGGTTTTGAAATTTGAATTTTTCTGTCAATCTTAATCGGGGGTTTTATCCGACCAATATTGTAGAGGGGAAGGTAAAAGATATTTAGATAAATGAGTTGTAAACAGTTGTTATTTAATTATTCTCTTTTAGATTTTAAAAAATGAAAGTTGTTAGTTTTTACTTTAAATAGTGACTTTTGGAATAGTTCTTTGCCTCTCGAATTTTTACAGATTGCGGCATGGGGTGAATCTTTTCTGTGTGTTGGGTTTAAATTAACAGAGGGGTTTACCCCGTGTCGTAACTCCTGCAAAATCCTTTAGCACTGTCCAAAACTCCACCGACGAGTCATCTGCAAATTTACTAACCCATCCTTCTACGCCCTCGTCTAGGTCATTCATAAAAATGAAAACAGCACTGGCCCCAAAACAGATCCTTGCGGTACACCACGAGGAACTGAACTACAGGATGAACATTTCCCATCAACCACCACCCTCTGTATTCTTTCAGCCAGCTAATTTCTGATCCAAACCACAAAATCGCACTCAATCCCATGCCTCCATATTTTGTGCAATAGCTTACCATGGAGAACTTTATCAAACGCCTTACTAAAGTCCATATACACCACATCAACCGATTTACCATATTTCACCTGCTTGGTCACCATCTCAAAGAACTCAATAAGGTTTGTGACGGATATCCTACCATTCACAACACCATGTTGACTATCCCTAATCAACTTATTCCTCTCTAAATGATTATAAATCCTATCCCTTATAACCTTTTCCAACACTTTACCCACAACCGAAGTAATGGTCACTGGTCTATAATTTCTAGGGTTGTCTCTACTCCCCTTTTCGAACAAGGGGACAGCATTTGTTATCTCTGGTCTTCATCTATAATGATGACATAAAGATCAAAGCCAAAGGCTCTGCAATCTCCTCCCTGGCTTCGCAGAGAATCTTAGGATAAATCCCAGCCAGCTCAGGAAACTTATCTATTTTTGCACTTACCAGAATTGTTAACACCTCTTCCTTGTGAACCTCAATCCCGTCCAGACTAGTAGCCTGTATCGCAGTGTTCTCAACAACATTGTCTTTTTCCAGTGTGAATACTGACAAAAAATATTCATTCAACACTTCCCCTATCTCCTCAGGCTTCACTCACAACTTCCCACTACTATCCTTGATTGGCCCTAATCTTTCTCTAGTCATTCTTTTATTCCTGATATATCTATAGAAAGCTTTAAGGCTTTCCTTGATCTTATCTGCCAACAACTTCTCATGTCCCCTCCTGGTTCTTCATAGCTCTCTCTTTAGGTCTTTCCTGGCTAACTCGTAACTCTTGAGTGCCCTAACTGAGCCTTCATGTCTCATCCTAACATAAGCATTCATCTTCCCCTTGACAAGAGATTCAACTTCTTTAATAAACCACAGCTCCCTTGCTCGACCACTTCCTCCCTGCCTGACAGGTACATACTTATCAAGGGCATGCAGTAGCTGTTCCTTGAATAAGCTCCACATTTCAATTGTGCCCATCCCCCGCAGTTTTCTTCCCAATCCTCTGCATCCTAAATCTTGCCTAATTGTGTCATAATTGCCTTCCCCCCATCAATAACTCTTGCCCTGCAGTATATACCTATCCCTTTTTATCGCTAAAGTAAACATAACTGAATTGTGTCACTATCACCAAAGTGCTCACTTACCTCTAAATCTAACACCTGGCCAGGTTCATTACCCAGTACCAAATCTAATGTGGCCTCACCCCTTGTTGGTTTATCTATATACTGTGTCACTTTGGACAAAAACTGACCCATCTAAAGTACTCGAACTATGGTATTTCCAATCAATATTTGGAAAGTTAAAGACCCCATAGCAACTACCATGTTACTCTCACTCCTATCCAGAGTTATCTTTGCTATCTTTTCCTCTACATCTCTGGAACTATTTGGAGGCCTATAGAAAGCTCTCAATAGGGTAACCTCTCCTTTCCTGTTTCTAACCTCAACCCAACCACCTCAGTAGACAAGTGCTGAAACGTCATTTTTGCCACCGTAGTACTGTCCTTGACTAACAATGCCACACCTCCCCTTCTTTTACCATCTTCTCTGTTCTTATTGAAACATCTAAATCCTGGAACTTGCAACATCTAAATTCCTGTCCCTGTTCTATCCATGTCTCTGAAATGGCCACAACATCAAAGTCCCAGGTACCACCCCATGTTGCAAGTTCACCCACCTTTTTCCGGATGCTCCTGGCATTGAAATAGACACATTTCAAATCACCTTCCTGCTTGCCAGTGAACTCTTGCGACCTTGAAACCTCATTTCTGACCTCATTACACTCAAACCTCCTGGACACTGGAACCATAATTTAGGATCGCTTCCAACGAGCAAATATTTCCCCCAGGATATTCGTACCCCTCTGGTTCAGGTGTAGACCATCCTGTTTGTAGAGGTCTCACCTACCCCAGAATGAGCCCCAATTATCTAGGTATCCAAAACCCTCCCTTCTGCAACATCCCTGTAGCCACATGTTCAACTCCTCTCTCTCCCTATTCCTCACCTCGCAAGCACATGGCACAGGCAACAAACCAGCGATAACAACTCTGTTTGTTCTAGCTCTAAGCTTCCATCATATCTCCCTGAATTTCTGCCTGGTATCCCCTCCCTTTTCCTGCCTAAGTCATTAGTGCCTACGTGGCCCACAACTTGGGGCTGCTCCCCCTCCCCCTCAAGGATCCCAAAAACACGATTTGAGACATCATGAACCCTTGCACCTGGGAGACAATATACCAATCGCAAGTCTCCCTCATTCCCACAGAACCTCCTATCTGTCCCCCTAACTATGGAGTCCCCAATGACTACTGCTCTGGTCATCTCACCCCTTCCTTTCTGAACAATTGTGCCAGAGACCAGTACCCCATGGCTTACCCCCGGTATGTCATTTCCCCCAACACTATCCAAAACAGTATACTTGTTATTGAGAGAAAAGGCCACAGGGCATCCCTGCAACTGCCTGCCAGTTCCCTTTCCATTCCCTGACTGTATCCCAGCTGCCTTTTTCTTTCATCTGAGGTGTGACTATCTCAATCTACCAACTGGTAGAGTTTCCATGGCAATGCCTCTACCAATCAAAGACCATTTGCCACCCTTTCAACACTCTGCTCCCATACATTATACCTTTCACGAATGTTTGCTTGCATTTTGTAATTCAATGCAAACTCCAGCCTGTTCTCTCCCCTTGCTGACCAACTCTCCTTACTCGGGAAAACTAGCTTCTAAGTGCGTGCTCCAATGCTATTCTCTATTATTTATTGAGCATGTCATAGGTGAATTTACAAATTTTCAGATATCACTTTGGCATATGGATCTTGCTGTCCATCCATGACTTCATTGGAAAGTTTGTGCATAGGGATGACATTAATGGATAACATCATTTTCCTCATCCCAACAATTGGATGGCTGATTGAATCTTCCTCTTCTGAATTATCTTGATGAGTGCAAATCAAAAGGCTTTGACAAATTTATCTGTTTTAAGCCATAATTATAATTCCAATTATATTTTGCACTTCACAGAAGGTTCTGAAGAGGCATTATATTGAACTTGAAACTTAACTCTGTTTCTCCCTGGTGAGTATTTCCAACACTTTCTGCTTTTAATCCAGCTTGCTAGTTTACTCAAGTGTACCACAAGGTTTACTTAGGAACTTTCATAGATTCCTTTTTCCTTCACGGACTTCGATAGTTATTTCACATTTTTCAAAATCCCTTCTTTCTGAACATCATTATGTCACCAAAATCCTAATTTAGAGAGAAGTTTTCAAAAGCGGTTGAGAATTGCCTCTAAACTCTCACGCACTGTATTGCATAGCAAATCTTTATAATAAGGATTGAAGAAGCCTCTCACATCCCAATTTATTTTTAATTGAAAAGAAGCCTCAGAATAAAAAAAAAGGAATATAAAACCTAGATCAAAAGGGAGTGTTCATCTATCATTTATTTTAATATGAGAAGTCAGGCAAGAGATTAATGACATAAAAAATGGTGAAGAGCAATCCTCCTTGCACTTCCATCGATTTCTATCAGGCGCACAGTGACTTTCAGTAATATTAATGATCAGATCACTTCTGCTGCAGAAATGTAACTTGACGCAGTAAAGGAACAGGCAGTTTTGCAATCCCTCAGCTTCGAGATGTATGACCCCATTTTTTAAGGACACTAAAAATAAAGAATCATTTAAGAGAGAACTAGCGACTGTGACTGAGTTTCTTGTTGCTTGCTCTCAGTGTCACCTTCTATTAAGAGACATCAATTTATTCTGGATCTAATGTTGCTTCATTCTGACACTGTCGGAAATTGCAAAATATCTACCTTGCTATTCCTGGCTTCATCTCCATTCACTGCAGAAGTATCTAAGTAGGCCCCTGCTATTTACAGAATTATTTCAGAATTATTCTTTAATGTGATATTATATATTTTAATATTTTATTTCCTGTGTCTCTAGGGTACCATCTCTTTTACAGTATTCTCATTTCTAGATGATGGTGCTATAGGAATAATGCCAATAGACCAGCAATCCAGAAGCTAATGTTCTGGGGACAGGGATTGGAGTCCCACCCTGTATTTCAACACATCTAGAATATAAAGTTATCCACACAATGTTGAACATGATAACTATCATTGATAAAATCAAAAGTATCATGATAGAACCCCATCTGGTTCACTTAGGGAAAGAAATCTGCCATTTGTACCTGATCCGACCTACATGTGACTCCAGACACACAGCAATGTTGTGGACTCTTAGCTGCCCTCTGGACAGCTAGGGATGGGCAGTAAATGCTGGCTTAGCCAGTAATGCCCTTCCTGTGAATGGATTTTAGAAAAGAGATTCTCCAGGACGCTGGAGCGATTCAGCTATGAAAAGACACCAGCTAGGCTGAGGTTGTTTGTCTTAGAGCAGAGAAGGCTGAGAGGGAATCTGATTGAGGTGGAACATAAATAGGGAGAAACCTTTCCCCTTGGTACAGGGTTCAAAAGCCAGGGACAAAGTTTTAAGCTAAGGAGGATGAGATTTAGAGGGGATTTGAGAACAAAATGTTTACACCCAGAGAGTTGTGGGCATCACTGTCTAAAAGAATGGTCGAGGTGGGAGCTGCCAGTTTCAGTCGTGACCATCAACAGGGAATTGGAGGTACGATTATAAAGGATACATTTGTAGGGCTAGGTGGCAAATTACAGAGTAGCTGAATATTTCTTGTGTCAGGGGAGGCTGAGCCAGCTTCTTTGGTGATGTTGTTGAAATGATGTCATTGATTCTTTATCGGACGTTAGTGATAGAGCTGCTTTAGTGATTTAGCTCCTGAATCGATGAATGCTAGCTATGGAGATGTAGACCAAAAAACTAAGATGGTAAAAGTGCCCTGCCACATATTGCAGATCTCTTCCTACACAGTAAAACCATACCTCAGAACAATTTTTAAAATTCATTTGTGGGACGTGGGCATCACTGGCTTGTTGCCTGTCCCTACTTGTCCTTGAGAAGGTGGGGGTGAGCTGCCTTCTTGAACCGCTGCAACCCATCTGCAGTGGGTTGACCCACAATGACCTTGGGGAGGGAATTCCTGGATTTTGACCCAATAACAGTGAAGGAACGACAATAGATTTCCAACTCAGGGTGGTGAGTGGCTTAGAGGGGAGCTTGATAGTGTTCCCTTGTATCTTCTGCCCTTGTCCTTCCAGATGGGAGGAAGGTGCTATCTGAGGATCTTTGGCAAATTTAGTTTAGACTGACACAACAGGTATCAGTTGTTCAAAGTTTGTGCGAAGATTTGTAGCTCGGGTGCTCGTTGTTGTGGTTCTGTTCGCCGAGCTGGAAGTTTTTGTTGCAAACGTTTCGTCCCCTGGCTAGGCGACATCATCAGTGCTTGGGAGCCTCCTGCGAAGCGCTTCTTTGATGTTTCCTCCGGTGTTTATAGTGGTCTGTCCCTGCCGCTTCCGGTTGTCAGTTTCAGCTGTCCGCTGTAGTGGTTGGTATATTGGGTCCAGGTCAATGTGTTTGTTGATTTGTGTGCTGTTATGAGTCCTAGGGGTCTCAGTAGTCTGGCAGTCAGTTCCGAGATGCTCCTAATGTATGGTAGTGTGGCTAGTCCTTTTGGTTGTGATATGTCCTCAT
Organism: Chiloscyllium plagiosum; assembly: GCF_037043375.1. Classification (NCBI taxonomy): domain Eukaryota; kingdom Metazoa; phylum Chordata; class Chondrichthyes; order Orectolobiformes; family Hemiscylliidae; genus Chiloscyllium; species Chiloscyllium plagiosum. The sequence goes on from NW_028270164.1 coordinate 10,906,766, forward strand.
TCCGTGGTCTTTCTCTTAGGCATCTGCTGATGAAGTTGCGCGGGTATCCATTTTTGGCGAATACCTTGTATAGGTGTTCCTCTTCTTCTTTTTGCAGTTCTGGTGTACTGCAGTGTGTTGTGGCCCTTTTGAATAGTGTCCTGATGCAGCTTCGTTTGTGTGTGTTGGGGTGGTTACTTTCATACTCATAACGGCACACAAACCAACAGCCACGCTCAGACAACAACTCACCAGAACAAAGGACCCGATACCCAACATGAGCAAGACGAATGTAGTGTACAAAATACCATGCAAGGACTGCACTAAACACTATATAGGACAAACAGGAAGACAGCTAACAATCCGCATACATGAACATCAACTAGCCACGAAACGACACGACCAGCTATCCTTAGTAGCCACACACGCAGACAACAAGCAACATGAATTCGACTGGGACAACACGACTATCATAGGGCAAGCCAGACAGAGAACAGCCAGGGAATTCCTAGAAGCATGACATTCATCCACAAACTCCATCAACAAACACATCGACCTGGACCCAATATACCAACCACTACAGCGGACAGCTGAAACTGACAACCGGAAGCGGCAGGGACAGACCACTATAAACACCGGAGGAAACATCAAAGAAGCGCTTCACAGGAGGCTCCCAAGCACTGATGATGTCGCCTAGCCAGGGGACGAAATGTTTGCAACAAAAACTTCCAGCTCGGCGAACAGAACCACAATAGGTATCAATTGTCAGTATTTAAAGGATTGTTGCTGATCACGTGCCCAGCCCTGTCTTGCTGTCATCTCGCCTTGTTTTCCCTAGTGATTTCCAGGAAGTCTTCACAGCCCTGTGTGGACCTGAAGACTGCACTAAGGAGGCAATTGATGATCATGCTAATTACTTAAATGGCCCGTGGGGGTTTCCCACACACTGTAGCATACACTCTAGGTAAAGGCTTCCTGGTGCCACAGCAGATTCAAGTGTTTTGGACCACTGAGGTAAAAACAATGACTGCAGATGCTGGAAACCAGATTCTGGATCAGTGGTGCTGGAAGAGCACAGCAGTTCAGGCAGGATCCGACGAGCAGCAAAATCGACGTTTCGGGCAAAAGCCCTTCATCAGGAATAAAGGCAGAGAGCCTGAAGCGTGGAGAAATAAGCTAGAGGAGGGTGGGGGTGGGGAGAAAGTAGCATAGAGTACAATAGGCGAGTGGGGGAGGAGATGAAGGTGATAGGTCAGGGAGGAGAGGGTGGAGTGGATAGGTGGAAAAGGAGATAGGCAGGTAGGACAAGTCCGGACAGGTCAAGGGGACAGTGCGGGCTGGAAGTTTGAACTAGGATGAGGTGGGGGAAGGTGAAATGAGGAAGCTGTTGAAGTCCAATTGATGCCCTGGGGTTGAAGTGTTCTGAGGCGGAAGATGAGGCGTTCTTCCTCCAGGCGTCTGGTGGTGAGGGAGCAGCGGTGAAGGAGGCCCAGGACCTCTATGTCCTCGGCAGAGTGGGAGGGGGAGTTGAAATGTTGGGCCACGGGCGGTGTGGTTGATTGGTGCGGGTGTCCCGGAGATGTTCCCTAAAGCGCTCTGCTAGGAGGCGTCCAATCTCCCCAATGTAGAGGAGACCGCATTGGGAGCAACGGATACAATAAATTATATTAGTGAATGTGCAGGTAAAACTTTGATGGATGTGGAAGGCTCCTTTAGGACTTTGGATAGAGGTGAGGGAGGAGGTGTGGGCACAGGTTTTACAGTTCCTGCGGTGGCAGGGGAAAGTGCCAGGATGGGAGGGTGGGTCGTAGGGGGGCATGGACCTGACCAGGTAGTCACGGAGGGAACAGTCTTTGCGGAAGGCGGAAAGGGGTGGGGAGGGAAATATATCCCTGGTGGTGGGGTCTTTTTGGAGGTGGCGGAAATGTCGGCGGATGATTTGGTTTGTAGGGTGGAAGGTGAACACCAGGAGCGTTCTGTCCTTGTTACGGTTGGAGGGGTGGGGTCTGAGGGCGGAGGTGCGGGATGTGGACGAGATGTGTTGGAGGGCATCTTTAACCATGTGGGAAGGGAAATTGCGGTCTCTAAAGAAGGAGGCCATCTGGTGTGTTCTATGGTGGAACTGGTCCTCCTGGGAGCAGATACGGCGGAGGCAGAGGAATTGGGAATACGGGATGGCATTTTTGCAAGAGATAGGGTGGGAAGAGGTGTAATCCAGGGAGCTGTGGGAGTCGGTGGGTTTGTAAAAAATGTCAGTGTCAAGTCGGTCGTCACTAATGGAGATGGAGAGGTCCAGGAAGGGGAGGGAGGTATCAGAGATGGTCCAGGTAAATTTAAGGTCAGGGTGGAATGTGTTAGTGAAGTTGATGAATTGCTCAACTTCCTCGCGGGAGCACGAGGTGGCGCCAATGCAGTCATCAATGTAACGGAGGAAGAGGTGGGGAGTGGTGCCGGTGTAATTACGGAAGATCAACTGTTCTACGTAGCCAACAAAGAGACAGGCATAGCTGGGGCCCATACGTGTGCCCATGGCTACCCCTTTGGTCTGGAGGAAGTGGGAGGATTCAAAGGAGAAATTGTTAAGGGTGAGGACTAGTTCAGCCAAACGAATGAGAGTGTCGGTGGAAGGGTACTGTTGGGGACGTCTTGAGAGGAAAAAACGGAGGGCTTGGAGGCCCTGGTCATGGCGAATGGATGTGTAGAGGGATTGGATATCCATGGTGAAGATGAGGTATTGGGGACCGGGGAAACGGAAGTCTTGGAGGAGGTGGAGGGCGTGGGTGGTGTCTCGAACGTATGTGGGGAGTTCCTGGACTAGGGGGGATAGGACAGTGTCGAGGTAGGTAGAGATGAGTTCAGTGGGGCAGGAGCATGCTGAGACAATGGGTCGGCCAGGGTGGTCAGGCTTGTGGATCTTGGGAAGGAGGTAGAACCGGGCAGTGCGGGGTTCCCGGACTATGAGATTGGAAGCTGTGGGTGAGAGATCTCCTGAGGTGATGAGGTTCTGTATGGTCTGGGAGATGATGGTTTGGTGATGGGGGGGTGGGGTCATGGTCGAGGGGGCAGTAGGAAGAGGTGTCCTCGAGTTGGCGTTTGGCTTCAGCGGTGTAGAGGTCAGTGCGCCAGACTACCACAGCGCCCCCTTTATCCGCTGGCTTAATGGTGAGGTTGGGATTAGAGCAGAGGGATTGGATGGCTGCGCGTTGTGAGGGTGAGACTCAGAAGTCCACCCAACCATGACAGGTTAAAACAACAATTTGATCCATCATTCTGGATGTCTGCTTCAGGCAGTCAAGTAATCCTTCTGTACTGCCTTTTCCTGTAGGCCTTCAAATCTTTTCTCTTCATATAATGATCTAATACTGTTTTGAAATCCATGACTGAATAGACCTCCAGAACAATTCTTTAAGCATCCTCATATCACCATTCTCTTCTTTTGCCTGTCAGTTTAAATCACCATCTGGAGCCTTGTGCCAATGAAAACAGTTTCTCTTTGTCAATTCTGTCCAGACCTCTCATGTCCAGGCCTACATGGAAATCCATTCCAAATGCAAGCACATTTTTTTGTGTTTAGCTAGTGAATGTGGTTCACCCACCATGCAGTTTAATGTCTGTGTATTTTAATACAATGTTTCCCAAGCAGCAATATAAAACCCTGCCCCTGTGCTGTGCATAAAGATATCTGAAATTGGACCTGCGTTGTTTCCCCTATGACTCCAGATTTTCTGGTGCCTCCTTTAAGATGAGGAAGCTGCAACCGAAAAGGATGAATTGACTTCTCAAGATGAGCTCCACCCATCAGGATAAAGGACTGATCCTGTGAGGAACTAACCAATTTGCCGAGTGTACCCTTCCTCTGGAATCAATTTCTGCTCTTAAAGCATCAAGACAGGTCTGTCAAATAAATACATAAAAAGGAAGGTTACTGAAATCAATTTGCTCCTCCCTTGCAACAAGAGATTTTCTTGATTTTCAGCACCTTATTAATGAGATTATAGTTAACAAACATGAGGTTATTGTCCAACAGATTTTTTTGGAGCACTAGCTTTTGGAGCACTGCTCCTTCGTCAGGTAAGTAGTGGAACAGGATCACATAACAAAAGCATTTATCGCAAAAGATCATAGTGTCATGTAACTGATATGACATATGGATTGCTGTTTGCTAGATTGCTGTTAAGTCTTTCATCTTTTAGAATGGTTGCAGGTATTGATTCATTAATATGTAAATTCCAAAACTTCTTTCAAGTCACATTCCCAAGATAACTTAAGGTTTTATAAAAAAAGGTTAAAAATCACACAACACCAGGTCATAGTCCAACAGGTTTATTTGGAATCACGAGCTTCTGGAGCGCTAATTACCTGATGAAGGAGCAATGCTCCAAAAGCTAGTGCTTTCAAATAAACCTGTTGGACTATAACCTGGTGTTATGTGATTTTTAACTTTGTCTCCCCCAGTCCAACACTGGCTCCACCACATCTTTGAGACTATACACATTCTTTCCATGTGTTTTAAGGCCTGTTAATGTTTAATAGGTACAATGGCACAGTGGTCAGCACTGCTAGGTTAGGGTTAGGACAGGAACCCAGATTCGATTCCAGCCTCGGGTGACTGTCTGTGTGAAGCTTGCACATTCTCCCCGTGTCTGCATGGGTTTCCTCCACTTGCTCTGGTTTCCTCCCACAGTGCAAAGATGTGCAGATTTGGATGATTGACCATGCTAAATTGCCCCAGGGAAATGGGGGGGGGGAGGTTATGTGGGTGGGTTGGGTCTGGGAGGGATGCTCTTCGGATGCTCCATGCAGATTCAATGGGCTGAATGGCCTCGATCCACACTGTAGGGGTCTATGATTCTATAACACTGAAGAACAGGACAGTATTTGTTACCTCCCTGCTGTAAACTTTGGCAGGTGAATTCTTCAAGGAAGCAACAGCAGAGGTAAGTCTTCCAATCCTAAGTGAGATGGCAGCATTGTGCTAGTGTCACTGGGCTAGTAATCCTCAGCTAGTGTATTTTGTTGGCAGGGCAGGGGAGAGAAACATGGGTTCAAATCTGATCACAGCTGATTGAGAAGTTTAAGATTAGTACAACACACTGTAGTTAAAAGCAAACTTGAAGGCAAACGTAACCAGTATTGATTGCTGTAAACTCCCATCTGGTTCACTAATGTCTTTTAGCGGAGGAAATCTGCTCTGCTAGCTCTGGGCACATAATAATGCAATTGAATCTTAACTACCAACAAGCAATTAATGTTGGCATAGACAGTGATGCCCAGACCCTGTGAATGAATTAGGAGAAACATATGATAATACAAGTGTCATATTTATAGAGCACCTTCCGCAACTTCAAAGACATCCCAAAGCACATTGTAGTGATTTTGAAGTTTAGTCACTGGAAAATGAAGGGAAGTATGGCAGCTAATTTGCACAGAGCAAGATCCTATGGGTTAAATAAATAATTTAATTGTCCTCATTATAGGCTGTGGGATAAATATTTTCTTCTTTTCGGTATTCCCTCAGGATTGAGAATGTCTTGTGTCACCTGGACTGAATGGGTTCTGGAATGGCTGGGAAGCTCAGTGCAGATTTTAACAACTTGTGGCATGTAGTCCTTGAAGAGTCAGGTAGGTGGATTGTTTGGAGGTTTGTATGTTCCCTCCAATACCTCAATTTTGTCCCAGCACATTTCCCAATGAAGCCTCTCATTATTTCCATTGCCTTCTACGGTATAATAAGACCTACATAAATCATGACTCTGACACTCTGAAATGAGCATATAAAAAGAGAGGTCTTAGATATTCTATTAGACAACTGTATTTGCCTCATTCCTTATGAAGGGTTTATGCCCGAAACGTCGGTTCTCCTGCTCCTTGGATGCTGCCTGACTGGCTGTGCTTTTCTAGCACCACACTCCTCAACTCTGATCTCCAGCATCTGCATTCCTCACTTTCTCCTAGCTGTATTTGAGAACATATTCAGTGAAAATAAAGGAGTGTCACATTATGCAAGGAGTAGACTCAGAGAAAGGGAATGTGCAGATACCTACAGTCCAGAGATAGTCCAGACCAGTACCTCAATGTTCGGGAAGCAGGATTAGCCTGAAGCACATGATAAAGCACTTCCCTACATGAGTTTCCTCCATTCTGGTTGGTCAAATGCCAGGGTCTTCCATGAGTAGTTGGGTATGAAAAATGAGAAACAGAGATCAAGATGAAGAAGTACAGACAGAACAGATTTTAACTGAGGGCTGAGAAGATATGGCTTTTATACAATAATGACGTTATAGATGTTTATTTTTGAGTCTTACTGAAAAGGTACGAAGTATGCATGGAAAAGATGGACAATGATCAGGCTCTTTGCTGGAATACAGCTTAGTAAATTAAAAATTTTGAAGTCTGTTAAATAAAAGCACAAATTAATCCATTAATGACCATATCTTCATTGAAGTTTTTGTGACGTCTAGATGTGACTATTTTAACAGGCCTGGCTGGTCTCTCACATTTGACCCTCTATAAATTTCAGGTTATCAAAAGACTCTGATGCCTGAGTCTTAACCTGGAACAGCTCCAGTTCCTCTTCACTTTACATTGCCTCCCAGTCAAGCAATAACTTGATTTTAAAACTTCAACCTTCTTTTTGAATCCCTTCATGCCCTTCTGCAAACGTCTCCAACTCTACAACCCTCCGAGATATCTCTGGTTATATCATTCTTGGCTCTCAGATGCCCTTTATTGTAATCATTGAACCATTGGTGACTATATCTTCAAACTGCTGGGGCTCAAAACTCCCTTGCAAAACCTTTCTATCTCATGTCCTCCTCTAAGGCACTCTGTGAACCTACCTTATTGACTAAGCTTTGGTCATCTACCTTTTGGCTGAGCAGTGTATTTTGCTTTAGGTTGTTACTGAGAAGGAGATGTTTCACTCTGTTAAAGATGACGCTATATAAACGTAAGCTGTTGTTATTATTAAAAGCCTTCCATTTTGTCATATGCCAGCTCCTCCAAACTATCTTTCATTCTCGATGCCATCAAGCTTCCAGACTGTAAGGACATCTTTGGATTTGAAGCGCACAGGCTCAAAAGGGAGGAATAACAATTAAAAAGCCTTGAATAAAAGGGGGAAATGCAGGAAAGTCTCTCAGCTTTACATATGAAATTCAAATCATGCTCAAAATTTTACAGCCGCAGCGGCTTTAGACAGCCATTTGTCGCCAGACATTTGCATCTGGAGATTTGCTTTGTCACTGTGAGTGGCAGTGAGAGACCGATTGATTTCTGACATAATGTCACCAGTCTCTTGAGTTTCCAAATCCCAGGAGAACTGATAAGTCTAAAGGATCAAACAAGTCCTTATCTATCTGTCTGCTGAAATATTCCGAGCATGATGCATGGGGTGGGAGAGACAGTTTCTAACCTGCCGAGAAACACAGTCTGAGGATTCTGCAATTGTCAAATAAAGTCACTGAAAAATCCCCAAAGAAAAGAGATAAAACCACTCCTCCAATCTGTAGGCAAACTAAATTATTCAAAATAATTCTGTAAAAATATGTAAGAAATGGTGGATTGCAAATTATCGATATACAACTGACTCCTGGTGCATTTGTGATGCAAGGAAAATTGAGGCTGGTTCAATTTATTGATGAGTCTGTGTTGCTATAGTCCAATTATTGAGCTTGCTTTCCTAAAGAATCAGAATAATTTTCTTCAGATCTCACATTTGTCAGGCAAATCATATTTGATAGGCAATATTTCAGTACAAGCAGCGTAAGTTTTAATACATATTTTAAATTTCACTACAACCAAAAATCATTTTACTGTTCTTGTTTTGTGTAAAGATATTTTTGACAAAACACGCAAAATCATTTCAGAAAACTGCAGAAAATAATACTTCATCATAAAGAAAGCAGAATAAGGTTCACTTGCAAGGCGGTAGAGGATATGAACTCTTATTTCTATTCATGACACAGTACAAAGCTCACACATGATTGCATTTCTTGTGTCCCTCATGAGTTATCAGGTCTAGCTCACTTATGGAAGTAAATGTCTTTAACCTTCTGTCTCCCATTGTACACCCTTGACGTGCTTTAGAATCTATATTCCTCTTTACTTGAACATCACACATTGGGTGAAGGATATTTCATCATTAACTCCATATCAGTGTAAATATCTGTGTGCACACAATAACAACTTGCATTTATCTGGTGCCTTGAATATAGTAAAACATTGCAAGGTGCTTCAGCACAGGATATTAAGACAGAAACTGATGCAAAATAAAAGAGAGAGAAAGAAAGTCACCCTTCCCCATCATCAGCAAAATTGCTAGCTTTTTCTACCTGCTGTCAATCCTGAAGAAGGGTCACTAGACTCGAAACATTAACTACATTTTTCGCTACAATGATGCTGACAGACCTGTTCAATTTCTCCAACAAATTTTGTTTTTTTTTGTGGGGGGCATGGACCTGACCAGGTAGTTACTATCTCAGGTCAGGGGCACTGTGCTTGGGTTCAGGACCTGGGTGGGGGCAGCACTGCAGCGTGTGATATCTGTTCCTGCTCCTTGACAGATGTACCATCAATCAAATTAGATGTCAGCCTAAAACTCAGTGTGCCCACGCAGGAGAATATAAAGGACTTTTTAAAAATTCATTCATGGGACATGGGTGTGACTGGCTGGGTCAGCAGTTGTTGCCATTAATTTCCCAGGGCGCAGTTTAGAGTCAGCCACATTGTAGTCGGTTTGAAGTCACATTGAGACCAGACCAGGTAAGGATCGCAGTTTCCTTCCCTAAAGGACATCAGTGAACCAGATGGGTTTTTTTCTCCTGGCAATCATCATCAGTTTCCTGGTCCTCATTAGGCTTCTAATTCCAGATTAATTGAATCCAACCTCCACCATCTACCATGACAGGATTTGAACCCCGGTGCCCAGAACATGACCTGGATTTCTAGATTAGTAGATTAGAGATAATACCACTAAGCTGTTGCCTCTCCTCTAGAGAAGAGATGGGGATTTTTCTCCAGTATTTTGGCCCCCAACCAAGCATCATGAATGTAAATGATCTAATCATTATCATTTTGATATTTGTGGAAGGCTTATTATATGAAAATTGGCTGCAGTGTTCCGTGCAACACAGCAGTACATCATAATGCAGCTAGGAGGATTCCTGAAGAAGGGCTTATGCCCGAAACGTCGATTCTCCTGTTCCTTTGATGCTGCCTGACCTGCTGCGCTTTTCCAGCAACACATTTTTAAGCTCATCATAACGCAGCGTCAAAACACTGCACGAAATTCTGAATTCGTGCAGGCTGCTATATAAATGCAAGTCCTTCTTTTACTTCACAGGAGCTTATATTTACATTGTACATTTCCAATTATAAAATATACGAGTGTTACCAGGCAAAATTTGACAATGATTAAGTCAGTAGTTCAGTTAAAAAAGAAAAGCCCTCTCAAGGTCAATTGAAACCTCCTTAATTGTTAGAAGTTGAAATTACTGTCCTTGTACATAATTAGCACAACTTAAAGGTCATGAAAAGGAGGCTTAAGAATATCCCTGAACGGTCTTTAAAGGACATTTTTTATCTTTTCATTACCTGCTTCAGTTATCACTGATTGATTTGAAGATGGAAAATATCATTATGCACAGTGGCTCTTTTTTTATAAAATCTGTATTAATTTTGCTTAGTTATACTGAGCTTCTAAAGTTTCAGATTCCATTCATCTCTTCCCTGTACATTTATTCTCAGTGAGATTGTGTCAATCTCGCAGAATATGAAAGCACTGTGACCAACAGCAGTTAATACCGTCACTGCACTGTTCTTCCAAGATGCCGTCAGCAATTTTTCCCTCACACAATTACATTGAAAGAGATAAATTGTTGTGTGCTGTCCCCTTGGTCAAACCATAATGACGTTCAGCTGTTTAGACTGGGTGGGTCTGCTACGAAGAATATTGTGATCAAAGGAAAATAAGATTGTCCACTCAGAAAATAGCCACAATTTTTAAAACTGCCATTGCTGCAGTTTTCAGACACAAACACGCTTTTCAGTGAGCAACAATTTTCACTTGATCCTTTCACTTGGGAATTAGCAAGATTGATACAACATTCGATGCACACTCCTTTTGATTTAACTCTCCATTATTGAAGCCAAATTTTTGTACAAAGGCAATTAGGAACTGAAAGAGTTAACTGATATCATGAGGTAAGTGCCACCCACCTGGATGAAGAGGACTATTCCAGGGATGATGTAACCAGTTCCTGAGTTGTTCTTCTTGGTGTTGACATGGTATCATAGAGATCTACAGAGCACAGAGAGAGGCTCTTTGGCTGATCAAAACCAGCTACCTAACTATTCTAATGCCATTTTCCAGCACGTGGTCCATAGCCTTGGCATTGCAAGTGCACATCTCAATACTTAGAATCCCTACAGTGTGGAAGCAGGCCATTTGGCCCATCGAGTCCACACCTGAAGGGCATCCCATCCAGACCTCTAACCTATAACCCTGCATTTCCCATATCCACGCTGACCCTCTGAAGGGCATCCCATCCAGACCTCTACCCTATAACCCTGCATTTCCCATATCCACACTGACCCTCTGAAGGGCATCCCATCTAGACCTCTACCCTATAACCCTGCATTTCCCATATCCACACTGACCCTCTGAAGGGCATCCCATCTAGACCTCTACCCTATAACCCTGCATTTCCCATATCCACGCTGACCCTCTGAAGGGCATCCCATCCAGACTTCTACCCTATAACCCTGCATTTCCCATATCCAATCCACCTAATCTGCACATCTATGGATGTGGGAGGAAACTGGAGCACCCAGAGCGCACAAACTCCACACAGCCAGTCACCCAAGGCTGGAATTGAACCCAGGTCCCTGGTGCTGGGAGACAGCAGTGCTAACCATTGTGCCACCGTGCTGTTCAATATTATGAGGATTTCTGTCTCTACCACCCTCACAGGCAGTGAGTTCCAGATCCCCACCACCCTCTGGGTGAGCAAGATTTTCCTCACACCTCCTCTAACTGTCTTGCCCCCTGCCTTAAATCTATGTTCCCCCCTTCCAGTTCATTGATCCTTCCACCAAGCAGAAAACCCTCCCCCTGTTTGCCCTGCCTCTGGCCCCCACAATTTTATAAATCTCAGTCATGTTCCCCCCCAGTCTCCTCTGCTCCAAAGAAAGCAATCCCAGTCTGACCAACCTCTCTTCACCCAGAAGAGGTTTGTGATAGTTGAGCCCAGACGTAATGAAGACGTGTTGAGGCACACTGTTTGGTGGAAGTGGAAGTGGTCACAGAGACAAGGAAAGAGTGGTGGAACACAGGAGCCAAGAGGGAGACAAGTCTATTCAAAGTTCTCGTGAAACTTCAAAAGCAGAAAATTAAATTGCTGAGGTGTAATTTTCCAAATGTCCCAACCACTGCAGTTGTGAAAGTGTACACCAGGAAATCACAGGCATCTTAAAACCTTGCTTTCCAGATACCCACCTCCTATAGGTGATGCTTCAAACATCGATCTTTGCAAACCTCACTCTGTTCCTTTGCCTCTTGTCCAGTTTGGAACTTTCTCAAACAGATCAGAGACAGGCAAAACTGAAATAACAAATCCTCCCCCCCAACCCAAGATAGGATGTCTACAGCTAAATTCCAGATAATCAGATCACCCAGTCCATGTGCCATGTCTCTTTAATGGCTAGCAATGAAAACCAGGTCACTCCACACCCATGGAGAGAAAAGGTGGACTATGGCTTCAAGCAGAGAATTTGCTGTAAAACTGCATGGTGACAGATAAGCCAGCACATTAGCAGAATCTGGAGAAAGGACAAGATGGGGAATAAACTTAGAGACTGCAAAATTAATTTATCTTAATTCCCCAGGGGAAGCCATCCTGCATGGCTTAGCTGTTGATTTTTCATTGATTGCATTGAAGATCACTGCTTGGCCATGGAGGTGGTAATCTGGTTTACTGATAGAGTGTGCATAACCAGAATTGGTGCTTTGTAAATAAACTTCTCCCCAGATATTCCAGTCACAGGATATTGGTGTGGACTTGATGGGCTGAATGGCCTATTTCCACACTCTAGGGATTCTATGATTCTATGAAGGTACATCCAGAACTGTTAGACATAGGAGCAGAAATAGGCCATTCAGCCCTTCGATGCTGTTACACCATTCAATGAGACCATGGCTTTTTTGATAATCCTCAACTCCACTTTCCCATCTTTTTCTGCAAAACTTGATTCCGTCACTGATTAAAAATCTGTCCAGCTCACATTTGAATATTCTTAATGACTCAGCCTCAACCAGCCCTGTGGTCTCTGCTAGATCCTTCTCCTTATCACTATTAAATGTGAGCCCTTATTCTGAGATTATTTCCTCTGTTCCTCACCTCTCCTACAAGGATTTACTCTGTCAATTTCTCTAAGAGTCTTGTACATTTCCATTAGGTCAGCTCTCATTCTTCTATATTCTAAGTACAAGCTAATCTACTCACCTCTCTTCATAAGACAGTTCCTCCATTCCTGATATCAGCCCTAGTTATCCTTCTCTGGACTGCCTCCAATGCTTCCAATATCTTCCCTTAGATAAGGGACCCAAAACTATTCACAGTCGAAGTTATCCAGATCAATGACAAGATGAATTGGGGAGATTTGTCTACCATGCATTTGTATTAGAATTGAACTGGATTGGATCTTCATATTTCACTTTGCAAAACTATACACAATGGATCAAAGCAGGCAAATTCGAAACGTAATTTACAGAAAATAACATTACCATTATTAGATCTCCTTATTTTGAAGCCCCAGATCTATAACACAACACAATTACAGGTCAATAAACTTAACACCAGATACCATAAGTATGAATCATTTACGAAAGCTAAACACAATAAAGTTTCAATCACATGAAAATATATATCAGTCAATCCTGTCTCATTGCTGTTCTGAGTTTTGATTTGAGTGATGGAAAATCTCCTAGATGCCTCCAGAATCTTGTGGTGTTCAGTTTTTTTTTCTCTACACCAGCATCGTTGTTCAACAATTGGGCTTAAAATTAGAACAAGTCCATACAAGGGAGAAATCAGGAAACACTTCTTCACAAAAGAAATATTGGAAATTTGAACCCGTCCCTTTTGCTCATCTTTGAATAGTTCCACGTGGCCTTTCTAATCCTTCTGAGTGGGCAGAAGCATCCTCGGTTGAACACTAACAAATCCTCCTCTGTTGACTATTGAATAGGCTTCTTCAGACAGAAGTTGTAGAATCATATTGCACAGAAAGAGGCCATTCAGTCCATCATATATGTGTCATGTTTTTGAAAGCATTATCCAGTCTGTCCCAATTCTTTCCACTTGCCTCATGATCTCGCATTTCTTTTCCTTTTATTACTGAATTTCAGACAATGCTTTCCAATTAAGAACATAGTGAACAAAAAATTTCCTTTTAAATAATTTCATTTACAAGATGTGGGTGTCTATGGCTATGCGCCACTAGCATTTCATGCTAATGCACAATTGCCCAGAGGGCAGTTAAGAGTCAACCACATTATTATGGGTCTGGAGTCACAGGTAGCCAGACCAAGTAACAGTGGCAGTTTCCTTCCCTAAAGAGACATTAGTGAACCAGATAGGTATTTCTGACAATGGATTACATGGTCATCATTAGACCCTTAATTCCAGATTCTTTGTTGAATTCAAATTCCATCATCTGCTATGGCAATATTTGCACCTGGGTCTCCAGAACATTAGCTGAATTTACTCAGAGAGTAGTAAGGGTATGGAATGCTTTGCCTGCAACGGTAGTAGATTCGTCAAGTTTAAGTGCATTTAAGTCGTCATTGGACAGGCATATGGACATACATGGAATAGTGTAGGTGGGATGGGCTTCAGATTAGTATGACAGAGCGGCGCAACATCGAGGGCCGAAGGGCCTGTACTGCGCTGTAATGTTCTATGTTCTATGAATTTCTGGATTAATAGCCCAGCAATAATACCACTAGGCCTTTGCCTCTCCAGACCTCTCAGCTACCCTCTAACGCTGTAACCAATTTCTTTAAATTTATTGACTCCTGGCAACAGCTTCTCCATATTCATTTTCTACAATTGTCTTATCATTTCGAACATGTTGATTAAGTCTTTTCTTAATTTTCTCACCAAGAGGAACAATACCAGTGTCTCTGGTCTAGAAGGTTAGAAATGCTGGAGAGAAGAGGAGAAATCTGTATAAGGAGCAATTCTTCAGTCGCCATGCTGCAAAGGCACAGATCTCATGTACATTCTTTTTGTTAAGAGTTTAAAATCAACATTTACTTTGTTCCTTTGGAACTGTTAATTTGAAGATTGTTTCATTGGAATGATTGGTTATGTGTAAAAAGTGAGTGCTTTGAGCTTCTTGTACCATTCAATTATATCATGACCCATTTGAAACCTTACTCCATCCACTTACAACTGAGAAAGATAGGAACAGTGGGTATTCAAAGAATGGCAAGGGGTAGGTTACAGGGGTAGCTAAGAAGGCATTCGGGACTTTGCCTTAAGTTGATGCATAGATTATAAGAATAGTGTGGTGATGTTGGAGCTGCACAGGACTTTGGTTAGACCCCAGCTGGAGTACTGTGTGCACTTCTAGTCTCCGCACTAGAGGAAGGATGTGATTACACTGGAGGGGGTGCAGAAAAGATCCACCAGGATGTTCCCTGAGATTGGACACTTTAGTTATGAAGAGCCTTGGATAGCCTTGGGTTATTTTCTTTAGGAAGGTTGAAGGGGGAACCTGACAGAAATGTATAAGGTTATGAGAGCGTATGGACAGGGTGAGTAGAAAGCAGCTGTTTCCCCTTAGTTGAAAGGTCAACAACAAGGTTATTTTATGGTGAAAGGCAGGGGATTTAAAGGGGAGTTGAGGAAAAATCTTTTCTTCTAGAGGGTGCTGTGAGTCTGGAATGCTATGCAAGGGAGGATAGTCACGGAAGGAAACCTCTCAATCTTTTAAAAAGTACTTAGATGAGCAGTTGCATTGTCATAACATTCAAGGGTATAGGCTAATGCGGGAAGGTGGGGTTAGTGGAGATTTAGAGTAGCTTTGGCGGTAGAGACTTGATGCGCTGAAGGGTCTCTTCTATGCTGTATGACTCTATGATTTTAGAGTAAGTCATTTATTCCCTTGAAGTGGTTCCACCATTCAATATGATTTTAGTTGATCTGTGATCTAACTCCAAAAACCCATATCCCATGATACTCATGGTGAACAATGATCAGTAGAACAGATGTTTTGGTCACTATGTCCTTGCGATTTGTGGGAGTGTTTCTGTGCACAATTGCACAAGTGGCTGTACTTCTCTCATTCATCCTTGGAACATGGGCGTCACTAGCTGTTGCCAGCATTTATAGTCTGCCTTTAGATGTCCTTGCTCTTGCACTTTTGGCTTCATTTGGGAAATTGTAGTTTTAGAAAGGCACTATCTAAATGCAGGTTGTATAAGGGGTATTGCGGAATGAGCAACATGCCACATTACCTGAACCTTGAACATATTTGCGTTTGAGGCTTAATTGCATCTTTTATTCAACACATCCTGTGTATCTGTCTGCCAACAAAATTGGTTTCCAATCCCAAACTGTCGAACATCTGGTTCACCTGGAATCCAGCCTCAGGGCAGTCAGCCTATTTAACTCCCTGCATTAAGGCTGTGTGCCTCCTGCTGCCATTATTGCTATTCAGTTTCATTAGTATTTGGCCTTGGCTGTCGAGGAAACGCAATACTGGGTAAGAGATCATGTAAAGGGAATGGGGAAAATGTGGCAGTCAGCTAAGATACTAAGAGTGGTTGAGCATGGCATGTTATTAAGAGTGGTCATTAATTTGTTCACAGCCGAGACTATTAAGGCAATCTAATTGCACAAGACTGCAAGAATCCAAATGACACCATGAGGTGTTCATAATGAAATCAAATGAAAACACAGTAAAAGCAACATATTGTCTGATTTGCATTTGTTAACAATAGAAATCAAGCCATTTGAGGAGACGACCCCTTGATATTACATTTCATATTTGCAGCGATATTCATGGGGAAGGTGGGAAAGAGCATAAAACCATAAGATGTAAGAGCAGAATTAGGCTATTCAACCCATTGAGTGTCCTCCTCCATTCATTATGGTTCTCAACCCCATTCTCCTGCCTTTCCTCCCATAACTAATCAAGGACCTATCTATCTCTGTTTAAATACACTCAGTGACTTGGCCTTCATGCCTTCTGTGGCAATGTGTTCCACAGATTTACCACCCATTGGCTGAAGAAATTCTTCCCTTCACTCTGAGGCTGTGCCTTCCTTTCCCAGTCTCTCCTGCTGGTGGAAACATCTTCCCCACATCCATTCCATCCAAGTTTCAATGAGATCCCTCCTTATCCTTCTAAAATCCATCAAGCACAGACCCGGAGTCTTCAACTGCTCCTCATATGACAAGACTTCATTCCCAGGATCATTCTTGTAAACCTCCTCTGGACCGCCTCCAAGGTCAGCACACCTTCCCTAGATATGAGGCCCGAAACTGCTCACAATATTTCAAGTGCTCACAATATTCCAAATTTAAAGAATGGAATGGGTCTTCTTTAGCTAGGTAAAAACAAGGACTGCAGATGCTGGAAACCAGAGTCTAGATTAGAGTGGTGCTGGAAAAGCACAGCAGGTCAGGCAGCATCCGAGAAGGAGGAAATTTGACGTTTCAGGCAAAAGCCCTTCATTAGGAATAGAGGCAGGTTGCCTGCAGAGTGGAAGCACCTGATTCCTGATGCAGGGCTTTTGCCCGAAACGTCAATTTTCCTGCTCCTCAGATACTGCCTGACCTGCTGTGTTTTTCCAGCACCACTCTAATCTAGACCCGGGGTCTTCTTTAGCAGCAGGAATATCCAGGAATTTAGAGAAAATAGAGGTTCTGTTAAATATTAATTGAATTTTGATAAATTAGGATTTTAAGGCTGTGGTGGAAGGGTGTGGTGTTTGTGGTAGACAAGAAAGTACGTTTCAGACCACAATAGATCTGTTCTAACACAATGTGTTGACTGAATAGAAACCACTATTGGCTTGTGGTTGGGTAGAGTGTCACCACTAATTCTCCATCCCATAATAATCTAGTCTAAGGAGCTGCTCAGCAGTCAGTGGTGGAGGGTTGACCAAAAGCAAGTCTCAGTAAAAGAAGCTCTTGACTTTCACAACAAGATGTAGCTTATTACATTGTAGTAACTATATACAAACTATGTCAACTCTTAGGCATATTAATCATTATTAACAAGAGGAAGAGAAGAAATGTGTGTTGTCTTCAGAAGACTTCACCCAGCCTCCATGTGAAATCATCCAACTGGGTGAAGCTCAGTGTAGCTCAAACATTAACACTTTCAGAGCCATTATATCCAGATCAGGCATGATCTTATTTAATGGTGGAATTGGCTCAGAGTATCAAATGATTCAACACTGCTCCTACATCCTTTACGCCCATGTTCCTGATTTATTATTCCATTCCCCTGTCCACCTGCTGGCCAGATTAAAAGGCTGGATCAGACTGGACAAACAAATGAGGGAGGGAGCAATTGAATTGTGTATGCATAAAACAGAGAGCTGCGGACGCTGGGAATGTGAAACGGAAACAGAATTTGCTGGAGGAACTCAACGGGTCTGGCAGCATCTGTGGAGAGAAAGCAGAACCAAAAGCAGTTTTAAGTCCAGAGACCTTTATTCAGAACTGGTAGTAGTTAAGAAAAGGTGTTCTTTATGCTGAAGACAGGACGTGGGATGGGGAAAAGAATTGAGTGATCAGATGGATTTTGGAGCACAAAAAGAGAAAGAATGACAGACAGACAAAGGAATGGTTGATAGTATGCCAGGGAGAAGGAAAAGCTGATAATGTGGACCGTAAGTAGGTGGAAGTGAGTTGGCTGTGCTGAAAGTAGCCCATTTCATGACAAGACCTGGGGTGTGGGGGGGGAGTAAAGGACATAATAGAAGGCGATCAGATTCTAAAATGATTGAACTCACTATCAAGTCCTGAAGTCTATAGGGAGCCCAGGCAGAAAATGAGGTCTCAACAACTTCTTCTGGATCTGGAATGCTGGTAGGTTCAGCCTGTGGGGATACTAGAGCACAGTGTGGGATTGTTAGTAGTCAGATTGCAAGTAAGAATTGAATGAGGTAAAAACAATGACTGCAGATGCTGGAAACCAGATTCTGGATTAGTGGTGCTGGAAGAGCACAGCAGTTCGGGCAGCATCCAACGAAATCGACGTTTCGGCCAAAAGCCCTTCATCCAGTAAGAATTGAATCACAGGTGAGATAAAAACTTGGATGAAACAGGACACTGGATGATGAGATAGTTCTAGCATTAAGTCATGAAGATAGTCGAATCATTGCAGCTTCATTTATAGAGTCATAGAAACGTACAACATGGGAACAGACACTTCGGTCCAACTCGTCCATGCTGACCAGATTCAATCTAGTCCCACTTGCCCCCATGTCCCTCCAAATACTTCCTATTCATATGTCCATCCAGATGCTTTTTAAATGTTGTAATTGTACCAGCCTCCACCACTTCCTCTGGCAGCTCATTCCAGACACATTACAGCCTTTGCGCGAAAAAGCTGCCCCTTTGGTCTCTTTTATATCTTTCCCCTCTCACCCTAAACCTATGCCCTCTAGTTCTGGTCTTCCCCACCCCAGGGAAAACTTTGCCTATTTATCCTATCTATGCACATCATGATTTTGTAAACCTCTATAAGGTCACCACTCAGCCTCCAACACCCCATGGAAAACAGCTCCAGCCTATTCAACCTCTCCCTTTGGCTCAAATCCTCTAACCCTGGCAACATCCTTGTAAATCTTTTCTGAACCCTTTCAAGTTTCACAACATCTTTCCTATAGAAAGGAGACTAGAATTGCATGCAATATTCCAAGAGTGGCCTAACCAATGTCCTGTACAGCCACAACATGACCTCCCAACTCCTGTACTTAATACTCTGACCAATAAAGGAAAGCATACCAATTGCCTTCTCCACTATCTTATCCACCTGTGACTCCATTTTCAAGGAGCTATGAACATGGATTGTAAGGTCTCTGTGTTCAGCAACACTCCCTAGGACCTTACGATTAAGTGTGTGAGTCCTGTTAAGATTGGCTTTCTCAAAATGCAGCACCTCATGTTTATCTAAATTAAATTCCATCTGCCACTCCTCACCCCATTGGTCCATCTGGTCAAGATCACATTGTAATCTAAGGTAACGTTCTTCACTGTCCGCTACAACTCCAATTTTGGTGTCATCTGCAAACCTACTAACTATACCTTTGTGGACTAATGGGGAAGGATTCCTTACTTCCCAGCCCACAAGTAATGCTGGAAAGGTAACTTGCCTGTTGCAGCCAGTAATTGTCACCTCACTTCATCTATTGAGTTTCTCAAGCTCTGGCAAAACAAGACCAAAGCCATTAAATCCAAATACTGAAATCTGAAGCATGCAGCATCAGTCACTGTACTAACGCTGCTGACCCAGCCACCTCTCTAGGCCAGGCCTCCTGCCCACTGCCACCAACTGCTCTAGTTAAAAACACAGCAACTTGGAAGAGCGTTTCCCATTTTAAAGAATTTAATTCCTCCAGTGCCTCTGTCCTGCACTTCATGCGAGGTTTAATGTCCCTGCTTTATACCTACTTCTCTCTAGACTTTAAGTTATTTTCTCTTTTTAATCTTAAAATGTCAGCCATTAATCACTGAATACAATAGCAATGGTATTGATTTGCTTCTGAAACCACAGATGGACAATTCACCTTTAAAAGGAGCAGGGACCAACATCTACAGCTCCCTTTTGTAAATCAGACTGTGCAGCAAGGGCAAAAATCAGTGGTCTACCAAACAACAGTGTGAGAGCATTTGGAAGAATTGGAGAGCAGGTCATTTACACCTGACACTTTTCTGACCCTGAGTCATTAGACTGTGCCAAGGGATGGTGACATTAGCAGCAGGCAGGGAATAAGTTCCTTAACATAATAAGAACTCATCAAAGTTCTTTCTTTGTCTCTTGCTCCCGTTCTTGACGGAAGAATTTTTCAGGAAAATTGGAACAGCTTGTTTCTGATGGCAGCAGTAATCATTTCATCCACATTGCACTGCAGTCTTACACTCACATTTAATTACCCAACAAAACTCTGTGGTCCCGGTAACATACACAAGCTTGCCTGAGGGCATAAGAAGTAGAAGCAGCAATAGATCAATCAGTCCATTGAGCCCTATATGCTAAGATTGTAGCTCATCTTATACATCAGCTGCACCTACCTGCATGATTCCAATGGCCCTAATTCTCTTGGTATCTAAGCATCTATTGACCCCTCCAAATAGCACAAACCTGCTCTCAGAACCCTTTTCTCAATGGGCTCTGTATTGGGTTCAAACAAAGGTCACATGTTTCTTGGAGCTCTGACACATCACATCAACCACCTTCACTTTCTCATACCCATGTACCCATCAAGGATCTCCCTATGTTGTTAAATCAAAGGAGGCCTAAGCCTACTTGCAGTAGCATGTGGAGTCCGAGATTAGGAGGCATAAATTTATAACAATCACTCAATTTCAGTCGACAATTCAGGTGAAACTTCTTTACCCATGGAGTTGTTTCAATGTGGAACTCCTACATAAAGAACATTTGAACTTCTCATCTTAATCCCAAATATCTGACCTCTTATTCTGAGACATGTGGCCAATAATTCTAAACTCCCCAGCCAGGAGAAACATTCTCCCAGCATCTGTACAGATGCCATGGCATTATTTTGAAGAAACACAAGGAAGTTATCTCTGGTATCCTGGTCAACATTTATTCTTCAATTAACAACTCAAAATCCTCTGTTTCTCCCTCTGCAAGTGCTGCTAAGCCTGTTGCGTTTCTCCAGCACTTTCTGTTTTTGTTTCAGATTTCCAGCATCCGCAGTTCTATGTTTTTACAAAAGCTGGTCATCTGGCCATGATTACTTTTCTGTTTGGAGAGATCATTGATAGTGCAAACTAGCTGCTTTAATCCCTGAGCTATAACACCAAATATGTTTCGAAAAGCATTTCATTGGCTGCAAAGCACTTTGAGGTGCCCAGTGGTCATAAAAAGCTTTTTAAAATAACACAAGTCATCGATTTTTACAATTAGATGAGCCCTCATGTTTTTAAACTCCAGGAAATGGAAGTTTCACCTACTCAACTTTTTTTCATTGGACAAGCCCTGATCCAAGAAACCAATCCAGTGAACACTTTGATGTACTCATTCTGCACCATGTCTGTCCCTCCTGAGGGCATAGGTGAGAACTGTAAACAATAATCCAAGATCCTGAAAAATTGTTGTAAGACTTCATTATATTCATGTCCTCAATCCTTTTCTAACAAACACAAAAACAGAAATTGCTGGAGAAGCTCAGCAGATCTGTCTGGCAGCATCTGTAGAAAGAAAGCAGAGTTAACGTTTCAGCTCCAGTGACCCTTTTCCAGAACTTTTCTAATTAAGGCTGGAGAGGATGTATAAATGTGAACAGGATTCCTCCTTTTACAAAGCAACATGCTTTGGACTCAACCCTCACGAATCTTCCGAATTATACCAATAGTCCTGAGGTGAGACACATGGCAGAGCACTAGGCAGTTGCGAACTGTTTTACAACCAAATGCCTACGGCTATTTTAAACTAGGAAAAGTCTTCCAGTATCAAGAATAAACAAGAATTGAACAAAAATGTTGTAGCCAGCTTGGAATAAACAAAGTGCTATTGTATTATGATACATCACAGCAAAATTTCACATCAAAGTGTTTTCTAACTACTTTATCCTCTCATCCAACTGCATCCCACTTCTTACAATATGCTGCAAGGAGGATATGCTTCATGGTAGGATTCCTCTGGGAGAGATGTTCTATAATATGAACAACATTTGCATTTATAAGACCATAAGAAATAGGAGCGTGCTCCGCCATTCAAAATGATCCCTGGCCCTCACCCCATTAACTCACCTACTCTTCTTCACCCTGGATTCCCTGGAAGATCAAACAGCAGTCTCTCCTATCCTGAAAGGTAATCAGTAATGAAGCAAGCACAACACTCTATGGTTGAGAATTCCAAAAGTGAAGATGTTTCTCTTCTTAGCACTATGACAGGCATAAACTATCCCAAAATGCTATCATTAAGATTATCACACAAAATATGACACCATGAATATAACGAGATTGAAGGCGAGATGATCAAATTTTCATCAGAAGTTATTATTAAGGATTATCTGAATGGAGGAGAGAGAGGCAGAAGGGTTTGAGATGGATTTTCAGACCTCAGAGAGTGGGCTGTAAGTTGTTGCAGTAGGCAGTTGAATATACGGTTGCCAGTAGTAATGATGAAAATGGTAGCTATAGAAAAAGCCAAACTTGGAGGAGTATGAAAGATTGTAAGGTCAGGAGAAGGTCGTAGAAATAAGGAGAGGCTGGGCCATTCTTTGAAATCAAGAATGGCAGTTTTTGAAATCAAAGTATTGCCAGCCTGGGGTGAACATAGGAGCAGGAGAATGTCATTCAGTTCCTCAAGCCTTTCCTGCCATTCAGTGAGATCATGGCTGATCTATGACCTATCTCCACATACCTGCCTTTGACCCACATCCCTCAATACATTTGCTAACAAAAGTATATCAATCTTAGATTTAATACTAACGCTAAACTGAATTTGAAGCAAGTTAGGACATAGATGGTAGAGTTTTAGATGAGATGGTAGACTAATTAGTAAAGTTAGATTACATGGGACCTGAAGAGAGCTAGCCAACTGGATACAAAATTGGCTTAATAGCAGGAGACAGAAGGTGGTGTTGGAGATTTGTTGTTTGGACTGGAGACCTGTGACCTGTAGTGTTCTGCAGGGATCCGTACTGGGTCCACTTTTGTTTATAATACTGTATATAGCAGCGACTTGGATGAATATTTTATACAATAATTAGTAAGGTTGCATATATCAACAAATTCGGTGATATTTTCGACAATGAAAATGGTCATCTAAGATTACAAAGGGATCTTGATCAATTGGGCCAATGGGTTGAGGAGTGGCAGATGGAGTTTAATTTGGGTAAATGCAAGGTATTGTATTTTGGCAAAAACTAAAACAGCCAGGATTTATACAGTTAATGGTAGGACCTGGGTGGTGTTGCTGAACAGAGGGACACAGAGGTTCAAGTATATAGCTTTTTGAGACTTGCATCACAGATAGTTAGAGTGATTAAGAAGATGCTTAGGATGTTTGCCTTCATTGCTTAGACCATTGAGTATCAGATTTAGAGCATCATGTTAAGGTTGTACAGGACATTGTGGAGTACTGTGTACTGTTCTGATCACCCGCTATAGGAAGGCTATCATTAAACTGGAGAGAGTTCAGAAAAGATTTACCAGGAACTGGAGGATTTGAGTTATAAGGATAGGCTGGGACTTTTTCACTGAAGCGTAGAGGTTTATTAAATCATGAGGAGAATAGATAAGGTGAATAGCATGGGCCTTTTCCTGAGGGTTAAGGAGTTCAAAACCAAGGAGAATACTTTTAAGGTGAGAGGAGAAGGATTTAAAAGGGACCTGAGGATTAACTTTTTCCACATAGAGGGTGATTCGTATGTGAGATGAACTGTCAGAGAAAATGGTAGATGCAGATACAGTTAGAACATTTAAAAGACATTTGGATAGGTCCATGAATTGGGACGTTTTCGAGGGATATGGGCAAAATACTGGCAAGTGGGTCTCGTTTAGTTTGAGAAACATGGTTGACATGGACAGATTGGACCAAAGGGTTTGTTTCCATGTTTTATGACTCTATTAACAGTTTCTCTTTTCTTCATTTCAGTCATATAAGCAGTCATCTTTGGTTCACTGGCATTTAATGCTTTTCCTTATAAGTTAGTAGATTATGGATTCACTCCAGACCCTTGAGCACCTAATCTAAACAGACAATTCAGTGGGTTATTTTGAATTGGTGTAGAAAGGCACATTTGTGTATCAACTAGAGGCAGTTCAGAGAAAATCTATCAGAGTGATACCTGGGATAGGCAAAAGTGAGGACTGCAGATGCTGGAGGTCAGAGTCTAGATTAGAGTGGTGCTGGAAAAGCACTGTCGGTTTTCCTGCTCCTCAGAAGCTGCCTGACCCGCTGTGCTTTTCCAGCACCGTTCTAATCTAGACTCTGATACCTGGGATACTCAGGTTATTTATGAAAAAAGGTTGAACGGTAGGATCCATATTCAAAGGAGTTGAAAAGAATGAGAGACGGTCTTACCGAATTATATCCAAACCTGAAGGGGCTTGACAGGGTTTGCCAAGGACTTTTCATCTCATATGGATTAGAACTAAAAACAGAGTTTCAAAGTAAGGCATTTACGACGAAGATGAGAAGGAATTTCTGCTCTCAGAGGGATGTCACTGTTTGGAATTCTGCCTCTCAGCAATGGAGTCTGGGTCACTGAACATACTCAAGGTTGAATTAATCAGATTTCTGGGTTGGCAAGGGAGTCACAGATTATGGTAAGGTGGGTAGGGAAGTGGACATCAGATCATCCATGATCTTCTTAACTGGAGTTACAGGTTTGAGGAGCTAAATGACTATCCTTTCACCTGTCTCTTACAGAATCCCTACAGTGTGGAAAGAAACCATTCAGCCCATTGTGTGTGCACTGACCCTCTGAAGAGCATTCCACCCAGACCCAGTCCCCACAACTCAACACTTAGCATGGCCAATCCAATTAAAGTGCACACATTTGGACTGTGGGAGGAAACTGGAACTCCCAGCAGGGAATTCACACAAACATTGGGAGAACATGCAAACGCCACAGACAGTCACCCAAGGCTGAGATTGAATCCCGGGTCCCTGGTGCTGTGAGGCAGCAGTGCTAACCACTGAGCTAACATGCCACCCATATGTGCTTATGTAAACTACAGCAATTGAAATTCAGGCCAAGAGGACTAACTGCCACCTTCTCAAGTCAATTAAGGACAACGAGCAGCAGCCTTGTCAGTGAACCAACATCTAATGGTGCACTTTAAAAACAAATCCAATGTAATGTTGAGAGAATGGCATCCTTCAAATTAGATGCCAAATTGAGGTCAAATTTCAACTGGACATAAAAGGTCTTTGGAGAAGAGCAAGACTCTGCCTGTACTCCAGGTGAACTTTAATCCTCAATGACCACCATTAAAACAGGTTATCCAATTATTCATCTCATCATTAGATGTAAATCTTAGCAGGACTTAGACACTTAATGGTAAGGTCCTAGGGAGTGTTGCTGAACAAAGAGACCTTGGACTGCAGGTTCATAGATCCTTGAAAGTGGAGTCACAGGTAGATAGGATAGTGAAGGTGGCATTTGGTATGCTTTCCTTTAGTGGTCAGAGTATTGAGTACAGGAGTTGGGAGGTCATGTTGCGGCTGTACAGGACATTGGTTAGGCCACTGTTGGAATATTGCGTGCAATTCTGGTCTCCTTCCTATTGGAAAGATGTTGTGAAACCTGAAAGGGTTAAGAAAAAGAATGTTGCCAGAGTTGGAGGATTTGAGCTATAAGGAGAGGATGAACAGGCTGGGGCTGTTTTCCCTGGAGTGTCATAGGCTGAGGGGTGACCTTGTAGAGGTTTACAAAATTATGAGGAGCATGGATAGAATAAATAGACAAAGTCTTTTCCCTGGCGTGGGGGAGTCTAGAATTAGAGGGCATAGGTTTAGGGTGAGAGGGGAAAGATATAAAAGAGACCTAAGGGGCAACTTTTTCACACAGAGGGTGGTATGTGTATGGAATGAGCAGCCAGAGGAAGTGTTAGAGGCTGGTATAATTGCAACATTTAAGAGGCATTTGGATGGGTATATGAATAGGAAGGATTTGGAGCGATATGTGCCGAGTGCTGGCAGGTGGGACTAGATTGGGTTGGGATATCTGGTCGGCATGGACGGATTGGACTGAATGATCTGTTTCCGTGCTGTACGTCTCTATGACTCTGACTCATTGTGGGATTTTACTGTGCACAATTTGGCTGCCACCATTCCTTACAAAACAACAGTGACTATGTTTTGAAAGTACCTAAATGGTCAAAGAAAAAGTGCTGTGGGATTCACTCAATGATTGCCTGTTGTCTCAATATTAGGGCAATGCACAAAACTAAACAGCTTAGTGTCTGGTTCAATTGGTATTCAACACAAGCCAACCTAACAATACTCTAAATAGCTTGTGCATCTCCTGGAGTCAATATTTTGTCGGCTCAACGTGTCCTTTTATCAATAACATAACATAGATGCAACAAAAATTCCTTCCAGGCTAAGAATTTAAAAATCCAAATGTGATACAGTCCAGCTTATTTTCTCACTTTCTCTCCTTATTATGTATATCTGCAGTAACTGTTTCTGCTTCTAAAAATTACTTCCTCCTTGTAATATCAAAGAAGAAGGCAGAGAATTACACTGTGAACAAATAAACTACTTCCAGCTGTAAATGCGTCCTAATAGTGAATATTAATCACTGACCCAGAAAATATAATATTGTGTCGATTCTAGTAATTCCTGATGAAGGACTTATGTACAAAACATCGATTGTCTCGCTCCTCAGAAGCTGCCTGACCTGCTGTACTTTTCTAACACCACACTCTCGGTATGAGTAATGGTCAATCTCACATAAAAGTTGAATCCCAGCTTTTATCAAATTTGCAAATAAACTGTTATAGAATCAGAGAAGTATTATGGTGCAGAAGGAGGCCATTTGGCCCATTGTGCCTGCACTGGATATTCCATTTGGAAGCTTTTGAAGTGTTATGGTGCGGTAGTATTGTCCTTACCTCTGGACTGGAATGTCTGGGTTCAGGTTCCACCTGGCGTATCATTACTTAGAGATGTAGAGTCATAGAGATGTACAGCACAGAAACAGACCCTTCGATCCAACTCATCCATGCTGACCAGACATCCTAACCTAATCTAGTCCCACGTGCCAGCACCCAGCCCATATCCCTCCAAACCCTTCCTATTCATAATCCACGCAGATGCCTTTTAAATGTTGCAATTGTACCAGCCTCCACCACTTCCTCTGGCAGCTCATTCCATACGCGCACCACATAGTAGGGCCTCCCTCCCATCCTCCTCCTCTAACCTAACTTTAAAGTACACAGGTAAGCTACTCAGTGTTCTTGTTTTGGAGACGAAGTGTATAGTAATGGCAGCGCAGGCAGTGGAATGTTCCTCCTGCAGGATGTTTGAGGTAGGGGTGACCACCGATACTCCTGCCGACTTCGTCTGCAGGAAATGCAGTCAGATCCTGCTCCTCACAGAACGAGTTAGGGAACTGGAACTGGAGTTGGATGAACTGAGGATTATTTGAGAGGCTGAGAAGGTGATAGATAGAAGCTACAGGGACATAGTTACGCCAGAGAACAGAGGTAGCTGGGTAACAGTTAGAGGTGGGAAGGGGAGGAAGCAGGCAGTGCAGGGATCCCCTGTGGTCGTTCCCCTCAACAATAAGTATACCGCTTTGGATACTGTTGGGGGGGACGGCCTAGCAGGGGTAAGCTGCAGTGACCGGGTCTGTGGCGCGAGGTCTGGCTCTGAGGCTCAGAAGGGAAAGGGGGAGAGGAGGAGAGCGCTAGTTATAGGAGACTCTTTAGTTAGAGGGACGGACAGGCGGTTCTGTGGACATGGGCAAGACTCTCGGATGGTTTGTTGCCTCCCGGGTGCCAGGGTCCGAGACGTCTCGGACCGTGTCTTCAGAATCCTTAAGGGGGAGGGTGTGCAGCCAGAAGTCGTGGTGCACGTTGGCACCAACGACATAGGTAGGCAGAAGGGTGGGGAGGTCATTCAAGAGCTCAGGGAGTTAGGCTGGAAGCTAAAAGCTAGGACAGACAGAGTCGTCATCTCTGGGTTGTTGCCGGTGCCACGTGACAGTGAAGCAAGGAATAGGGAGAGAGTACAGTTGAACACGTGGCTGCAAGGATGATGTAGGAGGGAGGGCTTCAGGTATTTGGACAATTGGACTGCATTCTGGGGAAGGTGGGACCTGTTCAAGCAGGATGGGTTGCACCTGAACCAGAAAGGCACAAATATCCTGGGGGGTAGGTCTGCTAGCACTCTTCGGGGGGGTTTAAACTAATTGGGCTGGGGGATGGGATCCGGGCTTGTAGTCCAGCAAGTAGGCTAGCTGTTTTTCAGGATGTCCAAGAATGTAGGGAGGCTGTGGAGAAGGTAGCACTGACAGGGAATACTTGCGGACACAGAGATGGGTTCAAGTGCGTATACTTCAACGCAAGGAGTATCAGAAATAAGGTGGGTGAACTTAAGGCGTGGATCGGTACCTGGGACTACGATGTTGTGGCCATCACGGAAACGTGGATAGAAGAGGGACAGGAATGGTTGTTGGAGGTTCCTGGTTACAGATGTTTCAGTAAGATTAGGGAGGGTGGTAAAAAAGGAGGAGGGGTGGCGTTGCTAATTAGAAATGGTATAACGGCTGCAGAAAGGCAGTTCGAGGGGGATCTGCCTTTGGAGGTAGTATGGGCTGAAGTCAGAAATAGGAAAGGTGCAGTCACCTTGTTGGGTGTTTACTATAGGCCCCCCAATAGCAGCAGTGATGTGGAGAAACAGATTGGGAAACAGATTTTGGAAAGGTGCAGAAGCCACAGGGTAGTAGTTATGGGCGATTTCAACTTCCCAAATATTGATTGGAAGCTCTTTAGATCAAGTAGATTGGATGGGTCGGCGTTTGTGCAGTGTGTCCAGGAAGCTTTTCTAAATCAGTATGTAGATTGTCCGACCAGAGGGGGGGCCATATTAGATTTGGTACTTGGTAACGAACCGGGACAAGTGATGGGCTTGTTAGTGGGTGAACATTTTGGTGATGGTGACCACAGTTCTGTGACTTTCACCTTGGTTATGGAGAGAGATAGGTGCGTGCAACAGGGTAGGTATTACAATTGGGGGAAGGGTGCTGTACGATGCTGTAAGACAGGATCTGAGGAGCATAAGTTGGGAGCATAGGCTGTCAGGGAAGGATGTCGTGGAAATGTGAAATGTTTTCAAGGAACAGATACAACGTGTCCTTGATATGTATGTACCTGTCAGGCAGGAAAGAGATGGTCGTGTGAGGGAACCTTGGTTGACGAGGGAGGTTGAATGTCTTGTAAAGAGGAAGAAGGAGGCTTACATAAGGTTGAGGAAACAGGGTTCAGACAGAGCAGTGGAGGGATACAGGATAGCCAGAAGGGACCTGAAGAAAGGGATTAGGAGAGCTAAGAGAGGGCATGAAAAATCTTTGGCGGATAGGATCAAGGATAACCCCAAGGCATTTTATGCGTATGTGAGAAACATGAAAATGATGAGAAGGAGGGTAGGTCCGATCAAGGACAGTAGTGGGAGACTGTGTATTGAGTCGGAAGAGATAGGAGAGGTCTTGAATGAGTACTTTTCTTCAGTATTTACGAATGAGAGGGACCGTATTGTTGAAGAGGAGAGTGTGAAACGGACTGGTAAGCTAGAGGAAATACTTGTTAGGAAGGAAGATGTGTTGAACATTTTGAACAACTTGAGGATAGACAAGTCCCCCGGGCCTGATGGGATATATCCTAGGATTATGTGGGAAGCAAGAGAGGAAATTGCAGTACCGTTGGCAATGATCTTTTCGTCTTCACTGTCAACGGGGGTGGTACCAGGGGACTGGAGAGTGGCGAATGTTGTGCCCCTGTTCAAAAAAGGGAATAGGGATGACCCCGGGAATTACAGGCCAGTTAGTCTTACTTCGGTGGTAGGCAAAGAAATGGAAAGGGTACTGAGGAATAGGATTTATGAGTATCTGAAAAGACACTGCTTGATTAGGGACAGCCAGCACGGATTTGTGAAGGGTAGGTCTTGCCTTACAAGTCTTATTGAATTCTTTGAGGAGGTGACTAAGCATGTGGATGAGGGTAGAGCAGTGGATGTAGTATACATGGATTTTAGTAAGGCATTTGATAAGGTTCCCCATGGTAGGCTTATGTGGAAAGTCAGGAGGCATGGGATAGAGGGAAATTTGGCCAATTGGATAGAAAACTGGCTAACCAGTCGAAGTCAGAGAGTGGTGGTAGATGGTAAATATTCAGCCTGGAGCCCAGTTACAAGTGGAGTTCCGCAGGGATCAGTTCTGGGTCCTCTGCTGTTTGTAATTTTTATTAATGACTTGGATGAGGGAGTCGAAGGGTGGGTCAGTAAATTTGCAGATGATACGAAGATTGGTGGAGTTGTGGATAGTGAGGAGGGCTGTTGTCGGCTGCAAAGGGACTTAGATATGATGCAGAGCTGGGCTGCGGAGTGGCAGATGGAGTTCAACCCTGCCAAGTGTGAGGTTGTCCATTTTGGAAGAACAAATAAGAATGCGGAATACAGGGTTAATGGTAGGGTTCTTAGTCAGGTGGAGGAACAGAGGGATCTTGGGGTCTATGTACATAGATCTTTGAAGGTTGCCACTCAGGTGGATAGAGCTTGTAAGAAGGCCTATGGAGTATTATCGTTCATTAGCAGAGGGATTGAATTCAAGAGTCGTGAAGTGATGTTGCAGCTGTACAGGACTTTGGTTAGGCCACAGTTGGAGTACTGTGTGCAGTTCTGGTCGCCTCACTTTAGCAAAGATGTGGAAGCTTTGGAGAGGGTGCAGAGAAGATTTACCAGGATGTTGCCTGGAATGGAGAGGAAGTCGTACGAGGATAGGTTGAGAGTTCTCGGCCTTTTCTCGTTGGAACGGCGAAGGATGAGGGGTGACTTGATAGAGGTTTATAAGATGATCAGAGGAATAGATAGAGTAGACAGTCAGAAACTTTTTCCCCGGGTACAACAGAGTGTTACAAGGGGACATAAATTTAAGGTGAAGGGTGGAAGGTATAGGGGAGATGTCAGGGGTGGGTTCTTTACCCAGAGAGTGGTGGGGACATGGAATGCGCTGCCTGTGGGAGTGGCAGAGTCAGAATCATTGGTGACCTTTAAGCGGCAATTGGATAGGTACATGGATGGGTGCTTAAGCTAGGACAAATGTTCGGCACAACATCGTGGGCCGAAGGGCCTGTTCTGTGCTGTATTGTTCTATGTTCTATGTTCTATTCTATGTTCTATGTTCTACCCTCTGTGTGAAAAATTGCCCCTTACTTCTCTTTCATATCTTTCGCCTCTCACCCTAAACCCTCTAGTTCTGGTCTCCCTCACCCCAGGGAAAATACTTTGTCTATTTATCCTATCCATGCCCCTCATAATTTTATAAACCTCTATAAGGTCATCCCTCAGCCTCCAATGCTCCAGGGAAAACAGCCCCAATCTATTTAACCTCTCCCTATAGCTCAAATCCTCCAACCCTGGCAACATCCTTGTAAATCTTTTCTGAACCCTTTCAAGTTTCACAATATCCTTCTGATAGGAAGGAGACCAGAATTGTATGCAATATTCCAACAGTGGCCTAGCCAATGTCCTGTACAGCTGCAACATGACCTCCCAATTCCTGTACTCAATACTCTGACCACTAAAGGAAAGCATACCAAATGCTTCACTATCCTATCTACCTGCAACTCTACTTGCAAGGAGCTATGAACCTGCACTCCAAGGTCTCTTTATTCAGCAACACTCCCAAGGACCTTACCATTAACTGTATAAGTCCTGCTAAGATTTGCTTTCCCAAAATGCAGCACCTCGCATTTATCTAAATTAAACTCCATCTGCCACTGTCCATTGGCCCATCTGATCAAGATCCCATTGTAATCTGAGGTAACCTTCTTCACTGTCCACTACACCTCCAATTTTGGTGTCATCTGCAAATTTACTAACTATACCTCTTATTTATATAAATGATTTGGATGTGAGCATAACGAAAAGTAGAGGACCCAGCACCGATCCTTGTGGCACTCCACTGGTCACAGGCCTCCAGTCTGAAAAGCATCACCCTCTGTCTTCTACCTTTGAGCCAGTTCTGTATCCAAATGGCTAGTTCTCCCTGTATTCCATGAGATCTAACCTTGCTAACCAGTCTCCCATGGTGAACCTTGTTGAACACCTTACTGAAGTCCATATAGATCACACCTACCGCTCTGCCCTCATCAATCCTCTTTGTTACTTCTTCAAAAAACTCATTAAAGTTTGTGAGACATGATTTCCCACACATAAAGTCATGTTGACTATCCCTAATCAGTCCTTGCCTTTCCAAATACATGTACATCCTGTCCCTCAGGATTCCCTCCAACAACTTGTTGAAGCATGTTATTTAAAAATAGTTTTTGAAGGTGTTTAATCAACTCTTTGGTTTATTTACACTATATTAGGGGAGAAGGCTGGTGGGAACAGTTTCAGACCTGGCAGCACTGAGGTAGGGAGGCAATGTGAGACTGTCTTTCAATCTCTCCGTCTTTCAACCTCTCCAAAATATCAAAAATATAAAACCTAGTCCCTTACATTTTGACCAAATTTGAATTTTTGCCATTATGTATAAATTTTGTGATGATTGCTTGATGGAAGTTTGATCACTAAAACTAATCAGCAAAAAATGATTAGAACGTGCTGAACTATTCACTCGATTCTCCAACCTAAGTTTCCCCATTCCCAAACATGAATTTAACACATGCAATAAGTAAAATCAAGAAATTCGAATTGATGCCAATACTTGGATTAATTAGTTTGCCAACCTGTCTGCCTCTTTGCATGTTACTGCATAAGAACATTAACTGTCCAAATTGGCAAAAGTCGCTTCTTCAGCCAAAATGAATCCTAAACCCCAATCCACTGAACAGGAGGTGGAATTACTACTGATGAGATACTTAAGGAATGGTTTGCTATTTCTGGTAGCAGTGTGAACCGAGTATGTGACAATGCATGGAATGAGATAGCAGAGCAATTAAAACCAATCTGCCTGTAGAGAAGAGCTTAAATCTGATGCCAGGAAAAGGATCCAATAATAATATAATTAAAAAAACAGTGGAAGTTTTCCGATGAAGCAGCCCACTCGAAATGTTAATCTATATTTTCTCTTCCAAATACTTACCCAGTAGTTTTTCTTTTGAACTTTCCGCAGTTTCTTTTAAAGAGAGGAGAACACCAGTTGAACTTTTAAGAGAAGGATATATCAGAGCTCAAAGTGTCTTCAATCTCTTTGGACTCAAGGAATTGATAGGATGGTGGCTCAGCAGTTAGCACCGTTACCTCACAGTGCCAGGGACCTGGGTTCAAGCCCACCCTATGGAGCTTGTATATTCTCTGCAGGTGTTTCCATACAGTGCTCCAGTTTCATCCCACAGTCCAAAGAGGTGTAGGTTAAGTAGATTGGCTACGCTGAAAATTAGTTGCAGTGACTACAGATGAGCAAGCCAGGTGTGTTAGCCATAGTAAATGAGGGCATAGGGTAGGGATCTGGGTGGGATACCAATCTTCGGAGGATTAGTGCAGACTTGATGGACTGAGCAGCCTCTTCCCACACTGTAGGAATGACAACCACAAGAAAGTCTTCTCAAATCTAAAATAGGATCTTTGCTATCGAAAATCATTATTGAGCTAAGTGTTATATATTCCTGTGTTACCTGCAAAGAATGAGTAATTAATTAGTCAGGAAATAATGTTTAAGAGTTCCAGGAGGACTGTTAGCTGCTTCTAGAGATTCACATCGAACCAGTTCTTTTGTACAGAACAATTTGACAAAAATTAGACAAAAAGAGCTGTTATCTGGTCACTGCATGATAGGAAGGATGTGAGGCTTTGGAGAGGGTGCAGAAGAGGTTCACCAAGATGTATACTGGATTGGAGTATATGAGCTATAAGGAAAGATTGAACAAACTTGGAAAGCTTTCATTAGAGCATCGGAGGCTGACGGACAATCTGATAGCAGCATATAAAATTATGAGAGGCATGGAGTGGGTGGATAGTCAGACTCTTTTTCAAGGGTGGAAGTGTCAAATACTAGGGATTATAGCTTGAAGGTGAGAGGGGAAAGTTTAAAGGATATGTGTGAGGCAAGGTTTTTACACAGAGGGTGGAAGCTATCTGCAATGCACTTCCAGGGGAGTTAGTTGAAGCAGATAAGACAGCAACATGTTAAAACATGTTAGAGAGGCACATGACCAGGCAGAGAATAGAGGAATATGGGCCGTGTGCAGGCGGATGGGATTCGTTTAGACTGACCTGTTCCTGTGCTGTACTGTTCTTGGTTCTACGTTCTATGTCCTTTTCAAGCTTAAAGTGATTATTTCAAACATCCGAGAGCCAAATGCTCTTTTCAAACTCGTATTCAATATTGTAAAACATTGCACCAGAAAAAGTAGCAATAACATGTTCGCCAACAATGTAAAGCAAACTATACATGCACCAGTCTAATCCACACCATGATTACAGAGGAGGAGATGGTACTGGCTTAGAGGAAGCACCTGTACACCTATCTCTTCACAGTTCAAAGTCTGGGATCACATCAGCAGGAAGGGGAAGAGCTGTGTCTCTACTTTCAGAAAATAATCAGATACAGTAACAGGTTCAAGTTTGATGTTTTCATTCAGACATGCCTCTGAGGCAGTAGGTCAGAGGTTTAAACCCTAGTCCAGTGACTTTGGCAAATAATCCAGATTGATGCTTCCATACAACCCTAAGAATGTCCTGTGGTCTCAGGCGCTGTCTTTCAGATGTACCACAAGCCCCTACTTCACTCATTACCTTTGTCTCAGGGTTTCTCAATCTGCGCATGCTATTGAATTGGACATTAAGAGCTCCACTTCATCATAGAGACCACAAATACCCACCTCCTCTCCATCACCCATCTCTACCTCTACCTCAGGCTATCAAATCAAGCCCTCATCATTGATTTTGAAACCTCTAGACTCAACTATTTCAATGTTTTCCCAGCCAGCCTCCACACTGCACATTTCAGCCTATTTAAGAAAGCTGTGCTGTCCTATATCCTAGCCCACAACAATGTTTAGCAATGTTGATGTGCAAAGTAATTATGTCAAGGATTGTAGAGTTTAACATCTTGCAGTCCACTATTCCAAAGATACAGGGGGCTCCAATAACATACCTCACAAGTGAGTAAATGTCAGGACGAGTCAGATTTTTAATGGTCAAAGGGTTATGGGGAGAAGGCAGGGAAATGGGGGTGAGAAGCATATCAACCATGATCAAATAGCGGAGCAGACTCGATGGGCCAAATGGTCTAATTCTGCTCCTGTATCTTATCAACTTATAAAAAATATCTATGTTGGTCCTTTCTAATTGACAGGTAAATGGTGGAGTAGTAATACATAGTAATATGCCATAGTTAATCTATATCTAACCTGTAGCAACTTCAAGCCAGAGCCCTCATTTGTTAAGGAGGCCAGGTATACAGCAGTAATATTGTATCTGATTGGTTATCCTCTTCCTTGACGGCTGGCAGTTCAGTTTCTATCCTTTTAAACAATCAAGTCAAGGGGAGCATTCATCTTTCTTCAAAATGCAGCTCACAGGACCTGTCAGACTTTTGGAACAGTAGATCCTTAGATCGTAGAGATTCATTTGGAAGATTTCTGAGTGGGAGACCAAGACTGGTGGTCATGGAAGGCAGGAGGAAGGCCCAGGCAAAGTTAACTTCAGCACTTCAAGAACTGCCACACATTGATGGAGGACATTCAATGACCTCACAGGCCAAGCTCAGGTAGATTTAGACATTGGCGCCAACGCACGATAGACTTCTTCTTTCTCAGCAAGTGGATCCAGGAACCCTCAGAAACCCAGAAAGAAGCCACTCAAGAAATTTAAGAACCATGTGGAACAATTCTGTCAATTCACATAAGCTTGCCATGAGGATTACTGTCAGTCTTCAAGGATGATTCTTTTAAAAGGAACAATTCCTTTTTCCAGCACAGATTGTCACAGTATTTATTTGCATCTGCAGGAAGCATCAAAAACCATTTATTTTAACATAGGCAGCCTCCAGAGCATGGCATTGAGCCTCTTATTGTAATCCTCCCAAAAATAGCTAAAATATCTGGGACGTTGAGATAGACTAGTTGAGATAGACTAAAAAGTCTATCTCAACTAGACTTATGGAGTTATAGCATCGTACAAGATGGAAACAGACCCTTCGGCCCAACCAGTCAATGCCAACTGTAATCCCAAACTAAACTAGCCCCACCTGCCTGCACTTGGCCCATATCCCTCCAAACATTTCCTATTCATGCATTTATCCAAATGTCTTTTAAACATACCTTTACCTGCATCAACACACAAACCATTCTAGAACATAGAACATAGAACATAGAAAAATACAGCGCAGTACAGGCCCGTTGGCCCTCGATGTTGCGCCGATCCAAGCCCACCTAACCTACACTAGCCCACTATCCTCCATATGCCTATCCAATGCCCGTTTAAATGTCCATAAAGAGGGAGAGTCCACCACTGCTACTGGCAGGGCATTCCATGAACTCACGACTCGCTGAGTAAAGAATCTACCCATAACATCTGTCCTATACCTACCACCCCTTAATTTAAAGCTATGCCCTCTCGTAATAGCTGACTCCATACGTGGAAAAAGGTTCTCATGGTCAACCCTATCTAAACCCCTAATCATCTAGTACACCTCTATCAAGTCACCCCTAAACCTTCTTTTCTCCAATGAAAACAGCCCCAAGCCTTTCCTCATACGATCTTCCTACCATACCAGGCAACATCCTGGTAAACCTCCTCTGCACCCGTTCCAGTGCCTCCACATCCTTCCTATAGTATGGCGACCAAAACTGCACACAATACTCCAGATGAGGCCACACCAGAGTCTTATACAACTGCAACATGACCTCAGGGCTCCGGAACTCAATACCTCTACCAATAAAAGCCAGTACACCATATGCCTTCATTACCGCACTATTTACCTGGGTGGCAACTTTCAGAGATCTATGTACATGGACACCAAGATCCCTCTGCTCATCCACACTACCAAGTATCTGACCATTAGCCCAGTACCCCTTCTTTTTGTTACTCTTACCAAAGTGAATCACCTCACACTTACCTACATTGAACTCCATTTGCCACCTTTCTGCCCTGCTCTGCAACTTTATATCTATATCCCGTTGTAACCTGACACATCCTTCCTCACTGTCAACAACTCCACCGACTTTTGTATCATCTGCAAACTTGCTCACCCAACCTTCTAGCCCCTCCTCCAGGTCATTTATAAAAATGACAAACAGCAATGGTCCCAAAACAGATCCTTGCGCAACACCGCTAGTAACTGCACTCCAAGATGAACCTTTACCATCAACTACTACCCTCTGTCTTCTTCCAGCCAGCCAATTCCTAATCCAAACCTCCAACTCACCCTCAATGCCATACCTCCGTATTTTTTGCAGTAGCCTACCATGGGGAACCTTATCAAACGCCTTACTAAAATCCATATATGCCACATCTACCGCTTTACCCTCATCTACCTCCTTAGTCACCTTCTCAAAGAATTCAATAAGGTTTGTGAGGCACGACCTGTCCTTCACAAAACCATGCTGACTATCCTTGATCACATTATTCCTATCCAGATGTTCATAAATCCTAACCCTTACAATTCTCTCTAAGACTTTGCCCACAACAGAAGTGAGACTCACTGGCCTATAGTTACTAGGGTTATCCCTACTCCCCTTCTTGAACAAGGGAACCACATTTGCTATCCTCCAGTCTTCTGGCACTATTCCTGTAGACAACGAAGACATAAAAATCAAGGCCAATGGCTCTGCAATCTCCTCCCTTGCTTCCCAGAGAATCCTAGGATAAATGCTATCAGGCCCAGGGGACTTATCTATTTTCACCCTTTTCAGAATTTCAAACACCTCTTCCCTACATACCTCAAAGCCGTCCATTCTAATTAATTGTGACTCAATATTCACATCGGCAACAATGTCCTGTTCCTGAGTGAATACTGATGAAAAATATTCATTCAGTGTCTCCCCAATCTCTTCAGCCTCCACACGCAACTTCCCACTACTATCCTTGACTGGACCTATTCCTACCCTAGTCATTCTTTTATTCCTGACATACCTACAGAAAGCCTTAGGGTTTTCCCTAATCCTACCAACTAAGGACTTTTCATGTCCCCTCCTTGCTGCTCTTAGTTCTCTCTTCAGATCCTTCCTGGCTACCTTATAACTCTCAATCGCCCCGATTGAACCTTCACGCCTCATCTTTACATAGGCCTCCCTTGCTTCCCAGAGAATCCTAGGATAAATGCTATCAGGCCCAGGGGACTTATGTATTTTCACCCTTTCCAGAATTTCAAACACCTCTTCCATTTAACAAGGGATTCCAATTCCTTATTAAACCACAGCTCCCTCACACAGGTACATACTTATCAATGACACTCAATAGTTGCTCCTTGAACAAGCTCCACATATCAATTGTGCCCATGCCTTGAAGCCTACTTTTCCAAGCCACACATCCTAAGTCGTGCCTCACCGCATCATAGTTTCCCTGCCCCCAGCTATAACTCTTGTCCTGCAGTGCACACTTATCCCTCTCCATCACTGGAGTAAAAGTCACCGAATTGTGGTCACTGTCCCCAAAGTGCTCACCTACCTCCAATTCTAACACCTGGCCTGGTTCGTTACCCAGAACCAAATCCAGTATGGCCTCACCTCTTGTTGGCCTGTCTACATATTGTGTCAGGAAACCCTCCTGCACACATCGGACAAACACCGACCCATCTAACGAACTCGAGCTATAGCTTTCCCAGTCAATATCTGGAAAGTTAAAATCCCCCATAACAACCACCCTAT
The DNA here is from genome assembly GCF_037043375.1 of Chiloscyllium plagiosum. Lineage (NCBI taxonomy): Eukaryota > Metazoa > Chordata > Chondrichthyes > Orectolobiformes > Hemiscylliidae > Chiloscyllium > Chiloscyllium plagiosum. The sequence goes on from NW_028270164.1 coordinate 10,945,510, forward strand.
TACTTTCACTCTTCTCCTGAATCATCCTTGCAATCCTTTCTTCTACGTCTCTAGGACTATTAGGAGGCCTGTAGAAAACTCCTAACAGGGTGACCTCACCTTTCCTATTCCTAACCTCAGCCCAAACTACCTCAGATGTCGAGTCTTCATCCATCGTCCTTTCCACCGCAGTAATACTATCTTTGACAAGCAATGCTACACCTCCCCCTCTTTTATCCCCACCTCTGACCCTACTAAAACATTTAAACCCTGGAACCTGCAACAGCCAATCCTGTCCCTGTTCTACCCATGTCTCCGTAATAGCCACAATATCGAAATCCCAGGTACCAACCCACGCTGCAAGTTCACCTACCTTATTTCGTATACTTCTTGCACTGAAGTATACACACTTCAAGACACTTTCCTGTTTACAGGCACCCTCCTTTGAGATTGATGCCATGTTCCTAACCTCCCTACACTCCAGGTCCTGCACCCTAAAGCTACAGTCTAGGTTCCCATGCCCCTGCAGAGTTAGTTTAAATCCCCCCCAAGAGCACTAGCAAACCTCCCCCCAAGGATACTGGTGCCCCTCAGGTTCAGGTGTAGACCATCCTGTTTATAGAGGTCCCACCTTCCCCAGAAAGAACCCCAGTTATCCAGATACCGGAATCCCTCCCTCCTGCACCATCCCTGTAGCCACGCATTTAAGTGTTCTCTCTCCCTATTCCTCGACTCTCTATCATGTGGCACGGGTAACAAACCAGAGACAACAACTCTGTTCGTTCTAACTCTGAGCTTCCAGCCTAGCTCCCTGAAAGCCTGCCTAACATCCTCAGCCCTCCTCCTACCTATGTCGTTGGTGCTAATGTGGACCACGACTTCGGGCTGCTCCCCCTCCCCCTTAAGGACCCGGAAAACACGATCAGAGACATCACGTACCCTTGCACCTGGGAGGCAACGTACCAAACGTGAGTTTCTCTCGCCCCCACAGAACCGCCTATCTGTGCCCCGAACTATCGAGTCCCCAATAACTATTGCTCTGCTCTTCTCCACCCTTCCCTTCTGAGCAACGGGGACAGGCTCCGTGCCAGAGGCCTGAACCCCATTGCTTACCCCTGGTTAGTCTTCCCCCCCACAAGTATCCAAAACGGTATACATGTTCTTGAGGGGAACGGCCGCAGGGGGTCCCAGCACTGGCTGCTTCCTCCCAGTCCCCCTCACTGTCACCCATCTGTCTGCAATCTTTGGAGTTACTACTTCCCTAAAGCTCCGATCTATGACCCCCTCTGCCTCCCGAATGATCCTAAGTTCATCCAACTCCAGCTCCAGTTCCCTAACACGGTCTTGGAGGAGCTGGAGATGGGTGCACTTCCTGCAAGTGTTATCAGCAGGGACGTCCATGGCATCCCTCACCTAAAACATGTTGCAAGAGGAACATTGCACTGCCTTCACTGCCATCCCTCTAAAAGTAAACTTTTTAAAAAAAACTAGGTCTAAAGAATAGAACAAGCAAAATGCAGCACTTACCTACTTACCACAACGGGCCTTATTATTAGGTTAGAGGAGGAGGGCGGGTGGGAGGCACTACCTCTGTAGTGCCTCGGGTTCCTCTCCTGTGCGCTTTTATAGGAAAAAAAAACCTACCCAGGTAAGCTTGCGCTACACCAGCTTCCGACTGCCCATCTGGTCGTCGTCACTTCCCCCTGCAGCTGCCGCTCTTTCTGTGAAGAGAAAAAAAAACACCACTGCCCGCTACCAGTAAGTAATTTTAAAACAAACTGTCTCACCTTAGCTGTAGCCTTCCGGGTTCGTTTAAACTCAGCTGCTGCTCGCACTCAAATTCTCTGTGTAATCTGAATAAAATCTTACACTACTGAAATGTAATAACTGTAAGAAATAAAGAAGCAAGTCTAGAAATAAGCTTGAAGGTCAGGAGCAGCTGCAAGATCCACTAACTACTTAAGAGCAATTAGAGTTGTGCAATAAATGCTGGCCTTGTATCTGAGTGCCATGTCCAGTGAGCATTTTTTTTAAATAGATCTGCACACCATCCTTCTGTCCATAATCATTGTGTTATGAAGATATGCATGTACTGTATAAGAAAGTTAAAAGCTAGCAGAAATATCTCACAGCACCAAATGTTCTGAACAAGATACAATGTAACCCTTTGGTCCAGCAGCTAGTGTAGTTGGTTGCCTGGAGACAAAAACAAATTTGAATTAGGCCAATCAGTTTAAATTATACCCCCAAAAAATACCAAACTCCAATCAAATTTTAATTGAGTATATGGCAATATTAAAAACCAACAACATTATCCACTTCTTTGGGGATATAAGACCGGGGAAAATTGAACAGTTGGGAGGAAAACTGCCAAAAGACCAACAGATATAGGTTGCTAATCAAAACTCTCTGAGAGGTACCTGTCCAGAGAAGAAGTTTGCACGGAGGAAAAATCATCAACACAGACCTGGAGAGCAAATCTACAGAGGAAGATACAAAGGGAAGATTCAACCGCTGGCTGGTTTTGAAATTTGAATTTTTCAGTAAATCTTAATTAGGGGTTTTATTGGATTAGCATTATAGAAGGGAAGGTAAGATATAGGTTAGAGGAAGGCATTGTAAATAGTTGTTAGTTAATTATTCTCTGTTATACTTGAAGAAATAAAGTTGTTAATTTTTACTTTAAGCAGTTCTTTGCCTCTTGAATTTTCACAGGGATAAATCGTTTCTGTTTTGCTGGTTTAAATTAAGCAGGAGGACTTATCCATGACATAATAGTTGCAAACCCCATCTGGGGAAGTCTGGCTGGAATTATCAACGACAATAATTGAACCAAGGACCCAGGTTCAATTCTAACAATACAGAAAACTGAAGGCAAATGTCATATCTACATTTAGATTATAGCACTATCTTTCTCAATGGATATTGTTTGCATTTTCTGCTGTCAGGATTTTGATCTTCACTGTGTCATGTGTGAGTTATTTCATCCGAGCATGACTGCACCTTAGCCAAGATAAAAAAAAAATCAAAATCCGTATTAAAGATTGACCAAGTCACGTTGATGAAGTATTACATTTCTTCCAAGACTTCGAGTGGCTGAAGAACTGTACTCTAGGGTACAATGAACAAAGTGCAATGAACAATCATTTTACTTTATACTGTCATTCACACCTCGAAGAGACACAGGAGAAGGTGCAAAAAAGATTTACAAGGATGATACTAGAACTGATCATTATATCTGTCAGAAAAGATTGAACAGGCTAAGAAACAGAAGTTGGAAGGGTAACCTAATAGAGATCTTTAAAGTTACAAAGTGATTTTACAGGATACATACAGAGGAGATGTTTCCTGGAGAGGACAAAATTAAAGTTTATAAATGTAAGATTGTCATTAATAAACCTTCAAGAAAATGCAGGAGAAACACTTTTGCCAAATATGGTGAGAATATGGATCTCTCAGCCATGTTGAATAGTTGAGGTGAGTAATGTAATTTAAGAGAAGCTATTTCGCGAGTTTTGAGAAAATTTGAAGCTCAGGTTGAGGGTCTGGATGTAAGTTTGCTCACTGAGATGGAAAGTTTGTTTTCAGACATTTCACCACCATATTAGGTAACATCAGCAGTGAGCCTCTGGGAAAGCACTGGTGTTACGTATAGCAAACCAGTCATAATACCAGTGCTTCACCGGAGACTCACTGATGATGTTACCTAGTATGGTGACGAAACTTCTGAAAACAAACTTTTCAGCTCAGCGAGCAAATTTACATCCAGAAGCAACTTAAATACACAAGGGAGAACAGGATGGAGTTTATGCTGATGAGGTAAGAGGAGCTGTGGTTGGAGGTTTGTGGAACACGAAGTACTAACACAGATAGTTGGGGCTGAATGATCCACTCCTATGCTGTAGATTCTTTGTAATGTGAGGCGTTTAGTGATACATGCACTCCAATAGTTGCTACACATGGCTTTGGGAACCATATCAGTCTATAAGAGCTGGATAGCTCTCTCTCACTTGCTCGCTCCTTGTTCATCTGTATCTCTTACTTGAATTGCGTGGCTAAAGCTGCCTAGGTTAATGATGATGGGGGTTTAGATCAGAGTGGTGCTAGAAAAGCACAACAGGTCAGGCAGCAACTGAGGAGCAGGAAAATCGATGTTTCGGGCAAAAGCCCTTCATCAGGAATTAATGATGATGCCTGGAATGGCTCAGTTACAAAATGAATTCAGGGCAGTCTTGACATTGACAATACTGTCCTCATAGTGAATGGCAATGTTGGACAATTTTTCCCAATAGTGGCTGGGAGAACTGTAGTCTTCTGAGATCAGAAAGATCTCATATCTCATTGTATACCCTCACAGATGGTTCTGGATTTTGTCATGTAAGGACTTTCACTCAGTCTTCTTCCGCATCCCCAATCTCCTCCTTTTCAGAGCTTAAGAACAAGAGCATTCTCATGAGTGAAAAGTTATGTTTTCAATGCAACACAGAAGTATCAAGAACATAAGTGAAACTAGCAATAGATGCCATAGAGTCATAGAGATGTACAGCATGGAAATAGACCCTTCAGTCCAATCCATCCATGCCGACCAGATATCCCAACCCAATCTCGCCCCACCTGCCAACACCCAGCTCATATCCCTCCAAACCCTTCCTATTCATATGCCTATCCAAATGCCTCTTAAATGTCGCAATTGTACCAGCTTCCACCACACCCTCTGGTAACTCATTCCTGTACCACCCTCTGCGTGAAAACGTTGCCCCTTAGGTCTCTTTTATATCTTTCCCCTCTCACCCTAAACCTATGCCTTCTAGTTCTGGACACTCCAACCCAGGGAAAACACTTTGTCTATTTATCCTATCCATGCCCCTCATAATTTTGTAAACTTTGATAAGGTCACCCCTCAACCTCCGACGCTCCAGGGAAAACAGCCCCAACCTGTTCAACCTCTCCCTATACCTCAAATCTTCCAACCCTGGCAACATCCTTGTAAATCTTTTCTGAACCCTTTCAAGTTTCACAACATCTTGCCGATAGGAAGGAGACCAGAATTGCACGACATATTCCAATAGTGGCCAAACCAATGTCCTGTACAGCCGCATATTCAGCTCCAGCAGTTATGGACATTGACTCATTATATTCACTTTAATCTTCAGTATCCATTAGTTATGACATCAAGGTGAGCCAATGTGAAGATACCATTCATTGTTCCTAGATCTGTAATTGTATGCAGTGGAAATTACTCATCTCTTCAGTCCTCTTTCCTTCAAGGATACTTGCAAACTTTGTCAACTTCAGATAACATCCTATAACCTGAAGCTATTGCTGAATTCACAAAGATGGTGAGGGTATTGATTTCCTGGATAAACATAGCTACCAAACTGACTCATCAGAGATGTATTCTGAAGAAATTTGGATTGGAACAAAATTTATTCACAAAGCCAGAGTTTAATCATTAGACTTTTAATGTGCAGAAAAGTGAGATACATTGCTGACAGATTTGGTCTTGCATTCCATCAGGACAAGTGTAAGAATGTCAAATTCGAAATAATTCCAGTAATTTATATGTTTTTCCTCTGGGTTTCCTTGTGAATGAATCTCAAAGGGTTCGTGTAGGTTCAGCAAGTAATTAGGAAAGCTAATAGAATGCTGTCATTTATCATGAGAGGAATTGAATACAAAAGGGGGGATGTTAGGCTTAGTTATTTAAACCATGTCTGGAGTAATCTGCACAGTTTTGGTCACTTCATTTAAGGATGGGTGTAATGCATTGGAGGCAGTTCAGAGAAGGTTCAGCACTTTAATATGTAGAATGGGTGGGTGGCCTTATGAGGAAAGGTTAGATATGCTAAGTTTTTATTTGGTAGAATTTAGTCGAGTAAAAGATCATATGGTCATAGAAATGGCCCTTTGGCCCATTGAGTCTGTGCTTGTCAAAAATGACCACCTAACTATCCTAATCTTACTGCCCAGCACATGGTCCAAAGCCTTTTATGCCTTGGCATTGCAAGTGCACATCTAAATATTTCTTAAATGTTATGGGGATTTCTGCTTGTATCACCGCTACAGGCAGTGAGTTCCAGATTCCCATAGCCACTACCCTCTGGGTATCTGATTGAACCAAATAAAGCCCTGAGAGGTTTTGATGAAATAGGTCCAGAGATGTGCCCTCTAATGGGAGAATCCAGCTATATGAGTCACTGAAGAAACATCAGGATCAGCCATTTACAATGGAGATTAGGCATTTTTGTTCTATCTCTCTCTGTCTCTCTCTTTGAAATTCTCTTCTTGAAAAGCAGCAAGCAGGGTCCTTGAATATTTTTTAGGCTGAAGTAGATAGATTTTTCTGATGAAGAACTTATGCTCAAAACATCGATTCTCCTGGTCCTCGGATGCTGCCTGACCAACTGTGCTTTTTCAGCACCACCCTCTTGGCCCTGTAGATAGATTTTTGTTAAGGGGGGTGTTAAAATGCTATTGGGGATGGGGGAATGTGAATTTGAGGTTAGAACCAGATCAGGCATAATTTTATCCAGTGTTGCAACAGGTTCAAGGGGCTGAATGGCCTGCCCTTACTCTTGATTCCTGCATATCTATGTGTCTATAAATTGTTGGGATGGTGGCATTCTTGCATCAGTCCTGACAAGTGCAAGTTGAAAGTCTTTGGCAATATGTCTCCTGCATTTCATCAATGTTCATATTCTGTACTGTTGAACAATTGTTCATACAATAGCCTTTTAGTCAAATTGACGAATCATTCGAGAGTCTATGTGCAGAATATAGGATCTTCACTTACATTTAATGTTAAGCCATCAGCATGTACCTCTGCTTCAGTCTCTCACAGCTGTCACATTAATATTTCATCGGCTATTTCTCTGTCATCACCATTTAGTTCTGCTCTCAGTGCTTCTTGACTCCATTACTAACATCACAGCTTAGTTCAAGGACTCTGACAATCAGTCAGAAGGGCAGCATATACTTAAATTAGATTTGAACATAAGAAAGCATCAGAGAATAATACCAAAGCCAGAAAAACAATTATTTTCATGCTGAAGCAACACCATGATTTAAAAATGATCATCCTCATTTCTAATCCCTCCGTGGCACTATACCTGTCCACCTCTGTCACCTCCTCCAGTCCTGCATTCGTACCCTCCACCTTCATTTCTGGTCTTTTGCACGATGCTGACTGCTCCACTTCTGGTGATCTTGCCTTCAGCTGCCCTCACCACAAACTCTGGCATTCCATTCATTGACCTCTCTACTTCACTACCACCTTTCACTCTTTCAAAATATTCCTCGAGGCTAACTCATTGACCAGGTTTTGGTAATCTGTTCTAATACCTCCTTATGTGGCTTATGATCAACTTTTGTTTTGTAATGCTCCTGTGAAACATCTTGGAATGTTTAACTGCTGTATAGGAGCTACATAAATGCCAGCTGTTGTTGCATAAGCATTGATATATCATCACTACCTTATTCTTGACCTGTACAGTATTGAGAAACGCAGGGTGAGCTGTACTGACTGGGGTTGCAGCTGTGAAAATAATGAATAAAAATCATAGATAGTCATTTGCAAAGACAGATCTTAAGAGCATACCAAAAAGTGTCATAAAATGTCTCTTTTTGGAGCATCAGTCAGAAATTTTAAAAAAGCCAAACATATATGCCCTTTACATCACAACAAAAATACTGCAGATCTAGGAAATCTGAAATAAAAACAGAAAAGTCTGGAGAAATTTAACAGGTCTGGCAGCATCCATGGAGACAGAAATAGAGTTATTGTTTGAGACCGGTACGACTCTCCTCAGATCTGATATTCGCCTTATAGTCAACATTGGATTGCATTTCACCATTCTTGGACTCCCCCTTTGTGTCTTAAAGGAGTACTACTCATTCCCTGTTGCAATTGGTCTTTTGACTTCACCTGTAAGTCCACGTTGGTAAATTATTCAGATGCTTTGAATTAACACTCCCTTCGTTCAGCATTCGTTCACATACTTTCTAAAAGAAAACAATGGGCTTACATTTATATATCATTTATCAGCATCTTAAGGGATTCTAAAAAGCATTCTGAAGAGAATGAAATATTTTTAGAGTGTTGTCATTGTAACTTGGAAATTCATCGCTGGATTATCCATTTAATCTACATTTAAAAGCCAATACATGTTTAGAATAGGAAATAGGGACAGAAAATGCTGGAAATACTCAACAGTTCAAGCAGACTCTGTGGAAAAAGAAAATATTAATAGTCAAGGTTCAATGTGACTCTGCAGGACAGCCATGAAGTCAACTGTAGGAAGGCATGATTGAATCTTACATGATTGAATCTTACATGGTTTGATCAATTAGTTGCACATAGCCCTGGCTTCCAGCCTCTGAGGTAGGATGTCCCAACTCCAAGAACTGCCAAACAATTGGATGGCAGGCAACTCCATAGTTCCAACAGCTCCAATGGAGGCAGTGGCTACTGCTGGGACTGCAGCAGCTCTCGGATCAGCAACAGCCAATTTGGGAGCAGGAGTATTCTGGGGACAAATTAGATAGGCCCCAGTGAGGGGGTGGGATTGAAGTGACTGCAATGGTAAGCTGATATCCTCCAGCATGGACAGCCCTTGCTGCCAGAGGAACCTCAGAGTGACACCACCCCACCCTCACCTGAACTCGCACGGGACTGCCCTCTGCTGGTGCTGAGCTTCCTACCTGTCCGCCATTAGCAGAAAGAAGGAGCTTGGAAGGGAGTGACCTGGGAGAAAGTGAAGACTGGAGATCAGAGTCAAAAAGTGTGGTTCTGGAAAAGCACAGCAGGTCAGGCTACATCCACGGAGCAGGAGAGTCAACGTTTCCAGCATAAGCCCTTTATCAGGAATGTCAAGGTTTGACCTTGGGGGGGGGGGGGGTGATTTGCCTTAACAATCTTACCACCAGCACTATGTAAAAAAATACATTGTGTGATACACAGTAACAGTGTGAAACTTCATAACATAACAATGTACCCTACATAATATACAGTGTTATGTCAGGTAACACTTTGATACTTTATATAATGTTCCAGTTGGAACCCTTGCCATCCTATCTAACCTTTTGCAAAAACCCCTCCCTCAACTCCCACCACTGCCTCCAGCCTATTCCTGGAATTGTGTGCATAGAATTCCAACCAATATTTCTTGTCACTGATTTTTTTTTAAGGACATTTTTAGAATCCCCTCTGTGAGGCAGAGAAGAAAAGAGCAATTCTCATTCGCTTACCACTTAAGAAATATTGAAGAATTTACTTTCTGGGTGGATAAAAGGTTTGCAACTCAGTCACTGCCAGGACTCTTGAAATATGACTTTTCTCTCGGAAGGTCCCAGTTTGTCAGCCCCAAGTTGCCTTGAGACACACAGACTGACAGTTTTTATTTTGAATTTGTTTCTTTCCTTCGTGCTCCAATTAACACATCAATGCACATAGCCTGATTAAAGTACTTGAGGGAGTAATTAGTTGTGACAGAGATTTGCAATTGAATGGTCAGGGAAACGTTCTGATCAGGGAGCTATCGATGCCAGTCAAAGAGTGTTTAATCCACAAGGAGAAGAAGCACGCTTCACCCCTGGGGACTTCTCTTTCAACAGTGGTTACCAAACATTGTTTTGAGCTCTATCCACAGATTCAGTCCTCTGTTGATCCACCCTCATGGTTTCTACCCGCCATGTGGTCTGGGCATAGGGGTGGCTGTGCTGTACTTCGATAGAGCTTCCCCATTTTTGTAAGATTTGGAGGAACCGATGTTGGACTGGGGTGGACAAAGTTAAAAATCAAGAGTGTGGTGCTGGAAAGGCACGGCAGATCAGGCAGATCAGGTTTTTGTCCAAAACATTGATTTTCCTGCTCCTCGGATGCTGCCTGATCTGCCTTGCTTTTCCAGTACCACACTCTTGACTCTAATCTCCAGCATCTGCAGTACTCACTTTCGCCAAGTTAAAAATCCCACAACACCAGGTTATAGTCCAACAGCGTTGGAGTGTAACCTGTGTTGTATGATTTTTAACTTTGTCCATTCTAAACAACCTGTACACATCTTTGAAACAAGTGGGACTTGAACCAGGGCCTCCTGATCCAATGGTAGGGACACTACCACTGCACCACATTCTGAGTCTGCTGGTTCCCTGTCTCTGCCTTATCGAAGAGTCTGACTCAAGTAGGTTCTGTACACTCTTTATTTACATTTTATTACACAAAGTATTAATTACAACTCTCGAGGACAATTCTTCTGTCCCTCTCCATGCCCCTGTAGCATGCGACTGATGATGTCTTTTTTTTAATTCATTCATTGGTTGAGGGCATTAATTGCCCATCCCAGAGGGCAATTAAGAGTCAACCACATTGCCCTAGGTCTGGAGTCACATATAGACCAGAGTAGGTAAGGCTGGCAGTTTCCTTCCTGATAGGGTTTTTCTCACCATCATTATAATTGGTCATCATTCGATTTTTAATTTCAGATTTTTATTAAATTCGAATTCCACTATCTGCCAATGGCAGGATTCAAGCCTGGAGTCCCAAAACATTACATGTGTCTCTAGATTAACTATTCAACAATAATACCACTAGGCCATTACCTTTCCTAAGCCAGTAAGTTTTACCACATGATCACATATCCCACTGCTATCCATCATACCAAACTGACAACTGCCAAATTGCCCGTGTAGTGCTGGTTGTGCAGGCCTTGTGAAGGTGAGGATCACCAAAGATGTCACTTCCACCGCAAACATATGGCCACCTTGATTGAAGGGCCATGCGAGTACTGGAATTGTGCATGGATCCTGAGGTTAGCAGCATCCCATGCAATTCAAAGGGTCACCACTGGACCTCCCTCTGAGATCCCCTTGACTTTAGCTCACTGTCACAAAGTGACTGTACATACTGCATTCAGCCTTACTGCAGGAGCTTGAGAAAGGTTTTGGATTCACACGGGAATTATGTTGGGCAATAGCAACGATCCCAAATAATGGATCACCCATTCATTTGATTTAATTTGATTTAATTTATTGATGTCACATGTACCGAGATACAGTGAAAAGTGTTGTTTTGCATGCTAACCAGACAAATCATACCTTACATAAGTACATCAGGGTAATAGAACAGAATGCAGGATATAGTGTAATAGCTACAAAGGAGGTGCAGAGAAAGATCAAGTCTCATATATAAGAGGTCTTCACACGACCTCATATGAGAGACCTCACCTCAGAGGTCCCCATTTAAGACAGAGATGAGGAGGAATTTCCTCTCTGAGAAGGAAGTGAATCATTGGAATTCTTTACCACAGAGGGCTGCTGAGTCTGAGTTATTAATTACATTCAAGGCTGAGATAGTCAGGTTTTTAATCAGTAAGGGAAACAAGGATTGTAGGGAACAGGCAGGAAAGTAGAGTTGAGGATAACCAAGGGCTGAGTGGCCTATTTCAGTTCTGCTTTCTTATGGTCTTAAAGTCAAAGGAGTTTGAAGGTCTAGGAAATAGTGTTGCAGTTCCATATGGGCTGCAATAAGATTGTAATATGAAGGACAGACAACAGAAAGGAGGAGGTGAGACCTCAAGACAAGACAGCACCCTCAATGAGTCTTCATGATCGAGGGAGTCACTGAATAATGCCGCCATGTACAACTGGCTCTAGCTGAGAAGTCACCGATTCTATACCTGTGTCTTTCTAGGTCGATGCCAGCATCATTGTCAGCATATCACAGCTTCCAGTGCATCAGCCCAAAGTTAGCTAGTCAATGTAGTGTATTGAAAATTGTGAGGTACATTTTGTCCACTTGAGGTGACCATACACATATGTACCAGCAGAGGGAATCCAGTGGGAAGAGATGGTAAAGGGTCCTTGTTCAACATCTGGGCAGTTCGAATTCTCGATGTCTGTGGATAAATATATAATTCTTTCAGTCTCAAAAATTTAACCATCAACGGTTAGTCTTACAACACACTAATGGTCGTACTGAATAATGGCGTCACCATGTCACCCCATTATGCTCAGGGCTGGCCATGACCTCACCCTAATATTCAGCAGAATAGTTTGTGCTCATTGACACCATGACACATTGTCAAACTATAGAACATGTTTATAAATCCCCATTAGACCAGCAGCACAGAAAGAGACAAAATTAAAGAAAAACTCTGGCCATCTGATGATTTAATAAGTGAGCAACAGAAGCCCTGTGATGCAAGAGATCTGAATTTCTGACTAGTGGGAGGATCAAGGTTGTTGAATAGTCCAAAAAGTGCACTTGTCAAGTTCCAGGAATCCTGAAGCAAAGTAAAGAACAGGTTTATTGGCGTGGATTGTTACAACTGTTGTTCAAAGAATCACAACATCCTTAGACTGAGTAAACAACCTGCACAATCTCCTTCCTCATTAAAAGAAGAGACAGATGGAACACTTGCGTAATGAAGGAGACGGATGCTGAAACATGGAAACTTGATAAAGACAATCAACCTGTGGTAAGCAATATGTTTGGTCACTTAACCAACACTAGGTTTAATTAAGAATTACAGAAATCGAGCAGTCAAAGATACTAGAATCTTTGTCATGACATCAACTATTCCAGACTCTGAATCAAAGATTTAAGGGTATGAGGCCCATTGCAGGGACTTCACCATAAAATCTAGCCTGATGCTGTAGTGCAGTATCGTGGGAATGCTGCAGTGTCAGAGGTACAGAGGTCAGATGAAATGTTAAGCCAAGACTCTAACTTTTTTTCTCCTATTCACACATACAATATGGGTATCACAGATTAGGTCAGCATTTAATGCCCACCATTAACTGCACTGGAAAAGGTGCTGGAGAGCTGCTTTCCAGGACTACTGTAGCCAATGTGGTGCAACTGCTGTGCTTTGCAGAGGAAACAGTGACTGAAGGAACAGCAATATAGTTCCAAATCAGGAAAATGTGTGGATTGGAGGGGAACCTGAAAGTGCCAGTGTTCCCACGTATCTGCTGCCCTTGGCCTTCTAGGTGGTGGAAAGTCACAGGTTTGGGTACTGCTAGCGAATGAGCCTTAATGAGTTATTCCAGTGCATCTTGTAACTCTATAGCCTCTCTGTCAGTGGTGAAAAAGAACGATGTTAAAGGTTGTGGATAGGATGCTAATTAACTGGGCTGCTTTGTCCTGGATGGCATCAAGTTTCCTGAATGTTGTTGGAGCTACACCCATCCAGGCATGGGGAGTATTCTGTCACACTCCTGACTTGTGCTTGTTAGATGGTGGACAGGCTTTGGAGAATTGGCCTTCCCTCTCAGACCCCATTACATTATCTCAGGAAGAGAGTTCACTCCATTGTCTTTGTCAATATTTACCTCGCAACCAAAATGACTAAAGCAGAAGGCTATTTGTGGGAATTTCCTGGCTTCCATTTGTATAAGGTGTCAAACATATTCACTGCCTATAAAGATATTGAGGTAGTGAATCTGTACATAAATACAAGCTCTTCGTTTTGTGGAGCATGGAATGCAATGTAAGTAAATAGATCAATATAAGTATCACTGCCAGCCATAGCCACCACACACACACACACACATATACACACACACACACACACACACACACACAATGTTTGTGGGGTGAATTTGTACTTGCAGAGTTACATTGTACTTTGCTCAAAAACTGCATGAATCCATGTAAGACTCTGTTAACTCATTTTTTAGATTAGAATCAGTATAAACATTATGGCACAGACAGGGAACACAGGGGGCTAACACCTTCAATATCTCAACATCTTATCTGGCTGACACCAATTGTTACAGTTAACATGAGAATGTAACTATTAAAAAAAGTTTTGTGATTTACGTATGAAAGAAATAAAACTATCATGGTCATTCTAACAGATGAGAGACTTAAAAAACAATCAAGGTATTTTTCAATGTATAATTTCAGTTACATCACACTGTAAACTTTTGCTATAAATTCTGTGTCTTACAATTGTACACTCCACAACCACCTGATGAAAGAGCAGCGCTCCAAAAGCTAGTATTTCCAATTAAACCTGTTGGACTATAACCTGGTGTTGTGTGATTTGTAATTTTGTACACCCCAGTCCAACACCAAATCATAGTTTAGATCAGAGTGGTGCTGGAAAAGCACAGCAGGTCAGGCAGCATCCGAGGAGCAGGAAAATCGATGTTTCGGGCAAAAGACCTTCCTCAGGAATAGAGGTAGGAAGCCTGTAGGGTGGAGAGATAAATGGGGGGGGGGGGTGCTAGGCAAAAGAGGGTGGGGGAAGGTAGCAATGAGTACAATAGATAAATGAGGGTAGGGATGAAGGTGATAGGTCAGAGAGGAGTGTGGAACGGATAGATGGGAAGGGAGATCGGCAGGTAGGACAGGTCATGAGGAGAGTGCTGAGCTGGAAGGTTGGAACTGTGTTAAGGTGGGGGGAGGGGAAATCAGGAAACTGGTGAAATCCACATTGATGCCCTGGGGTTGAAGTGTTCTGAGGCGGAAGATGAGGCGTTCTTCCTCCAGGCGTTGGGTGGTGAGGGAGCGGCGGTGAAGGAGACCCAGGACCTGCATGTCCTTGGCAGAGTGGGAGGGGGAGTTGAAATGTTGGGCCAGGGGGCGGTGGGGTTGATTGGTGCGGGTGTCCCAGAGATGTTCCCTGAAGCGCTGTGCGAGGGAATCATAGCCAGGGAAGGCGGTCTTGCGGTGGTAATGTCGATGGTTAGTAATCCAGTAAACAACTTGAAAAGCTCTGTGTTTACAGGTCTGAATCCCACCATGGCAGATGGTGGAACTAAGAGCTAGCCTGATGATAGCCATGTAATTATTGCTGACTGTTGTAAAGCTCCACCGGGTTCACCCATGTCCCTTAGGGAAGGAGACCTGCCGTCTTAGCCTACATGGACTGGCCTGTGAAATGGCCCAGCAGACCCCTCAGTTCAGTTAGGAATGGGAAATAAATTACCAGCGAAACCTACATCTCGTGAGTGAATAGAAGAACCAGCAGCAGACCCTTTGTGGGTTGGTGCAATGCACCTACCAGATACTACATACTGCTGCCACTGTGCGCTGATGTTGAAGAAAGTGAATAGTTAAGATGATGAATAGGTTGCTGACCAGGCAAACAAATTTGTTCTGGATGATATTGAGCTTCTTCGATTTTGATGGGGCCTATTTCTTTGAGAAAGCAATAATTCTGCAATTTTTAGAATTCAAAATGATAGAAGTACTTTAAATGAGTAAATGGCTCTCTTTGGATCACAGCATGTAAACAATTGCAACAAAATTACTTCCACGAGTGAATGATTCCAGCAATAGTTATGGGCTTTGTAAGAACACTCAGATCAATACCGTGACAAGAATATTCATCAAGGGCAGAAGACAAATCCTTAACTCATTCACCTTAACTCATTGTTTAGGAAATATCTCGGGTTTGAACCCAAGTCAATGACTGGGACTTAATGATGCATAAATTTGGCTTAGCTCTCTTACATCAATCAGCTTAGATTACATTAAAACTTAACATGACCAAACTCATATTAGTGCTTACACAGATACTGAGTGAATAAATTAACCTCGAGGAGAAAGTGAGGTCTGCAGATGCTGGAGATCAAAGTTGAAACTTTATTGCTGGAACAGCACAGCAGGTCAGGCAGCATCCAGGGAACAGGAGATTCGACGTTTCGGGCACAGGCCCTGAAGGAAGGCCTGTGCCCGAAACGTCGAATCTCCTGTTCCCTGGATGCTGCCTGACCTGCTGTGCTGTTCCAGCAATAAAGTTTCAACAATAAATTAACCTCTACTTGCCAATCTTGAATAAAAAAAAATGCCAGATAGCAAAATCAGAAACTAACCACCGTCTTAATCCTAGAATCATCGGGCTAGATTTACATGGATTGGTGGAGACAGGGTTGGAGATGGGGAGGGCCAGGAAAATAGTGAGCAGTGACACCTGGATGGTTCACTGATACATTCTCATCTCCAAAGGACTTTCCAGAGCAGCCTGGGATGCGGGCCAGCTGTCTGCTTCACAGAGTTGAGTGCAGTGCTCAATTGTTCAATGGATCTGGTCAATAATGAGAAATTGGTAACTGATCTATGTCTACTGTGTTTGATTGGCTAAGCCTGGGTGTGGACTCAGAGAAAAGTAAACAGTGGATCAGCTTGAAGTTGAGCAGGGAGAAGGATAAGTGGTGACATTCTGTATTGCTGAGACATTTAAAAACTCTTGTAAACAAATTTGGTATACATTTAAAGAATAGCATCATCCCTACATTGCTCTAAGATAAATCAAATATATAAATGATACAAAGAAAAGTGATACCCAGCCAATTAATTCAAGTAACCCCACACTTAGAGGCAACTTTGAGCTGTCTCATATTTTACACCAAATATCCTCAGATTGCACCTTCCAAACCCATGACCTCTTCCATCTAGAAGGACAAGGGCAACAGATATATAGGAACACCACCACCTTCAAGTTCCCCTCCAAGCCACTCACCACCCTGACTTGGAAATATATCAGCATTCTTTCAGCATCACTGGGTCAAAATTCCCTTTCTAATGGCTTTGTGGGTCAACCCACAGCAGGTGGACTGCAGCAGTTCAAGAAGGCAACTCACCACCACCTTCTCAATGGCAATAGGAACAGGCAATAAGTGCTGGCCCAGTCAGCAACACCCACATCCCACAAATGAATATAGTTTTTAAACAAAATATGGCCTGAGGAAGATGGCATAATACAGCTAGTCTCCATGTGGCATGACATAGGTCATCTGGGTCAAATGCTCTATTCCCAGTGAGGGGAGTAGTGCTCTGTTAGTGATTAGGTCTGTGTATGAGGTTTCATCTCTGTTCTGAAGACCATGCCAGCTTTCAGAGCTGCCAAAGCAGCTGTTCATTGTTGCGAGACTGTCTCCGCTCATGGACCACGACATCCCTCAGCAGTGCCCAACTCTCTGGCGGAGCTTCTTGGGGTGGCAGTACTGAGACTGTTAACTCCATCATCTTTAATGCGATGGCCAAAGCACCAGAGGGCAATGAGCGGACTGTCTTCTGGATGACTGCACTATTCTTCTCAAAGCCAAACCCCATTAGGTCCCAACATCAGAATCCTGACGCCCACTGGAAAGAGATGGTTGGGCAGTGGAAATGTCACTGGTGGCAATTCAGAGATGCAGGCTAATGTGATGAGGACATGGGCTCAAATCTCACCGCAGCAGCCAGTGGAATTTGAACTCAATTAATAAATGCAAAATATAAAGGAATTCAGAAATGACAACAATCAATCATATATTATTGTAAAAACCCATCTGCTTCACCAATGTCCTTTAGGGACAGAAATCTGCTGTCCTTATGTAAGAGGTCACATATTATTCCTTTTGGAGTCTATAAATCACAATGGAAGTTGGACTGGTCCACAGCTAAAATGCCAGGGAAGTTACACAACTTATTAAAATCAATTGCTGCACATATATAGCTGTGCAATACAATGTTGCATTTTGAAGTGAGGGAGCAGTGAGGGAGCTACTTTGAGACACAGTACCACCATAAATCTTTGCATTAAGGAAGTCCTGCCTGACAACATCCCTTTAATTCATTGAGTAGAGTCGCAGTTTGTTGGAAAATTGTGAAAGCAAAGGTAGCCACAAACATCCAGAGCCGGCAAATTGAAAACAGCTCTCTCTGCATCTTGCTCGATAAAAATACAGAACAATCAGGAAAGCATAAAAGGAAGAAATCTAAATGACAAGAACTAAGTCCACCAGATAGAGTCATAGAGTCATAGAAATGTACAGCACAGAAAAAGACCCTTCAGTCCAACTCATCCATGCCGACCAGATATCCCAACCTAATCTAGTCCCACCTGCCAGCACTAGGCCTATATCCCTCCAAACCCTTCCTATTCATATACCCATCCAGATGCCTTTTAAATTCTGTAATTGTAACAGCCTCCGTTACTTCCTCTGGCAGCTCATTGTATACACGTAGCACCCTTTGTGCTAAAAAGTTCCCTCTTAAATCCCTTTCATATCTTTCCCCTCTCACTCTAAACCAATGCCCTCTAGTTCTGGACTCCCCCACCCCGGGAAAAGACTTTGTCTATTTATCCTATCCATGCTCCTCATGATTTTATTAAATTCTGTAAGGTCACCCCTCAGCCTCCGATGCTCCAGGGAAAACAGCCCCAGCCTATAGCTCAAATCCTGGATTAGTGGTGCTGGAAGAGCACAGCAGTTCAGGCAGCATCCAAGGAGCAGCGAAATCGACGTTTCGGGCAAAAGCCCAGCTCAAATCCTCCAACCCTGGCAACATCCTTGTAAATCTTTTCTGAACCCTTTCAAATTTCACAACGTCCTTCAGATAGGAAGGAGACCTGAATTGCACGCAATATTCCGTAAGTGGCCAAACCAATGTCCTGTACAACCACAACATGACCTTCCAACTCCTATACTCAATGCTCTGACCAATAAAGGTAAGCATACCAAACGCCTTCTTCATCATCCAATCTACCTACGATTGTAAAACAACAATCCTTGCTTTACAGACAAGAGCATGTCATCCATGCTGAAGTCAAAAGAAACCCAGAGAAACAATTTAACCTAACCTTGAGATTTGTACTTTTGACCTTTGGAGTCTTGATCCATCTATTTTTCTTCTCTCTCATTATAACTATGTCAATATTTTATCTGTCTCCATCGTGAATAAATATGTGGGGTTTTTGTGGTTTTAAAGGATATTGTTTAAGTTGCATCGTAATACATTAGAAATCCTTTCTCTATTTTACCATTTGTTGAAGTTAAGCATGTCTCATTAAATAGAGCCACTGTCTGCAAATGGTGAAAGTTGGTGTGTATTGCTTTGATCTGAATAGCAGTCAGTAAGGCAAATTGGTCAACTTGGTGGTCTTGTTGGAGTTTAATACATTTTGTGATGGCTTGTAGCACATGGGTCATTATTATCAGTGCACGCTTCCAAATGAAGCCATGACACATACCCAATCTAGTCCCCATGTGACTGCAGACCCAGAGCAATGAGGTTGATTCTTAGCTGCCCACTGAGATAACCTACTTAGGTCAAGGGTGATTAGGGGATGGGCAACAGATGTTGTCACTGCCAGTGATGCCCACATTCCATAAAAGATTTTCAAAAGTGCAACTTTAGCCCATAGTTCATGGTATTCAAACTTAAACAATGCAAGTAATTAGTAGGTAGGGTTAGTTAATGAAATAAGTAACAGAAATCAAAATGGCAAATCAGGTATTTTACTTCACTATGAGTTACCTATTGACTGTAAATTCTCAGTTGAGATCAGTATTTTCTAAAGTGATATAAATAAGAAGATTAATTTGTGGTTAGCCTGCACAGATAGCTGACAAGTTAGCCATGAATGGATTGCAGCCAATATGCTTGCAGAGGTGACTTTATTGAAATACTCAAAATTCTTAAGGGACTTCACAAGGTAGATGTGGAAATGTTGTTTCCCCTTGTCGGAGAGTCCAGGACCAGAGGGCATAATTTCAGGATAAGGAGTCGCCATTTTAAGACAGTTAATGGACTCATCCACCTCTTAATTGCCCCAATGACAAATTCAAATGGCAATGCTGTTATTAATTTCACCTTGTCCTTGGTCAATTCATGGCTTTCTAAATTGTCAACTGAGTCTATTGCAAATTATATCCACATTCTTTTTTTAATATACTCAAATGCAGGTGGGTTCTTGGATCCCAAGAGCGACTCCTCCAACAATGTCACAGCTCCTTCCATAGTACATTAGAATCGTAGTCAATTTATAAGGTCAAAGCAAGGGTGCGATTGCACTGGAAGGGAGACAGAGGAGATTGATGCAAATGTTGCCTGGGTTGGAGCAGTTTAGCTGTGAAGGAAGGCTGGATAGACTTAAACTGGTTTCTTTAAAGCAGAGAAGGTTGAGAGGGAACCTGACTGAGGTGTAAAAGATTATTGGGGACATGAACAGGATGGATAGAGAGCAAATGTTCTCCCCTAGTTAAAGGGACAATAATAAGGGCCATCATTGTAAAGTGAAAGGCAGGAGGTTTAGAGAGGTTTGAGCCAGATGGTAGTAGGAATTTAGAATGCACTCTCTGGGAGGGTAATACTGGCAGGAAACCTCACAAACTTTAAAATGTACTTGGATGAGCACTTGGAATATCATAACATTCCTGGACATGGGCCCAGTGTTGGAAGATGGGATTGGTGTCAATAGGTCAGCAAAAGCTCAATGGGTCAAAGGGCCTCTTCTCCACTGTATGACTCCATAACTCTATGACTCTCTGGAGTGCACCTTGAGGCCATCGCTTACTAATTCTTAGTCAAGAGTGCAAGCAACCGAGCCAGAACAACAAAAAGATCTGTTGGTGTCTGTCTTCAGAATCGCATTTTCTTATTGTCAATATTTCACTTTAGCAGAAAAAAAGGAGGGGGTGTTGAGACATGAATAATTGAGTGAGACAGTCAGTCAAACAACATAAACAGCAAAACTAAAACAGATACAATTCACAAGAATATAGAATTGCTCCCTCCACTTCCCAAGGAAGCGTAGCTGACTATTTCTCAATGTTTTTCTACCCAAATTCCACTTCCCTGATTCCCTGCAAAGTCTGGGTTTGATTCCATGACCTTCTGAATCAATCAATAACTCTAACCTGATGTTAGTTGACAATGAAGGAAGAATTTCTAAAGTGACTGCTTTTCATTTGAAAAAAAAGCTTAAGGCTTGTCAAGCCACATCAAATCCTCTCCCACAGGAAAGAACGGAAAGGAAGAATTTGCTTTCATAGTGCCCTTCAGTTTTGCAGTGCATCCCAACGTGCTTCAAACTCAACTAAATGCTTTTGAAGTGTAATTATTAACATTATAGCATAATGGAAAATATCGACCCAGAAACTGAACTTGTTCAGCCATTGAAATACCATGGCTGAAAGAGTAGAAAGGCAAGAGGTGATTTAATAGCTAGGGGAACAGATAGACATTTCTGCGTCTGTAGACAACACGACAGTAATTTTGATTGTTGTTACCCACCTCCTACGCCGGTGCTAATGTCAAGGATGTCACAGAGGGGTGCAGTACATTCTTGTGGGCAGAAGGATGAAAAGCCGGCTCATGATTTACATTAACACAGACAACAGCAGCAGAAAGAGAGATGAAGTCCTGAAAGCAAAACTTAGGGAAATAATCAAAAGATTGAAGAGCACCATCTCTAAGGCACTAATCTCAGGATTGTACCCTGGACCACATGCTGGAGAATATAGAATAGGAATAGTGAGTGAATTAGCACTGTTCAGAAAAATGGTATGGGAGGGAAGGGTTTGGATTTCCAGGGCTTTGGGACCAGTTCTGGGGCAGGTGAAATTGGTACAAGTAGGACAGGTTTTTCCTTACCAAGACCGGGACGAATTTTCTTGCAGGGAGATTTGCTTCTGTTTTTACTAAGCTTTTCAAGGGATAGGAACTCAAGTGGAATTCAGAAGAACTGGAAGGAAACCTGGTAATGGAAAGCAGAAAAGCTGTAATGAATGAGAAAGGCAGCAAAAACAAATCATAAAATCAACCACGGTGAAATTACAGAATATTGAATTGAATTGAATTGAATTTATTGTCACGTGTCCTGAGGCACAGTGAAAAGCTTTGTCTTGCAAGCAATACAGGCAGATCACAGAGTTAAATAGCATAGATAAGTAAATAATAGGGAAACAGCAACAAAAAGAAAAAAACAGATGAATGCTAAGAGTTTGTGAGTCCATTCAGTATTCTAACAATAGTAGAGTAGCAACTGTTTTGAAACCGGCTGGTTCATGTTCAGGTTTTTGTACCTTCTCCCCGATGGTAGAGGTTGTAGAAAAACATTGCCATGGTGGGATGGATCTTTGAGAATGCTGGCGGTCGTTCCTTGACAGCGGACCTGGTAGATGGATTCTATAGATGGGAGGTTGACCTTTGTGATTGTCCGGGCTGAGTTCACCACTCTTTGTAACTGTCTCCGATCTTGAATGGTACACTTGCCATACCAGGTAGTGATACATCCAATCAGAATGCTCTCGATGATGCACCAATCAAAGTTGGCAAGGGTATTTGCTGTCATGCCAAATTTTCTTAACTGCCTCAGGACGAAGAGACATTGTTGGGCCTTTGTAACCAGTGTGTTCACAGGAAGAGTCCAAGAAAGCTTGTTGTGGATGACCACTCCCAGGAGCTTGCCACCCTTCACTCATTCCATCTCTGTGCTGTTAATGTGTAGGGAGCATGACTAGCATCCGCTGAAAGTCAATAATGAGTTCCTTGGTATTGCCGGCATTGAGAGCGAAGTTGTTCTTTGTGCACCATTTTTCTAGGTCTTCAACCTCCTGTCTGTACTGTGTTTCATCGCCATCTGAGATTCGACCGACTATGGTGGTGTCATCAGCAAACTTGTAAATGGCATTAGTCTGGTATTTGGTGACGCAGTTATGGATATACAGGGAGTACAGTAGGGGGCTGAGAATGTACCCTTGGGGGGCTCGTGTTAAGTGTTAGTGAGGATGAAATATTGTCCCCACTGATTGTGGCCTGTGGGTCAGGAAACTGAGGATCCAGTTAAAGAGAATAGGGCTTAGTCCGAAATCACTAAGTTTAATAATCAGTCTCGAGGGGATTGTTGGAAAGGTCATATTAAAAGCACTCTATCTGATTATACACAGCATTTGCAACAAACATAGATTAATTGATAGCACCATGGCAGTAAACACAAATAATTTAATTACAATTACAGAGACTCGGCTGCAGGGTGACCAAAAGTTTTACATAGAATCCCCACAGTGTGGAAACAGACCCTTCAGCCCAACAAGTCCACCCTGACCCTCTGACCAATTACCCCTGACCAATGGGCAATTTAGCATGGCCAATTCATCTAAACTGCACATCTTTTCGAGTGTGAGAGGAAACTGGAGCACCTGGAGGAAACCCATGTAGATGCAGGGAGAATGTGCTAACTCCACACAAAGTTACCCGAGGCTGGAATCTAATGCAGGTCCCTGGCACTGTGAGGTAGCAGTGCTAACCATTGAGCCACCATGCCAGCCCTGATTTATGAATGAATATTTAATATTTAGGAGGAATAGACAAAAAGGGAAAGGAGTTGGGATCGTGCTGATCATAAATAACAGGATTAGTGTATTAGTGAGAGAGGATCACCAATTGGAAAAATAGGATATGGTTCTGAAGAAGGGTTATCAAATGCAAAATGTTAACTCTGCTTTCTTTCCACAAATGCTGCCAAACTTGCTGAGTTTCTCCAGCATTCTCTATTTTTGCAACAGGATATATAGTCTGCTTGGGTGGAACTAAGAAATAACAAGGAGCGACAAAATATTGATAAGAGTGGTTTATAAGCCATGAAACAGCAATGGTAATACAGAGCAAGGTAATAAATCAGAAAATAGAGATGTATGTAGAAGGAGAATGCAGTAATCACGTGTGACTTCAATCTATATATCAGGCTGAATCTTACATTTTCCTTGGCTCTTGTCAATTTCACAGAGTTTCATGAAGAGTTCCTCCCCGTGGATTTCACCCTTAGCTCATTAAATAACAATGCTGTCCCTATGGACCTCTTCTTGCCCAATTCTAGCCCAATTCTCCTACTTGCCTTATCCAGAAGAACTTGCCACTGCCCAGATTTCCCGGATCGCACAGGCACCATCTTTGAAAGGTCATTATGCACCCGGGCAAGGACTGTCAGTTTGGAGATCTCCTGAATGGTACCTGAGACTGGGCAGCAAAGGGGACATTGGTGCCTTGCATTTTGGACAAGTGCATGGATACCTTGTTGAATGAGGTGGTGAAGAGGAGGGTTGTCTTCTTTCCCCAGGATCTGAGAAGGCCACAATACCAGACTCTTCCAACCTGGGGTGAGATTGTCACCCAGATCACTGCAATCTCAGCCATCTTCAGGAATGCCTGATGCAGGAAGAAGGTCACTGACCTCTGCTCCACCAGGGTCAATACCACCATTTTCTCTGGGCTACCTCATACTCACTGTATCTCTGCCACTATTCCCACCTCCAATCTAGGACCACTCCCACTACTGCATGCAAAATCTTCCCTCTCTCATTCACACCCCCCCGCCCCCCCAAATATTCATCATCAGAACTCACACTGCTAACCCTGGCTGGCCTTTGTGCTGCCTACTCAAGTCCTTGGAACATCTCACCACCTTTCCCAGACCTTCATCAGCAACAATAAGCTGTGCAACCCACTTACATTTCCCCTAATACTTCCCATTCTCTCATTCTAGTAGAAAGCAATCTACACTGGGGCAGAAGGAGCTAAGAGATAGGGTGGGACGTCTGACATTTGCCTCCTCACTCCGTACAGAGAATTCTGATCCTGGCTACTCGAGGGGCTCACTGACCGTGCCCAAGCTCTTGGACTGTCATTGGAAGCTTTCTTTTAATGGATGCGATGAGGACAAAGAGGATAATGTTGGCCTGGATACTAGGGAGACCACCCCCCTCCTTCAATGGGGTCCATAGGTTTACCAAGATCCCACCTGAGGGGACAGACAGGTCTTACTTTAACATCTCATTGAAAAGATACTTCACATTACCTCAGTGCCACAGTAAAGTGCCAGCTACAAAATATGTTCAAAACCGCAACCTTCTGACTCAGAACTGAAAGTGTCACAATGAGTCAATGCTGACACCCTAAGCAGAAATTTTGGCAGTATGTGTCAAACAGTCAGGAAATATGAGCTACCCTGCACTCAAAGAAATATTCATTGTTACCTGCAAATAATGCAGGTTATGGAGCCAGCACAAACAATTTTATTCAGGTTTATTTACAGTGACAATTTATAATTAAGTCACTTCAGTGAGGTAACTGAGAACTGATATCCAACAGGAAATCAGAGAAGTAGTGGTAATGTCATTGGATTAGTAATCCAGAATCCCAGTTTGTGGGGGGGGACAGCTGCTTAGTGATTAGTATTGCTGCCTAATTGTGCTAGAGACCTAGGCTTATTTCCAGTGTTGGGCGACTGTGTGGAATTTGCACATTCTCCCCGTGTTTGCGTGGGTTTCCTCCAGGTGCTCCAGTTTCCTCCCACAGTCCAAAGATGTGCAGGTTAGTTGGATTAGCCATGCCAAATTGCCCCATAGTGTCCAGGCTAGTTGGGTTAGCCATGGGAAATGCAGGGTTACAGGGACAGGGTGGGATGCTCTTTAGAGGATCAATGTGGACTCGATGGGCTGAATGGCCTGCTTCCACACTGTAGGGATTCAATGATTAATGTTCTGGGCACATGGATTTGAAACCCACCTCAGCAGATCGTGAAAACTGAATTCAATTTCAAAAGTTATTTTGGAATATACAGCTAGTCTAATTGCATCGTGTAACCATTGCTGCAAAAGCCCATCTGGTTCATCAAACCACTTTAGAAAAGAAATTGTATCTTATTTACCCGATCTAGACTATTTGTAACTTCAGGAGAAAGTGAGGACTATAGATGCTGGAGATCAGAGTCAAAACGTGTGGCACTGGAAAAGCACAGCAGGTCAGGTACATTACGGAGACAGGACTCTAACTTACAGAACGTTTCAAGGAACATCTCCGGGACACACATACCGAACAACCCCACCTCCCTCTGGCCAACCACTTCAACTCCCCCTCCCACTCCGCCAAGGACATACAAGTCCTGGGCCTCCTCCACTGCCATACCCAAGACACCCAACGCCTGGAGGAAGAATGCCTCATCTTCCACCTTGGAACCCTCCAATCACACAGCATCAATGTCAATTTCACCAGGTTCCTCATCTCCCCTTCCCCACCTTATCCCAGATCCAACCCTCCAACTCGGCACTGCCCTCTTGAACTGTCCTGCCTGTCCATCTTCCTTCCCACCTATCCGCTCCAGCCTCCACTCCAACCTATCACCATCACCCTCCAGTTTCATCTACCTATCACCTTCCAAGCTACCTTCCCCCAGCCACAACTCCTCCCATTTATCTCTCAGCCCCTTTGCCCCAACCCCCACATTTCTGATGAAGGGCTTATGCCCAAAACATCGATCCTCCTGCTCCTTGGATGCTGCCTGACCTGCTGTGCTTTTCCAGCTCCACACTTCTTGACTATTTGTAACCTCAGACCCACAACAATGTAATTGATTCTCAGTAGCTTTCTGGGCAACTGGGAATGAGCAATAAATACTGGTCTAACCAGGAACACCAACATCTTGTGAATTGATTTTTTTTTTAATTTGAAAAGACTGACTGAGAAAGGTTGAACAGTGACTAACAGTCATTAATGGCCAATAAGTAAGATTGTCAGCTCTCCAAATATGGAATAAATTAGGGAAGGCAATAGCCTAGTGGTATTATTGCTCGACTGTTAATCCAGAGTCCAAGTAATGTTCTGGGGACCTGGGTTTGAATGACAGATGGTGTAATTTTGAACTCAGTAAAATCTGGGATTAAGAGTCTAATCATGACCGTGAATTCATTGTCAATTGCTGAAAAAACCCATCTGGTTCACTAATGCCCTTTAGGGAAGGAAACTGCCATCCTTACCCAGTTTGGCCTACATGTGACTCCAGACCCAAAGCAATGCAGTTGACTCATAACTGCCCTCTCGGCAATTAGGGATGGGAATAAATGCTGGCCCAGCCAGCCCTGCTCTCATCCCATGAATGAATAAAACAGTTGTACTGAATTAAATATTCCAGGACTCTGCTAATGGAAATCGTCACTGGAAGACTGAAAAGAAATTGTATTTTTTATTTAAACACATTTTGGTCTCTTAGTTATAAAATGTAATGGAGCAGTTTGAATAAAGGTCATTCGATTGAAAGTCAATCATCCAATCAGGTAATGAAAACTCGACTTATTTTCCCATTGGTGAGAGGGGGCGATTTTGGGGCATGTCAGGTGACCAATGTAATGGTGTGACTGGGGCATTTGGAGGCATCATGGATCCTCAAAATATATCCACCCAGAATTTGCAACCCTCACATTATGCAGGGTGGAAGGGAAAGATCCGAGTGAAAATGACAACTGGCAAAAAGAGCTATGTGTGCATGGTAGCCCATGATCATTGGGATGTACCAAGGAGGGAGGGCACCTAGCTAAAAATGGCCTGACCTCAACACAATCAGGTTAGAGTTTGGTATATATTACAGAACAATGTAGCAAAGGGAGCAGGTAGGCATGCAACTGAGTGGAATGAGAGAGTCTCAAACTTAGTGCAAGCCTTTGCAGAAAATTACTTTCCAGATATTTGTAGCATCATGCAGGAAGAGTAAGAATTTATTCTGAATTGTTCCACTCTGTTGTATTAGACTTATGGCTACTCAAACCTGATTCATTGAGCAGTCTGTTTCATCGAATTCTGCAACTGATGCACTGCCCAAGTCATGGTGAAAGAGGAGGTAATTCACTGACTTGAAGTCTTTAAAATTTATATTGATAGGCTGTCTGTCCTTAAAGTTGACAAAGCACCGGAAGCATATGAGATGCATCCAAGGATACAGAGGAATGTGGCAATGCAAATTGGAGATACTGGATATAAATTTCTTTATTCTGAGGAATGATGCCAGTAAGCCAGCATGATTTGAAAGTGCTGGTGTTGGACTGGTGTACAAAGTTAAAAATCACACAACACCTGGTTATAGTCCAACAGGTTTAATTGGAAGCACTAGCCTTCAGAGCGCCGCTCCTTCATCAGGTGGTTGTGAAGGAGCAGCGCTCTGAAAGCTAGTGCTTCCAAATAAACCTGTTGGACTATAACCAGGTGCTACGTGATTTTTAACTTAGTAAGCCAGCAGACTGTAAAGGTTTTGAAATTGTAGCCTTCAAATTGAATATTATACTATGAATTAATTAGATGCCTAAAGGCATTAGAAATAGCATACAATTTTTTTTTATTGATCAGTTTTACAGTGAGCTATGTACTGTAGGCCATATGCTTAACAAAGCTAAGCTCAGCAACTAAAGACCAGTGATCGGAGAGATTTTTGGGACATTAATTTGGGACAAAAAATAATAATCACCTGAGGATCTGTTAGTTAATTAATTAAAGCTGAGATAAGGGCCAAACCCAGGCAAATGGGGCTAGTTTAGTTTGGGAAACTTGGTCAGTATGGAATGGTTGGAACAAAGGGTCTGTTTCTGTGCTGTATGACTCTATGGCTGAAAACAAAAATTGCTGGAGATCACAGCGGATTAGGCAGCATCCATGGAGGGAAAGCAAGGTGATGTTTCGAGTCTGGATGACTCTTCATCAGAATAAACTCTACAACTCTATGATCATGAAATAATATACTGCAATAGGTATGGCATGTTTGTGACCAAGTATTTTTCTTACAAAGAGGAAGTATTAAACTCCATGTCAAGTGGCACTTAATTGCATACTTGATACAAAATAATTATTGTGGCTAATCCATTCCCTCTCCTATTTTTTGTTTAATTAGTTATATGCTATTTCTAATGCCTTTAGGTATTTAATTAATTCATTGTATAATAGTCAATTTGAAGGCTACAATTTCAAAACTTTTTTTTATTGATTGGTTTTACAGTGAGCTATATACTGTAGGCCATATGATTATTGTTTGATAAAGTGTAATATTTTAAAAATATGATTCTCCACCTCCTGCCCCTCACCATGGTAACTTATTAGAGTAGATTACTTACAGTGTGGAAATATACATCAAACAGAGTCCAAATCAGGAACTTCTCAGACATAAAATTAAAGAGGGACAATAGTTTGAGAGGGACATGGAGGAGCAAGATTTGGGAATTTATCGCATACAAGAGAATTGAAAGCAAATTACCAGATTAGATTACTTACAGTGTGGAAACAGGCCCTTCGGCCCAACAAGTCGACACTGCCCCACCAAAGCACAACCCACCCATACCTCTACAATTACCCCTTACCTAACACTACGGGCAATTTAGCATGGCCAATTCACCTGACCTGCACATCTTTGGACTGTGGGAGGAAACCGGAGCACCCGGAGGAAACCCACGCAGAGAACGTGCAAACTCCACACAGTCAGTTGCCTGAGGCAGGAATTGAACCCGGGTCTCTGGCGCTGTGAGGCAGCAGTGCTAACCACTGTGCCACCGTGCCGCCCTTATGTTGGGATACAGGCATGAAGTTGCTGGGAATGAACTGTTGCCTCAGGTTTTTTTATTTAACTCCCACTGCAGACATCACACTGAAGGATGGGGGACACACATACTGTTGGAGGCATCAGAATTAGGCAAAATGCTGTGATCTGAAACTTTAACTATCGGGGAGGTGATGGCCTAGTGGAATTATCATCAGCCTGTTAATCCAGACATCCGGGTAATGTCTGGGGACCCAGGTTTGAATCCCACCACAGCAGATGGGGGAATTTGAAATTAACAATAATCTGGAAATAGGAGCCTAATGATGACCATGAGACCATTGCCATTTGTCAGGAAAAGACCATCTGTGTCAGTAATGTCCTTTAGGAAGGAAATCTGCCATCCTCACCTGGCCTACATGTGACTCCAGGAGGAAGTGAGGACTGTAGATGCTGGAGAGTCAGAGCTGAATAGTGTGGTGCTGGTAAAAAGCTCAGCAGGTCAAGCAGCATAAGGTTTATGTCTGAAATGTCGACTCTCCTGCTCCTCGAACACTGCCTGACTGCTTCACCTTTTACCAGTGGCACACTTTTCAACTCGTCATGTGACTCCACACCCACAGCAATATGGTTGACTCTTAACTGCCCTCTGGGCAATTAGGGATGGGCAATAAATGCTGGCCTAGTCAGTGACGCTACATCCTGTGGATACATTTTTAAAAGACACCGTTTCTATCCTGCCACAGATGCTGCTTGACCTGATTAGGATTTCCAGAATTTTCCATTTGTGTTTCAGATTGTCAGCATCTGCAGCCTTTGCCTTCCTTCAGTCTGGTATGCTTTTATTTATTCATTCATGGGATGTGAGTGTTGCTGACAGTTCTGCAGCTGGAGAGGGCTCCCCATTATTTGCTCTAGGATAATTTCAAAAGCTTCTGCTAAATCCCCCCTGAACCTTCGTATCTCTAAAGAGAACAATTCCACATGCTCAATAGCAATGGCCTGAAAATCTGCATGAAATTTTCTTTTTGATTTTGGATTAGGCTTTATTCATCATAAAGGAGTATTAGCAGGATTTGTGTCACTGTTCCAGCAATGACTGCACCCTGTCACTAGATGGTCTCTACAGTCAATGTTGATGGCAATAGAAGACAGGGAAATCAAGTGAGTTTCTTGGGAGCTTTACCCTATCACTATTTAACCACCTCCACCCTCCAAACCCTTTTTCACTCTCCATTTCTATCCCTGCTTTCTGTGCTTTGACGTTAGCTTTGTGTATTCAGCTGCCTGCGCACTGAGCTCAGTAATTCCCTTACTAAACCTTTCCATCTCTCTATCCCCTTCTGCTCTTTAAAACTTTCCAGAAAATGTATCCTCATCTATTCTATTAAATGTTTTATGATCCCAGCCAATGATAATACAGGTATTGGAGAAGTCAGCTTCCAGCATGAAATCAAAAGTTTTACTTTTGTAATTTGGTTACCATGGTGAGCAATCAGATTCACAAAAGGCTGCCAATGTACTTTTAACAAAAGATCATAAGTTTATTGCACAAAACAAAAAGAAAAAGCTATATTTAAAGGTTAGTTGAAAAGATCACAAACTGTAAAAATAAAAATTTAACTCATCAGAAATATCCTTTGATGTTTTTACTCAAATGATGAAGTTTCAGTATTTCCTTTCAGACATTTACCAGATATGATTCTCTGTTACTTTCTCTGCCCGAGATATGCTAATGTAACTAACTCACTGAATCCTAAGGAAAGGTTTAGGGTGTGTCCCAGCCCTTGTGCTGCTGAGGACGGTTTTTCCAGCTCTGATGGCATGGAGACTGCCAAAACTAAAACTGTCCTTCTGCTCGTATGAATCTTCCTCTCGAAATTGAACTCACCTCTGGCCTGTGGTGTCTCTTTCTGCTGATTGTAAAAGCTCAGCACAAATGAGCACACCAGCAGTGGCTCAGTAGTTAGCACTGTGGCATCACAGCACCAGGGACCTGGGTCCGATTCCAGCCTTGGGCAACTGTCTGTGTGGAGTTTACACATTCTCCCCATGTCTGCATGGTTTCCTCCCCCAATCCAAAGATGTGCAAGTTAGGTGAATTGGCCTGTGCTAAATTGCCCATAGTGTTAGGTATATTAGTCAGGGATAAATAAAGGGTAGGGGAATGGTTCCGGGTGGGTTAGTCTTCAGAGGGTTGGTGTGGGCTTGTTTCCATACCTTAGGGAATGTAATCTAATCTAAAAGGCAGTAATCTCATCATTTAGCTTATTATTTCTTGCTGTTTTGACCCGCTGCTAAAAAAAACTATTAGAAGAAAGTCACCTTCATAGAATGGAAAGCCAAAAGTCATTTATCTCAACTTTAGAATAAAAGTTTCCAAATAGTAATGACATTGTATAAGCCTCCAACATGTTATAAATCAATCAGTGCCAAATACGTTTTTTTTACAGATTACTTACAATGTGGAAAAAGGCCCTTCGGCCCAACAAGTCCACACCGACCCGCCAAAGCGCAACCCACCCAGACCCATTCCCCTACATTTATCCCTTTACAGATTTTTAAAAATGCTACTGAGAAGTGTCCTGGGGTGTTCCACTGTGTTAAAGTTGCTATACAAATGCATGTTATCAGTTTTTATATATGGCAGGCATTAAAGGATGGGGAGAGCCAGCTCCTCAGCTTGATCGAAGGACAGGCAAAGAAGAAGAAAATTGAGGCTGCCACTGGTAGGGGTAGATTGACCTCAGGTGGCATTGTGGAGAAATAATAAACCTTCAAACCTGTTATGAAGAAATGAATTACATCAGTGCCTGCTCTCATTATTATACATTAGGAAACTTTCAAGCCTGGAGACTATGCAAAATACAGTAATGAGGCTATTTTCCAATGTCATCTTCTTTAGGTAGTCCCTTGAAGCAAGAAACATGCTTTGCCAAAGAATGCAGGCCAGGATAAGAAGCTGCGCCTCCTAAATGTTGGGAGCTGTACTCTGCTGAACAGGAGAATATCCTGCCCTTACTGCTGCCCCTGGCATTTTGGAAATAATTGCAGGTTGTGAATCGGCCTGTTTGGCCACATCACAAACATATTTTCTGTGGCCTAAGAGTCCTGAATGAGGCCTGAACTCAGAGCTTCTGGATCAGAAGCAGGGACTTTACTCAATGCACCAGAAGACCTCCAAACCCAGTGTCAGAGGCTTGTGCTATGAGGGAAGATGAGAGATTCTTGAGCTCTTCACCTTTATAAGGAGATGCCGAAGTATGAAGTATTTCCAAGAGATATTTAATAGTGTAGACAGGGTTACGTATGAGGTACTACTTCAAGGTGAACAAACATTCAAACTCAACAAAGGGCTGGACAGTGGCTCAGTGGTGCCTCACAGCACCAGGGTTCCAATTTCGATTCCAGCCTCGGGCGACTGTCTGTGTGGAGTTTGTACATTCTCCCCATGTCTGCGTGGGTTTCCTCCGGGTGCTTCGGTTTCCTCCCACAGTCCAAAGATGTGCAGGTCAAGTGAATTGGCCATGCTAAATTGCCCATAGTGTTAGGTGCATTAGTCAGAAGGTAAATGGGGCTGGGTGGGTTACTCTACAGAGGGTGGGTGTGGACTGGTTGGGCCGAAGGGCCTGTTTCCACACTGTAGGGAATCCATTCTAAAAAAATCTAAAAAAGGATGTAGCCAGGGACAATTTCTTCTGACACAGCAACAGCTCAAATCACCATTCAGTGGAAGCTAAACCTTTAATATCATCCAAGACCCAGCTAACTATTGTAATAGTTCGAATGTTTTCCTTTTGGTTAACTGGAAAGAAAAAAATGTCCAGGTGACCTTCCTTATCTCTTAGAAGCTGGCTGGCACTGAGCTGCATGGGAGTACAACTCACTTGTTTTGTTGTCTATGGTATAGGCCTTGACTTTTCAGTGACAAAGAGACCTAAGGGTGCAGGTTCATAGTTCCTTGAAGGTGGAGTCACAGATAGACAGGGTAGCGAAGAAGGTGTTTGGTATACTTGCCTTTGTTGGTCAATGCATTGAGTATGGGAGTTGGAAGGACATGTCGTGGCTATACAGGGACATCAGTTAGGCCACTCTTGAAATACTGTGTTCAAATCTGGTCTCCCTGCAATAGGAAAGATGTTGTGAAACTTGAAAGGGTTCAGAAAAGGTTTACAAGGATGTTGCCAGGGTTGGACGGTTTGAACGATAGGGAAAGGCTGAATAGGCTGGTGCTATTTTCCCTGAGCATCGGAGGCTGAGGGGTGACCTTATAGAGGTTTATAAAATCATGAGGGACATGGATACGGTAAATGGACAAGGTCTTTTCCCAAGGGTAGGGAATCCAAAACTAGAGGACATAGGTTTAAGGTGAGAGGGGAAAGATTTAAAAGGCAAGTGGCAAGTCTGTCAAGCAGAGGGTGGTCCGTGTATAGAATGAGCTGCCAGAGGACATAGTGGAGTCTGGTACAATTACAGCATTTAAAAGGCATCTGGAAGGGTGTATGAATAGGAAGGGTTTCGAGGGATATGGGCGAAGTGCTGGCAAAGGGGACTAGATTAATTTAAGATATCTGGTCAGCATGGATGTGTTGGACTGAAAGGTCTGTTTTTGTGCTGTGCATCTCTATGACTCTATGATTCAATGGTGAGAGCACATTGACAGTCTGTTACTCATCTCTGAATTTTATTTCCATTGAAGTCAACAGGAATTGTAAGACAGCTGACTGTCACAGGGCTGTGCACTGTTACACAATGTCACATTCTACTCTTTCAATAGAAAACCCTAACAATGTGCCAACAGTTCCAAAATCCTCAAAGTGATTCACACACTGACCACAAAGCTAAGTTGTATTCCAAACATAATTCAAAAATGATAACCCAAAGTTAACCCTGAGCCTAAAGTCTGATTGATCAAGGTTCACCCAGAGAGGTCATCCAAAGTAGAAGAAAGGACATTATTCTGAAGTATGTAAGACTTGCTATGCCAACAGCAATTGAGAGACTTTAGTCCTGAACGATAGTCATTGTTATAATGTACAAAGTAAGGTAGTCAATTTTCACACAGCATACTCCCAAAAGCCACAATATAAGAATGATTAGTTCATCTGCTTTTGTGTTGGTATTAGCTGAAGGATAAAAATAACCCAGAAAGTCTATCCTTGTTCTTCCTCACAATGGTCCTATAGAATCTTTAAATACCCACCTAAGACAGTAGATGGGGCATCAGGTTAATGTCTCATCTGAAAGGTTGCACTCCAACAATGTAGCGGGCTGTCAATCCCGTAGTAAAGCTTCAATCTAGAATATGTAATTCTCTGGTCAACTGAACTGTGGCTAACAGAAAAATCTGAACCCACGGTATCACACAGTATTAGACCACAAGCTGGCATTTTAAGTTATAAATTTATTTGACATTTAAGAATGCATTTTGTTTTTACTTTTTCTCCCATTGAAATAAATTATGCCCGCTTCCCAAGATGTCAATT
This sequence comes from Chiloscyllium plagiosum, assembly GCF_037043375.1. NCBI lineage: Eukaryota > Metazoa > Chordata > Chondrichthyes > Orectolobiformes > Hemiscylliidae > Chiloscyllium > Chiloscyllium plagiosum. The sequence goes on from NW_028270164.1 coordinate 10,980,041, forward strand.
GGATTTAGCTTGTTTAGCTCATATTGATCCTGTGAGCGTTGACTATCATTTAAAACTGAGCATAATTCACAATCAAATACCTTCCAAATCGATAAAAAATGGCAACACCTTTTATTTATAAATGTAATAAAAACCCTGTTAAAATGGAAATGCAATATAAAAATACAAGTGGAGACATCAAACCATATATAACAAGTTGATTTATGTAATACTCTGAAATACAAGAGGACAATAGTTTTCTTTATGGGTTTGTGTAATCTGAAAGTAAACACTGACACATTTTGTGCCTGAGTGATCTCCCCCATTACTCTTTGAGACCCTGCATTTTACATCTTTAACATCAACTGGCCTCTGAATCCCTCTAAAGTACACAAGCTTAAGCCTTTAAGCTATAGTCACTCAGATCCCAACCCATTTGAATGACAGTCGTACAAGCAGGGAGATGTGACATAGTGGTAATATAACTATATCAGTAATCCAATTGCCCAGGCTAATGGTCTAAGGACAAAAACAGGAATTACTGGAGAAACTCAGCAAGTCTGGCAACATCTGTGGTGAGAAAGCAGTCAACATTTCAGTTCTTTGGCATTCAGAATGAATTTTTTTTTCAGGTTGCAATCCTTTGGTGTTTTGTTTAATGCTGTAGGGAAATGGGTTCAAATCCTACCACCGCAACAGAGGGAATTTAATATGGAATTGAAAGCTAGACTCAGTAATGGCAATGATAAAACTATTGTTGATTGTTGTGTGACAATGCTGCTCCTTTAACAAGGTTATGTTGTCCTTGGTTTTTTTTCAGAGAGGTTGTAAGAGACACAGACTCTGAAAAGTCTAAATTGAAGAGTTTTAGGGCCAATTTGATTAGAGCTAACAGATAATACTTCAGGCAAAAGGCTTCTAAGTTTAAACAAAAACTTGTACAATGAAAGGGGATTGGCCAGTTCTCCCAGCTCAGTTTATCCTCTGGTCCGGTTTGGTTTTTAGCGGTAGTGTTATAAAAACATCTGGACCCAAGGAAACAGATCTATGCTGGTCCTCTCTCTCTGATTTCTCTCCTGTAAGAGCCTGTGTTTGATTTTACCTTTTGTGCCAAAGGGTGTTTATGGGGATTGTTACAAGTATTTGGAACAGTGTAATTAAATTGGGATAATATGTTGAGTTTTCAGAGAGGTTAAGTTATTCTGTATTCTGTCCTCTTTTGTTTGTGTTACATTCAGTAATCTTGTAAATAAATTCTGTTTTGCGATTTTGTTTGTTTGCGAAACAACAAAGCCAAACTAGTAGACACAACGTGCCCAGAAACTGTAGCAACACTACCATACATCAAAGACACCAGACTACTCCAACCCCTTGGCATCATGGTCGCCCACAAACCTACCAACACACTGAAACAGCTACTGATGAACCTAAAGGACCCTATACCCACAACCAGCAAAATGAATTTCATTTACAAAATATCATGCAAGGGCTGTACCAAACACTACTCTGGGCAGAAAACTAGCCACTTAGATGCACGAACACCAACTAGCCACCAAACTACATGACTCACTATCACTAGTATCCTTACATACAGACAAAGAAGGACACCACTTCGACTGGGACAACCCATCCATCCTGGGCAGGCTAAACAGAGACACGCACAGGAATTCCTAGAGGCCTGGCATTCAAACCAGAACTCCATCAATAAACACATCGACTTGGACCCCATTTACAAACCACTGAGAAAAAGAACCAGAAATGATATCACCCACCGTAACAGACCAAGACACATAAATAGTAAGTGGGACAGAACACCAGTGCTTCACTGGAGGCTCACTGATAATGTTACCTAGTATGGTGACAAAATGTCTGAAAACAAACCTGCCAGCTCAGCGAGCAAACTTAAAACCTGAAATTCTGTCTTGTTTAAAACTACATGGTTTGATCAATGCATCCCTCCTGGAATATCTGTGTTACACCTGCTTAAAAGAACAGCAAAGTTAGGGTCTGGCCTAGTCCATATAGGCGGCACGATGGCACAGTGGTTAGCACTGCTGCCTCACAGCATCAGAGACCCGGGTTCAATTCCCGCCTCAGGCGACTGACTTTGTGGAGTTTGCACATACTCCCCGTGTCTGGGTGGGTTTCCTCCGGGTGCTCCGGTTTCCTCCCACAGTCCAAAAATGTGCAGGTTAGGTGAATTGACCATGCTAAATTGCCCGTAGTGTTAGGTGAATGGTTAAATGTAGGGAAATGGGTCTGGGTGGGTTGCGCTTCACGGGGTCGGTGTGGACTTGTTGGGTCAAAGGGCCTGTTTCCACACTGTAAGTAATCTAATCATAACAGTAAAAACCCATCTGGTTCACTAATGTCATTCAGGGAAAGGAAATCAGCTTCCTTATTAGTGACTCCAGATCCACAGTAATATGGTTGATTCTTAACTGCTTTCTGCAAGTGACCCTAGTGAGTCACCAGCTCCAATGTAACGAAGGATGGTCTTGGCAGTAATGCCCACATCCTGTGAAAGAGAAAAGTAAGAGTCCTACCTACAGTTGCATAGAGGCAAAATACTGTGGATGCTGGAAATCTGAAACAAACCCTAAGAATGCTGGAAAAACCTCTGACATTTGTGGAAAAAGAAACAGAATTGCACCAATGCAACCAGATCTGCTGAGTTTCCCCAGCATTCTCTGTTGTTTCAGAATTCCAGCTTCTGCACAGTTTTGCTTTCATGCAACTGTAGGTGTAACTTTTTATCGCCAACATTTGTTGCCCATCTTTATTTACACTGGAGACAAGGGTCTTTCACAGATGGAAGTTAACAGTCAAGCACTGCTGCCTCACAGTGTCAGAGATCCGGGTTCAATTCCCGCCTCAGGCAACTGTCTGTGTGGAGTTTGCACATTCTCCCCGTGTCTGCGTGGGTTTCCTCCGGGTGCTCTGGTTTCCTCCCACAGTCCAAAAATGTGCGGGTTAGGTGAATTGGCCATGCTAAATTGCCCGTAGTGTTAGGTGAAAGGGTAAATGTAAGGGAATGGGTCTGGGTGGGTTGCTCTTCGGAAGGTCGGTGTGGGCTTGTTGGGCCGAAGGGCCTGTTTCCACACTGTAAGTAATCTAATCTAATCTAATCAAAACCACATTGCTGTTGATCTGAGGCTAGACCAGGTAAGGTTAGCAGCTTCCTTCTGTAAAGGACATTAGTGAACCAGATGGGTTTTCCCCAACAATCATCAATGGATTATTTTTATGGTCATCATTAGATTCTTAATTCTAATTTGTTTTTAATTGAATTCAAATTCCACCATCTTCCATGGTGGGATTCAAAACCAGGTCCTCAGAATATTACCTGAACCTCTGAACTAACAGTCCAGCACCAACACCACTAGGCCACCCTCTCCTCACTGATGCGTCGAAATCTGCTGTGTTTCTTCAACATTCACTCTGCTTGTTCCACCTACCGTTGCTTTTGATTGCTGAGGATCTTTTTTTGCTGTTCTCCCTGTTCTTCCATCCACTACAATGCAACAACTGCTGTAATGACAATTTGCTGCTCAGCCAGGAACAAGAAGCAAAGCACAGTATGACAAGAGGCGTGCCCAAATAGATCATTGCAAAAGCCTACACCAGCACAAAGAGGCCAATCATCCAATAGAATCACGGAAAGCACAGAAAGAGACTACTTGAGAGGTCATGTCTGTAACAATCCTCATGCCTGTAGCTCAATAGCATCTTTAAGTCCTGCAAACCTCTGCCTCTGAAGCCAAACCCATTATGTTTTGTTTAAAAAGCTTGGCAGGGGCAGAATTCCAATTTTTGTCACATAAGGATCATAAAGAATCTTTCAAGCTATTCCAAAGCAATTTATGATCAATGGGATACTTTTTATTTGGTTTCCGCTGTCCTCGTGGACAACAGGTCAGTGCAGAGCAAGCTACCACAATGAATGAAAAACTGCAATTTATCTTCAGTAATGTGGGTTGCAAGGGAAATATTGTCAGGACACTGGATGGTCTCTATGCTCCTCTTCAGTCAACGTTGGGGGTTGTATTACTTCCACCTAAACAGGGGGATGAGAGTTCATCTTAACGTCTCTGAGACTGCGACACACTCTCGGACCCTTTCTCTTGGATTATATACTCGAATCCTTTGTGGAGCTTGAAGCCATAGACTAACTTGTGAAGCTTGCTACCAGCAGAGTCAGGTTACCGGGGCCACTGCAGTTATTCCAGTGCCCCCTTGGGCTAGAAAAAGGAAAAGGAGGAGCAGCTGAGGGAACGACTTCAAATCTCTCCAGTGACTCTTGCTGAAAACCGCTTGTGTGTGAACATCAAGGTATGAGAGTGCCAGGTTCCAACTGTGAGGCCCTTCATGAGAAAACAGGTCTGCAGGGCCTATTGTAAGGGCTTCACGTCTTCACCAGGAACAAAGAAGGGAATCTTTTAAAAAACGCAACCTTTAAAATTGGAACCATAGGTAATACATATTTTCTAGCAGCAATGAAAATTGATTTTTGTAAATCTTTCACACAGACATAATGAAAGAAAACGACAAATATATTTGTAATGTCTCGGTATAGTGTCACATGACATTCAAAGTTCTTTCCTTTCTTGAGTACTCAGTACTAAATCGCACTGTCAGTAATTCAGAAGGTCCGTCTCAATGTTTAATTATAACTAAGTACATTGCTCGATACAGACATGACAGTAACGTTATCAATATTTAATATACTGACACAGGCTGAGTGGCTGGCTTTAAATGAAGGTAGTAGATTGACATTTGTCAAGCATCAGCTTCCGCATAAACATCACAGCCTTGATAAGAAAAAAACATCCTGTTACAGGAATTTCAGCGGAACCAATTTGTATTGATGTCTAAATTGGAATAGCACAGGCTGACATCTATCGACAGACCCATTGATTCAGAAGATGACATTTGGTCTGTCTGTCTGTCATTGCTTCTCTGCCTCATGTCCTCCTGCTTGCAGTTTCCCTTTCTATGTAAGTCAGAGACAGAAGGCTGATTTAAAATTACTGGCAGAGATAATACTCAATTTGTCTTGTGCTCCTGTTCCATCTGGCGCTACCTTCTTTAATTGTGAAGGCTCATATGCTGTACGTGTGGCTACATCCCTTTAGTCATATTTTTGATGCAATGCAAGCAGGACTCAGCTATATTACAACCTCCTGACATTTCTGTACATTAACACACAGCAGGAAAGAGCTGGTGTGACAGGACTTAATGGCAAGTGCTAGGATCTTCTTTGAAGGTTTCAGCAACCGCCATTAAAATTGTGATGGAAAGTTGCTGGATAGTGGGGAAAATCATGTGGAATGTGATTTGATTTGACTTATTTATTGTCACGTGTATTTATCACAAATACAGTGAAAAGTGTTGTTTAGTGTCGCCACTATATGTCGCCACATCTTAAAACACAGAAAATACACCAAAATACAGAATATGAATCCAGAAAAATAAAACAATAAAGTTCATCTTATAATTTTATTTCAATAAAATGAGGTGGTCTCTGGAACAGCACCTGCTTCTAGCTTAGCTCTGGGTCTGGATCCCGGCCCCTCCACTCCTCGAGTCTTCGCTGCTAATCTGCTGCAATCACACTTCACTGCATTGGAACAAACAGGTGCCACACTCTGGCACCATCTCGTGCCCACCAATACTTGGGCCGACCTCACCCACTCACCTGTGCCACAGGGTCCTGTGCTGGGACCGAGCTCGCTGGATATTGGGGAATACCATGTCAGGGGCCCAGGCCTAGCCACGGACCTGGAGCCTTGGCCCAGCCTATGAGTCTGGACCAGGGGGGAGGGAGATTAACCCGGGGACTTGCTCTTCACTCACCAGGAGACCTTGGGCTGGGATGGAGCCACAATCGCCTCGTACTGACATTACTGCCGCGACTGCCCACCACTACCTCCTTCAGCATTTGCAAGGCCTCCCCTGGCCCCTGCGATGCCATCTTGATCCACACTTCCACACTGGGTCCACTCTCACTGAGGCTATTGCAAACGAGGCAATAAGGTAAAAGGAAAGACCTTAAAGAAGAAAAGCAAAGGTAAAATGAGAAACAAAAGGGAAAAGAAAAGAAAGACAAACGGAAGAAGACAAGTCCCGGGCTCTGTAGCCCAAACGCTGCTGCTACACTGCCAGCATCTTGATACCAATATGGGATAGGTTTGAGGGGCTGATTGTCATGCCCATTTTCCTATGTCTGACCCTATGTTAGTATAGCATTTACCAAAACTACATTGGTCGATTGAGAGAAAACCTGAAGGAATTTCTAGTGCTGAAATAATCTTTTAGGAGAATAATATATTTTCTTTCCTTTTCACATTGTGTTCAGATAGACACAATGTCCATTTCAAAAATAAAATAGATATAGTCAAAAGGACTTCATTTATAATCATGAAATGTTACAGATTAAAAACATTCAATAGATCAAATCTGTATTGGTTTTTCTCTCCTGTTCCTGGTCTCCTACTTATTTCCCATCACATTTAATATTATTTTTCAAGCAACTAGCTGATTTAGTTTACAATGAATTATTTGACTGTTCCCTGGGAACATCCTTGTGCAAGTACAATGCATCTTTTGCAATGCTTTCATTTCCTCTCTGTAATGAGGTGTACAGACTGAACACAATACTTGAGTTCCAGCCTAACTAACAGAGCATTGGTTCAACAATAGCTCTTTAGTTTATAATTCTATGCTTCAATACAAAATCAATGATTCCATTTGCTTTTCTGATGGCCTTATCTAGGTGTACTTTAATGACCTGCATGTTCTCACACCATGACCCTCCTGATTCTCCACAGCAATTTGAAACCATAGTTTTAAATTATCCCTCTTTCCTATTCTCACTTTTAGTTTTTATTATTGTGCATGCTTTCAATGTAAAGCCATCTAGAAACAGCTCATTTAGTATCTCATTAAGATTCTCCTCCTGTTCTCATCCATTCTACATCTAACCCTTTCTCCCCCAAATGTCCCTCTGAAATGTCTATATTATTAATCTTAGCCATATTATGCAGTGAGAGTTCCACATTCTAACCATTCTTCTGAGTAAAAAGATTCCTCATTGAATTTATTCATAACTAATTTCAGCCCCAATTCTGGTCTATCAAGCCTTTTTACGATCTTAAAGTCTTCTTTCAAGTCATAGAGTCTTAGAGATGTACAGTACAGAAACAGACCCTTCGGTCCAACTCATCCATACCGACCAGATATCCTAAACTAATTTAGTCCCATTTGCCAGCACTTGTCCCATATCCCTCTAAACCCTTCCTATTCATATACCCATCCAAATGCCTTTTAAATGTTGTAATTGTACCAGCCTCTTCCTGGCAGTTCATTCCTTACACGCACCCCCTATAGAACATAGAACATAGAACAATACAGTACAGAACAGGCCCTTCAGCCCCCGATGTTGCGCTGACCTGTGAACTATTCTCAGCTCGTCCCACTACACTATCCCAAAATCATCCATGTGCTTATCTAAGGATTGTTTAAATCTCCCTAATGTGGCTGAGTTGACTACATTAGCAGGTAGGGCATTCCACACCCTTACCACTCTCTGCGTAAAGAACCTGCCTCTGACATTTGTCTTAAATCCATCAGCCTTCAATTTGTAGTTATGCCCCCTCGTACAAGCTGACATTATCATCCTAGGAAAAAGACTTTCAGTGTCTACCCTATCTAATCCTCTAATCATCTTATATGTCTCCATCAAATCCCCTCTTCGCCTTCTTCTTGCCAATGAGAACAGGTTCAAGTCTCTCAGCCTTTCCTCATAAGACCTCCAGACCCGGCAACATCCTGGTAAATCTCCTCTGCACCTTTTCCAATGCTTCCACATCCTTCCCGAAATATGGGGACCAGAACTGTACACAATATTCCAAGTGTGGCCACACCAGCGTTTTGTATAGTTTTGTATAGTTGCAGCATGATATTGCGGTTCGGGAACTCAATCCCTCTATGAATGAAACCTAACACACTGTATGCCTTCTTAACAGCACTATCCACCTGAGTGGCAACTTTCAGGGATCTATGCACAATTAAAATTGACACTTAACCAAAAGAAAAGTACGATTCAGTCCAATCTGTTCTTGCAGACAATTCCAAAGTTACACAATCTTCCAAGAGAATAAAATTTGCCCTCAACTTTGTCCCAGCCATTATTAATTGTACTATAATTAATGGAAGTACTTACATAGATGATTTGGAGTTGGTGACCACGTGTAGTGTGTCAAAGTCTGCGGAGTTAAGAATGACACAACACCAGGTTATAGTCCAACAGGTTATTTGGAAGCACTTGCTTTCAGAGTGCTGCTGCTTCATCAGGTTGTTGTAATGAAGGAGCAGGTTCTGAAAGCTAGTGCTTCCAAATAAACCTGTTGGACTATATCCTGGTGTTGTGTGATTTTTAACTTTGTACACCCCATTCCAACACTAGCATCTCCGAATCAAAGTCTGCTGAGGACACTAAGATGAGTGGCAGAGCAAGGTGTGCAGAGGACTGTGAAACTTTGCAGAGGAGCATAGATACTTTAAGTGAGTGGGAAAAGGTCTGGCAGATGGAATGCAATGTTAATAAATGTGAAGTCATCCATTTTGGTAGGAATAACAGTCAAAAGGACTATTCCTTAAATGGTAAAATGTTGCAGCATTCTGCAGTGCAGAGGGACCTGGGTGTCCTTGTGTATGAATCACAGAAGGTTGGTCTGCAGGTAAACAGGTAATTCAGAAGGCAAATGGAATTTTGTCCTTCATTGCTAAAGGGATTGAATATAAAGGTAGGGAGGTTGTGTTGCAGCTGTATAGGGTGCTGGTGAGGTCACAACTGGAGTTCTGTGTGCAGTTTTGGTTTCCTTACTTAAGAAAAGATGTATAGGCATTAAAGGGGGTTCAGAGCAAGTTCACGAGGTTGATTCTGGAGTTGAGGGGGTTGGCTTATGAGAAGAGACTGAGTAGATTGGGATTATATTCATTAGAATTTAGAAGAATGAGGGGGGATCTTACAGAAATTATGAAGGGAATGGACAAGATAGAAGTAGAGAGGATGTTTCCACTGGCAGGTGAAACTAGGACAAGAGGGCATAGCCTCCAAATTAGGGGAAACAGATTTAGGACTGAATTGAGAAGGAACTTCTTCATCCAGAGGGTTGTGAACCTATGGAATTCCCTGCCTAGTGAAGTGGTTGAGGCTTCCCCAATAAATATTTTTAAAGCTGAGATAGATCATTGTTTGAACAGTAAAGGAATTAAGAGCTATAGTGAGAGGGCGGGTATGTGGAGCTGAGACCACAAAAAAGATCAGCCATGATCGTATTGAGTGGCAGAGCAGGCTCGATGGGCCAGATGGTCTACTCCTGCTCCTAACTCTTATGTTCTTCATGTTCTTAAGTGTTGGTGCAGCCAGAATTTTTCAGATTAAAGCTCTTCATTTCCCCTCTTCCACACTTCAGGAGCTGAAAAGTAGTTGATATGGCTAATCACATGGGTGTAGCTCTTCTTGCATAACAATGCAAGAGGAATAACAGAGGCAAAGGCTTTGAGAGTGAAGGAGCATGGACAGAAGTCAGCAACACACTCATACAGGGTGCAAGAAGAGGGAGGTTACACTGACCTTGCATGAGACACTAGTTAGACCTCAGCTGGAGTGTTGTGCGTGGTGTCTAGGAGCCACAATTTCATCATCTTTGGCGGTCCCTCTCAGACAAAGAAGATTCTCTTCCTCTCTCAGGGTGAGCCTGTGGGTGGCTGCACAGACCAATGTGGTTTCCACAGGCTCTGTTACACTTGGAGCAGAAGAAGGTTGTGGGAAGGGGTTGGGTGGGGCATTGGTGTGGCAGCTCCCTCCTTTTGCTGCTTCCTCTGCATTCTGCCTTTTCCCGACGGCAAGTCTCGAGATGCTCAATGCTTTTCCAGATGCTCCTCCTCCACTTTGGATGGTCTTGGGCCAATCATTCCCAGGTGTCTGTGGGAATGCCGCACTTCCCCAGTGAGGCCTTGAGGATATTCCTGACGCACTTTCCCTGTCCACCTGGGGCCTATCTGCCATTTAGGAACTGGGAGTAGAGCACCTGCTTGGGGAGTCTCATGTCGGTCATGGGGAAATGTGCCCAGCCCTTCGCTGTTGATCAAGTGGGGTCAGTGCCTCGATGCTGGGGATGTTGGTCTGGTCGAAGACATTGGTGTTTGTGTGTCTGTCTTCCCAGCGGATTCGCAGGATCTTGCACAGGCTGCGTTAGTGGGACAGCCGCAGCACCTTGTGGTGTCTAAGGATGTGAATGTACTGGAGAGGTTTAGAAAAAATGGTTCCAGGGATGAGAATCTTCAGTTAAGAAGATAGATTGGAGAAGTTGGGCTATTTTCCTGGAGATTTGATTGAATTTTGCAAAATCATGTGCCATTAGGACAGAGCAGCCAGAGAGAAACTGTTCCTGCTCATAAATTGATCAAGAATGAATGGGTACAGATTTAAAATGACATCCAAAATTAAAAAATGTAATGTGAGAAGAAATATTCTTACACAGCAAATGAATTCAGTCTGAAATGCACCATCTGGAAGTATGGTGGATACAGGTTCAATAGAGGCACCAAGAAGGCTTTGGATGATAACTTGTATTTAAATAAAATTAATTTCAGATTTACAGGGAAAGGGCAGGATGCTGGCATTAAATCAAATGGTTTACTTGGAGAGCTGGTGCAGATACGAATGGCTCTCATAAGCACCATAACAATTCAGTAATTCTGTCATTCTCGGATATTGGAAATGTTGCATTTACACTCCGTTTACCCCATTCCCAATTGGCACATAGGAAAATGAGCTCGGCAGGAAATTCCACCCTGATTTCCCATCATCAAGAGTAGTGCAGAAATTGGCGCATTTGAGACTCATTAAATTTCTGGTTCATCTGTCCAACCATGCACCACCAGCCATGAATGTAAGATAATGAATTACGGAATACAAGTCATATCCGACACTTCAACCAGACTCATTCTTGGTGAAAGTAATGGGTGAAGGCTCAGGCTGATTATCAAGTCAAACGTCGATGTCCTGCTCTTTGTTTAGGTGACAGTACTAAGCCTCTGCTTTTACTAATATGAGATACAGCTCCGGTAATTATCTACTACTCCTTGAGCTATTTATGTTATTTGAAGACTAAACAGCAGTCCAAATACTCTGACTTGCATTTTTGAACGTTTGCACAGGGAATGAAGACTGCCACTCACAGCATTTTTGCTTTTTCAGATATTCCCATGCATCACATTCTCGTGTTTATTTAACTGTAGTGAATGGATATAGAAATTAACAAAAATATGTCATTTCCTGGATCCTACAAGTCTCAGAAGGAGAGAACTCATGGTTTGAATTTTAAAATTGTTCCTTATGTTCAAGTCAATGCCATTGTCAAAACAAAACATCAAAGGCTTAAAAGTGCATTTTTATGGCACCTTTCATGACCTTAGAAGATTCCAAAGTGTCTTGCAACCATTTCAGTAGTTTTTAAGGGTAGTTGCTATTATAATGTTAGGAACTTGGTAAAATATTTTCAGCACAAAAACCTGCAAACAGCAACATGATAATGACCAGATAACCTGTTTTAATGAAATAAAAACAAAATACTGCAGATGTTGGAAATCTGAAACAAATGCAGAGAGTGATGGAAAAACTTAGCAGGTCTGGAAGCATTTGTGGAGAGAGAAATAGAGTTAATATTTCAAGGCTGGCACTGACAAAGAATCATACTGGATTCAAAACATTAATTTTGTTTTCTCTCTCCATAGGTGCTGATGTCCTGTGTTTGTATTTTTTTTTCTTTTTCTGGTTCACAGGGGCAGGGCATCACTAACTAGACTAGCATTTATTCCCCATCCCTAATTGACCAGAGGGCAGTTAAGGGTCAACTACATTGTTGTGGGTCTGGAGTCACATGTCAGCCAGGACAGGTAAGGACAGCAGTTTCCACCCCTTAAGGGCATTTGTCAACCAGATGGGTTTTTTCCAACAATTAATCATCATTAGACTCTTCATTCCACATTTTTTAAAACTGAATTCACATTCCACCATCTGGCATGGCAGGATTTGAACCTAGGTCATAACCCAAGGTCTCTGGATTAACAGTCCAGTGAGCCTTGAGAAGATTTGTAGCTCAAGTTAAGCTTTTGGATGTAGGTTTGCTCGCTGAGCTGGAAGGTTCATTTCCAGACCTTTCGTCACCGTACTAGGTAACATCTTCAGTGGGCCTCAGACGAAGCACTGCTGATAATTCCTGCTTTCAATTTATATGTTTGGGTTTCTTTAGATTGGTGACATCATTTCCTATGGTGAAGTCACTTCCTGTTCATTTTCTCAGGGGGTGGTAGATGGGGTCTAACTCGATGTGTTTGTTGATAGAGTTCCGGTTGGAGTGCCATGCTTCTAGGAATTCTTATGCGGGTCTTTGTTTAGCTTGTCCTAGGATGTCAGTCCAGTGTTAATACCACTAAGCCATCTGTGTCGTTGATGCTGGTTGCAGTATTAAGAGGAATCAGCAAACAAGGAAAAATACCCTCTTCCTCAAATAGTGCCTCAAGATATTCTGAATCCACCAGAGACAGAAAGCAGAATCTCATTTAAACTCATATCCGAAAGATAGCAGCAAGGTAACAGCCTTGATCATAACTCTGGTCATACTTCTGCCGCATAGTCAAGAGTGCCACAACTACATAATCTTAAAATAGGAATCAAGCGGGCTAAAAGGGGTCATGAAATACCTTTAGCAAGCAGGATTAAGGAGAATCCCAAAGCATTTTATTCTTATGGATAACTAGAGAAAGGATTGGTCCACTAAAGGATAACGAAGGAAGGCTGTGTGTCGAACCTGAGAGAATAGGTGAGATTCTGAATGATTACTTTGCATCAGTGTTCACTGAGGAGAAGAACATGATGAATGTTGAGATTAGAGATTGAAGCTTTATTATGTTGACATAAGTAGGGAAGATGTGTTGGGTAGGCTAGAGTTATTAAGGTGGACAAATCCCCAGGACTGGATAGGATCTATCCCAGGTTGCTGAGGGAGGCAAGAGAGGAAATAGCTGGGGCCCTCTCAGATATCTTTGTGGCATCCTTAAATACAGGTGAAGTGCCGGAGAACTGGAGGGTTGCTCATGTTGTCCCCCTGTACAACAAGGGTAGTAGGGATATTGCAGGTAACTACAGACCAGTGAGCCTGACGTCGGTGGTGGGAAAGTTGCTGGAGAAGGTACTGAGGGATAGGATCTATTTATATTTAGAAAAGAATGGGCTTATCAGTGATAGGCAACATGGTTTTGTGCGGGAGATATTGTGCCTTACCAACTTAATAATGTTCTTCGAAGAAGTGACCAAGTTGATAGATGAAGGAAGGGCTGTTGATGTCATATACGAACTTTAGTAAAGCATTTGATAAGGTTCCCCATGGTAGACTAATGGAGAAAGTGAAGTCACATGGTGTGCAGGGTGTTCTAGCTAAGTGGATAAAGAACTGGTTGAGCAACAGGAGACAGAGAGTAGTAGTTGAAGGGAATTTCTCGAAATGGAGAAAGGTGACCAGTGGTGTTCCACAGGGGTCAGTGTTGGGGCCACTGTTGTTTGTAATATACATAAATGATCTGGAAGAGGGCACTGTTGGTATGATCAGCAATTTGCAGATGACACAAAGATTGGTAGAGTAGCAGAGAATACAGGAGGATATAGACAGACTGGAGAGTTGGGCGGAAAAGTGGCAGATGGATTTCAATCCAGAAAAATGTGAGGTGATGCATTTAGGCAAGATTAATTCTAGAGTGAATTATACAATGAACGGAAGAGCCTTGGGAAAAGTTGATGGGCAGAGAGATCTGGGAGTGCAGGTCCATTGTATCCTGAAGGTTATTGCACAGGTGGATAGAGTGGTCAAGAAAGCATATAGTATGCTTGCATTCATTAGACGGGGTATTAAGTATAAGAGCTGGCAAGTCATGTTAACACTATACAAGACATTGGTTTGGCTGCATTTAGAATACTGTGTACAGTTCTGGTCGCCACATTACCAGAAGGATGTGGACACTTTGGCGAGGGTGCAGAGAAGGTTTACGAGGGTGTTGCCTGGTATGGAAGGTGCTAGCTGTTAAGAAAGGTTGAGTAAGTTAGGTTTATTTTCATTAGGAAAAAGGAGATTGAGGGGGGATCTGATTGAGGTTTATAAAATCATGAAGGGTATAGACAGGATGGATAGAGACAAGCTTTTTCCCAGGGTGAAGGATTCAATAACAAGGTCATGCTTTCAAGGTGAGAGGTGGAAAGGTTAAGGGGGATACACGTGGCAAGTACTTCACACAGAGGGTGGTGGGCGTTTGGAATGCGTTTTCAGCAGAGATAGTAAAGGCAGGCACGGTGGATTCATTTCAGATGTGTCTGGATAAATGCATGAGTAGGTGGGGAGCAGAAGGATACAGATGCTTAGGAATTGGCCGACAGGTTTAGACAGTACATTTGGATCGGCTCAGGCTTGGAGGGCCGAAGAGCCTGTTCCTGGGCTGTCAATTTTCTTTGTTCTTTGTATTACAAAGCAAAAGATGGCTGGTGAGGCCATTCCTAGAATACTGTGTACAGTTCTAATCAACCTGTTATAGCAATGGTATTATTAAATTGGAGAGGGTTCTGAAAAGATGTCCAAGGATGTTGCTGGGACTGGATGGTTTGAATTATAAGGAGAGATTGAATAAACTGGGACTTTTTTCACTGGAGCGTAAGAGGTTGAGGGGTGACTTATCGAGGTTTATAAAATCATGAGGGACCCAGATAACATGAACAGCAAAAGTCTTTTCCCTAAGGTAGGGGAGTTCAAAACTAGACAGCATAATTTTAAGATGAGAGGTGAAGATTTAAAAGGGACATGAGGGCATTTTTTTCACCCAGAGGGTGGTTTGGATGTGGAATGAATTGCCAGAGGATGTGGTAGATGCTGGTACTATTTCAACATTTAAAAGACATTTGGACAGGTACGTGGGTAGGAAAGGTTTAGAAGGATATGGGTGAAATACAAGTAAATGGGACTTAATTTAGTTTGGAAAGTTTGATCTTGTTTGGTATGGACAAGTTGGACTGAAGGATCTGTTTTCATGCAGTTTGACACTATGACTCTATGGAGAAAGTGAGAACTGCAGATGCTGGAGATCAGAATCAAAAATATGGTGCTGGAAAAGCACAGCAGGCCAAGGAGCAGGAGGGTCGACGTTTCGGGCATTAGCCAAGGACTTATGCCCGAAACATCGATTCTCCTGCTCCTCGGATGCTGCCTGACCTGCTGTGCTTTTCCAGCGCCACACTTTTTGACAATGACTCTATGGCAGATGAAGTGATACTAAATATCATATTTTAAACAGAGTGGGGTTAAAAGCCTACCCCAGCTGGTTATGTGACTAGACTATGGTACAGAATAACGCCAAAAGCATGGGCCTGATTCTAATACCTGCTGAGGTAGGCTTCTAACCTAACTCTTTGCGGTTGCCCCTTCCCTGCCCTTGCCCCTGCCCCTGTCCTTGCCCCTGAGTGAAAGGCAACAACGAGTCACCACTAAGAGAAATTGCCAAGAAAAATGGCTCAGGGTAAAAGGTCAGCAGGCAATGAGGCAAAGACCTGCTCTGCGGCAGAATACATGCGAATGAATGAATAGTCTACCTCCTGCAATTTTGCCAATAGGGACTAAATACATCTCATTGTAGAGCGTTCAATGTTAAAAATCGCACAATACCAGGTTATAATGCAAAGGTTTATTTGGAAGCACTAACTTTCTGAGCGCTGTTCCTTCATCAGGCCGCTGTGGAGTATAAGACCATAAGACACAGAATTTATAGCAAAAGTTTACAGTGTGTTGTAACTGAAATTATATGTTGAAAAAGACCTGGATTGTTTGTTAGTCTCTCATTCTTTAGAATGAACATGTTGGTTTCAATTCTTTTATATGTAAATCACAGAACTTTTTTACACAGACTCTTATTGTGGAGCAAAATTCATGATTAGATGTACAGTTGTCATACATCCCATTTTTTAGATTTAGATTAGATTAGATTCCCTACAGTGTGGAAACAGGCCCTTCGGCCCAACAAGTCCACACTGACCCTCCAAAGAGTAACCCACCCAGACCCATTTCCCTCTGACTAATGCACCTAACATTATGGACAACTTAGCATAGCTAATTCACCTGACCTGCACATCTTTGGGAGGAAACCGGAGCACCTAGAGGAAGCCCACGCAGACACGCGGAAAACGTGCAAACTCCACACATACAGTTGCCCCAGGCTGGAATCGAACCTGGGACCCTGGTGCTATGAGGCAGCAGTGCTAACCACTGAGCCACCATGCCGATTTTTCTTTATTGCCATTATAAATTCCTGTGTCCACAATAACAATGGGAAGTACCCACATCAACTTGTCACAGTGTGATGCCACTATCCCATGGTGTTTGCATTGTCATAATCTTAATGGAGGATGTAATTAAAGGCAGACAGGTTTACACAGGCATTTTGCATTCCGAATATGGACCTGAGAATTTATAATGGGGAAAGGTTAATGAGGAATGCACACAGGTGCTAAAGTTTTAAGATATTAAATTTTAAGGATGAAATACTACAGGAGAAAACACCATTTGGTACATTGAACTCAGCCTTTTGGAGGTCTGTCTTTTTCATTCAAGTGCTTTGCGAATGTTCCCTATTCTCTTGGCTTCTACTACCTCATCTATCAACATTAGTGGTCCTTGAATGAAAAAGTGGTTTGTATTTTCAACAACATCCTGCATTTAGAAAGCCCCTTTACTAAATGAAAATGCCTGGGTATTAAACGAGAACAATACACAATAGACAATAGGTGCAGGAGTAGGCCATTCAGCCCTTCAAACCTGCACCGCCATTCAATGTGATCATGGCTGATCATTCCTAATCAGTATCCTGTTCCTGCCTTATCTCCATCACCCTTGATTCCACTATCTTTAAGTGCTCTATCCAACTCTTTCTTAAATGAATCCAGAGACTGGGCCTCCACTGCCCTTTGGGGCAGAGCATTCCACACAGCCACCACTCTCTGGGTGAAGAAGTTTCTCCTCCTCTCTGTCCTAAATGGTCTACCCCGTATTTTTAAGCTGTGTCCTGTGGTTTGGCACTCACCCATCAGCGGAAACATGTTTCCTGCTGCCAGAGTGTCCAATCCTTTCATAATCTTATACGTCTCAATCAGATCCCCTCTCAGTCTTCTAAACTCAAGGGTATACAAGCCCAGTCGCTTCAGTCTTTCAGTGTAAGGTAATCCCGCCATTCCAGGAATTGACCTCGTGAACCTACGCTGCACTCCCTCAATAGCCAGAATGTCTTTCTTCAAATTTGGAGACCGTGGGCGGCACGGTGGCACAGTGGTTAGCACTGCTGCCTCGCAGCGCCAGAGACCCGGGTTCAATTCCCGCCTCAGGCGACTGACTGTGTGGAGTTTGCACATTCTCCCCGTGTCTGCGTGGGTTTCCTCCGGGTGCTCCGGTTTCCTCCCACAGTCCAAAGATGTGCAGGTCAGGTGAATTGGCCATGCTAAATTGTCCGTAATGTTAGGTAATGGGTAAATGTAGGGGTAGGGGTGGGTTACGCTTCGGCGGGTCGGTGTGGACTTGTTGGGCCGAAGGGCCTGTTTCCACACTGTAAAGTAATCTAAATAATCTAAAGAACTGCACACAATACTCCAGGTGTGGTCTTACCAGGGCCCTGTACAGCTGCAGAAGCACCTCTTTGCTTCTATACTCAATTCCTCTTGTTATGAAGGCCAGCATGCTATTAGCCTTCTTCACTACCTGCTGTACCTGCATGCTTGCCTTCATTGACTGGTGTACAAGAACACCTAGATCTCTCTGTACTGCCCCTTTACCTAAATTGATTCCATTGAGGTAGTAATCTGCCTTCCTGTTCTTGCCACCAAAGTGGATAACCATACATTTATCCACATTAAACTGCATCTGTCATGCATCTGCCCACTCACCTAACTTGTCCAGGTCACCCTGTAATCTCCTAACATCCTCAACACATTTCACCCTGCTACCCAACTTTGTATCATCAGCAAATTTGCTAATGTTATTGCTGATACCATCTTCTATATCATTAACATATATTGTAAAAAGCTGCGGTCCCAGCACGGATCCCTGTGGTACCCCACTGGTCACTGCCTGCCATTCCGAAATGGAGCCGTTTATCACTACTCTTCATTTCCTATCAGCCAACCAATTTTCAATCCAATCTAGTACTTTGCCCCCAATACCATGCACCCTAATTTTACTCACTAACCTCCTGCGTGGGACTTTATCAAAAGCTTTCTGAAAGTCCAGGTACACTACATCCACTGGATCTCCCTTGTCCATCTTCAGAGTTACATCCTCAAAAAATTCAAGAAGATTAGTCAAGCATGATTTCTCCTTCATAAATCCATGCTGACTCTGACCTATCCTGTTACTACTATCCAGATGTGCCGTAATTTCATCCTTTATAATAGACTCCAGCATCTTTCCCACCACTGAGGTCAGACTAACTAGTCTATAATTTCCTGCTTTCTCTCTCCCACCTTTCTTAAAAAGTGGTATAACATTAGCCACCCTCCAATCCTCAGGAATCGACCCCGAATCTATCGAACTCTGGAAAATAATCACCAACGCATCCACGATTTCCCGAGCCACCTCCTTCAGTACCCTGGGATGCAGACCATCAGGCCCCGGAGACTTGTCAACCTTCAGACCTAACAGTCTCTCCAACACCAAATCCTGGCAAATATAAATTCCCTTAAGTTCAGGTCCTTCAGCCACTGTTACCTCAGGGAGATTGCTTATGTCTTCCCCAGTGAACACAGATCTGAAGTACCCATTTAATTCCTCTGCCATTTCTTTGTTCCCTGTAATATATTCCCCTGTTTCTGTCTTCAAGGGCCCAATTTTAGTCCTAACCATTTTTTTGCCTTGCACATACCTAAAAAAGCTTGTACTATCCTCCTTTATATTATTGGCCAATTTACCTTCGTACCTCATTTTTCCTCTGCGTATTTCCTTCTTAGTAATCCTCTGTTGCTCTTTAAAAGCTTCCCAGTCCTCAGTTTTCCCACTTATCTTTGCTATGTTATACTTTTTCTCTTTTAACTTTATATGTTTCTTAACTTCCCTCGTCAGCCACGGCCGCCCATGCCTCCTCCTGGGATCTTTCTTCCTTTTAGGAATGAACTGATCCTGCAACTTCTGCATTATACACAGAAATATCCGCCATTGTTCCTCCATGGTCATCCCTGCTAAGGTATTGCACCATTGAACTTTGGCCAGCTCCTCCCTCATAGTTTCCTTTATTCAACAGAAGTACTGTCACTTCCGACTGTACCCTCTCCCTCTCAAATTGCAGATTGAAGCTTAATGTATTATAGTCACTACTTCCCAATGGCTCCTTCACTTCGAGGTCTCTGACCAATTCTGGTTCGTTACACAATACCAGATCCAGAATTGCCTTCTCCCTGGTCGGCTCCAGCACCAGCTGCTCTAAGAATCCATCTCTGAGGCACTTCACAAAGTCTCTTTCTTGAGGTCATTGAGAACATTGTGAAACAAGCTGTAACAGAAAGCCACACAAAGTGATATTAAGAGTTGGAACAGGATCAGTGATAGAATTTTAGGGATGTCCTGAAAGGGGACAGAGTGGTAGGAGGTCTAAGTGTTTAGGGAGGGAACTCCAGAGCATTTCCTAGGCATAAGGCATGGCTAATAAGTGGTGGAACTATGAACATTGGGAATGTTCAGGAGACCAGAACTAAAAGAGCTTGGAGGGATTGTAGGGTTGCAGAGAGCTGGAGGAGGGAGAACAAGAACCTACGGCTTGAAGAAAGGCTGAATACTTGAAATTTAAGATGTTGCTAAACAGGAAGCCAGTAGGTGAACAAAACCTGGGCGACTAGTAAACAGAACGTGGTGCAATAGCCAGTAACATTTTGTGTGAATTCATATATGCGGAAGATGAGAGATCAGCCAAGAAATGCTTTCGTGATTTACTTAATTTTATACCCTCTGCTCCCATGCTTAATTTGAAGTATTAGAATTTAACAGCTTATGTGCAACAAAGATTCACCAGACTTGCTCCCAGGATGTCAGAATTATTGTATGAAGAGAGGATGGGCAAATTACATTCTCTAGCATTGGCGGCACAGTGGCTCAGTGGTCAGCACTGCTGCCTCACAGCACCAGGGTCCCGGGTTTGATCCCAACCTCGGGTGACTGTTTGTGTGGAGTTTGTACGTTCTGCGTGAGTTTCCTCTGGGTGCTCCGGTTTCCTCCCACAGTCCAAAGATGTGCAGATTAGGTGAATTGGCTGTGCTAAATTGTCAATTAGGTGCATTAGTCAGAGGAAGAGGGGTTTGGGTGGGTTACTCTTCGGAGGGTCGGTGTGGTCCTGTTGGGCCGAAGGGCCTGTTTCCAAACTGTAAGGAATCTAATCTAAAAAAACAAGAGGTGACAGACAGGATTCTATAAACATCCAATTACTTCACGGTTACATTGACTCACACCAGCCTTTATTAGCAGTATTCTTTTTTAATTAATGGATTCTGTATTGATGATAGATCAAACCTTGAATTGCTTACAGACATATTAACGCTTTGGACATTACAGGTATTTTTTAAAAAGCAAAGACGGCAAATGGAGAAATGAATGGGCTCATTAAGAAAGAGGATCCAATGGTCTACATTCCACAGTGTTGAAGGTGGTAGCTATGGAAATAATCAATACTTTGGTGATTTTATCCCGAAGTTCTATAGATTCTGGATTGGTTCCAGCAGATTGGAAGGGAGCAAATGTCTCCCCAGAGTGTGAAAACAGGGAACTATGGACCTGATAGTCTCACATCTGTAGTAGGGAAAATGCTAGAATCCATTACAAAGGCTGGGAAAAATAGACACCTGGTTGATAATGATCTGATTAAGAATAGTCAGCAAGGATTTGTCAATAGAAAATCGTTTTTATGAACTTATTGGAATTTCTTGAAGATGTTTAGAATAAAATTGGTAAAGGATGGCCAATTAATGTTGTAAACAGGTACAACGGTTATGGGGACAGGGTGGGCCAAATATATGGCAGGGTTGATCATCCATGATTGTATTGAATGTTAGGGCAGACTTGTTGGGCTGAATGGCCTACTCTTGTTGCCATATTACTATGGAAGCCACAACTGGCTGATAACATAATGTCTAAGAATGGAATGTACTGATTGTTGAATGACTCCCTGTGTGAGCCCCTAGCATGTGACATATTGCAGGATGAGTAGGAAGCTTCAAAAGAAGAAATGCAAGCCAAACTTTAATACCTTCTCTCAGCAAGAAAACATCTCCTGTGGGTTATATTTCAGGCTGTAGCCATGAGGCAAAAGGCATGGATGTATCTTACCCTTCTAGGAATATACAAGAAAGGTGCCAACCACCAACAGCAATCCCTGGTCTGAGTGTGTTAGTGGGATAATGTGCTACTGTAAATTAATGCACTGTGAAGGTCACAGTTTGACATCAGACCTAAACACCCATAAGCTCACTGACTGCTTGAAGACAACAAGCAAGCATGTTGAAATGGACTGCTCAGCTACCAACATTAATGCGACCAGTATCACCTAATGTAAAGTATTGTGATTGTGTTCCACTATCTAGCCTTCATGAACAGCCCTGAAATTGATCTATTATATATTTTAATGTTAACTTTTTTGGGGACTCATTTCTTATTTCTAATCTGTGTGCATTTGTGTTCGTTTTTTCTCTCGCATTAATTAGCTAATAAATTCACTCTTTCTTTAAAGCAAGAAAGTCTGTTTAAATTGGATCCCTTAAACTGGAGAGAGGTATGAATGAGGGAGAGGATGTTTTTAACTAACCTTGTTGTGACCAACCAAAGGGTGGGTGACTAAGGAAGGGGAGCTAGTCCGTCCCTCCTCTGCCTGGGAGCATGAAAATTTGGGGTAAAACTGGTAACAAATTTGGGAACTTTGCCTGGGGTCATTTAAATCCTCAAATTGCTGTGGCAAGACTTTTACTCAGATTCTGAGATTGTTCATCCAGACTTTGTGAACATGCAAGTTATGAGTTGGAGTAGACCATTCAATTCTTGGAGGCTGTTCCAACGTTCCATCATGATGTGTAAGTCTGTGGCCTCAATCCCACAATCCCACCTGATAACTATTGACTCCCATATTAGTCAATATTCTATCTACCTCTGCCTTTAAACAACCACCAAACCTCAAACAGATCATTGTTCGTAGCAAACTGCCCGGCTTTCAGGACAATACCATACAACCTTGTCATGGTAGATGCTGCAAGACGTGTCAGAAAGTCGACACAGATACCACCATGTACGTTGTAGGTATTCATGCGAATCAGCCAACGTTGTCTACCTCATATGCTGCAGGCAAGGATTTCCTGAGGCACAGTACATTGGTGAGACCGAGCAGATTCTACGGCAATAGATGAATTGACACCACACAACAATCAACAAACAGGAATATTCCCTCCCAGTCGGAGAACACATCAGCGGTCCAGGACATGTGACCTCAAACCTTCAGGTGACCGTCCTCCAAGGCAGACTTCAGGACAGGCAACAATGAAAAGTGGCCGAGCAGAGGCTGATAGCCAAGTTTGGTACCCATGGGGATGGCGTCAACTAGGACCTTGGGTTCATGTTACACTACAGGTGGCCCCATTGCACTAAACACACACACACAAACGCACTCACGCAGACCCTCTCTCATACGCTCACACATACACTCCCACACATACCCTTTCACAGACTTATAGCCCTTTACACTCACACTCACACACACTGTCTCATGGACACTTATAACGCCCCACCCCGCCCCCCAACACACACACGCACATTCAGACATACACATATACACGTGCAGAATTACATTTTACTTTGCTCAAAAACTGCATGAATCCATATAAGATTCTGTAAATCCATTTTTAGAGTAGAATCAATCCGACCATTGTGGCACAGACAGCTTCACACAGGGAAGATCACACCTTCAATACATTATATGGGCCGACAATGACACCAATTGTTAAAGTTCACTTGAGAATGTAGCTTTTAAAAAATGTTTTGCGATTTACATATGAAAGAACTGAAACCAACATGGTCATTCTAAAAGATAAAAGACTTAACAAACAATCCAGGTCTTTTTCAATATATAATTTCAGTTACATCACACTGTAAACTTTTGCTCTAAATTCTGCGTCTTACAGTCTTATGCTCCACAATCACCTGATGAAGGAGCAGCACTCCAAAAGCTAGTGCTTCCAAATAAACCTGTTGCACTATAACCTGGTGTTGTGTGATTTTTAACTCTGCCTTAAAAATATTCAATGGCCCTCCTTTCTCTCTAGGGAAAAGATTTCCAAAGACTCGTGAACCTCTGACAAAACAAATTCTCCTCTTTTCTGTCTTAAAGTGAATCATTGTCAAACTGTATATCCTAGTTCCAGTTCCTTTGGCTTATGTGCACAGTGCCAGAACCGCAAAGCTATTATCTTGCTGCAATTTCTTTGTAACTGTCTCCAAAATGACCCGCCAAGTATTCCTGGGACTTTAGCATTCCCAAGAATTTTCTGTTTTTGTTTAGCGCTTCTGGATTTCAGTGTATTGTTACATCTTATGAAGGCTCTATAGATTAATGAAGAGTAATTTTACAGAGCTGCTGTCTTGCTGTGGAGCCCTGCCAAGCCACAGCGTGGGTTTCAGGCAGTACTTTAACATGATGAGGCAAGTTCTACAACCTACACTGCTGTTTAATGAGCTTCCAGAGTCAAACAAAAGTCTTCCCTAGCTTCAACTGCTCGAGCTGCAAGTTTTTTTAATTACTTCCCTGTTTTATTCAGACACACAATGCTGTAAGTACCTATATATAATCTGCAAAATTTTCCCAGCAAAGGCTTTTTAAAAGAAACATATAAAAGAGATACATCCACCATCCCCTTCCAGCCACAGATGCATAATAAAAAAGTTTTGCTATTACCTAAACACAATCTTCAACTATTTTATAGAACAGTCTGTTGGAAGAATAACTTAGAAGGGGATAAAGCATAAAGGTCAATAATCATAACTTAAAGGTTATTATGTTTTGACTTGTGGACACTGAGTGATAGATAAGCTCCATGTTTCTGAAAAATCTCCAACTTTTCCCATAACTTTTCCAGGGTGTTAGCAAAACCACTTCACAACTGGCCCAGGGGCAGACTGCCAGTGAGTTATTGTGATCTGCTCAAAAGGATGCTCAAAACAGTGAAAGAGTTTAAGACAGGAGAAGAGGTTATTTCTTGTCAGCAGCAGCCGTATTTTTTAAAACGTATTCTTGCCATTCCTGGCTGGACAAGCGTTCATTGCCTAACTCTAATTGCCATGGGAAAGGTGGCAATGAGCAGTTTCCTTGAGTTATCGAAGTAGGTCAGTGCACGATGTTGTTAAGAAGGGAATTAGTCTGTGTGCAAGCTCTCAAAGTTGCAGCCAGCTCAAAGAATGAACAATGGAAAAGACTCCCAGAGGAGTCTGACTCCAAGGGAAGTGCATGAGAGGGGGGAAAGACCAACAGCCCATGAGGCTCATCTGCCCTGTCTTGCTGGAGCACCATGTGGAGGAGGAGGAGGAGAGAGGGAGGGATGGCCATATGTCAAGGGCACCTCTGCAACTGCAGCAGGGTCAGCAAGAGGTCTATCCTACATCCAGGAAATTAGCAGATGGGTACATGGAGGAGCCTACAGAAGAAGGACCTATCAGTGGCCCAGTGTGCCCCAGATTCACGATTCTGATGAAGAGGCGAAACATTAACTCCACTTTCTTGACAATAATGTGCCAGGGTTTCTCTCGGGATTTCTGTTTTTTGGTTCAGATTTCCAGCATCCACAGTTCCTTGTTTTACTTATACACCAACTACCTGTAGAAATCTGAGTGACAGTATTAATGAAAGGTGTGGCTCTCCAGGGAGGTCTTCATTGACTTATACATCATGCACAGGATGACCAGGGTCTTGATAGACACCCAATGCCCGTGGAAGTGATGATCAAAGTGGCACTGAACTTACAAATCTGTTTCTTGACAAGGATCCACCAGTGACATATGTGGAGCCTCCCATTGCTGCAACGAAGTTTTAATTAGAGCCTCTTTTGAAAGGTGTGGCAACCAAACCCACTAACAAAGAAACCACGAAAGCCAGGTTGCTACTGGATCCCATCTCGAACTGTTACTAGAGGGATGCAGTTTGGAGCATCAACTAAAACCATCAACTTCAGTAATACAATCGCTACTGTTTGGAAGCAGGCCACTCAGCCCATCAAATCCACACCAACCCTACCCAATCCCCATAACCCTGCGTTTCCCATGGCCAGTCCACCTACCCTGTACATCCTTGGACTACAGGCAATTTAGCATGGCCAATCCACCCAACCTGCACAATTTTGGACTGCGAGAGGAAACCAGAGCACCAGGAGGAAACCCATGCAGACACGGGGAGAATATGCAAACTCCACACAGACAGTCACCCAGGGTTGGAATCGAACCCAGATCCCTGGTGCGATAAGGCGATTGGAGGAGGCTTCTGTACAACCAGTACTGAACATCAAGACATAACCCATTGTGATTTTTCAATGTGTCAGAGGACAACATGTTCTGCGTCCTTGACTCACATTGTCTGGCAAGGAAAGAGGAATAAAAAGTTTTGTTAAACATTTCTTAGTGAAATGTGTGGGCCTTTAACTGTCAAATAACTCCTGGTTCCTGTGGTTTAGTATATTACCACATAGACATGTTTGAACCTTTCAGTGTGAGATGTAGCTTGGATTTAACATTGCTCAAAAACTTAGGTGTTTCTCTAATCGAGGTTGCACCTTTCTTTTATATTTCACCTTTATGTCATAATGCTTAAAAAGCTACAGAAGAATATGACAACAGCAGACAACTCAGCACAATGGTAGGTGAAGCTCTTTGATTACAAGGGACAGCTCTGTCTATGCTACCAAACACACGATACTTAATTCCAGGTAATCCAGTGTTAACAGTCACAGAAAGGAAAGGAGAGGGGTTGGGTACGATTGTAGAATGCAGAAATGGACAGCTGAGCTTGATTACAAATTCCTTCGGTATGTGCTAGAAAGCTGCTTGTGGAAATTAATTCCTGCAAAAAAAATAAACACCCCAGATTGGATTAAAAATAAAAACAAAGGCATTACATTCCCCAAGGTTGGCTTTTGCAATTGGAAACAGAGTGTGTCTCTTAAGTGTTCGGGAGCAGTCAGTCGGATCAAACAGTTCATTGGGGAGAATGATAGTGCAAAGTAACAGACTACTGCCACCTTGTGAGTAAATTGGGAAGTGTGTTTTTTTTGGAACAAGTGGCTTGCTGGGCCAACCAATCCTCGATCCCCTTCACCGTCAGGACCGACCACCTGAAGGAGCTGGGTATTTGGTTCGGGCAGGCTGGGGCGTGCGCCAAGTCTTGGGAGGAGCGTAACAGCAAAGTGAGGCAGAAACTGGTCAGATGGAAGCTACGGTCACTCTCCATCGCAGGAAAAAACCTGGTCATCAGGTGTGAGGCACTGTCATTGTTATTATACATGGCACAGGTCTGGCCTATTCCCATTAAATGTGACTACCGCTGCAGTCACCCGGGCCATCTTCCAATTTATATGGAGATCAAAGATGGACTGGGTCCAAAGGGACTCGATGTATAAAGATCTGGGCAACAGGGGAAAAAACACACCCAATGCCACCCTCACCCTGATGACCACCTTTGTGTGTGACTGCATCAAGCTGTGCGTGGATCCCCAGTACGCAAACACCAAGTGTCACTACGTACTGAGGTTCTACCTGTCCTCGGTGTTGCAAAGGATGGGCCTGGCCTCCCTGCCGCGGAACGCTCCGTGTAGTTGGACCGTGGAGAAGTCCTTCGTGGAGAAGTTTATGAAGAAAAACACCTTTGACCACAAGTCCATCAGAAAGTGGTCAGCATGTAGTGTCCTTGAGACTCTTCGGGAAAAGGAGAGGGCGGATCCTATCGAGCGGTTCTCTGAGCAGACTGTCAAAGCCATTTGGCAGAATGCCTCATCGCCAGAACTTTCCAACAAGCACCAAGACATGGCTTGGCTGGTGGTGAGAAGGGGTCTGCCTGTGAGATCCTTTATGCACACCCGGACTCTTAGCCGCACCGCACGCTGCCCTCGAAGCGGCTGCGGAGGGGACGAGACTGTCACACACCTCCTTCTAGAATTTGCCTATGCAGAAGAAGTCTGGAGAGGAATGCAGTGGTGTTTGTCGAGGTTCGTCCCGAGCAGCGCTGTGATGCGGGACTCTATGTTCTGCAGTCTGTTCCCCGGGACGCACACCGAGACGAACATCAACTGTGCCTGGGGGATCATCAACCCGGTGAAGGACGCTCTCTGGGCGATCCGAAACCTGTTGATCTTCCAGCTGAAGGAGTTGACCCGACTGAGTGTTGCAGACTGGCACATTCCAAGATCCAGGACTACATGTTGAGGGACGCACTGAAGCTTGGGGCAGCTGCCACCAAGGCGCGGTGGGAAAGGCCACCGTGTAACATCTGCCTGCCTAAGAAAAACAGGGAGCCCACCCAGTCATTTGGGCTCTGCTGACACCTCAGCAGAAGAGCTGGATAGTAATTGTACATACTTTTGTATATGGAAAATAAATTTCGATGTCTGTATGTAAAGCAATGTAATGTGTGCACAAGAATGGCATGACCAATTGAATAGAGATCCAAATAATTTTATGAATAAAGTATATTTTTGAAATAAAAAGAAGTGGCTTGCTGTCAGATCTGCTCCAGAACTGAAGTGGATTGAAATCGTGGCCAGGGTTATTCTTCTTTTAACTGTCTTGACTCATGGAGAGCGGCTCTTAACAGAAGTCCACTGAGGTCAGGAGCAGAATGAATACGAAAACCTGACCCCGAAATTCCAATGCTACAAACAACTGTTGGGGATCACAGTGGGTCAGGCAGCATTGACAAGAAGAGAGCAAGTTAACGTTTCAAATCTAGATGACTCTTGATTAGAGCTGACATGAAGTTTGGAGGGGGCAGCACTTATGCTACAGTGCTGGGGGGGAATGGATGTTGATAGTTTACGTTAAGTCTTCAGAACGTAAGAAAGGCAGAACCATGATGTGTCTTTGAAAGAACTGACAGTCCCACTGAGGTAGGGGGAAGGGAGAGAGGACACAGTGACAGAGAATGTAACAAGGAAAGCTAAAAGAAAGGGAAGGGATCTGATTTGATTCACAATTTGAAGGTGTAGAACTTAACATTAAAGTCCAGAAGGTTAAGTCTGGAATTCCCATTGCTGTGGTCCACAAACACACTAATATGGCTTAATATGAAAATATTAAGCTTCAGAAATATTACCTAATTCAAATTATTTCACTCCTCCTAATTCATCTTATCCTAATCTTTTCAATCATAGTCAAGGACTGTGCAGTGGGTCCTTCAGAATTCTCAATTATTAGAAAACAGATTTGTTACATGTAATAGAGCTAGGAACATAGGAGTAGGCTAGGTCTATCGTCCCAAGAGCGTCATTTGCTATTCAATGTGGTCATGGATTCTCTGTATCTTCAATCCACCCTGGATCATTGGGCAAGAGTCCAAAATTCAGAATTTTAATGGTGGGATAAACTTTAGCAAATAAGTTCTGTAGCCTTTAATATACAGGAAAACCCTACTGTTTGCAAGTGTCAGGAAGTCTATTTGCATTCACTTGCATCTCAATAAAAGCACATTTTGCCAGAATTGAGAAATCCTTGCTTTCAAATGGAGATAGTTCAGAAAAGGTTTATCAGGATGTTGTTGAGAATGGAAAGTTTGAATTATATGGAGAGGCTGGATAGGCTGGGACTTTTTTTTAATACAGCGTTGAAGTTGAGAAATCATGAGGGGTATAGATAAGGTGAATGGCAAGTGTCCTTTCCCTAGAATGGGGAATTTTAAGACTCAGGAGTATATTTTTAAGGAGAGACAAGAAAGATTTAAAAAAGACATAGGAGCAACTTTTTTATACAGAGAATGTGTGGAATAAACTTCCAGAGGAAGTGGTGGATATGGGTACGGTTACAATGTTCAAAAGACATTTGGTAAAGTACACATATAGGAAAGGTTTAGAGGCATATGGGCCAAACATAGGCAGGTGGAACTAGTTTAGCTTGGGATTTAGTTAGCATCGACTGGATGCACCAAAGGGTCTGCTCCCATGTTGAATGACTCTGACTCAATAACTCCGCTTTAGTACCTACAAGAGAAATGTGCCTAACAAACCTGACTTTTTCCAGGACATCAGAATAAATTTTTGCTGTTTTATCCAGCTAGCAATACAGCTTTAAATCAGCTACAAGGTAAGGTCTGCTAGTGGAACAAGGCAGCGAAGGGAAAGAGAATCAGTGGGGAAAGAAAATGCAAGGATGATGCACACAGGTCAAGGGTATGCCATAGCCCATACACTGTCCACCGAGCCTGGATACTGCAATATGTTTTTGTCCTTGCTTTGTTTGTCTGGCGTGATCACAGAAAGCTGTTGCAGTTTAGGGCTAAGAGTCTGTCTGCTCAGTAAAGGATATATCGATAAGTCATGGGGGAAATTTAGATGTGGTAGTGTCATGGGCAAGGATTGTACAGTCACATAGGTAGCATCATGGAAAGTGTGAATACAGGTAACCTCAAAAATGAGAAGGATCAGGGTCAGGAGGAGCATTGGAGCTAGGTACTCAATAGAAGCTGGGGAAGTCAACATCAACATGGGGGTCATTCAACAGTAACAAAGATATCAGGAATGCAAGGCAGCATGGTTAAACACAATGAGGGGAACTTGGTGGATTACAATGAGAGAGTCAGAGATATTCATTTTCAAAGCAAAGCTGAACCATAGCATTTTCTCTCAAGGAAATTACCGTTGCAGGCTCAGACAAAAGATCCACACTCTAATTGAGAAAGTTATTTTTGAGTGGGTGCAGTTAATGCTTAGAGTTTCTGGCTGACTGAAGGGGTATCCAATAATCACGAGTCCAGTAGATGGGTTCCACTCCTGAAAACCAGAATGGTTCCAGAATTGACGGTGTCACATTCCAAAAACATCCCAGGAAGTCACGGAGCCACTGTACATCATGGGCATCTCATGTTGTCTGAGGTTTTAAGGAAGAGAGAGAGATGTGTAAAATCTAAGGAGCTCAGGTGGCCTCTAATTTCCCAACTGGAAGTTCACACCAGGCAAGGGAAATGTCTGGGACTGGGGAATGTTAATGGCAGGTCAACCACACAAGTGGAGATGGTGAGAACTGCAGATGCTGGAGATCAGAGTAGATAAAGAGGGGAGCTAGAAAAAGTACAGCAGATCTCGCAGCGGTGGGGGGGAGGTTCAACGTTTCAGGTCGGAACCTTTCATCAGGACTAGTGCAAAGTACTGACCTGAAATGCCAACTCCCCTCCTCCTCTAATGCTGCTTCACCTGTTGCACTTTTTCCAGCTCCACACTTTATCCAATCACATGAGGTTACAATAGTTGGGCTACAATCTCACTGAAGGGAAGCTGACTATTGTGTAAGGGACAGCGTGCTAAAATGCTTTAAGTACCACGGCAATACACAATGTCTCCTAGTTCATGAGGATCTGTCCTCTGATGCTACACAGAACCAACCTCAAGATGATGTGCATGCCATTTGTGGAGAAAGCCAAGGGAGGAAAGATGCTTAATGAAGGGATTAGCAGGTCATGATGGAATAGGCTTGTAAGTCAAATCTCAAAGAGAATGATGACTGTATTCATCAATGCACTGCAGTTACAGAGCTGAAAATGGCACAGGGCAATTGTGCCCCTTGTCTGGCCATCCTGAAGCTGAGGAGAGATCGATACAGAAGGATAAAGGAGGCAACAGCTGCAAACCAACCTTCAGAAGCACAAGACCTAGGCAACCAGAGGCCATAGTAATGACAACCATAGAAACATAGAAGATAGGAGCAGGAGAAGACCATTTGACCCCTCAAGCCTGCTCCGCCAGCTCCACCATCATAGCTGATCATTGAATTCAAAACCCTAATACCGTCCTCCCCCCAACCCATGATCTCTTTAACCACTGTTTTGAAAACACAATGTTTTGACCTCAACCACTTTCTGTGGTCGTGAACTCCACAGGTTCACCACAATCTGGGTGAAGAAATATCTCTTTATCTCAGTCCTAAAATGTTTAGCCTGGTACGTCAATCTCTCAAAAGTAGCAAGTTAATGGAAAAACCTAGCCTTTGTGCTAACTGTGCCTGCACACCACAGTGCACTCCTGTGACCTCAGACATCTGGACAGAAGTATGCATATGGGTCTTACCCAGATACTGCATACATAGACCATGCCTTGCTAAGAACTTTATTAGGCAGATGTAAGAACATGGAAATTTGGCAAAGAAGGGGCAGATTAGACCAATCAGAATCTGGAGCGCGTTTTGCAGTTTTCCCATGCATGGCCAACATGACCCATTCCACCTGCATTATCTGGATTAGAAGATTCAGGAGCTAAAAATAGAACAAATTGTAACCAAGAAATTTAATTCACACTTTTTTGAGTCTGTTCTATGAGCTTTCAACTGAAAACACTAAAGCAAATTTAGCCATTGACCTGCATTCCAACCTATTTGCCAGGGTTGGAGGATTTGAGCTGTAGGGAGAAGGTGGTGCATGTATGGAGTGAGCTGCCAAAGGAAGTGGTGAAGGCTGATACAATTTCAACATTTAAAAGACAAATGGATGGGTAATGAATAGGAAGGATTCTGGATCAATGGTGCTGGAAGAGCACAGCAGTTCAGGCAGCATCCAAGGAGCTTCAGCAAAATCGACGTTTCGGGCAAAAGCCCTTCATCAGGAGGGCTTTTGCCCGAAACGTCGATTTTGCTGAAGCTCCTCAGATGCTGCCTGAACTGCTGTGCTCTTCCAGCACCATTGATCCAGAATCTGGTTTCCAGCATCTGCAGTCATTGTTTTTACCTTAATGAATAGGAAGGGTTTAGTGAGATATGAGCCCAGTGTGACAAATGGGACTAGATTAAGAGTTGCAGGTTGACAGAGTAGTGAAGGTGACATTTGGGACACTTGCCTTTAATCAGTCAGTGCAACGAGTATATGAGTTGGGGTGTCATGTGGCAGATGTACAGGATATTGATTAGGCCATTTTTGGAATATTGTGTTCAATTTTGGTCTCCCTGCTTTAGGAAGGATGTTGTTAAACTTGAAGGGGGCAGAAAAGATTTACAAGAATGTTGCTGGGCTTGGAGGGTTTAAGCTATCAAGAGAGGGCTATTTCCCTGGAGTGTCAGAGGCTGAGGGGTGACTTTATGGTGGTTTATAAAATCAATTGGGGCACGGATAGGGCAAATAGCCAAAATCTTTTTTCCAGGGTAGAGGAGTCCAAACCTATAGGTTTAAGGTGAGAAAGGAAATATTTAAAAGAGACCTAAGGGGCTACTTTTTTCACACAGAGGGAAATGAGCTGCCAGAGGAAGTGGTGAAGGTTGGGACAGTTACAACATCTAAAAGGCATCTGGTTGGGTACATGAACAGGAAGGGTTTAGAGGGTTATGGTCCAAATGCTGACAAATTGGACTAAATTAATTTAGGATATCTGGTCAGCGTGGACAAGTTGGACCGAAGGGTCTGTTTCCGTGCTGTACATATCTCTGACTCTATGACTCCATACATGTGTTTAGGTTATTTCTGGGTCTATTTTTCAACCCTCCCTGGTAAAATGATAGAAATATTGAAAATAGGAACAGGAATAAGATATTCAGCCCTTCAAGCCTGCTGTGCCATTCAATACGATTGTGGTTGATCATGCAACTCCATTCCCTGTTCCTGCTTTCTCCCCATATCCTCTAGCCCCAAGAACTAGATTTAACTCATGCTTGAAAACTTCAATAACTTGATCTCAATTATTTCCTGTGGCAGTGAATTCTAGGCTCATGAAGAAATTTCTCCTCATCTCTGTCCTTTATAGCCTACCTTGTATTCTTAGACTGTCACTCCTGGTTCTGGACTCCCCGGTCATCAGGAAAATGCTTCCTGCATTTTCCCTGTCTAGTCCTCTTAGAACTTTTTGAATTTCTACAAGATCCGTCATTCTTCTAAACTCCAGTGAATACATAGCTATTGGCGACAAAGAGGTATTCTGAATTTTAGATGTGCAATGAAGCGACTAATGTCTGAAGACTAACTTCTCATGGGTGGTCTCATGGGTCAAAAATTGACAGTTGCAAATTTTTACTGCCATCCCAATGTTATGCATTCCTCCATCATCTTGGCAATACCAATACATCAAAAGGATCCCGCTGTAAATATATGAAAAACATCATTGCAAGTGCAAAATGGTATTACACTTTTAAATACAGTTTATCTTCTCATCATTTCTTTGAGTCAAAACTCAGTCTTTGAGAGTCATAAAACTATCATGTGACCTAACACTTCAGACCTGCCTAGTTTCAATCTCCTGTGTATTGGATTTAATTTTCAGATGGTTTCAGTTCACTCAGTGGTGAGTATGATCACTCCAATCAGAAATATTAAAAAGGGTGAAAATAGCTAGATTTTTATTTACAATGTGCGGAGCATTCAGAAACATAGGAAACAACATTATAATTAGGCAGTATTTTACTCTGCAATAATCAATCATGAACATCCACTGTACAGTCCTCAAAGGTTAATTACTCTCTTCGAAAAAAATTGTCAAGATAAACTGATAGTCTTACTACACAAATCTACTGTAGCAAACATCTTCCATTTCCACAATGCCTCATATACAATGTCTTGTTATTGAACACTTCCATCCTAACAATGATAGGAGAATATTTTTCCTTCATCAACAAAAAAACCCTGCTCTCTAGTGCAGTATGTTTTCCTTAGATGTTTGATTTCCAGTCCAGCTCTGACAATATTAATGTTCACAATTTCACAACTGGCAAAATCATAGAATCTCTACAGTGTGGAAGCAGGCCATTCAGCCCATTGAATCTACACCGATCCTCCAAAAAGCATCCCACTGAGACTCAACTCCATGCCTGTAACCCTGCATTTTCCAGTGGCTAACCCACCTAGACTGCACATCCCTGGACACTCTGAGCAATTTAGTATGGCCAACCACATAATCTGCACATCTTTGCTCTGTGGGAGGAAACCCCATTCAGAAGCAAAGAGAATGTGCAAACTCCACACGGACAGTTGCCCGGGGGGTGGAATCAAATGCGGGTTCCTGGCGCTATGAAGTAGCAGTGCTAACCACTGAGCCACTGAGCCAACCTCAAGGGGTCTATGATTCACTAAAACATGCCGTTACATCTGGCTAATTAATAGCATTACAGCTAAACTTTCTGATCTTTAGCAGGAGAGAGGAATGTCAGAGAACATTCTCTTGACTTGTGTAAACAGTTGCTTGTAGGTCCAGAATGAGAACGAACTGTACAGAATATCATTCTCATTGTTTGACTCCCTTTCATTGTTTGGGCCACATCCAGGTGACTTTGATGTGGAATTCCGTGAAGTCACAAAATAGGTGGTTTCCACCTTCTTAAGGGCAACTCAGGATGTGCAATAAGTGCTTGCCCAGCCAATGATGCCAACATCCTGTGAATAAAATTCTTTTTAAAAATAACTCTCACCCATTCTGACTTTAAGCTGGACAGCTGTGAGCATGTGTAGCTGCACTATGGTTGTGTGCATAGTGCGCAGTTAGCACACTGATCACAGCATTATCTTCTGGTTCCAGAAGCCATTTCCCACACACAGACTGTGCAGCTGGGAAAGAACATTAGAGGGAATGCTGCTCCCAATATTCGTAAATACCCTTTACTCTGGAACATCACAAAAAACAGATTATTTGATTATTGTCACATTGCTAATTGTGGAATTTTGGTGAGCACAAATTAGGTATCACATTCTAACAGTGACTACATTTCAGAGTACTTCATTAACTGTAACACAATTTGTCATGTCTAGTGGTCATCAAAGGTGCTGCATAAATGCAAGTTGTAACTTTTTAAAAATTCTAATAAATCTCTTCTGTACCCTCTTCAAAGCCTTCATAATTTCCCAAACATGGTGCCCAGTGTTTCAGTGTTTCACTAATCCTGGCCACACGAGCAACCCTGATTTTAACCACTCCACTATTGCTTGTCCTCAGCTGCCTGAAAGGTCCAATATTTGAGAATTCTCACCTTTAGGAGAAACCTGTGTGGGGGAGCTCAAAGCAGGGGTGCAGCTAAGTGGCTAGTTTTTTCTTTGTAAATCTAAAACAGTGAGTAGAGTGGGTTCTTTTTGATTCTATGTTCTTATTCAGATCTATCTCTTGATTAAATTTTTAAAATATAAAACATAGATACTAAGTTAGCCTGGAGCAGCATTTTAAGAGCAGTATTTTCTGGGTCTGTGGATTGTTAATTTGGCAAAGATGGCCTTGAGTGGAGTGATGTGCTCTTCCTGTAGGAGGTGGGAGATTAGGGAGACCTTCCATGTTACTGATGATTACATCTTCAGGAAGTGCACTCCGTTGCAAATCCTATCAGATCGCATGGATCGGTTGGAGCAGCAGTTAGAGGCAATGTGGAATTTACAGGAGCAAGAGGGCGTGATGGATGGCAGTTGCAGGAAGGGAGATAAACTAAAGATAGTCAGGTAGACAGGTGACCTTCAGGAAAGGTAGGAGAAGGAGGCAGGTAGTGTAGGTGTTTCCCATGTCTATCCCCATCTCAAACAAATATGCTGTTTTGGAAAATGTAGGGAGGTGATGGACTCTCAGGGGAATGTAGCACGAACAGCCAAGTTTCTGGTAATGAGACTTGTTCTAATGTAACAAAGGGTATGTCAGGTTTCAAGCGATCAGTTGTGAGAGGGGACTCTCCAGTCAGAAGCACAGATAGATGTTCCTGCAGCCAAAACAGTGTGAAATCAGAATGAAGTATTGGCTCCCTGGTGCCAGGATCAAGGATCTCTTGGAGAGGATGCAGAATA
The DNA here is from genome assembly GCF_037043375.1 of Chiloscyllium plagiosum. Classification (NCBI taxonomy): domain Eukaryota; kingdom Metazoa; phylum Chordata; class Chondrichthyes; order Orectolobiformes; family Hemiscylliidae; genus Chiloscyllium; species Chiloscyllium plagiosum. The sequence continues at coordinate 11,016,101 of NW_028270164.1, forward strand.
TTCTCAAAGGCAAAAGGGACTTGCAGGAGGTGGTTGTACACCTTGGAACTAATGACAAAGGAAAAGATAAAGACTGGATTCAGATAAGAGAATATAGTAAGTTAGGCAGGAATTTAAAAAGGAGGCCCTCAAGGGAAGTAATATCTGGATTTCTCCCGTTGCCACAAGCAAGTGAGAATAGGAATAGGAGATGGATGTGTGGCTCAGGAGCAAGTGCAGGGGAGACGCATTCATATTTTTGGATCATTGGAATCACTTTTGGGGCAACACTGCTGCCTAACAGCGCCAGGGACTCTGGTTCGATTCCAGCCTCGGGTGACTGTCTGTGTGAAGTTTGCACATTCTCCCTGTGTCTGCACAGGTTTCCTCCAGGTGCTTCAGTTTTCTTCCATAGTCCAAAGATACGTAGGCCAGGTGAATTGGCCATGCTAAATTGCCCATAGTGTTAGGTGCATTAGTTAAAGGGAAGTGGGTTTGGGTGGGTTACTCTTCAGAAGGTCGGTGTGGACTGGTTGAGCCAAAGGGCCTGTTTCCACACTGTAGAGAATCTAATCTGATCTTTTTGGGTAGAAGTGAACTGTCTAAGAAGGACGGATTGCATCTGAATTGGAAGGGGACTAATATACTGGCAGAGAGATTTACTAGAGCTGCTCAGGAAGATTTAAACTAGTTGGCTGGTTGGGGGTGCAGGGAGATAGTGAGGAAAGAGAGCAGACTGAGTGATACAGTTGAGAAAAGGAGTAAGTTAAACAGTCAGAGCAGGCAGAAACAAAGCAGAGAATGAGGGTGAGTTACTAAATGAGAAGTTGTGGAGAAGGATATGGAAGATAGAGAACGTGAGGAAATAAATAGCGACATCTTGAAAAATATCCAAATTATAGAGGAAGAGGATGACTTAAAACGCATAAAAGGTGGATAAATCCCCAGGATCTGATCAAGTATACCCTAGAACTCTGTGGGAAGCTAGGGAAGTGATTGCTGGGGCCCTTGCTACGATATTTGTATCAGCGATAGTCACAGGTGAGATGCCGGAAGACTGGAGGTTGGCTAACGTGGTGCCACTGTTTAAGAAGGGCAGTAAGGAAGGTGAGCAAGATGTCAGTGGTGGGCAAATTGTTGGAGGGATTCCTGAGGGACAGGATTTACATTTGGAAAGGCAAGGACTGATTAATGATAGTCAACATGACTTTGTGTATGGGAAATCATGTCTCATTAACTCGACTGAGTTTTCTGAAGAAGTATCGAAAAGGATTGATGAGTGCAGAGCTGTGGTCATGATCTATATGAAATTCAGTAAGACATTCAACAAGGTTCCTCATGGTAGATTGGTTAGTGAGGTTAGATCACAGAATAGAGGAGAACTAGCTATTTGGATCCAGAACTGGTTTGAAGGTAGAAGACAGAAGATGCTGATAGAGGGTTGCTTTTCAGACTGGAGGCTTGTGGCCAGTGGTGTGCCACAAGGGTTAGTGCAGGGTTTTTTGTCATTTATATAAAAGATCTGGATATGAACACAGAAGGTATGGTTAGTAAGTTTGCAGATGACACTAAAATTGGGAGTAGTTGGGAGAAAGTGATGACTGCAGATGCTGGAGAGTCAGAGTCAAATATGGGTGGTGCTGAAAAAGCACTTCAGATCAGGCAGCATCCAAGGAGCAGGAGAATTGACGTTTCGGGCATAGGCTCCTTCATCAGGAATCAGGCATCTCATTCCTGATGAAGGGCTTTTGTCCAAAACGTCAACAGTCCTGCTCCTTAGATGCTGCCTGACCTGCTGCGCTTTACCAACGCCACTCTTTTTGACACCAAAATTGGAGGTGTAGTGGACAGCGAAGAAGGTCATCTCAGAGTACAACTTGATCAGGTGGGCCAATGGGCTGAGGAATGGTAGACGGAGTTTAATTTAGATAAATATGAGGTGCTGCATTTTGGAAGGCAAATCAGAGTAGGACCTACCAATTAATGGCAAGGTCTTGGAGAGTGTTGCTGAACAAAGGGACCTAGGAGTGCAGGTTGATAGTTCATTGAAAGTGGAGTTGCAGGTAGATAGGATCGTGAAGAAGGTTTTTGGAATGCTTGCCTTTATTGGTCAGTGCATTGAGTATTGGAGTTGGGAGGGCACTTTGCGGCTGTACAGGACATTGGTTCAGCCACTTTTGGTGTATTGCACGCAATTCTGATCTCCCTGCTAGAGGAAGGATATTGTGAAACTTGAAAGAATTCAGAAAATATTTCCGAGGATGTTGCTAGGGTTGGAAGTTTGAGCTATTGGAAAAGGCTGAATAGGCTGGGGTTATGTTCCCTGGTGCATCATGAGGGGCATGGATAGGGAAAATAGACAAGGTCTTTTCCCCGGGGTAGGAGAGTCCAAAACTAGAGGGCATAGATTTAAGGTGAGTGGGGAAAAAATATAAAAGGGACCCAAGGGGTGCCTTTTTCACGCAGAGGGTGGTGTGTTCATAGAATCAGTTGCCAGAGTAAGTGGTGGAGGCTGATACGATTACAACATTTATAAGGCATCTGGATGGGTATATGAATAAGAAGGATTGGAGGGAAATGGGCCAAGTGCTAGCAGATTTATATAGTTGAGAGTGTGGTGGTGGAAAAGTACAGCGGTTCAGGCAGCATCCAAGGAGCAGGAGAATAGTCGTTTTGGGCATAAGCCCTTCATCAGGGAAAAATGCCCGAAAACATTGATTTTCCTGCTCCTCAGCTGCTGCCTAACCTGCTGTGTTTTTCCAGCACCACTCTCTCAACATCTGCAGTCCTCACTTTCTCCTTAGATTTATATAGGCTATCTTGTCGGCATGGATGAGTTGGACCAAAGGGTCTGTTTCCTTGCTGTAGATCTCTATGACTCATAACCATTCCACAATTATACTTCTTTTTCTTCCTTGAAATTGCATCTTCAAACCTCTCTTGACCATGCTATTGACTATCTTACCTGATCTCATCTCGCATGTGTCTTGACTGAGAGATCGCGAGGGATTTTCATCAGGGATTTCCCTGATGAAGACTATCTTATGTTGAAAGATTGGAGTGACTGGGCTTGTATACCCTTGAGTTTAGAAGACTCAGAGGGGATCTGATTGAGACGTATAAGATTATTAAAGGATTGGACACTCTGGAGGCAGGAAACATGCTTCCGCTGATGGGTGAGTCCTGAACCAGAGGACACAGCTTAAAAATAAGGGGTAGGCCATTTAGGACGGAGATGAGGAGAAACTTCTTCACCCGGAGAGTGGTGGCTGTGTGGAATGCTCTGCCCCAGAGGGCAGTGGAGGCCCAATGTCTGGATTCGTTTAAGAAAGAGTTGGATAGAGCTCTCAAGGATAGTGGAATCAAGGGTTATGGAGATAAGGCAGGAACAGGATACTGATTGAGGATGATCAGCCACGATCATAATGAATGGTGGTGCAGGCTCGAAGGGCAGAATGGCCTACTCCTGCACCTATTGTCTATTTTACAGGACAGATGAGGAGAGGATGATGAGAGGGAGGGAATGGAAATGGCAGAAGTGGGCATAAGAAACCTCTGCAGTCCAGGATAAAAGTGAGGACTTTTATCAGAGACTAGATTAGAGTGGTGCTGGAAAAGCACAGCAGGTCAGGCAGCATCCAAGGAGCAGTTTCGGGCAAAAACCCTTCAGCAGGAATGTCAATTTTCCTGCTCCTTGGATGCTGCCTGACCTGCTGTGCTTTTCCAGCACCACTCTAATCCAGACTCTGATTTCTAGGATAAATTCTAGTCAGTTCACAAGGTCAATAAAGGTAACTGTCATAGCAGCAAGCTTTCATATTTTAGGCAGTAGAGACATATCTGCACTAAAAGCTTTTCCACAAATCTTAAGGATATCTCTTTGTGCACTTAATGGTCTGCAGTGACACCTGCACTTAGACTATTTCAGCTAGATGGATACAGCAACCTGCAGTAAATTGCATTCGTGCAAAGCTATTTTTATGGTTAATTCCATCAGTGAAGTGATGGGAATTCACAAATAATCAAATTAAAAACAGCCTCTGATTGTGCAATGACATACATTGTTTTGCCATGCAGGTGACGATGATGCATAATTGCTCAGAAGACATTTTACAGGATCAGAAGCCAAATCAAGAGAAAGACAGACTTGCTTTTATATAACTTTTTCATGACCTCTGAGTGTCTCAAAGTGCTTTTTAGCCAATGGAATACTTTTAAAGTATAGTTACTGTTGCAAAGCAGAAAACACAGCAAACAATGTGCTCTCAGCAAACCCCCACAAACAGCAATATGATAATGACTGAATAATGTGTTTTTTGCAATGTTAAAAAATATTGGCCAGAGCACAAGTGTTAAGGCACATAAATAGAAATTGCTGGAAAAGCTCAATGAGTCTGGCAGCAAATGTGGAGAGAAATCAGAGTTCACGTTTTGGGTCCAGTGACCCTTCCTCGAAACTAATGATAGCTAGGAAATTCTTTTTATGCAGACGTTAGGGTGAGGGAAGGGGATAAGGAGTAAATGATAGGTGGGTAGAGTCCAAAGAGACTAAATAACAGTTAGACAGACAAAGGAGTGGATAACAATCAGACTGGGAGGATGAATAACTATTAATGGTGACTGTTAATGGCTAACAATGGGTTGTGTGTAATAGTAATGTTAAAACAAGGCCAGGGGTGTGGGGTTGAGTAAGGACATGAGACCGCTCAAGCCTGAAAATTATTGAACTCGATATTCTGTCCAGAAGGTTGAAGCGTTCCCAAGCGGTAAAGGAGATGCTGTCCTTGTAAGCTTGCGCTGAACTTCACTGGAGCACTGCAGCAAACCTGAGACAGAGATGTTGGCCAGGGAACAGGGTGGGGTGCTAAAGTGGCAGGCAACTGGAAATTCAGGGTCTCTTTTGCGAACAGAACACCCAGTCTACGTTTTGTTTCCCCAATGTAGAGAGGAGAGCACATTGTGAGCAGCGAATGCAGTAGATTAGATTGAGTGAAGTGCAGGTAAAGTGCTGCCTCATCTGGAAGGTGTGTTTGGGCCCTTGGATACTGAGGTGGGAGGAATTAAACAGGCAGGTGTTACATGGGGTGGTGGTTGCGAGGGGGTGGTCGAAAGGCCCCTCCTTCACTTCCATCATTGATTTTACACCAGCCAAGCAGGCAGATGGGGTCTTTGACATTTTACTTGAAAGCAAGTACCAGCCCCACACTGGAGTCTCAGCCTTGATTTTTATTTTCTTTAAGTCCTGCTGTGGGAATTGAACCTGGAACATCGGAATTCAAAGTTCAACTTTCAAGAGTGTTACCAAGTGAACAATGCCCAAAACCCAGTAAGCTCGCTCAGCTAAATTGAATGGGATGAAAGGCTTTGCAACCACAAATAATTTGTCGAGACCAATAGTCCAAAATCAGAGATGGCTCCTCATTCTTTGAAGCTCTGAGAGGATCTTCAATTAGTCCAAAAGCAACAGAAACATTGATACCAGGAAAGATACCAAAGAATGAAAAAAACGAGAATAGGGACCAGAAAGAAAGGAGACAATGTCAGAGCCTTGAACATTTGCAACAGACAGCATACTTGTACTCATCAGGTCAGACTAATTGAAGATGACATAGGTAATCAAAATGAGTAATTGGTGTAGGGTTATTTATGTCACACAAAGAAGCCAGTAGATCAGACATAACGCATGATTGAAGGCTGACAAGATGTCACATTGTGGCTGAGCACTCAAACAATCTTCTCAGGAGTCTTGTCACGGAAAGGTGAATTCTTTCAGAGCATCAGAACCTTACAAAGGAATTTCTCCTTAGAGCAGAATTGTACAAGAGGATATTTGACTGAGGTGTTTAGAATAGTGGAATTATATCACCGTTCCTTCACCATCAAAATGCTGGAACTTCTTTCCTAACATCAATGTGGTATCCTGACAATACATGGACTACAGTGGTTCTGACTCACTAACACCTCCTCCTGGACACTTAGGAAGGGGCACTAAATATTGGCTCAGCCACCGACGCCATTCAGCCTTTGAGTGAATATTCATTTTAAAAAATGAGAAATTGTTTTCTGTCTGAAAGTAATAACCAGAAGAAGCAGATTTAAGATGAATGGTAAAACAAATTGAGCCAGCAAGGCAAAACATTACTTTACACAACGAGTGATTGGGTTTCAGAAGAAACTGCTTGATAGGGTGGAGAAAATAGAACCACTCAAATGGATTTGGAGAATACTGAAGGACAAAAGTGTGGATATGAGAAAAGAGCAGAGGGGTGAACATCACCGAGTTACTCTTTGAAAGAACTGGAGAAGTGTTGGCAGACTGAATGGCCTCCTTCTATGCTGTACCATTCTATGATTGCACATGGTAAAGCATAGTAGAGTTCAATATCATCCTTTGAGGCACTATGCAAGTGAGTGGCAGCCTCCAGAATCATCCCAAAGGCCTTTGGGCATTTAAAAACATGAATGTCATAGAGATATACAGCACAGAATCAGACCCTTTGGTCCAACCCATCAATGTTGACCAGATATCCTAAACTGATTTAATCCATTTTGCCAGAATTTGGGCCCATATCCCTCTAAACCCTTTCTACTCATATACCCATCCAGATGCCTTTTAAATGTCGTAATTGTGCCAGCCTCTACCACTTCCCTAGTGGCTCATTCCAGGCATGCACCACCCTGTGTGTGAAAGTTACCCCTCTTACCCCAAACCAATGTCTTCTTTAGGGAAAAGAGATTAACTATTTACCCTATCCATGCCCCTCATGATTTTATAAACATCTATAAGGTCCCCCCTCAGCCTCTGATGCTCCAGGGAAAATAGCCTCAGTCTATGCAGCCTCTCCCTGTGGCTCAAACCCCCAACCATGGCAACATCCTTGTAAATGTTTTCTGAACCCTTTCAAGTTACACTACATCCTTCCTTTAGTAGGGAGACTGGCATTGCATGCAATATTCCAATAGTGGTTTAACCAATGTCCCGTACAGCTGCAACATGAATGTATTGAAGAATAATCTGCACAACCTGGCGACCTTACCTGAATGAATACTTGAACCACCCATCAGTCTAGTTTCCCATCCTTCCAGTAAATACCAAGTCCTGAATAGTGACAAAAAATATGGCATTGCTATGAGCTTCTATCAACAGTGAGATAAATGATTCCATCTTTAAGGTTCCAGCATCAATCTGTTTTGAAACTCAATTGATAGATCCTAGGGCACCTCAATAATGGATTATAAAACATGTGGAGTTAATTTTCATGGTGGTTTTCCTCCCTGAGCCAGGAGACCTGGGTTCAAGTTCCACCTGCTTCAGAGGTGTTTCATAACATGCCTGAACATCTTGATTAAAAATAAAAATTAAAAATAAATTGGACAGACGATCAGGCATGCATGTCACTTACTCAGAGGAGTCATGGTTGGGGAGGTGATGGTGCGAAACAAACCATTTTGGGTTGGGATCCTCAGTGTAATGTAGCTGGTGCGCTGCCAATGCAAAATGCATTCTGCAATACAGAATTTATCTATCCGGCGGGGAAAAGGAGGAATTAGGCAGGATGGTTCAATTAGAAAAGACTACAGCTGTACCTTAGAACATAGAAGCGACATTAGTGAATGAAGCACTTTTGACAAAAAGTAGTCTTTATTTTACAACAGCAAAGTCAATAAGTATGGAAACTCATTATATAACGTAGTTTTCGTTTCATCCATTTTGTACACACTTTTGTTCTTATTGCAATATAACCTCAAAAATATGGCTTGATTCAGTCTAAGGCACTTCCATTTCTTGATGTTGATTGCAAAATTAGTTCCATTGGTTTTAACGAGCACTACTGCTACATATTATTGATTCAACTAGGTTGAATGATGTTCAACAGCAAATTGTTACTGTGCTATGAAAGATAAAGAAAAAACTTCATGCATTTATCTTCTTGTACTTTTGGATGCTATTCACGTTAGGGTAACAAATAAAGAATCTCTGTTGTCAGGAACCTTCGGATATTCTTCAGTGGTTTCTGCCTCTTGATTTCTCCCTTGATTTCTCATTGGGAACAACGTGGAAACCAAACGCATTACGTGTCTGCTTCCTGCTCTTCAAAGATAATTTCTGCAGCTTGCATTAGATAGCACTTTCAAAATAGGAAAACATTCCAAGTGCTTCACAAAAACACATAAGAATTGACACCAGACTAAAGAAGGAGATAGTTGATCAAAGTGGAAGATTTTAAGGAGGGAATTTGTGAGATATCTTAAATACTATGCGCAGTTTTGGATTTCTTATTAAAGGAAGAAATATGAATTGGTACGGAGGCAGTTCAGAGGAGATTTACTAGATTGATACCTGGAAAGAGTAGGTTATTTTATGAGATTAGGTAGAATACTTTAGGATTGTTCCCACTGCTGTTTGGAAGAGTGATTGAAGTGTATAAGATCCTGAATAGGTTTGGCAAGGTATATATGGCAAGGATAATTCCTCTTGCAGATCAGAATCAGGCACTGTTTCAAAAGCAGGGATTGCCTTGTCAGGACAGGGATGAGAATTTTTTTTTCCCACAAGGTTGCATTAATTTGGAATTCTATGCACCAGAAGGCAGTGGAAGCAGGGTCATACGATATTTTAAAAGACAGGGGTGGTTAGATTCTTGTTAGAGAAGCGAATCAATGGCTATCAACATAGATGAGAATGTGCAATTCAAAATACAAAAGGTCAGCCATGATCTTATTAAATGTCAGCACAGGCTGGAGGAGACAAATGGTAAACCTTGCCTCCTATGTTGCATGTTTATATGTTCCTAGTTTTGATGAAGGGTCAGGAAGCTGGTGGTGCATGATCTGCTGAGTGTCATGGCTCTTTTTTGTGTTTACACGTGAAAGATGTGCAAGAACTTGTAGCACTGTGATGAAAGTTGCAGTACATTGGTAGCTGCAATGAAGTAACATTGATTGCACGTGAAACATCCGATGGAATGCCTGCCAACCAAATTTGTGCTTGACAGGCCTGTACAGTGTAGGTTTACAATGCTAATTCACACTCAGTAGTGCATGAAGCATTGAGTAGACAGGGGTACTGTAGTGCAGCATAGCATGTCATCCATCCTCTTACAGCAATAGAACAAGATTCGCTTGAAAACAAGATTCTGACTTTTTTGGTCAGAATGTAATCTGTTGTCATTCATAGTGAAAAATATGATTTTTCTCCCTTGGTCAGCCTTCAGGAGAACCTTTAAGGGAGGCTTTGCTGAACTATTTGTCTCTGACATCTCCAGAGGTGAAAGGTGGTGATGAGCAGAGGTTATTATGGACTTTCCCAGAACTATCATTACACTGAACAAGAAAACTCAACAAGTAACAAATCATGACATTCAGGTAAATCAAAGGAGGGCATTTGCAAGGGTGTCATAATCAGGGGAATTGGGGAACTCAGCTCAGCAGAGGACTAAACGTTCCTCCTGGCCCCACAAAGACTGTTTAAAAGTAACCAACAAACGTGCAGGTCGTTCTGCCATAATGCACGTTTCGGTAATGCGAATTCGCTGTAACATGATTGAAGAATTTGGGACACCATTTCTAAAGCGAGTATTGGCTACAATGCGATTCTGGTCCCATTAGTGTACATGGTGCTGTTCTCATGCAACTTTCTTATAACACAGGATTGCATGAGAACAGAACTACCATGTTACAGTAGAACTGACTGCATCAATTTAGGTTTGACTGCTCTGACTCATCTTTCCACAGGGAGTTACTGAGAGAAATAAAACTGGTCTGGAAGATTAAGAACTTTTAAATGAAAGGGCCATGGATTCCACTTCATGATATTTGTTCATGAGATATGGCAAGGCTAGCATTTTGCACCTTACTAACTGCCATTGAGAAGACCATAAGACACAGGAGTAGAAATTAGGCTATTCAGCCCAGTGAGTCTGCCATTCAATCAAGGCTGATAAGTTTCTCAACCCCATTCTCCCACTTTCTCCCCATAACCCTTGATCCTTTTAATACTCAAGAAACTATCTATCTCAATCTTAAATATAGTCAATCACCTGGCCTCCAAAGCCTTCTGTGGCAATGAGTTCCATAGCCTCACCACTCTCTGGCCGAAGAAGTTTTTACTTATCTCCATTCTAAAAGGTTGTCCCTTTACTCTAAGGCTATGCCCTCAGGTCCTCATCTTTCCTACAAATGGAAACATCTTCCCAACACCTACTCTGTCCAGGCCATTGAGTATTCTGTATGTTTCAATTAAATCCCCCCTCATCCTTCTAAACTCCATGGAGTATAAACCCACGTCCTGAAATATTCCTCATATGTTAAGCTTTTCATTCCTGGAACCATTTTCATGAACTTCCACTGAACATGCTCCAGGGCCAGTACATCCTTCCTGAGACAAGGGGTCCAAACCTGCGCACAATACTCCAAATGTGGTCTGACCAGAGCCTCAGAAGTACAATCCTGCTTTCATATTAAAGTCCTCTCAAAATAAATAACATCATTGCATTTGCCTTCCTAACTACTGAGTCAACTGTAAGTTGACCTTGAGAGAATCCTGGATTAGATTTCCCAAGTCTCTTTGCACTTCAGGCTTCTGAATTTTCCCATTTTTAAAATAGTCCACACCTCTATCCTTCCTACCAAAGTGCATGACCTCACAATTTCCCCTGTTGTACTCTATCTGCCACTTCTTTGCCCACTCTCCTAACCTGTCCAAATCTTTCTGCAGCCTCCCCACCTCAATGGCTATCTGTCCCTCTACCTATCTTTGTATCATCTGCAAACTTAGCCAGAATGCCCTCAGTTTCTTCATTTAGATTGTGATTATGTAAAGTGAAAAGTTGTGGTCCCAACACTGAGCCTTGTGGTACACCACCTGTCACTGGCTGCCATCCTGAGAAGGATCCTTTTATCCCCACTCTCTGCTTTTTGCCAGGCAGACAAGCTTCTATCCTTTCTAGTACCTTGCCACTGACACCATGGCCCTTATCTTATTCAGTAGCCTCCTGTGTGGCACCTTGTCAAAGGCCTTCTTGAAGTCCAGGTAGATAACATCCATTGGCTCTCCTTGGTCTAACCTGCTCATTACTTCATCAAAGAATTCTACCAGATTTATCAGGCATGACCTCCCCTTGATGACTTTGCCCTATTTTACTATACACTTTCAAGTTTTCAGAAATCTCATCATTCACAATGGATTCCAGAATTTACCCATGACCGAGTTTAGACTAATCGGTCTGTATTTTTCCTTCGCCTTGCTACCTTCTTAAAACGGGGGTATCACATTAGCGATTTTCCAGAAGATGGTAGCAAGTTCCCTTCTTAAACTACAGCAGCTTGTGTGGGGTTGAAACAATCATAGTACTGCCTAGTGACAAGTTCTAAGAATGCTTGACACTGTATTGAAGGAATGGTGATATATTTCCAAGTCAGGCTGGTGTGTGACTTGAAGGAGAAATTGCTGGCATTCGTGTTCCCATGTAACCTGAAATATTAACTAATGGAACATTGTCACATCAAATTTATTCGCTGATTCAAGTCTTATCATTGCAACCAAGCACTGAAAACCATTTTGGAAATTGTGTTAAGAGACCTCACATTTTTATATTAGTCAATGTTAAAAATGATGGCAGATGACAAATAGCAGCTGCTGCATCAATCCCACCGAGTTTTCTGTTTAGTTTGTTTGCAACATATTTTTCTAATCTGATTGTTGCAGTGTTGAGGATAGTTAGTAGTTTGTACAGGTGAATTTGCCAATATCCAGAAATTAACTTGTGTCACATTAAACAAAATTGGCCATATTGCTGCAAGTTAATCATGTTACCCCTATGTGTTCTTATGATGTGGTTATCACTAGCAAGGTCAGTGTCTGTCTATCCCTAATTGCCTTTGTGAAGGTGGTGCTGAGCTACTTCCTTAGAACACAGCAATCCATGTGAAGGAACACCCACAGTGTTATTAGAGAGAGTTCCATTCATCCTGTCAAATCTATGCCAGTTCTCTGCAAGAAAAATTCAGCTTGTCACACTCGCCAACATTTTCCTCATGACACTGCAGAGTTTTCGCCTTCAGATACTTACCAAATTTCCTTATGAAAGCCAAAGTTTGATCTGCCTCCACCATACACTTAGCCAAGTGCAAGCCAGATTCTGACCACATGCTGTGTGATGAAAGTATTTTCTAATATCACCTTTTTTTTTAAAACGCCAAATCACCTTAAGTCTGTGTCCCTGTGTCTTTTCAGTCAGAGAAGTCATTTATTCCTGATTATTTTGAACAACTCTGTCAAATGTCTCAACTTTCCCTTCTCTAAGAACAATAATGCTAGCTTCTTCAATCTACCCTTGGAAATGAAGTTCCCCATCCCAGCAACAATTCTCGGAAAGTTTTCTGTGGCCTCTCTATAGCTTCCCCATCCTTCCTGAAGCTGTATTCAGAACAGACATCATTCTCCAATTGAGAGTTGACCAGTGGTTTACAAAGGTACATCATAACTTTTTTGCTTTTGTAGTGAACAGTTGGATTTAAATAGCGCCACCTGAGAGTGTAAACTGGGCCTAGGTTTAATGTATCATCCAAAAGACAGTGCTTCTGACAGTGCAGCAGTATCTCAGAATACCATTAGATGTCAGCCATTTTGTATTAAGTCCTGGAGTCCAGACTTGAAAGCAAACCTCATGAATCGGGGACAAGAGTGGTATAACCGAGCCATTTACAGTTGACACACAATAGTGAGATGACAACTCCTATGTTGCCTCCACCCCTATTTCCACACCTATCAGCAATCCTGAAACCTGATTCAAAGTTAGTTAATAATGCTTTTGGTCTCACCCAATACTAAAGTGACAAACTAAATTTTAATGCTGTTCCTCAATTAGAAATCTGGCAGGCCAGGAGACTGACACACTTGAGGTTCCACCCCCTTTACACAAGATTCCACTTTGACCTGCTCTACAGAGCCTGCAGTGTCAGGCAGCTGCTGGAAACTAGTAGAGACTTATTTATTGCGACTAGGGCTCAGCCGTTATCCAACAAGTCATATGAGCAGGGAATTGATTGCTGCTTTTCCACCAAATGAATGAACCGAGAAGAATTAGGGCCATGGCTCAAATAAATACGACTTTTAAACTTTATTTGAAACACTCCTCTGGATCTGAAAAAAGCAGAGCTTAGATCTCCCAAGATTGCCTCAGGCGCTTCAACTCTCAGTGCAAGGCTCTCCCAATATCCTTTCTATACGACTAACCACTGCTTTGGGCCTAGCTGGTAGGTCACTGCCCACTGGTTTCATGCAGCCAATTTCTATAGAGGGCGTGGAATCAAACCCTGATATTTAAAATTGCATGAGCTTCACCTTGATTAAATAAAATTGATTCACCATCATCAAGGTACGTACCTAGATAGAAGATGTTACTGCAATAGAGAGAGATGAACGGAAGGACATGACAAGGATGAAAATTCTTATTAAGTTCCAAGAAAGACCAGGAGACTGAAGCCTTAAACATCGGGAGCTTTATTAAGGAGGTGTTCACTCTGCTGGCAGCAAAGGTTAGACAGCTGTTTTACCACACAAATATTATCATGTCATTGGACTTAAAATGACTGTCCTCCATACTTACAAATACACTACAAACTTCCACCTCTACATCAAAGATCCCTGCAACAAAAACAGTCACAACATTTACAATTATATATAAAAATGATATATTTAAAAAAGTCAATAGGTAATATGTTCTAAAGGACATCAGTTTGTGTGTGGCTGATGGTTCACTGCATGTGCATGTTTGTTTTTGTTGTCTTTAACCTCTTCTGTTTAGGTGTACAAGGAACATTACCTGTCATCTTTTTCTGAGATGAAGAATGTTCAGCGATTTACACAGTGTCGTTGTATTCTCCACTGCAGTATCAGCTCACTGAAAGGGAGTTGGTTAGCTCAGTTGGCTGGATAACTGGCGAGTGATGCCAGCAGCATGGGTTCAATTCCTGCACTAGTTGAGGTTACCATGAAGGAGTCCCCTTCTCAATTTCTCCCTTTGCCCGAGGAATAGTGAACCTCAGGTTAAACTACCACCAGTTGCTCTCTCTAATGAGAAAGCAGTCCTATGGACTGGAAAGACCATGGTGACTTTATCTTACTTTGACTGTCTCACTCAGATGCTTCAGTTACTGTTCTGTCCTCAGATCTGTCCACGTCTCTATCTGGTTCAATTGTTTTTAGATCTTCAATTAATGGTGTCCCTGTCACATTTGTTCTAGTTGCCAAGAGTTGATCTGCATGTCTTCGCCATACTACGTAACCTCTTGTTTATATTACATAGGAGACCAGTCCAGTCCATGTTATGGAGATGACTGGTACCCACCTAGACTCATAGCACAGAAGAGGCCTGTCAGACCATTGAGTCTGTACCACCAAGGCTATACTAAATCTGCATTAGGCCCACTAGATTTGAGGCGGTGTCTCAGCTCAGCATGCGAGTGAGTGAGTGAGTCCTGGCTGAGCATATTCCCAAGGTATTGGGGGAGATCAGAGAGGCAACAGCTTCAGCAACAGCAGTAGTATCTGCGGCTGCAGTATCAAGAACAGGCAACTGAGGTTTCCCAGAGAGCGAGATAGGAGTATTTAACTTTTAACTTATTCCTTTATTTTCCTACTTTAAATTAAGAAAGATTTTAATGTTAACTATTACCTCATTTCTTTATTTTTCTACTTATTTTACAAAGTGCTTTTTATAAATACTTAACATTTTTAACTCGGTTTCTCTTATTACTTTGTATCTAAGTTTTTTGTACCTGGTGTTATGAAGAGAAGGTCAGCCCCACTCTGACAACTAAAGCCGAAACACTCGGAGAGGCTCATATCGCCTCGACCTGTTAAAAAAAGTGTGACAAGGGGTATAATCCCCCAAATCTGTTATAAAGGAGTGAAATCCTTTCACTCAATCTATAATCAACAAGTAACAGTTTATTTATCTAATTCCAACAATGAACAAATTAACAGAATAACTAACAAACCAAACAATTCCCATCTAACTACTAACTATTCCTGATTAAACAGAATTCCAATGGTCTGCTGTTTCAATAAATACAAGTCCCACTTACATAAAATCCAATAAAATTGTCTCCGAAAACTACAGCTAGGATACGTCTTCTGGACCTTTCTGTGTCCTCTCCATTGACCTTGTTTCAGGAATGCATCCTCCTTTCAATCCTTGTGCCAGGAACCTCTCTCCACCGAATTCTGGTGTTAGGAATATAGCTAAGAGTGCTGCCACACCTTTAGTCAGATATGGTTACTCAGAGCCAAGAGAGCTAATCTCTTCAGATGGCAGTTTGAACTCCACTGATTTTCAAATGTCCTCTTCTTTCATACCCTTGATGACCTATTAATTGTATTTTACAATCTGATTGGCTGTAAATTGTCAAAACCATCAGATTTAAATTTAATTGGTCCTTAGTCTTCAAGTGCCTGGTTTAAATTAATTGGCTAAATTTTAAGATCTGGTGTCTTGGTAAAAATGCTGCTTTGCCTTCTAACAGTATAGCCTTTTGATACAAATGTTTCAATTAGAGCACCTGCAACTGGCGAGTTGCTGCCCATAGACACTTATCTTCAAATTGCTGAGCATAGAAAAAAAAATCACCTTTTAAAAGGGACCACACACTCTTCCCCCCTATCATTTTACAAATATCAAATTCTAACATCCTGTCTTGCGATTCACAAATACTCTACCCAACTTCACAACACTAAGTACTTAACATGGTGATTTGGTTGCAACATTACACAGTTTTCACTGTACTCCTGCACTTGAGTACAGGCGACAATAAAATCTAAAATCTAAGTTGAGCATTATGACATTTCAAGTGCTTATCTGAGAACTTAAAAGTTGTGGGGATGTCTACCTCAACTACCCTTCCAGAACACACAGCCCTTTAAATGAAAAGATTTCTTCAAGCACCTTCTAACCCTCCGGCCTTTCACTTTAAAATTATGCCCCCTTGTTATTGAACTTTCATTTGAACAAATCTTTGTACCAAACCATTGTGGCTGGCTGAAAAGGGAATGATCAGATATGTTGAATGCTGCTTTACATAGTCCATCAATTCATGTGGACCATTTTCACTAAGTTGTTCTAGATAAGCAAACTTCACAAAGATCACCCTCCAATCATTTTCTCTGAAGGTGTCAACTTCAGATCATTTAGTATGTGCATTAACCACTATAAAAAGCATTCACCCTTCAAAAGATACAGCATAGTCAATATGGATTCTTTAGCATGACCTTTCTGGCCATTCCGGAAGATATAATGGCACTAATGGAGGTAGGTTTGAACTCTTGCACAATGTGCAGAGACTCCCACTTTCTTCTGAATTTCAGAGTCTCATCCTGGCCACCAAAATAGGTTCTGGCTTCAGACTGACAAAACCACTGATCTCATAGAGTCATAGAGATGTACAGCACGAAAACATATCCTTCAGTCCAATTCATCCATGCTGCCCAGATATCCCAACCTAATCTAGTCCCATTTGCCAGCACCTGGCCCATATTGCTCTAAGCCCTTCCTATTCAAATACCCATCCATCTGCCTTTTAAACATTGCAATCGTACCAGCCTCCACCACTTCCTCTGTCGGCTCATTCCACACATGCACCATCCTCTGTGTGAAAACGTTTCCCTAAGGTTCCTTTTATATCTTTCCCCTCTCACCCTAAACCTACACCCTCTAGTCTAGACTTCCCCACCCCAGGGAAAAGACTTTGTCAATTCATCCTATCCATGCTCCTCATGATTTTATAAACCTCTATGAGATCACCCCTCAGCTTTCAGCACTCCAGGGAAAACAGCCCCAGCCTATTCAGCCTTTCCCTACAGCTTAAATTCTCCAACCCTGACACGATCCTCATAAATCTTTTCTGAACCCTTTCAAGTTTCACAACATCGGGTTTGTGGGAGATGGTTTTCCGCGCGCGGGGCCGTGTTGGCTGCCCCTGGTCGGTCCTTGCCTTTCCGGGTGCATGTGCATCCTGTCCCTTGGGATTCCCTCTGGCAGCTTGCCTGCCGCCGGCGTCAGGCTTGCTAGTGTGTGGTTCCCTGGCTTGTCCTTCCCACCCTTTTTGGGCGGTGGCGCCGCGTTGGCCGGCCTCCGATCTTCCGGTGCCTAGCCTGTGGCTATCGGTGGTGCAGGTGTCTCAGCGGGGGGCCTGGCGGTCGCTTCTCTGGCTTCCCACAGAGTTCTGGGGTACACCTGATCAGGACGAGATGACTTAAAAGCAGAAGGCGAGGTAAAGTTGCAACACCTCTGCAGAAAAGAGCATGTTGGCTTCGTGTTTCGCACTGCTGCCAGGGACCCAGGTTCAATTCCAGCCTCAGGTGACTGTGTAGAGTTTGCACATTCTCCCAGTGTCTGTGTGGGTTTCTTCCGGGTGCTCTGGTTTCCTCCCACAATCCAAAAGATGTTAAGGTATGCCCATAGTGTTCAGGGATGTGTAGGTTAGGTACATTATTCTGGGTTGAATATAGGATAATAGGGTTGGGGAAGGGGTCTGGGTGGATAGCTCTTCAGAGGGCTGAAGGGCCTGTTTCCACGCTGTAAGGATTCTATGATTCTATAACTGAAGAGCAGCAATAATGGAAGCATGTTGCATCGGGGAGAGGGTACAAAGGCCTGAGCACGCGCGCCAGCTGGTTTTGCGGCAGTTTCTGCCCTGCTGTTGTTGGAGTGCTGGGTGGACTTGCAGGCTCTTGATGTTTGCCTGTGCCTGTGTTTTTGTTTTTGCTGTTGTTTACCTGTTATGTGCTATCTGTGGTATTTGTTTATGTGATCTGCCTGTGTTGCTCGCGGGATGGGGCTTTTCATTGTGTCTCGGTGCATGTGACAGTAAATTCAATTCAATTCAATTCAATTCAGATGCTGGGGATCTGAAATGAAAACATAAAGTGCCTCTGAAACACAGTCGGTCTGGCGGAGTCTGTGCGGAGAGAAGCAGAGTTGATGTTTCAAGTCCAGTTTGACTTCTGGTTCCAAAATGTTGAGTCTGTTTCTCCCTTCACGGGTGCTGCCGGACCTACTGGGTTTTTCTGACACTTTGTTTTATTTAATGTCTTGAGTCACGCGCTGATTTTTTTTTCCCCATTTTCTTTTTGTATTTTCATCACCATTCTATGCTTTGGTGACATCACCTGCTGAGGGCAGCTTCTACGTATCCATTGATATTAGTTCACTACCACATCATCACTTCTAATGCTAGGATTCTGGTAGTAAATCCTGGCCTCACCAGTGGAAAAAACAAATAAAAATTGGGTTTATTTAGAAATTGATGCTCAGTTTATTTAAGATCATAGAACATTTATATTTTTCAGAACTTTTAAATGATGCACTGGAGAGAATCTGTCTATTGCATCTGCTTATGTTTAATTTCTTTTCCATGTTGTACACTTGTGCAAGAGGTTTTCCCAGCTGAAAGCAGATGTCAGCTCATGAGTAAGATGATCAGATCTGTTCAGCACATCATGTTATACTGAATCCAGTATGGGGAACAGCCCAGCATTTCCTGTTTGGTCAAAATATTTTTAGGGATGTTAATGTATAATTTCGTTTGCGCTACTGAATCACATGACATGTACATGATTTTTACGTTAATGCTGTTTTATTAACAATCAAGGTATCCAAGTGTATTACTTTTATCTGGTAACTTGCTTATTTCTGTGCAGAAAAAGCAATGGTATACACATGCATATTTTTGTAGTTACTTGGCAATGTCTAAATTAATGTGAATGCATCAGTAACTTATTGGGCTTATTAACTGTCCTGACTGTCCTGAGGAGAGTCTCATTCCTGATGAAGGGCTTTTGCCTGAAACATCAACTCTCCTGCTCCGCGGATGGTGTGCTTTTCCAGCACCACACTCCCGACTTTAATCTCCAGCATTTTCAGTCTTCACTTTTGCCCAGTCCTGAAAACAGTACTTATTCTCTGACTACTTGCAACTTGGCAGAATGTTGGAGCTCGGTGACCAGTGGCGTTCCGCCGAGATCTGTTCTGTGACCTCTGCTCTTTGTGATTTTAATAAATAACTTGGATGAGGAAGTAGAAGGGTGGATTCGTAGGTTTGCCTATGACATGAAGGTTGGTGGAGCTATGAATCATAGGGAGGGCTGTAGTAGGTTTCAACAGGACATTGACAGGATGCAGAACTGGGCTGATAAGTTACAAATGGGGTTCAACCTGCAAAAGTGTGAATTGATGCATTTTGAAAGGCCAAATTTGAATGCAGAATACAGTGTTAAAGGCAGGGTTCTTGGCAGTGTGGAGGAACAGAGGGATCTTGGGGTCCACATGGATAGATCCCTCAAAGTTGCCACCCAAGTTGATAGGGTTGTTAAGAAGGCGTATGGTGTGTTAGCTTTCATTAGCAGGGAGATTGAGTTTTAAGAGTGGTGAGGTTATGCTGCAGCTTGATGGACCCCTGGTTAGACCATACTTGGAATATTGTGTTCAGTTCTGGTTGCCTCATTATAGGAAGGATGTGAAAGCTTTAGAGGGTACAGAGGAGATTTACCAGGATACTGCCTGGACTGGTGGGCATGTCATATGAGAAAAGGTTGAGGGAGCTAAGGCTTTTCTCATGGTGTGAAGAAGGGTGAGAAGTGACTTAATAGAGGTGTACAAGATGATGAGAGGCACAGAGAGAGTGAATATTAAGAGACTTTTTTTTCCCATGGCAGAAATGGTTATCACGAGGGGATATAATTTAAAGATGATTGGAGGAAGGTTTGGGGAGCTGTCAGAGGTTAGTTCTTGATACAGAGTGGTGGGTGTGTGAAATACACTTCCAGTGGTGGTAGGAGAGTCAGATACATTAGGGACATTTAAGTGACTCTTGGATAGGCACATAGACAATAGTAAAATGAAGGGTATGTAGGTTAGTTTGATCTTATTGTAGGATAAAAGGTTGGCACAACATCAAGGGCTGAAGGGCCTGTACTGTGCTGTACTGTTCTCTCTGTTCTATCCTTCTGAAAGGAAGGAGACCAGAACTGCATGTAGTATTCCAAAAGTGGCCTAACCAACATCCTGTTCAGGCGCAAAATGACCGCCCAACTCCTATACTCAATACTCCGACCAATAAAGGAAAGAATACCAAACACCTTCTTCACTATCTTATCTATCTGTGACTCTATCTTCAAGGAGCGATGAACCTGCACTCCAAGGTCTCTTTGTTCAGCAACACTCCTCAGGACCTTACCAGTAAGTGCATAAATTCTGCTCTGATTTGCTTTCCCAAAATGCAGCACCTCACATTTATCTAAATTAAACTCCATCTACCGCTCCTTGTGCCATTGGTCCATCTGATCAAGATCCCCTTGTAATCTGAGGTAACCTTCTTCGCTGTCCACTACATTTCCAATATTCCACCCCCCCCCATGTTCCATCCAAATCATTTATGTAAGTGATGAAAAGTAGTGGACCCAGCACCGATCTTTGTGGCACTCCACTGGTCACAGGCCTCCAGTCTGAAAAACAACCCTCCACCACCTCCCTCTGACTTCTACTTTTGAGCCAGTTCTGCATCCAAATGGCGAGTTCTCCCTATATTCCATGAGAGATAACCTTGCTAACCAGTCTCCCATGGGGAACCTTGTCGAACACCTTACTGAAGTCCATATTGATCATGTCCACTGCTCTGCCCTCATCAATCCTCTGTTACTATTTCAAAAAAAATCAAGTTTGTGAGACATGATTTCCCACGCACAAAGCCACGCTGACTATCTGTAATCTGTCCTTGCCTTTCCAAATATGTGTAAATCCTGTCCCTCAGGACTCCCTCCAACAACTTGCCCACCACCGACATCATGCTCGCTGGTCTATAGATCCTAGGCTTCTCCTTACCACCTTTCTTAAATAATAATATCATGCTAGCCAACCTCCAGTCTTCCAGCACCTCACCTGTGACTACTGATGATGCAAATATCTCAGCACAGGCCCAGCAATCAGCTTCCACTTTTCTGCCTGCCTCCCTTTTAGAATAAAATAGTTACAATTGCTATTTTCCAATGTAGAAGACCCTTGCCTGAATATAATGAGTTTTAGAAAATTAAAACAAATGCATAAACAATCTGACCAGCTACATTTAATGAAAGCAAAATACCCAGGATGCTAGAAATCTTAAACACAGAATGCTGCAGACAATTAGGTCTGGCAGCATCTGTACTGAGAGAAATAGTTAATGTTACAGACCAGCACTTCACTTGCTACATCTTTTAAGACTCAAAAGCAGAGAGTACTGGAGAAACTTAGGAGGTCTGGCTACAGGGAGAAAAACAGAGTTAAGGTTTTGAGTCCAATGACTGTTCAAGTTCATTCTGAAGAATAATAGAATCCCTACAATGCAGATCCAGACCATTGAACCCATCAGGTCTGCACTGACTGTCTGAAGAGCATCCCACCCAGAACCATCCCCCCACATTATCCCTGCATTTCCCATGGCTAATCCACCTATAGCCTACACATTTTTGGACTGTGGAGGAAAACTGAACACCTGCAGGAAACCCACACAGACATGGGGAAAACGTACAAACTCCACACAGTCACCCAAGGCTGGAATCAAACCTTGGCACTGAGGGATGCCACTATGGGATTTGAACTCATATTGTGAGAAACAGAACTCACTCACAAGTCAATCAGCCTGAGACAAAGCCTTGGAAACAAGAACAATTTAGTACAGTCTTGCAAGTACCGGATGCTTCTGTAATCAAACAGAAATGCGCGCGAAAACAGAGCCTGTTAGTATTCTTATTTAGTTTACAAGTTGCGGAATCATGCCTCCCTTTTCCCATCCTATCATAAGCCGATTACCTCACTTGTTAGTTATTTTCTTATCTGGCCATCCTGCTGTCCTCGTCTGCATTCTTTGTTCCTTGTTTGTTACAGCTTGTTCTTTTATCCAGTTTCTCTTATCATACTATAAGCTTTATTGTGAAATGCCCCTGCTGTTTCTTTTGTGGTCAGCTACAACACTTTAAAGTTATTCCCTAGCTTAAAACTATTTTCTTTAAAAGACCCTCTATATTCATTCAAGTCTTAGCCTTAAGTATGCTACATGCTACAAGAATTCCACGACCGTTTGTATAATGTTCCCCTTCCCTTCCCCCGACTACACCCCTCACCCATCTGCAAAAACAACATTTCTAATCTCCCACAATATCACTTAGGTATTAGCTCAGAGTCTCTGCATTTCTAACCCATGGTCATTATTATTGTACCAACATCACCCAGAATCACTGTACCCAAAATGTGAACTTTGATTTTCTCTCCACAGATGTTGCCAGACCTGCTGAGTTTTTTCCAGCAACTTTCTGGGTTTGTGTCACATTTACAGTATCTGCAATTATTTATTTGACTTCACTCCTTTTAAGAACCTAACAAAATCCATGTGTACTTGGATACTTGTCAATTTATTAAGTACTGCTTCCCTTTAATGGTAAGTTTTGTAAGTTTCGTCCTCAATTTAAATTCCTGATTCACATTTATTTTCAAGATTTGGAGCAGTTTAGGGAAGGCGATAGGCCAGTGTATTATCACTAGACTATGAATCCAGAGATCCAGGTAACCTTGGTTCAAATCCCATCATGACAAGCTGTGAAGTTTGAATTCGATAAAAAAATCCAGAATCACGAGACTAACGATGAGGGTGAAACCAATACCAACAGTTGGAAAAACTCATCCACTAATATCTTTTTAGGGAAGGAAACTGCTATCCTCACTTTGTGTAGCCTACATGTGACTCCAGACCTCAGCAATGTAGATGACTCTTAACTGCCCCCTCAGCAATTGGGAATGGGCAATAAATGCTGGCCCAGCCAGAGACACCAACAAATCTTCACAACCTACCATTCAACAGATGGGGCTTGTCACAAGACACTTTCGAGTGACTTACAGTCTTTTCCATTCCTTTGTTCAAAGGGTATCTGCGGTGGATCTTGCTCGGGTAATTAATTAACAAATATGGCAACTTCAAAACAAAAAAAAAGCAGGCTACCAGCCAGAAGCCTACACGAACGAGCGAAAGAAGAAAAAACATTCCATTACCAAGATGGCGGCAGCACCTCACTGGAGTCACATGCCCCTGCGGCGCCAGGGCCCACGTGAGCCAAAGGCACCACGTGATTCATGCCAGATTTCCCTGAGGAGGGGGACGTGAATGCCGCGCAGGTGCAGTGGTGCGGCTCCCCGCCCCCTCATCGGCGGCCGGACAGCGCATGCGCAGCAAGCGGTTTCGCGAAGGAGAAGGCCGCTCGCAGTTGGTCGCCATCTTGTGCTGCTGTGTTCCTATTCGCCGCCGGGGCATTGTGTTTAATACCGGAGCCAATCAGAGGGGCAAAAGCGCGGGGTAAGTCCGGCAAATTGCTGCCAACAGGCTGCGAGCTGGAGTTGGACAGGAAAATGGGAGTGAGAAGAGGCAGTGATACGGCGTGGGGGTAGCTTCTTATCACACAACTCTCCCACCCCCAATCCCCGCTTTCCCCCCGCCTTCGGGATTGGACAGAACGAAAAAGCGAATACATTCAAGAGGGGAAAAAAAAATCTCCAAGCGGGAAAAGGGGATTGGCGGGAAGCGAGCACGGATGTTTAACTTTTTTTCCATTTCTCTTTTATTTTTAAATTTCGTTCTCCTGCTGCTGCCGTCTTTCTTTGCTTAACCCCTCTCTCACTTTTCGGTCCGCTTTGCCGCTCGCCCTTCTCGGTCCGCGTTCTCTTCTCCCCCCCCCCCCCCTTGTAGAGGGGGTAAAATGGCGGCCGCGTGGGGTCGGGGTAGGGAAATATCTCTCTATCTCCGCCGCCCCGATCGCTTTTTGGGCAGTCTGCCTGCGGTGGTTGTTGGTTGGTGCTCCAGGATGAGGGTCAATGTGGATTCCTCCCGACGTGGCTAACGACTTTTTCTAAAAAAAGGAATCCGGGTGGTGTGCGCACGATCTTGTGAAATGGTGGGCGAGACTTTGGGGTCTAGGAATGCACGTTGTAAAGCTGTTGCTGCAAAGCTCTCACTCCGCAGGTTATCTCTGCGCTACTGACTGGATACACCCTGGGTATTGATCCCAGGTGGAAGCAGGTTCTGTTCCACCTTTTACTTTCTTCACCACTCCTTGCTCTAGGCCGCTTTTTCAATCCACTTGGCCGCCTGTATCCTGGTCTGGGACCTCTTCTGCATGTGAGGAGAGCAAGCTATAACGCCTCGCAAATGTAGACAGTTATCTTCGAAGATGTTACTCTTTTTTTGTGAAACGTCAGGGAGTCTAGTCACCGAACATGGCGAAACTTAATCTGTTGATAATTGGGAAACTTCCAGCAAAAATTGCATGTTGGTCTAATCTTTTTAAGACCTGTCTAGTCGTTCCTAGACAATGTATTAAACTTGTGAAATTAATATGTTTATTCACTGAAGGAAGTTGTCAATTGTGTAGAACGTGTTTTCAGGTGTGAAAATTTTGTCTTAACGTGCTGCATTTAAATTGTGATACGGCTGGGTTTGTAACTGTGGCTGGATAGGTGACTGGCTCCACTCATGATTGGTTTAAATGTTATCAATCTGGCATTTAATTTAAATTCCTAGTCTTTGCCCAGTAGTTTGCTTTTAATAGATTCACTTACCTGTTCTTCAATTTTAGAATTGACTGATTAATGTATGTGATGTAACTTAAAAAGTTATCTTCCAATCTTGTTTGAAAGTTTTCACCACTAGTTCTGATTTCTGAAGACTTAAAGTTGGGAATCAATATGGATTTTAACTCTTAGTCAGTGACAGCCAATTGAGAGATTATAGTGAGGGTGTTAAACTCTCTACTGAATGAGATCAAACTTTATCTCATCTATTATATTTGCTAAAACTGGAAAACTTGAAATTATGGATAATTACCACTTCAAATTTGGGCATGTTACAGAATGTACTTCAAGTTGTACAATGGTTGTTGGTAATGGAGATAATCATTTTAGTATATTGAGGTTTCAAATTAGGATTAACAAGACTGGTCTGTCTGCCAGTGATTTTGAAGGATGTTATTGTTTTAAAGTGATTTTAGATACTACAAAACTCAATTCTTGTATTCAAACTCGGTGAAAAGTGGGTTCTGTGTGAATGTAGAAATTGAAGCTGTCATCCTGCTCCACTCGTTTTCATTGGTGCCAAAAATAGATTGATCTTAACCCTTATGGATTCCCTACCTACTTGAGTTGGATTGGTATAAGCACTTTGCTTCCAAACCATGTGAGCATATGCTTTCCCAGTATAGCTTATCATGATATGCTTAAAATTTAAATTTATTTGGATTAATATCTACATCTATATGCACTTGTTACTTTTCTATGTGAATTATTTTTTTTCAGGATCCATCTTTGGGAAGGCCACTATAACTTCTAAGCTTGGTTTTCCTTAGGACGGTGTTGAGTCATTTTAATGAAACTACTGATTTTAATTGAGATTTCCATAATTCTATAGGCAGCTTTTCAGCAACAGTGAAGGGATGGTGATCATGTATCCAAGTGACAGTGGAGTATTTCTTGATCTTGGTTTTCTCTGCACCTGTTGTCCTGGTCTTAGATGGTTTGGGATTATTTGCATGAAATGTGCTAATGAAGAAGCCGCCGTGACTTGCCATGTTGCATTTTATACATATTAAATGTTGCAGCCATGACATAATGTCTGGAATGGACTGCTTGTCCTGGATAATGTCGAGCATGTGGTGCTAGAAAAGCACAGCAGGTCAGGCAGCATCTGAGGAGCAAGCGAATCAACGTTTCTGGCAAAAGCCCTTCATCAGGAATGAGCACTCTTGACTCTAACTTCCAGCATCTGCAGTCCTCCCTTTCGCCTATTCTCCTGATCTTCAGATGCTGACTGACCCTGCTGTGCTTTTCCAGCACCACACTCTCAACTTTGATCTGCAGTCTTCACTTTTGCCTGCTTGTCCTGGATAGTGTTGCCTCTAGCCAAACAAGCAAAGGATTTAAGAGGTGATCTTTCCCCACTGTGCCATAGCTGCAGCTGTTTAGGACTTTAGTGCTTCCCTTGGCACAGAAACAGACCCTTTGGTCCAACTCATCCACATTGACCAGACATCCCAATCTGACCTAGTCCCTTTTTGTCACATTTGGCCTGTGCTCCCCCTCAATACTTCCTATTCATATACCCATCCAGGTGCCCTAAAGTGTTCTAATTCCATCACTTCCTCTGGCTGGTCATTCCATACACACACCACCCTTTATGTGGGGGGGAAAAAATTACCCCCTCAGTTGCTTTTTAAATCTTTCCCTTTTCATGTTCAACCTATGCCCTTTATTTTTGGAATGCCCCACCTGAGGAAAAGACTAGACTATTCAAAATATCCATGCCCCTCATGATCTTAAATCTCTAAGGTCTCCACTCCAGGGGAAAAATGTCCCAACCTATTCTGCATCTCCTTATAGCTGAAATAAGTCCCAGTACTATCTTTTGAGAGTCTTTCCTGAACCCTAAAGTTTAACAATGCGCTTCCTATGGAAGGGTGACTAGAATTGTATGCAGTGTTCCAAAAGCGGTCTCACCAATGTCCTGCACAGCCAGAGCACTGCATTCCAACTTTTTTTTTAACTCCGTGCACTGACCAATAAAGGCAAGTGTGCCAAACACCACCTGCAACTGGGTGACATGGTGACTCTGTGGTTAGCACTGCTGCCTCGTAATGCTAGCAATCTGGTTTGATTCCAACCTTGGATTGGAGTTTGCACATTCTCCTTATGTCTGTGGGTTTCCAGAGGGTGCTCCAGTTTCCTCCCACAGTCCAAAGATGTGCAAGTTAGATGGATTAGCCGTCATCACCCTGTCTCCTACCTTCAAACCAATATTTTTATCCACTTGGCTGGCTTCCCCCTAGATTCTATACAATCTAACCTTACCAGCTAGTCTACCATGTGGGACAGGGCCGAACGCTTTGAAGTTCATAACCGACAATACTTGTGCCTCTGCTTTCACGAATCTTCTTTGTTGTCTCATCAATAAACTTAATCAAGTTAGAGACACTGTTTCCCATGTGCAGCCATGCTTATCCCTCAATCGTTCTTGCCTTTCCAAATGCATGTAAATCCTATCCCTCAGAATCCCCTCCAACAACTTAACCACCACTGAGGCTCACCGGTCTGTAGTTCCTTGGCTTTTCCTTCCAGCCTTTCTTACATAGTCCTGGACCTTTTTGGACTGTACTAGTCTGCAACACTTATTGGTTTTCCATCGTAAAGATGTATTATTCAACAAGTTTTGGACAGACCAAAGAGTTGAAAAATTTCGCTGGAAAAGCGCAGCAGGTCAGGCAGCACCCAAGGAACAGGAGAATCGATGTTTTGAGCATAAGCCTTCCTTTAGGAATTCCTGAAATGTCAATTCTCCTGCTGCTTGGATGCTGACCAGCTCTGATCTCCAGCATCTGCAGTCCTCACTTTCTCCACAGACCAAAGAGTATCTTTCACTGACTCATGGTCCTCCAGGCCCAGTGAATGTTTGTCTCATTTGCATCGCAGGGAACAGCCCATGAAGCACAGAATCCCGCATCACTGAGCTGCTTAAAATAAACAAGCAAAAACCATTGCACATCTCTCTCGATCTTCTTTGCTAAGGCACATTCAGAAGGTGATATGTTGTATACTGATACCTTTTGTAGGTGAGTAAAAGGATTTAGGAGTTGGTGAGCCACCTAAGGTTGAATGTTCAGCCTCTGATCTGTTCTAGCTATAGCATTTTCTAAGTTCTAACGTGACTGGGCTTAATTGACTGCAGAGTGCTTTCAGAGACCCTAAGGATGTAAAAGCAAGCTTTTCTGTTTACAGTTCATCCTTTGCCTGTAATATTCTTCTGAAAATTTGTATTTAATTACAAAATAAAATTAACCTTACTTTAAAACATTTAAAGATTAATTTTTTTTGCAGTCAGTAACTTTTGTCTCTTTCTTGTTTTATAAACAATTTAACTTCGAACTTTCATTTGTGGAAACATCCATCTTGTCTGCAACATGTTCCTATTTTGATATGGGTTTTCTGCGATCAACCGGTAAACACTCCGCCTGTTGTGTTTAGAAAGATCGATTCAACAAAGGAGCAGGCCCAATGGCCCTCCAAGTATGCCCCAATACATTTTGCCCTTCCACATTAAAACTGTCTTCACTTAACAAAATCTGTACCTCTCTTCCCTTCCTATTCATCCAGGTGCTTCTTGAATGCTACTATTGTCTGCTCCCACCACCTCTGGCAGCACATTCCAGGCACACTGTACCTTTTGTGTGAAAAATGTGCCTCGCACATTTCCTTTAAACTTACCCCTATGTTAGACTAATGGGTCTCTAGTTTTCTTTTTTTTTTAAGATGGTAGGATTATATTTGACACTTTCCAATATGCAGGGAACACTCGAGGGTTGACACAATTTTGAAAGATGACCTCCAACTCATCAGCCATTTCTGCGCACATTTCTTTCAATGCTTTAGGATGTATGTCCTCCAGTCTAATTGAGTTTACATAATTTAAGTCTCATTAATTTTTCTTGTCTCATTTCTTTTTGTTTAAACTCATCTTGCAGTTCCTTGTTTACACTAGTCCCTAGGTTCTCTTATTTATGGGAGGTTTTTGGTGAAGATGTATGCAGCATTTGTTTGTTTTTTTGTCATTTTTATTTTATCTAATGGAAGTTTTCTTGTCAGTTTGTAATAAAACCACATTTCCTTTTGCTGATCTTTCCAGTTTTACATAACCACAGAAGGTTTTGGTCTGTTTTTACGTATTGTGCTTGACTCTAATTCTGTTTTCTATCTTTTAATTTTTTTTTCTTGTTCCTCATTGGGAGCATTTTAGAATTCTGCAATTTTCCAGACTCTCTTTTTTTGGCAAATTTACAGGCCTCTTCCTTTGATTTAATGCAATACTTGATTTGTTCTCCGTAGTTGGATGCTGCCTTTTCTGTGTCTCAGTCCATTTAAAGGAATGTATTTTTTGTCAAATATGGTGTACCAGTTCTTTAAATGCTTTCCATTTTCAGTTGGCAATCGTGCCTTTAATGTCATTTCCCAGTCCACCCTTGCCCCTTTTGCCACTTTGACCCTCAAAGATTCATCTATTTTTTAAATTAGATTTAAAACACTTGAAAGTAACAATTAAATCGATGTAAGGTGCTATCATACTTGCTCTTTAGTCTTGGTTCCTTTTTGCAATAAATTCTAATTAGCTTTTTTTTGTTGAGCTGTACTAGGTCTAATGTTGCCATTTTCTAGTTGGTTGTTCAAGGTAGTACTCAAGAAAGCCACCTTGCAAATGTTCCAGAAACATGCCCTTCACAGATAAAAGCTAATAATTAATGCTATGTCTTGAGGTTTTCTACTCTTATACAAAGTTTTGTGCATTCCACAATTGCACCTCATTGGTAATACTTCTGAATCAGAATGTTGTCTGAGTGCTTCACTGTTCCTTGCCCCTGAAGAAAGCAATCTTGACAACATAATGTGAATTGGAGTTGACTTTTTAAAATTTCTATAGTGAAATTTCGTCTAAGACTTTCCAGAGGGTGGGAAAAAATCCGCTTCCCTTCATGTGTGATTTGTTTAGCTTATTCTGCTTTTAAGTATTTGTCCAACATTTCTCTTTTCAAGCTGTTGAGGAATGTTTACAGGTCTATTAATTAGGCTACCCTACAGAACCTTATGGTTGAGATTAATACCATTCTGCAAAAGGGTCACCAGATCTGAGACATTAATTTCTCTTCGATGCTTCCAGGTGAAGTCTAAGGAGCAGCCCTCCAAAAGCTAGTGACTTCAAATAAACCTATTAGACCATAATCTGGTGTTGTGACTTCTGACTTTGTTCGCCCTAGTCCAACACTGTCACCTTGACATCATCACTATTCTATAAACTAGACCTTTAAACATCAGAACTGGATATTGTATTCTGATACAACCTCAACCTGGCTTCCCAACTGCTATACCAAAAGGAGTGAGCAATGAAGGCAAGCATGCCAAACGCCTTTAACCACCCTGTCTGTGACACAAACCTCAAAGAACTATGTACCTGCACCCCTAAGTCCCTATGTTCCAGAATACTATCCAAGACCCTGCTATTAACTGTAAGCCCTACCCTTGCATTTTGATATAAAAACAATGCCTCATTTATTCAGATTGAGCACCATCTGCCATTTATCAGCCCATTGACTCACTCTTTGTAGACAGTGAAGGCTTTCTAAGACTACAATGTCACCAATTTTGTTGTCCGCTAACTTACTAACCATGTATTCTGTATTCTCATCTAAATCATTTACATGAATGAGAGAAGAGGATTCAGGGTGAACTTGCTAATTGCATAATGTCTTACTGACAGAAGACCGTGTGATGGTGGAGGTTTGATTTTTGGACTGGAGGCCAGTGATGTTCCCATAACTGATTGACTAGTTATGGGAAGGATATTATCAAGCTGGAGCAGGTTCAGAAGAGATTTAGCAGGATGTTGCCAGGTGTGGAAGGCTTGAGTTCTTAAGAAAAGCTGAATAGACTAGGACTGTTTTCACTGGAGCATAGGAGGTTGAGTGGCGAGAATAGAAGTTATCTTTTCCTTTAGAATGGATGTTTATAAGACTATGGGGTCCTTTTTTTGAGGAGGGAGATTTTTAAAAATGCATGAGGCAAATTGTTTATACAGTGTGGTTTGTGTGGGGAATGAACATCTTGAGAGAGTGGTGAATGTAGCTACATTTATAGCCTTTTAAAAAGTCGTTTGGAGGGATATGGGCCAGGAGCAGGCAGGTGGGACTAGTTTAGTTTGTGATTATGTTTGGCCTAGACTGGTTGGACTGAAGGATCTGTTTCTGTCCCCATGACTCTATGTATGTGTTCCAATTCAACCCAAGGTTTGGTTTTTTTTTATTTAAACTGTAAGAAAATTCCAGTACTTGTACCTGCATTGTATATTTTCTAATGTCAGTTTCAATTTTAATAGTGGGATTGACATAAATGCTGATGAACGCTACCCAACAGAATTATAAGGCTTTCCACTTCCAAGCTGGACTTCTGTCTGCAGGCAGTATTTTGAACTTTTTTTTAAGAATAGCAGTGACTGATTTTTTTTTTTCCCCCCTCCATTCTCTTTCTGCTCTGCCCCTTCCAAGTTAGACATAGCAACAAGTGGGGGCCACGTGACCCCTCAAGTGTGCTCAGCCATTCAATATGATCATTGCTCATTATCGAACTTGGTACCCAAACCTTCTCCCTCCTATTACCCTTTTGGTCCCTATAGTCCTAAGAACAATATGCAATTCTTTCTTGAAAATGTTCACTGTTTTGACCTCAACTGTTTGGGAGAAGGTACTTTTGCCTTAAAATTATTGAATAGGCCTTTTTTTAAAAAAGTCCCAAAGGCTGCTGGTCCCCAAGTGGAAAATTAGATGCTATTCTTCCAGCTTGTGCTGAGCTTTGCTGAAGTACTGCAGCAAACCTGAGACAGATGTTAGTCAGCAAATGGCAGGCAACACAAAGCTCAGGGTCACTTTGCAGTCTCTGTTTCGCCTCCCTGGTGTAGAGGAAACCACACCTGAGCAGTCAATATGTAGATTAGATTGGTTGAAGTGCAGGTAAATTGCAACTTCGCCTTTCCAGATGATTTACCTGCAAAAATAAACCTGAGCTTCTTGTTGCTTGCTTTCTCTCCACAAATTATTTAGAAGTTTGCATTTGAAAGACCGATTGTAAACTTGGGAAATGCCAGATCTAGCAAAAGCAAGCTGCAAACTTAACAAACAGCTGTACCATTAAAATGGATTATCAAAATTCTGTGCAACTTAAGTGATGAGTACATTTTTAAGGTAGAAAAATATTTCCAGGTTTTCAGTGGATTAGTTCAAGTTGAATGGCAAGCTAAAAAGTATAATGTTTTAAAGTGCAGTTTTGTGAGGAATACCTGGACATTTAGGCTAGACACCTGAAACCATGCAGAAAATGGCAGAAGAGGTCAAGTTTAGGAAGTCCACAGCTCTGGCAACAAGAGTGTGGAGACTGGAAAAGGTTTGAGATAAGGAAGGGTACGGACATAAGGATTTAAACGTGCTGAGGGGAGCATTTAAGTTGGATCCTGAACTAGTGTAGGTCAGCAAAGTGGCTAGTTGGAACTTAATGTAACTTAGGTTATAGTAGCAGCTCAGCAAAATAGCACTGTGAACTACCTTCTTGGTAGTTAAGGTGAATAGCAAAGGCCTATTACCTAGGTTGGAGGAGTTAAAATATGCCCTCTAGTTTTGAAGGTGAGAGGAGAAAGTTTTAAAATGATGTAATGGACAACTTTGTTTTAGTGTTTGTATGTGGAATAAACTGCCAGAGGAAGTGGTGGATGCAAGTATTGTAGTATTTCGATATATACATGAATAGGAAAGGTTCGGAGAAATACAAGTCAAATGCTAATAAAGGATTAGTTTAGATCGGGAACATGGTCAGCGTGGATTAATTGGTCAAAAAGATCTGTTTCATGCTATGTGACTGCATAACTGGTAGAAGATGATCTGCACTCAGATCCTCAAGCATTTTTTCCATTTGTCAATAAACAGAATAATTAATTTTGCTCATTTTTATGACAGAAATTACTTCATAATTGTTTTACTTTGGTGTGGCCTTTGTTACTGTGCAAATGCCCAAAATGCAAATCCAACATAAGCAGAGAATCCCTTCATATTCTTTTTGCACATTGTAGCAATGTTGCAAGCCTGATAAAAATGGTGTATAAGTGTATGGCCTGTTTGGAAAATTAATCATAAGACTTTTTTTGTCCCCCCACTCTGGGGGAAAAAGACCTTGACCATTTATCCTACCCATGCCCCTCATGATTTTATCAACCTCTCTCCGGTCACCCCTCAGCCTCCGATGCTTTAGCGAAAACAGCCCCAGCCTATTCAGCCTCTGAGTAGCTCAAATCCTCCAACATGATTGTAAAACTTTTATTTTGTTTCCATGCTATTTAACAACTTTCAACTCCTGCACACTCTCTCTTACCACTTTTAAAGTTTGGTTATGGTTTTTAAGTTCCAAAAACAAAGCAAAAGTTTAACTATAATTACTGCTCTAAGAAATCAAGGAAATCCGCTCCAGCTTTGAAAAAGCCTCAAATAAAGGAGTAGCTCTTGCCACGGTGATTCTCTCCTGTCCTACAGACATTTATAAAATCATGATGGGTGTGGATAAAGTGAATAACCATGGTCTTTTTCTGAAGGTAGAGGAGTCCAAAACTAGAGAGCAAATGTTTAAGATGAGTATTTAAAAGAGACTTAAAGGAGCAACCTCAGTGATGTGTTTGGAATGAGCTGCCAGAGAAAGTGGTGGAGATAGGCACAATTGCATTTAAAAGGCATCTGGATGGGTACATAAGAAGGGTATGCAGAGATATGGGCCAAATGCTGGCAAATGGGACTAGATTAATTTAGGGTGTCAGCATGGAAGAGTTGGAACAAAACATTTGTTTCTGTACTGCACAACTCTGACTGTGACTAATTCTACAACTGAAGTTGACATGTCACATTCAAAGTCCAACATTATGCCCTTTAATGACACTGCACTCGGAACTGCAATTCAGATGGTGAATCTTTTAAGTTTTTTTTTATCCAACAAAATTAATTGCTATTTTCCCAATGAGCCATCTGAGTAACTAGCCTGTAATTCTTAAAAAGGGAAAAAGAAATACAAAAGTAGGAATTGATGGGCCAGAAGACCCACAATTAATGCTTTAATTGACATCTGTTGATTGTCACAAAGGGTGTGTATTACATAACATTAATTGCAATTTTTCTTTTATCATTTGGATTCCAGTGCTCTAAGCACACCTCTAAACAATAGTACCATCCCAGATCTTTAGTGCACCAAAAAAGCAATAATCAATATAAAATTAAAGCTAAATATTCTCAAAATCATTTCAGGTTTCCAGGATCTACAGTATGTTGCTTTTGGTCATAATGGAACCCAGCTGTGCAGTGAAAAAAAAATTGCCCTATTTTAATATTTCAGAACAGAAGGTTCCTGAAATGCATTCATCTGTGACCAGTGCAAACATTTATCATAATTTGCGGTCTTTTTTGTTCTTAATTTTCTCCCCATGGCTGCAATTGTTACCTCAGTAGCAATATAGTTTGGAAATATTTTGCATTTTCTGGCCCTGTTGCTCACTAGTGAGTCAATTTCACATCCATTGACGTGAAATTGATCATAAACCTTGTGAAGACTACTTTGTTATTTTCCTGAGAAGAATTGTATTGGACTCACAACCAATACCACCACAGATGCCAGAGCTGCTGAGTTTCTCCAGAACTGATTATTTTTGTTGCTTCATTCCTACCTGCTTCTCCATTTTCCTGTCAACATATTTCTGAGAGTTAAAAAATCTGTAAACTAAAATTTGTGGAGGTCTAATTTGATTTAAGTGCATTTTTTTTAACTTGTATTGATTATCGCCTACACCAAGCTCTTGAATTGGATACAGTTTTTTTCACTACTGGTATAGATTTCCTTCAGATATTTTAACCACATTGATAAGCAGGTGCCGTTTCCCATGATGTTTCTCTTGAAACATTTCCTTGAGGTCTTGCGTGACATGTACAAAGTCTCAGACTTCGAAATGGATGTCATATTTCCATCTGGCTGATTTGAAAGTTTGTTAAACAGTAACGTGACAATTGAATAAGTACTGAACGTACCATGAAACCAAGTAACAATGTAAGCTGGCAATCAATGGAATAATTATGATTTAATTTCAAATTTGAGTTTTTTGGAAATTGTACTAACTACCAAGCTTTGTTTACACGTCCGATCAGTGTTTTGTTTTTGATCAGACTTGAATGTATGCTGCTTGAGGCTGGTAGGTTTAAATTTTATATTTTAAAAAAATAATACAAAGTAAGAATTATCTGAGCGATTTTTCAATCTTTTGAACCTTTTTAAATTCATTTTTGAGCACTAATGATATTTACCTAGCAAATCACTGTGAAAAACAGCACAACAACAAATCAAAGTCTGAAAGGTGATATATTATGTTTCCCATTGCATATAAATGACATCTATCCTCTGATTTCAGACTTCACATCTGCTCCCCTTAACCATTCTCCTGAGTTTACCATCATCAAGTTAATGTTTATTGTCTTGATCTTGGCATCTCATGTGATCTCCAATCACTATGTTCACATGTACCTACATCACGTTGACCGCAAAGATTAAGAAGGCAACTCACTGCCATCATAAGGTGTTCACGTGTTCCTTAGCACATGACCTCCTCCCTCCTAGTCCCCCTGTCCTCCAGCACACCATGAAATTTATAATTCCATTTCTGAATGCTTGTCCTTAGAAAAGTTTCAGGATTTTAGAACTGCCTTGAATTTGGCTTGATGTTTGCAGTCATATTTGTTCAGCTCATTCTTCCCCAGCTATTTCCAGTCACTATCCATTCTTGCACTTATAACCACCTGTTCCCTTCAAAACAGCTGTCATTGCTATTTTTTCAAGTGAGCTACTGGGTCCTTGAAGACCATTTATTCCCTTTTAAGATTCTGTAACTCTGATTAAAGTCTCTTTTTTTTTTTCCCCCTCTTCACTCAGGAGATGTGGGCATTAGCTGGGCTAGCATTTACTGTATTGCCCATTCCTAGTTCACCTCAAAATCATAGAGATGGACAGCATGGAAGCAGATCATTCAGTCTAACTTGTCCATGCCAACCAGATATCCTAACCTAATCTAGTCCTATTTGCCAGCACTTGGCCCATATCCCTCTAAACCCTTCCTATTCATATACCCATCCAGGTGCCTTTTTTAAATACTGATATTGTACCAATGTCCTCCACTTCCTCTAGCAGTTCATTCTATACACACACACACCACCTTCTGTGTGAAAATGTTAGGTCCCGTTTATCTTTTCCCCCTCAGCCTAAACCTATGCCCTCTAGTTCTGGACTTCCCATCCCAAGGAAAAGGCTTAGTCTATTTATCCTATCCATACCCCTCATGATTTTATAAACCTCTATAAGGTCACCCCTCAGCCTCTGACACTCCAGGGAAAACTGCCCTAGCCTATTCAACCTCTCCCTATAGCTCAAAGCCTCCAACCCTGGCAAATCCTTGTAAATCTTTTCTGAACCCTTTCAAGTTTCACAACTTTTCCGGTAGGAAAGAGACCAGAATTGCACGCAATATTCCAAAAGTGGTCTAACTAATGTCCTGTACAGCTGCAACATGACCTCCCAATTCTTATACTCCATACTCTGACCAATAAAGTAAAGCATACCAAACAGTGCCCTCACTATCAAAGAGCCTTGGAGTGCAGGTTCATAGCTCCTTGAAAGTGGAGTTGCAGGTAGATAGGATAGTGAAGATGATGTTTGGTATGCTTTCCTTTATTGGTCAGAATATTGAGTACAGGAGTTGGGAGGTCATGGTGCGGCTGTACAGGACGTTGGTTCGGCCACTATTGGAATAGGGCGTGCAATTCTGGACTCCTTCCTATCGGAAAGATGTTGTGAAACTTGAAAGAGTTCAGAAAAGATTTACCTGTGACTCTACTTTCGAGGAACTGAGTCTGTACTCCAGGGTCTCTTTATTCAGCAACACTCCCTAAGATTGTCATTAAGTGTCTAAGTCCTGATTTGATTTGATTTGCTTTTCCAAAATGCCGCACCTCCGTATTAATCTAAATTAAACTCAATCTGCAACTCTTCACCCCCTTGGCCCATCTGATCAAGAGATAACTTTCTTCATTGTCCACTACACCTCCAATTTTGGTGTAATCTGCAAATGTACTAACCATACCTCCGCTGTTCACATCCAAATCATTTATACAAATGATGAAAAGTAGTGGATCCAGCACTGATCCTTGTGGCACTCTGCTGGTCACAGTCCTCAAGCTGAAAAGCAACTTTCCACTACCACCCTCTATCTTCTACCCTTTGAGCCAATTCTGTATCCAAATAGCTAGTTCTCCCTATATTCCCTGAGGGAGAACCTTGCTAACCAGTCTCCTATTGTGTACCTTGTCAAACGCCTTACCGAAGTCCATTTACATCATGTCCTCTGCTCTCATCAATCCTCTTTATTACTTCTTCAAAAAACCTAATTAAGTTTGTGAGATATGATTTCCCATGCACATAGCCATGTTGACTATCCCTAATCAGCCCTTGCCTATCCAAATACATGTAAATCCTGTCCCTCCAACAACTTGCCCACCACCCACATCAAGATCACCAGTCTATAGTTCCCTGGCTTTTGCTTGCCACCTTTCTTAAATAGTGGTACCACGTTAGCCAAGCTTCAGTCTTCCAGACCTTACCTGTCACTATCCATGATACAAATATCTCAGCAAGGGGTCTGGCAATTACATCCCTAGCTTCCAATATAGTTCTAGGGTATGATGATGAGTTGCCTGCATTATAGTCAGTTTGCTGTCATATATCCACAATGCTGTTAAGGGAGTTTCTGGCTTTTGGCACAGTGACACTGCAATGTCTTTAATTCACGTCGCAAATTTACTAACAAATGGACAAAACCCTTAACCTCTACATGTTCAATAGAAGGGATATTTAGAAAGGAAAATAGAACATTGACCTTTATTGTGAATAAGATGGAAGGTAAAGCTAGGGGAGCCTTGCTGTGACTCTTGGTGAGATCACATCTAGTGTAGTGTGTACAGTAAGACTGCCTACTTTGATATCAGTGACATGACCTGGATTATCTTACACCATCCTATTGTAATCTTCATTCTTTAGACTTGATGAAACCTCTGGTCTCGTGATATTTTTGGATAGACTAACGGTTCTGGAAGACAAAAGTATCCTACTAGTACCAGAACATGTTTGGTGGTCATCCTTATTAATAACATGCTTTCAGTTCCTGCCCCTGTAATACTTCCTTTAAATTCTACTGCTTCCAGTAAAATTCCAATTCACTCCTCCTCCCCTCTTATCCTATTCAAGTGATGTTCATCTATGACAGTATGGATTGCACTGTATGTTTTAGCAAATGCTGAATAAAGTGAAACAGGGCTGTGACTTAGCTCTTTGTCTGTTTAACATCACCTAATTTATGCTCCTGACCACCTTGTCTTCCTTGCAGCTTTGGAAGGAGTCTCCTTACATGCTAGGCAAGCTCAACAATCTATTAAGGCTGAACGTGAACAACAAAACACTGCTTTACTTGTCCATACAGAAATTGATCTACAAAGACCAATGCATTATCTTTCCCATGACTGCAACCCATTCTCCCTAACTAAGTATCAATAAAACTGTGGTGCAAACTCAGGCATGTAGCATCTTTCTCAAAGGCAAAACTCTCAAGTTTGTTAGTACTCATCAAATAAGGGTACTTTGTTCACACAAGCACATCTGTAGGATAGAAGATTAGCATGTGCTCAAAGACATTTGTGTGGTGGGATAGACTGAGATGACAAGTAGGACATTCAAGACAGATGAGATAAATTGGGGTTGTTTTACTTGGGGCAGAGGAGAGTTGGCTGGGGGGGGTGGAGAAAGAAGGGAGGAATCCTGACTGAGCTGTATAAACTTGAGTGCATACACAGCAAGGAACTTCTCTCCTTGGAGGGACCAGGGACATAGTCTGCTCCTGACCTTAAATCTATGTCTGGGAAAGAACTTTCACCCCGAGGGTTGTGGGAATCTGCAAATCCTTCCTACAAGGATAGTAGAGTCAGAAATCCTCACAACATTTAGGAAGTATTTAGATGCGCATTTGTGAAACCAAAGTGGTATGGTGGTTCAGTGGTTAGCACTGTTGCCTCACAGTGCCAGGATCCTGGGTTCGATTTCAGCCTCAGCTGGCTGACTCTGTGCACATTCTACCCGTGTCTGTGTGGATTTGCTCTGATTTCCTCCCGCAATCACACAGATATGCAGGTTAGATGAATTGGCTCTGCTAAATTGCCCATAGTGTTTAGGGATGTGTAGGTTAGGTGTATTTGTCACGCATAAATATAGAGTAATAGGTAGGGTAATAGGTCTGGATGGATTGCTCTTCGGAGAGTCATTGTGAACTTGTTTGGCCGAAGGGCCTGTTTCCACACTGTAGGGGTTCTATGATAAAGCATATACAGCTATGGGCCAACTGCTCCAAAATGGGGTTAGATTGCTGAAAGGCCCTTTTCTCTACTGTTTGTCACTCTACAAAGTATGCCATAACCCCTGAACATAAATTATTATATCTGGGGGATGTAACTGTGTCAGGAAAATGCAATATTTCTGTGAGCTGGAATGTACTACTACTATAACCAATGGTTATAGCAATTGGCAACAGACATCAATGCCAAAAACAACAGTGCACAACCACCCTCCTTAGCTT
Source organism: Chiloscyllium plagiosum (assembly GCF_037043375.1). NCBI lineage: Eukaryota > Metazoa > Chordata > Chondrichthyes > Orectolobiformes > Hemiscylliidae > Chiloscyllium > Chiloscyllium plagiosum. Next base: position 11,055,431 of record NW_028270164.1, read on the forward strand.
TATTTGCACTACTTATGTCAGAACATGCCTTTCAATCGTCAGTAAAGATGTGCTGTAAGAAGATATCTCATCTGAAATAATGTTTTGCTGCACAAAACTTCATTTGTCATTGAGAGGATGCCATTGAGGTAAAATTCCAGTCATCTACACCTTGCACCCACAATTTGCATGGCCATAAATATTCCCCAAGTTGAGTTTGAGTTGGTGGGTTTTTAAAATCATATAATCTGACATTTTTGTTTTAGTTAAATAGAATAACTGTCATAAGCTTGGGAAACAGAAGTAGAATTGTCCAACTGGTAGTCCACAGACTTAAATGCAACCCTCTGAGGGGTCCTATTTAGTCTATGACCTGGTTTCAAATCCAGATATGTACTTGTGGAAGATTCTACAAGGACATCCCCTCTAATCAGAGACCATTTTTTCTGCAGCCTTGGCTGTCGTTCATTAGTGAACCTTTCATCATCAAATCTCAGATGAGAAACAGCCCGTGATGGAGGAGTAATGAGTGATGTGAACATTTCTACCTTAACTCGGAGGCTGGGCAGCAGAATGGTGGTGGGTGTGCAACTGTGCAGGAATACTGTAATTGATAGGATGTCTTCCAGATGCATGAGATTTGGGAGTTGGCAACCAAGTCGGAGTGCTGAACAGGTCGGAGGAAGAGCTGTCAGGTTGACCAACAAATCGGGGGTAAAACTAGACTTACTCCCTGCGTCGGCTCAGACCCCTTCAACAGCTGGCAGAATGGATCATTTTGTGCACTGTAAGAGAAATGCAGCAAAGATTAAGTAAGGAGAGAGATTAAATGAGGTGGAGAAAGAATGGGTGAGGTAGAGAGGAAATTACTGAGCAGGGAGAAAACCAGTGTGGTTAGCACTGCTGCCTCACAGCATCAGAGACCTGGGTTCAATTCCTGCCTCAGGCAACTGACTGTGGGGAGTTTGCACATTCTCCCCGTGTCTGATGTGTTTCCTCCGGGTGCTCCGGTTTCCTCCCACAGTCCAAAGATGTGCAGGTCAGGTGAATTGGCTATGCTAAATTGCCCGTAGTGTTAGGTGAAGGGGTAAATGTATGGGTAGGTTGCGCTTCGGTGGGTCAGTGTGGACTTGTTGAGTCGAAGGGCCTGTTTCCACACTAAGTAATCTAATCGAAGGGAGAGGGTTAGTAAGGGAGAAAGAAGGAAGCGGTGATATATGGTATTTGGGAGAGAGACTGAGAGCAGTTGTATGGAAGAATGAGGGAATGTTTGTGTGGGAGAAAAGTTGAGGGGAGGTGTTGTCATTTTCTTGTCATGTTTGGGATGGAAGGAGAGAGAAATGGAGTCTGTGTCTGTCGGAGGGAGTGAGAGAAGAGGAATATGGAGGTTTGAGTCTGAGGCAGACTGTGTGTGTGTGTGTGTGTGTGTGTGTGTGTGTGTGAGAAAGCACTAATACGCAGTGAGCCATCTTTTCCTTTCATCATGTCTCATCAAAAAACTTAGCCAGGAAGCAGATGGGAAAAACTGAAGCTGAAAGGCAGCTGGGAGTCCAGATACAGGACCGTAGTCTAAGGATATGGAATAGGCCATTTAGGACTTGATTGAGGTGAAATGTCTGAGAATGGTGAGCCTATGGAATTCTCTGCTACTGAATGCAGTTGAGGTCAAAACATTGAATCTTTTCAATAAAGAGTTAGATACAGTTCTTGAGGGTAAAGGGATTAAAGGGTATACGAAGAAAGCAGCTACAGGTACTGAGTTAGGATGGTCAGCCATGATCATATTGACAGAGTATACTTGACAGGCCAAATGGCTACTATTGACCATCTCTGTATGTTTTTACCACACTTCAATATGAATTAGGCTGAGGCCAGCTAATGGTATGCACCATCAGAGATGAACTACAATCAGTGTTGGTTAACTCCAACTCTAGCTCAATTCCAGTCTCATTCACATCTCTGGTGATCACCACTTGGGGCTTTTTCTGTCTTTTTTTATAGCCATGCTTCTTGACTGAAAAGACTAATTGGGGGTTTATATATCAGCTCTTGTGCTTTTTAATTGTAATTTCTATTAATTACTCATTTGTTTGAATTTTCAATTTATTCCTTTTGCATTTTATTTGTGTATGTTTACCGTTGTGCTAAACTTTTGAAATTTGCTGACGAGCCTGAGTGCAGAAAAAATTGCAATGTAATGCCTTGTGAAAATGTTGTAAAAGGCTGGGTTGCTGTGCGAACATGCTGGGCCTGTAATCCAGAGATCAGTGGATCAAAACTGTACCCTGCTGTTTACCTTCTTGTTTAATACTGATCAAACCTATTTCTTAAGGTCTTTTCTGGTGCGGTGGTAGTGTCCATATCTCTGAGCCAAAAAGGTTTAGGTTCAAGTCCCACCTGCTTAGATGTGTAATAACCCAGGTTAATTCAAAGCATTTCTCGAAATTTCTCTGTAGTTAAGGTGTACAACTGAAGTGTTATACTGCCACCAATGGGAGCAGGGTATAATTTACATAGTAACAGTCTGAACTGGGAAATTTCCGTATGTATTTGTAATGGAAAAATGTGAAAAAAATATCATAAACAGAACTAAAGTTTTATGGATAGCCAGTACAAGACTCAGATTTTGAATATGTTATGTAAGATTATAACATAATACAACTATAATGGATCTATATTCCATGTAGAATATGCCAGTCTTAGCCAAAGCAGGTGGAATAAGTGTGACATTTAGCCTTAATACTCTAGGCAAGGAGGGGTAAAATCAAGTAAGAATCCATTCCCGACTGCTATCCCATAACTCCTACTGGAAAGCACAGATATTTGTAATTAAGGTCAGCTGTGACACATCAAGCCTGGAAAAAGATATCTGCATATTTTATCAGGGGAAATTAATAGTTATTTTTAAATATTGTCATATTTTGATTGTGGACAGCATTTGTGTAGAGGACAGGTGTTTTGAATGGTCTCTTTTTGTTAGGAAGTTAAGTATCCTGGATTCTGTCTGCATAAATAGTTTTGTAGCATGTAATCTGATCATTCTACTCAACTTGCCTCCCTTTTTAAAAATGCTTTGAAACCTTAGAAACACACCATAAGATTGTCGATAACCCTTTTGTCTCACAACTGAATGACTGACTTAATACCTGCTGTTATTGATGCCCTTAATTTTAGAGTTAGGAGAAGGTGAGGACTGCAGATACTGGAGATCATAGTCGAGAGTGTGGCGCTGGAAAAGCACAGCAGGTCAGATAGCACCTGAGGAGCAGGAGAATCGACGTTTCGGGCATAAGCCCTTCATCAGGAATGAGGCTTGTGGGCTGGGGTTGGGGGGCGCGGTGGAGGGTGGCGTTGAGAGATAAATGGGAAGGGGTGGGTTGGGGGAGGGAAGGTAGCTGAGAATGCGATAGTAGATTAAGGTGGGGGGGGGGGGGGGCGGAGAGAAGGTGAGGTCAGAGAAGAAAATCGACGTTTTGGCCATAAGCCCTTCATCAGGAATGAGGCTTGTGGGCTGGGAGGCTGAGAGATAATTGGGAGAGGAGTGGGCTATTGCCAAACCCTTACCACCTGATGCCTGGAGGAAGAAACCCTCCTATTCTGTCTTGGGACCCTGCAACCACACGGGATCAACGTGGATTTCACCAGTTTCCTCATTTACCCTCCCCCACCCCCCCAACATTATTTCAGTCCCCAACCTGCCAACTCGGTGCCGCCCTCCTGACCTGTCCATCACCTTTTCCATCTATCTGCTCCACCCTCCTCTCTGAGCTATCACCTTCTCCCCCACCTCATCGACCTATCGCATTCTCAGCTACCTTCCCCCCGCCCCCCTCCCATTTATCTCTCAGCCCCCCTGTCTCACAAGCCTCATTCCATATGAAGGGCTTATGCCCAAAACATCGAATCTCCTCGGATGCTGCCTGACCTACTGTGCTTTTCCAACACCACACTGTCAACCTTAATTTTAGAATTGTTTGCATTGCAAATGCAATATGTACAATCTGAGTAATAGATTTCACATATGAGCAAGTTTGAACATTATGGGCCTCATTCCATCACAATAAGTCTTTGTTATTTCAGCAAATAAGATGCATATAAAAGATGCCTGAGCCCATAGCATGAATGGTGTTTTAAAAGTAATGGTGATTTCACATTGTTCAAATCTAAATTTTGTTCCTCCAAATAGCATTTATCAGTGCATTTGATCCCTAGCTAAATCATCAGTATTTTTCAACCAGTGAAAGTGTCTTATTGATTAGCAGAAGCAAAATATTTCTAAATATTGGTGCAAATGAGTACTGTTGTTTCAATTGGGACAATATACAAAAAACATTGAGGTGCTTTACCAAGACCTTTGTGATGCAATTCTTCAGAGCAATGCATAGTTCCCTCATGTGTTTGAAAGTTAGTACTGCAATAACCATAACTCTGTTTATCATGTCTGAAGGTCTTAACATTATGGAAATTGTCTGTTTGGAATTTATGCTTACATAAAAATTGCTGATAAGCATTGTACCTGTTGTCTCCACTTTCTCTCCAACTCCTTATCAAACAATATACATTGTGGCTCAGTAAGGGAACATAATTTTGTTTCAAGAAAATATGAAGGGTTGGTTCACTAATATTTCTAGATGTCTTTTATTGGATATGTAATAAATATGAGCAAGTTGAAAATCTAAATTAGGTGCTATTTTGGCCTATTTGCATTTTTCTCGATATCTGCTTTCAATTTTAATATTTTGAGGCTTTCTAGCTAATGAGAACACCATCCCAACTTCATTGCTAATGTAACCTGCTGGATCGCAACCACTTGAGACAATCTTGCAAATTGCAATTATGTGGGAAGGAACACAATGAAGAATGGTTCTGTGTTTAACAGCATTTGATTTACTTTAATTTGCAACAAAGTTGAATGCAGTACGGCATCTTAAAAAGAGAAATATGCTTATGTGAAATTTCTTATGCTACATAGAATAACATTACATTTTTAAATTCTAGAAACATTAAGACTCAAAGTGTCACAGCTTTTAATTTCTGAATTTTTTGCAGTATTCAAATATCACTTGCTCATGCAATGACAGTTCAGTGTTACTCACTCCTGAACCATCTGGAAGGTTGGACTTCCACTCCTCCTCACCCACAACAATACTAACTGATTTGAAACTACATGTCCAAAAATCCCATTAGAATGAGAAGGGAAAGCCTTGTGTTTAAAGGCAGCAAATGGAATTTCTGTATGCCACAGTTGCATGTAAACAGGAAAGTTTTCCACCCTTAAAAGTACAGGAGGACAAACAGGACCTTAGAAATGGTTGTGCTAAGTTTGATATTGCAATAAAATATGTTAAAAAATAAGTGGATAAGGCTGTGTCAGCTTTGTTAAAGCACTGTTGCGATGAATGGGTCAGTTTTCAAAACTGATTTAGAATATCCTTTTCAGGTGAGTTGAAAGATTGTGAATAACTCCTAGGAGATTTACACACCCTGCCCTCAAGTTATTTGCATACTTATGATGAAATAGAACTCGCATTTTATGAGGCCCATATATCATATGTGTCCCATTAATATACTAACCCAAAGTATATCAAAGTTTAGATTAGTGGTCAAATTAGAAATTATCAGTTAATCAATGGGGAATTTAAATGCTAAATCCCAGAACTTCCTAAGGCAGTTAGATTTATCGTCCAGACTGAATATTGGAGCATATGACTACTTGTTCCCCATAATTGTTAGCCAAGCAGTGGATCACTGTAAATTGCAAATTAAGATTAGCATCATTATAGTGGATAACATTATTAATGAAACTTAGTTTAATGAAGATCATGGATGATATCATTTTTTGGTCACTTGAACAATAAAGCAAAAATATCCGTGTAACATAGGGACTTTATTTATTCAGTTTTATTCTGAGGTAGGCATGGGTTGGGGTCTGTAAACAGCTTACTTCGACAACATCAGAGATTTTGGGTGTTTGATTTAAAAAAAACTTGTGGCTACAGGCTATATGACCATGATTCTGTTTGTTTATTCTTTGGCTGCATATAATATGAGGAAGACTATATTTATGATTTTTTTTTGTTTCCCTGAAAAAGCTGTCTTTTTTGACTGCTGGCTTCATTGTGCTTCACAAATGTAAGTTAGAAATACTATATAACATAGCAGAACTCAAAAGTGATAGTGTTCTATAATATATTTGCAGTTGTCTTTCTCAAGGATAGAATTTACACATCTGGGAAGTGATAGGGGCTATCAGTTGATGTGGTGAGCTGCTACTGTATGTGTAATAGCTATTACATACTATAACAGAACACTGCTAGTGGTGGATAGAGTAGACACTGTGTCCAGTGGCAGGGCTACAGATGAAACAGGCAATCCAGACCTTTTATGGTGTCTTGTGAAGTTTTGTGGTTGTATCCAGCTAAGAGTAATTTTGTCTCAGTAAGACAATAGAACTTTTAATGAATCTGTCTAGCCACTCAAGAGCATTTGAGTCTGTACTGGAATTGCCACTGTATTTGTATGACTGCCCTGGTTAGACTTGTGAGCAATTGTTGAAATCAGTACTTCATTGAAGATCATTTTGGAGCTTGTTCGACATGTTTGATTTAGTTAAGTTTGACACTTATCATGCTGATGAGATGAGAATTGCTACCATTAACTTCAAGACAGCATTTGACCAAGTGGGGCACCAAGAACGCCTAGCAAAATTGGAGTTGGTGGAAATTGGGAAAAAATCTTTTCTGGTTCTAGTCATACAAAGCACATGGAAGGATGGTTGAGGTAGTTGAAGGTCCTATGTTATGACTACAGGAGCTCTTAAGAGTAAGTTCCTAGGCACAGTGTTGTGCTAGTTCATGAATAACATTTTTTTTTATTAGCTTAGAATGGTCATTGATAATTGCAAATTTAATACCATCCTCATCTCGTAATATTGAAGCAGTTGTGTCATATGTAGCATGACCTAGACAGCATGTTGATTTGGGCTGATAATTGGTAACCATCATGCATGCTACGGAAGAACCAGGCAATGACTATCCTCAGCAAGAGAGAATCTGACCATCTCCCCATGGAATTCAGTGGCATTGCCATCAAGATCCTGAATGCCACCATTGAAAATAAACTAACCTGGAACAGCCTGATTAAATACATGACTACCAAAGCAGATCTGAGGCTGTAAAATTTGCAAGAACTCACCTCCACTTCACAAAGCCTGGCTACCGTTTACAAGGCACAGGTCAGGAGTGTGATGCAATGGTCACTACTTACCTTTGAGTGTAGTTGCAACAAGATTTAAGCTCAGCACCATCCACGTCAAAGCAACTACCTGATTGGTATCCATCCACCACCTTAAACATTCATTTTCTCCACTACTGATAAAATGGTGCAACCATGTGCTCCATCCACAAGATGCACTGCAACAAGTTGCTGAGAGTCGCTCAATAGCATGGCCACTATCACCTATAAGAGCAAGAGTGGCCTTGTGCAAGCACTGACACCATTTGTAATTTCCCTTCCAAACAATTCACCAATCTGACCTGAAGCTATATTGCTGTTTCATTACTGTCACTGGATCAAAATCCTGGACTTTGCATCTGAACAGTGGTGTGGGTGAACCACCACATCATAGACCTGAAGCAATTAAGAAGACTGCTCACCACCATTTTCTCAAGGGCAATTAGAAATGGGCAATAAATGCTGGCCTGGCCAGTGATGTCCACACCCATTCAAAATATATTTTTAAAGAATAACTCCAATTTAGCAGCCGTAGCCTGACAATGCTGCAAGCATACATGGCTTCTTTGTTATCTGATAAAGTTTTGAATTGTACTGAGCACTGTAATATAGATGATAAGCAGGCCGAGTGAAGGGAAGCAGACAAAGATTTTCAAGTCAAGCGTACTACTTTGAGGAACTGTTGCTTGCTGGCTGACCTTCAATCGTGACCATTTTTCTATGTTAACTCAATGACTGGAAGGCAAAAAGTAAAGAGATGTAACAATCACAGTACATTACAATACCTTATTTAAATTGAACTTTTGAATTAAGTTTGATCAATCCATTATCAAAATATTTAAAACATCAAGGAGATTGGCAAAATGGACGTTTCATAGTATGATCTCCATTGTCAGATTCCTTCAGACAGTTTGTTTGGTTGGGTGCATTTGTGCATATTTGTATTTTGTAATTACGAATTTTAAACCTCATCACACCTGTATCTCGATACCTTGCCTGTCTTACTATGTTTATATTGTTTGGAGTGATGTGTTAATTCCAGAGTATTTGTGCTATGTCTAAAATTATACCAGTGGGTTTGCAAAATGAATTAGAATTTCATGTCTCGTTATTTTTTTTTAGGTTTTGTTCAGTTTTGAACAGTATTCTGCCAAGAATTCTGCAGCACAGTCAAGTTAATAATGGAACAGTACACAGCAAATAACAGCAATTCAACTGAACAGATAGTGGTTCAGGGACAAATTCAACAACAGGTATTAATCAAATGGGTCAAATGCTTTCATTTGTGCACGTGGTTTGCAATTTACACGTATAGATTTACTGCATTACCAGTCTTTAGGTAGTATGCACAAATTGCCCAGGATAGCTTGCCCTTTTGATGTTTTTCCCTATACTTTCTTAAAATTAACTGCAAGATTGGAAATTCGTTGTATGGACAATAGTGCCAGTTGCACATACTAACCAAAGTTGGGAATTTGGACAGCATTTAGTTTTGGTATATCTTGATTTCAGGACCAATTGTCTTTATGTTCTTCTTGATGATCCAGCCAATTTTCCCTCTGATTGAATACTGAGCACTCCAGAGAGGTTACTTGTTCCTTTCATTCATCAGGAATTAGAATCTTCTGGAGAAAATGCAAAGGAGAAAATATAACTTCAGCTTCTTAATTGTCTGTGTTCTACAAGTATTGAAATTTTGTATTTGTAAGACAATACTAATTCTCTGTATTTAGTTTTTTTTTGTTTTCCCTCTCCTAGAGTCAGCCATTAATGGTCCAAGTTAGTGGTGGTCAATTAATCACATCCACTGGTCAACCAATCATGGTTCAAGCAGTACCTACAGGACAAGGACAGACAATTATGCAGGTTCCTGTCTCTGGAGGGCAAGGTATACAACAGGTGTGTATATACATTTTTAGGACAAAATCATTTTTTCTTTCTATTCCAGTAATTTAGGGGTTGCATTTCAATTGGACTAATGGACAGAGGACTGTCTATGGATGTTATTTATAAGGTCTTCGAGATAAAGCCTCACATTAGAGACTGTTACATAACATAGAAGCCTCTGGAATTGAGGGCAAGTAATTAGTTGAGAAATTGGTTAAGTGGCAGGCACCAGAAAATAGGAATAATGGGTAGATACTCAAATTGCAGGATGTGACCAGTGATGTCCCACAAGGATGTGTTAGAGCCTCGGTTATTCATCTTATTAACGACTTGGCTAATGGCATAGAAATTTGTATACAAAGGAACCTCGATTATCCAAATATCGGATTACCCAAAGGGGATTTCAAGGTGCCGATAGAAATATTACGTCAGAGAGCTGTTTCAACCGTGATCGTGTTTTCTGTTTACAGGTACAATGATTAAAAACGAGCTCAGCTCACTTAAATGCTGCTGAGAACAGTCCTGGACAGTCTCCAAATGACTGATCTCTCTCTCTCACTCTCTCTTTCCCCCCCCACACTTTGCCTGGAGTTCTACATAGAGGTGTATCCAAACCCCCCCCCATTCCCAGATAATCTCTCCAACATTGTCCTGTACAGGGCAGAGTGGGAACCTGTCAAAAGGTTGTGTGTGTGCGCGCGTGCGCTATTTGGAGACTTAACCCACAAAGGCAGCAGCAGTCTTACTGTTGGTGCACAGTCCAGCTGCCCTGGAGCGGAAGGGGGGGCAGGTTGAACAGGGTCGGGGGCACGGACAGGGGTTGGACGGTGGGTGGGGATGGATAGGGTGCTTGGTTGGGGTTGGGCGGGAGGGCAGTGTTGGATGGGTTGGGGGATGCGGGGTGGGAATGGATGGTGTTGGGGATGGGTGGGGTGGTGTTGAAGGGGTTGGGGGGGGCGGGTGGGCATGGGGTGCCGGGATGGGAGCAGATGAGGTGGGGGGAGGACGGGGTTGGGCGCGGGGGGGTGGTGACAGGGTTGGGGGCTGGCGGGGACCGGGGTCTCGCATGCATTGTGCTGCTGCCTAGTCTCTTGAACGGGGAGCAAATTCACAGAAACTCCGAGCCCCAGAGGAAATCAATTAACCACGTAATCAATTATCCAAACCAAATACTACCCGGCCATATCATTCAGATAATAGAGGTTCCCCTGTATTCAATTTTGCTAATGACATAAAGTTAGGTGACATTGTAGATGCAGATAAACCTATGAAGGGATACTGATAAACTAAATGAATTGATAAACTAACAAGTGTGAGGTTATCCATTTTGAACTGTAAAAGGATAGATCAAGGCTACTTTCTAGACAATGTGAAGTTAAAGGTAGTGGATGCCCAAAGACACTTGGGTGCATGATGTGTAAAATCTCACAAATTGGTACAGAAAATAATCAAGAAAACTAATGGAATGTTGCCCTGTATTTCTAGAGGACTGGAGTACAGGGATGCAGAAATTGTGCGACAGTTATACAAAATCCTTGTTAGGCTCCAGTTGGTGTACTGTGAGCAAAACTCGGGCATCACATCTTAAGAAGGATGGCCATGGAGAAAGTACATAAATTTACAAGAATAATACCTATACTTGAATTGAGTTATGAGGAGAGATTTATGTAAATTTTAAGCCTACCTTCTCTAGAAGTTAGAAGGTATGGGGTGATCTGATCGAAGTCATCAAGATATTACCAGGAAAAGACAAGGTAGATAAACTATTTCCATAGGTTGGAGATTCTAGAACTTGGAGACATAACTTGAGAATGAATGGTGGAATATTCAGGAGAGGAAGGATCTCTACACACAGGGTGGTAGATGATTGGAGCTCTGTTCTACAAACTGCAGTGGATGTCAGCCCAGTTGTTAATTTTATGTCTGATATGGATTATTTTTTGTTAAACAAAGGAGTTAAGGGATATGGGCCAAAGGCTACAGTTAGGGAGTTCGGTCACAGGTCAGCCATGATCTAACTCAATAGTAGAACAGGCTCGAGGGGCTGAATGACTCATGTAAATGTGAGAGTCAAGAAGGCGCACCAATACCTCTTCTTCCTCAGGCTGCTAAGGAAATTTGGCATGTCCACAATGATCCTCACCAACTTTTACAGAGCACCACTGAAAGCATACTATCCAGATGCATAACGGCCTGGTATGGCAAAAGCTCTGCCCGTAAAAAAACTACACAAGGTTGTGTGCACAGCCCAGACCATGGCTGAAGCCAAGCTTCCATCTGTGGACTCCATTTACATGGCTCATTGCCGCAGAAAGGCTGCCAACATCATCAAAGACACATCCCACCCTGGTAATGCTCTCCTACAATCTCTTCTGTCAGGCAGAAGATACGGAAGTTTGAACACATGCACAAGCAGGTTCAAGAACAGCTTCTCTGCCATTATTGGACTAATGAATGAACTGTCTAACTTCAAATAATGCTGATCTTGCTAATGTTGATTTTGCCTAGTGCACACCCTGTGCAATGTAACTTGTATGCCTATGGCCAGGTTTTTTTTTCACCCTATGACTTGTATATCCTTGCTTACTATGATCTGCCTGTGCTGCTCATAAACAAAGCTTTTCACTATACTTAGGTACACGTGACAATAAATCAAATCACCATCATCATCCTGTTTCTATGCTCAGCTCGCCAAGCCCAGGAATCAAATTTAATAGAAATGGCTTAGTGTCCCCTTTTCTTATTTAGTATAGTACAGTTGGTTTCCACTTCCCCAAAAGTTTAAAATTAGTCCGAGTTTGCCATGATCATTTTCAATACCACCTGCTGGGAAATGTACATCTGAATTTTAGGGCAGTAATGATATTTACAAGTTGAATAGCTTGAAGCTTCAAAATGTAAGCATGACTTTGAGTGCCCATGCCATATATTGAGAACTTTAGTTTGAAACAGCGTAGTCATCAATGGATTGGCCTTTGAGTTAAGGGAATGAGTGAATCAGGCTGTCTGCAGAAATGATCTCTTTGATGACTGGAATTACCTTGTTCAATTATATTTTTAGCCTTTTTTTTAGAAAATGTCACTAAAAATAATACAAAGCTAAATTCATTCTTGTATCCAATATTAAATTCTGCTCGAAATATTTCCATGAGGAGTATGCCCTGTAGCTTTCTATTTTTAATAAAATTATTTATATAATTTACCAAACGTGAATAATTTACAGGGCTTTCAGTGTGTTCTAATATACAAACATTTAATGCTCCTTCCATATAATTTGCAGTTACAAATATGACTTTGTGCATTATTTTCAGATTCAGCTGGTTCAACCAAGTCAGCTCCAGCTTCAAAGTGGGCAAGCTGTTCAGGTCCAGAACCAACCGGGACAGGCACAACAAATCATTATTCAACAGCCGCAAGCAGCTGTGACAGCAGGACAAACACAGGTAAGGCATGGCCTTTTTTTCTTAAACATCATATCCAACAGTTAAGTGTCAGCGTAGATTGTGTGTATAAGTTTGTGTGGTTCTTGAACTTGCATGTTTCAGACTGACAGGCAAGACTGCTACCACTGATCCATGAATTAAATTGGATGACCTTTTGACCTCGAACTAATTTTTTTTGCCTGTGTATGTGATCCATTTTGATTTAATCTTTCATGGGATGTAGGCGTCACTGGGATAAGAACAATATTTGTTACGAATTTCTAATTGCCCTGGAACTGAGTGGTTTGTGACTCTTCAGTGGACAGTCACCGAGTCAACCACATTGAGTCAAAAGTAGTACAGACTAATTAAGAATGGCAGATTTCCTTCCCTAAAGAGCGTGTGTCATCTGCCATGGTGGGATTTGAACCGAAGTCCCAGACTATTAGCCTGGGACTCTGGATTACTTACTTAGACTTTGTCTGACATGGGACCAGAGAAGCTTTGGATAGGAAGGCTCTGCCTCCAGCCCTAGACAATTGCTCCAACCCAAATGGTCTCCCACTCTTTGAAGATTTTCTGTGAATATACCTCTCCAGGTGCCCTTTGGGCCAGCTTCATCTCCTTTTGCCTCATGGTGTCAATTCAACTGTCGTTCTGGCGGGGCATATACTATAATACTATATCCTGCCAGTCTCAGCCATCTTTCTATCTCAGTCTCCTTTAGGTATCTCTGACCAGCCCTGTGCAGAACTACTTCTGTGGTAATGTTGACTCTCCAAATTATGCTCAGCATCTGAGGCAGCACTGTGGCTCAGTGGTTAGCATTGCTGTCTCACATGACCAGGGACCCAGGTTGAATTCCGACCTAAGGCAACTGCCTGTGTGGAGATTGCACATTCTCCCCATGTCTGCATGGATTTGCTCTGGTGAGGTGAATTGGCCATGCTAGGTTGCCCATTGTTCCCAGGATTAGGTGGATTACCTATGGGAAATGCAGTGTTACAGGGATAGCATAAAGGGGTGAGTCTGGGTGGTACGCTCTTCCGAGGGTCATTTTGGACTTAATGGGCTGAATGGCCTGCTTCCAGACTGTAGGGATCTTATGATGTTTTCTACACTGTGTTTGGGGAGCTCTGAATTACTTGTCAATAATTCCTTGTAACTCAACAAATGTGTAACTCCTGCTTAGAAAGAAGCCAAGTTTCTGAAGTACCATTCCTGATTAACGTGAAAGGTGTCTATGGAAATTGGCAACTCACCATTCCATTTTTGCTGTGTTTTCTTAACCTTATACCTCGAATTACAAATCTAGACCTAATATATTGTGCTGTCATATTTTCATATACTAATGAATCATAGGCTTTTGTCTATTCTAAAATCGCGGCTAGTAAATGTTGAAATCGATCATCTTGACAATAACTGACAGCACATCCATTGTATTTTGACAATAGTGTTAGCCATTGAGATTTGACAGTTTTGCATCTGTAATGTTGAATGTTACAATATCAAACCTGCTTAAATTTCAAGAATATTTCATGACAAAAATAAATATATAACCACTTTGCAACCTGATTTTTCTTTTCCTTATGTTATCTTAAGGTTTTCATTCTTTTGTTGCTTTTTCTAAACTTTATCCTTATTTTTAATGTATTTTTTCAAAAATAAAAGATTTAATGTTAGTTACCATTTTATCTGAACTTTCCAAGTTCCACAGTTCATTTCAAAAAGTGAAAGTTGACTTTCTTCCTGAAATGTTCCAGCTTGACTGAATTGGTGTCACCCTCACCTCTGACTTAGATAATACAGCCAGAACCTCACCATAAGACAATGAAAACAGAAATTGCTGGAAAACATTAGCAGGTCTTGCTGCCTCTAAGGAGAGAGAAACAGGATTAATGTTTTAGTTTGTGATCTTTCACCAGAATGCTGGTTCTGATGTTCCGCTGCTAAAACATGTACACACAAATTAGGATAACATTTCATGCAGTTTTGAGTTTTGTGATAGTATTTGCAGAAGAGGTTTGAGTTTTTCTAGTATTGGGGTCAATGTCCCTCCCTCAACTGCCACTGCTCAGAATGTTTGTAAGAATATGGTACATTCAAATACCTGCAACATTTTTTTTTTAAGATTAGATTAGATTACAGTGTGGAACCTTCGGCCCAACAAGTCCACACCGACCCGCCGAAGCGAAACCCACCCATACCCCTACATTTACCCCTTACCTAACACTACGGGCAATTTAGCATGGCCAATTCACCTGACCTGCACATCTTTGGACTGTGGGAGGAAACCGGAGCACCCGGAGGAAACCCACGCAGACACTGGGAGAACGTGCAAACTCCACACAGTCAGTCGCCTGAGGCGGGAATTGAACCCGGGTCTCTGGCGCTGTGAGGCAGCAGTGCTAACCACTGTGCCACCGTGCAATTTGCTTGCATAATTATAATAATTGCATGTCAGGACCAGGCATCTATAGCTGAAACATTTCAGCTATTTCTGAGAATTGTCATACTAATACCTGGCATGGAGGAGTTATCTTATGAGCAAAGCTTGAACAAATTCGGACTCTACGTTCATTGGAACTTAGAAGAATGTCAGTTGATCTCATAAAACCATGTATGATTCATAAATGCTAGACAAAGGTAAATGCTGAGAGGATGTTTCCCCTCAATGGAGAGTCTAGGACTGGAGGATATAGTCTCAGAATTAAAGAGCACCAGTTTAAGACTGAGATATGAAATCTCTTCTGAGGGTTGAGAATCTTCAGAATTCTTTGCCACAGAAAGCTGAAGGGCAGCATCCTTGTGCACATTTAAGACTGAGGTTGGTAGATAAATTCTTGCCCAGTAGGAGAATCTGGGGTTGCGGGGGGGGGGGGGGAAGGGCAGAAACGTGACATGAGGAATGTCAGGATCAGCCATGACTCTATTGAATGGCAGAGCAGGATCAAGGGGCTGAACAGTCTACTCCTGTTCCTATTTCTTTTGGTTTATAAATTACTTCTTTGAAAGTAACCCCAGAGTCTCTTGCTCAATCAGTTGAGGCATGAAACTCCAAAAATGTATATTGCTTTATTAATAGTAAAGCTAAATTGATCTTTGCAATTTTCAATTCCCAAAATGTTTCAAGTTTATGTTTTAATTAGTAGATGGGTTGCTGCCAAACTAGCAGTTAGTTATCAGAGTTTTTAGAAAATTGTTCCAAGGGGAAGTGGTGGCATAGTGGCAATGTCATTGAACTGGTAATTCAGAAACCCAACTAATGTCTGGGGGACATGGTTCAAATTCTGGCAGATAGTGACATTTTAATTCAATAAAACTTTGAATTACAAACTAGCCTAATGGACTTTTTTCACTGGAGTGTAGTAGGTTGAGCAATGGTCTTTACAGAGGTTTATAAAATCACGAGCATAGATAAGGTGAATAGCAAAGGTTCTTTTTTTCTCTCACTTTTCTCTCTACAGTTCAAAAGTAGGGGGCATATTTTTAAGGTGAGTGGAGAAAGATTTAAAATGAATAAGGGGCAAATTCTTTTTAAGTATAGTGGTTCGTGTGTGGAATGAATGCCAGAGGAAGGGATGGATGCGGGTACAGTTTCAACGTTTAAAAGAAATAGTTTAAGTACATGAATAGGAACAGCTTGGAGGGATATGGGCCAAATGCAGACAGGTGGAATTAGTTTAGTTTGGGAAAATGGTCAGTGTAGTCTAGTTGGACACTGCTGATTTGTTTCAAAAACTCACGTGGATCACTAATGTAGACCAGACCCTAAGGATGCCAGGACGTATGGATCTAGACCTGCAGCAAAGTGGTTATGTTTATTCATTCATGGGTGTGGCCAGAGGGCAGTGACATCAAGATCCCGTGGACAAAAACAGCAAAGTCTATTTGGCTTAGATGATCGAACAACAACAACTTATGGTTGAGATAAGTGAATAGCTCATGCGGAGATAGCCTTTAATATTAAATTACACTTCTCAACACTCAGTCTCACCAGTCTTGATGCTGACCATATCAGAAACTTAACCTGACCTTGATATCAGAAGGAGGAATTCTTTCTGTCAAGTGGAATGCAAAGCCTGAATAGCTGAAACAATTGTTGAGTTATAAATATCAATCTTAACCTAATATTCACATTGAGACTGAAACTGAGCCGTAAGAAATTCTTTTAACTTGGCTGTCAACGTTAAGCTATTATCAGTGGCTATTCAACACAGTGACAACATCTCCAATTGATGTACTTTACTTACCAGTTTGAAAAATTTTATTTGTTCATTAACACCACTACAGGTTAGAGTTTGTAAAGTCATAAATTAAAAGTGTTTGTTACAATAGATTCTCTACACTGTCCATAATCCTCTTAAGGCTCACTTTATATTGTATATGCTGAACTGCATTTTATGATCAATGTATAAATATCTATGTTAAACTTGGAAAATGGCAAAAAATATTTAATTATTTCCATAACTAAATATGGTCAACAGCAAATAGTGCAAGGACAGCAGGTGGCACAGACTGCAGAGGGACAGACAATTGTATACCAACCGGTTAATGCAGATGGCACCGTACTCCAGCAAGGTAACCGGCAAAGTTTTTTTGAATTCATTAAAAAAAAGAACTGCAGATGCTGGAAATCTGAAACAAAAACAGAAATTTCTGGAGAAATTGTAGCAGGCCTAACAGCATCTACGGAGAGTAAGCAAAGTTAATTTCTCCAGCAATTTCTGTTTTTGTTTGACTTCATGTTTTGATATTACTCAGAATATTAACGGCAAATAGTAGTGATTTAATTAGCTAGTGTTCTCTCCCTCACTTTCCTCCTATTGCTATTGAAATTCTGGTGTGTCACTTTGCCACATTTCTATTGTATAACTTCATTATTTGAAGATATACGTCTTCTTTCTCCTACAAATGTGCTGCTAATGTAGTTATATTTTATTTTCTCAACTCACTGTGACAGGGTGACTATCAGTATAGTGCACTTACACCACATACAGGTTCAAAGCTGATTAGGCCCACAAATGCCTGTCCATGGATTAATTGCTTGATCTGTGTTTTGAAAAATATAGTGTATGACTATATATACATAGAGAGAAGAAGATGAGAGTTGATCTTGTCGAAGCATATAAAATTTTGAGGACTGGACACACTGAATATGAGGATGATGTTTCCCCTGTTTGGAGAGTCGTGAACAAGTTGTCAGGTTCTCAGAAAATGATGTAGATCTTTTAGGACCTAGGTGAGGAGACATTTCTTCATTCAGAGTGGGGAACCCATGGAATTCTCTTCCACGTAAGGCTGTAGATGTCAAGTCACTAAATAGATGTAAGAAATAAATAAATAAAGTTGTCAAGGGTGTGAGGAGAGCCTCTGTATGAAAGTATGAAATGAAAAACTAGTCATGAACATATTGAATGGCAGAACCAGCTCAATAGGCTGAATAGTCTACTCCAGCTTCTACTTTCTATGTTCTATAACCCTATTTTTGTGTGGGGGGGCTAAAGACATAATTCTAATGAATAAATTGGATTATAATTTGTCTGTTATTCAGCTAGACTGTTAAAGTTGCCTCTTTTCCCAAGTCCAAAACTAAACAGAGACCAGAGTAAAAACAAGGTCTTGGCTTAAAACTTGATGTCTTCTCTGCTGATGCTGAAAATTATTTGAAGATCACAACGATGGAAAAGTATTGCAAAGCAAATATAAATAGTAGACTTTCGATTTAAAAAAACAAATCAAATTTTAAATGGTTTCAGGAAAAGCAACATTGGCTGGTAGTGTTTTTGATTATAGACCATTTAAAAGGAGGTATTAATAAAATTAAAATACATGAATGATAAAATGTTAAATTTGATATTTCCCTGCCTCCTTTAGGGATCACCTTCAAAGTAACAATTTAGTATGTTTATAAGCAGCAAGAAATAAATATATAAAATTACACATCAGGAAGGCAATTTGAGTTTATAGTAAGTCAACTTTTGGAATTAATAACTAAGTTGTTGCTTGGCTGGATTTCCATGATTTTTCACAGTTTTCACTTAAATTCATATTGATTGAATGCAATGGCCAGGTGACAGTTATTTTTCAAATTGCTGCTGTTCAATAAACCATATCTACAGAAGATGCTTAGTCTCACCATGTTCAAATAAGCTAGAGTAGGTTTACTATTAATAGGGATAGAAAATACAGGCTACTAAAGATCTTCTCTAATTTCCGTAAAAATTACAATCATTGGTGCTGCACACCATACTCATGAAAGAGCTATCCTTCATCACCAAAACTGTTTGCAAATCAATTTGCTACAAAAGCTGGATATTGATTGAAGAGCTTCTCTCTTGTGCTGCTGCTGCTGCACCTAACTGTGCCAGAGATTTCCCTATTGTTGTCTTACCCTGTAGTGATACCCGACTGGCGCAAATGCGACAAAGTTATTCAGGAGGAATATATGTTCAAACAAAGCTTGTCTGATATTATATATTCATTCTAGAAGTGAGGATGGCACAATGCAATGTCTCTGCAGTGCTGCTAGCATAAAATGTTGATTCAAGACTGGATGTTTTCCTCTATTAGAGTCATACAGCACAGAAGTGTCCTTCAGCCCCGTTGAATCACCGCCTGCCTATTTACATGAATCCTGTTTTCCAGCCTCTCATTTTATGATATCAAGCGCTCATCCATGTATATTCAAAAGTTAAGGTTTCCCATGTCAACTACTTTCTCAAGTATTATTTTCAAGATACCCACCACCCTGTAGGTGTAAAGATTTTAACTCTCATCCCCCGTAAACCTCCTGCCCTTCAACTTAAAACTATGCCCACTCATTATGGACTCTTTGATTAAGGGGAGGAGCTGCTTTCTGTGCACCCTGTCAATGCCTCTCATAGTGTTATACCACTTCTGTCAGGTTCCCCGCCCTCAATTTTCTCTGCTCTAAAGAAAACAGCCCAAGCCTATCCAGCCTTTCATAGATAAAATGCTCCAACTCTGGCACCATCCTGGTGAATCTCCTCTGCACCCCCTCCAGTACAATTACATCATTCCTATTGTATGATGACCAGAACCGCAGACAATGTATCAGCATTGGTCTAATCAAAGTTCTGTACAGCTCCAATTTAATGCACCTTTTCTTATAATCTATGCCTTGATTGATAAAGGCAATTAAGTCCTGTATGCTGCCTTAAACAACCTATTAATCTGTCCTGTCACATTCAGACTTGTGTGAAGAAACACTCTAAGATGCCTCTTTCTGAGCTTCCAGATGTCCTGCCATTCATTGAGTACTCCCTTGTCTTTTTACTTTTCCAAGATATAACACCTCATATTTTCCAAGGTAAAATTGCACCTGCTGCTGACTTACCCATCTGAAGTATCATTGTTATACCATGGATTTTGGCAGAAAGCTCCAGAACAATAAAGCTTGTGAGGTAAAATGGTGAAAGATTAAAAAGTTGGGGTAGGGGGAGAGAAAGAGCTAAAATTGTGTTGCTGGAAAAGCGCAGCAGGTCAGGCAGCATCCAAGGAGCAGGAGAATCGACATTTCGGGCATGAGCCCTTCTTCAGCATCTGCAGTCCTCACTTTCTCCTCTGGGGAGAGAAAGTCAGTTTTGTGGTTGGAACCTCCTTGGACCATGCTGCTACATTCATAGGCAGTACTGCAAGGTGTAAGCACCTTATGCAGCATTAGCTACTAGGAGCCACGGCATGTTGGTGTTCCTCCAGCTTCCATTAGAAGGAAATTCAACATATTAATTGAAATTTAAAATCTTTAAGAAAAAGATGAAGTGATTAGCGTGGCATTTACTGCAGAACATTTAAATGTGGGTTATGCATTATTCAGATATGCCATTTTGGTATTGGTTAAATATATCTGAAAAAGAGCTACTAAAACGGCCATGAATCAAGCTTCCTGCAGCAAGCCGTTATTCACTTCCTAATATATATAGATATAAACATGTCGATGAGAAAGCAAAAATCATTCCATAGTAAACGGAACTATTAACTTTCACTTAGTAAGTGCACGGATAAAATATAATGTGTTTATAATGTCTCGCTTTAAATTACAACAAAAATATATTTTGTTTTCTAAGCCTTACCTTAGTATTTCTTTGGGTCATACCACAATACTTTTTTATTCAGCAGTGCAGGCAGTCTTTTCAAAAGTTTCTACTGCACCATTTTTAGCCAATGGTCAGCATGTGTTCAAGGGTACATCCCCTGTCATTCATATTTTTAAAATTTTCCTTTTTCTGGGAAAGTATTTAGTTTCAATTCATTACTTCAGTCCTGTAGTATGATTGAGTTCAGGAGCTTGCTGCATATGTGAACATAAAAGTAAGCCCCCAAAAGAGTGCTGAACTCTCACAATGTAGTAAATATCTCCAAACTACACCATTACAAAACACACATGGCACCCAGGCATAGAGATCTATGGTAGAGAAAAAGGTGGTTCAGCCCATGATGTCTGCAGCAGTCAAAACGACCAACTAATTAATCTGATTTTCCAGCACTTAGCCCATAGCCTTGTAAGCCTTAGTATTGCAAGTGAAATTTAAATACTTTTTAAATGTGACAAGGGTTTCTTCCTCTACTATTCTTACAGACATCGAATTCCAGATTCCCAGCACCCTCTGGACGGAAGTTTTTCCTTCCATCTCTAAACCTTTTGCCCATTGCCTTAAGTCTAAGCTCCCAGTTATTTATTCCTTACATCAAGAGGAAAAGATCCTTCCTGTCAACCTTATCTGTGTCACTCATAATTTTATAATCTCAATCACGCCCCCCCTCAATCCCCTCTGCTCTAAGGAAACAATCTCAGTCAGTACAGTCTTTCTTCATAACTGAAAATCTCCAGCCCAGTAACATCCTGGTCCATCTCCTTTGGACCCTCTCCGGTGCTATGACATCCATCTATAATGTGGATTCCAAGTTCTGAACTAATGCATCATTCACACATGAAAACATATTAGCTAAATATTTGGAAATCTGAACTGTTTAATTGCAATGAACTCTGTTTTGCATTATGTTTAGACTTCTTTTATTTATAAAAAAAAAGGTTGTTCTAGTTTGCATAACATTTGGTATGATTTTATTGCAGTAATTTAAAGATTAATGCTTTCTTGAAAAGTGAAGGAATTAATCTTGTTCCTTTCATTTTTCTTTTTCCCTCTGTTATCTTGCATCTTTCTGTCAATCACCTTATCTCTATTTTTCACTTTGCCCTCTGTTTGTTTATCTCTTTTCCTGTCTTGTCTTGTCTTACCTTTCTCCTCTTTGTGTTACATGCTAAAGTTGCAGTCCCTGTTACAGGCATGATCACGATTCCTGCTGCCAGTCTTGCTGGGGCTCAAATTGTCCAGACAGGAGCCAGCACAAGTACCACAAATAGCAGCCAGGGCACTGTAACGGTAACGCTACCTGTTGCTGGAAGCATGGTCAATGCAGGCGGCATGGTGATGGTAAGTCTCTAGTTTTGAGCAACTTTGTGAGTGGATTGCAGCTTACACTTATATTTTAAATCACTGGTTATCTCTCTAACATCTGTGATAATGGTATATTGAATTATAAGATCTAACCATTTGACTAGGCAGTATACTCAGCAAAGAAGTTGTGATACCTCAGGTGAAGGCATGAGGGAACCTCAGCTTCGTTGTGTCCTTGCACTGGGTCACAATCTGGTTACAAGCTACCAGTCACACTTGACTAAACATTTTAAGGGATAATTGTGATGTAGAGTGATCTACATTCTAACATTCTGGAATCCCATTAAACCAAGCCATTGTGGAGCATTTTCCCAGAGACAAGGCTGGTTGATACAGGTGCACAATCCTTTTTCTGAAATGCTTGGGACCAGCTGGTCTTCGGAATTCAGAATTTTTTGAATTTCAGAATAAGTGACAGTTTGATGACATTTTTAAAAGACTTACTAGAAGAACACACTCACTAAAGGGCCTTGAAACAGAATTGAGGCCTGCCAGTGCTGGGCGAGCTCCCACCCCCATGTCGCATTTGAATGACACGCATCGAGTGGATGTCGACTTGGGCTAATTGTTTGCACGCCAAGCAACCTTGTTAATGAGAAAAAAACTTCAGCAAAAAAACTTTTGGACTTTAGAGCTTTTTGGAATTCAGGATTTCGGATAAAGGATTGTCTACCTGTACTTTGCTTTGCTTTGTTAGTATAAATTTGTATTTTGCCACTTCATACTGCTCTACTGAAAAGACTCTTGCTATAGCTTTAGATTTGCTGAGGAAATGATACTATATTTCTTAAGTTAATTTCTTTATGTTAACACTTGTTACCAAAGCAGTGTTAAACAATAACTTTGAAGTTTGCTAGTTCATACAGTATACACTAACTTACTAAACCATTAAAGTTTTATTATAGCTTATAAAATTAGTAATCTTTTCTGGAGAATAAGTTAACTTTGTTAATTTTTCCATTGGTTCTTTTTATGCTTTCTTATACAGATGGTACCAGGGACTAGTACAGTTCCAGCGATGCAAAGGATCCCTTTACCTGGTGCAGAGCTACTAGAAGAAGAACCATTATATGTAAACGCCAAACAGTATCACCGAATCTTAAAAAGGCGACAAGCAAGAGCTAAACTTGAGGCAGAAGGTCGGATTCCAAAAGAAAGGAGGGTAAGTGAAATTACATAAAGTAGTTCTCCTTCCTAATATGATTGTGTAGCTTTTTTAGATTTTAACTAAATGTTCTCCTATGGTGGATAAATTATATTCCCATTTTTGAATTTGTGTTCTAGTGATAACATTTCAATAACCAGATTTTAGAACATGGGAACGGAAAATGGGAACTTTGATCTAGGGTTAATTTTCTCCACGTATGCCTACATTGTGAATTCGTACCTCAATGCTACTGGAGACTATCTGTCTGTCTATATTTGCTAGAAAAACATTTTCAGCTTTTGATATTTTCATTTATTGGCTGAATGTTAGTTATGTTTTTGAGCAATGAAAATCTCTTCAGCCCTTGAGAATCTGTTTTAATATATGATACTGTTTTAATCTTACATATCCTGACTGCTCAAACAGAAAAGGCCAAAGTTAACTCAGCACTGTATTGTAGGAGACAGAAAAAGAATATTCATTTTGCATTGAGATCAAATCTCATAAAAATGCCATTCACCCCAACTGGTGTATGTTGTAACGTTCGTTCTATATGAGCTCCTCACACACAACATGAATCTCTTATTTGGGAGGAGTCTCTCAATCCAACTATCAAGCAGAATATTTTTAATTAAGTTATGGAACCACATGTACAGACAATACATATAAGTATAATTGATTAAATAGCATATCCTGGAAATAGGAAAAGCAACCAAGGCTACAACTGGGCGAATGCATTTTTACAATCTGTGGAAAGAGATGTTTGTATGAGTAATATGACCATCTTTTAAGAGGGTAATGCTGTTGTGTTTTTCTCTGCCATGGTATGTGAAGATAGCCTGCACAACAGGTAGTCTGACTTCTCTCTGCTGTTAAAATAAGCTATCCTTATTTATTATGATAACGCTTATTTATTTTTGCAACCGTGTATTTTCTTCTCTCTGTAAAGAAATACCTCCATGAGTCACGTCACCGCCATGCGATGCAGCGAAAACGTGGAGAAGGTGGCCGCTTCTTTTCTCCCAAGGAGGGTGATGAGATTGTAAGTTTTGTTTAACTTAATGAAAATGTTACGAAAGAAAGTTTAAACTCGGCAACAAAGGTTATTGAACTTTTAATGATCCACTTAAAAAGATTCAGAAAGCTTCTCTTTACCATGATTTATACATTTGATGCTGACAAAAATTCTTAAAAGATATTCAACCCTTTGCTGGATTTGATCACTTAGGGTCATAGAGATGTATAGCACGGAAACAGACCCTTTGGTCTAACTCGTCCATGCTGACCAGATATCCCAACCTAATCTAGTCCCATTTGCCAGCCCTTGGCCCATATCCCTCTAAACCCTTCCTATTCATATACTCACCCAGGTGCTTTTTAAACATTGCAATTGTACTAGTCTCTACCACTTCCTCTGACAGCTCATTCCATACACGCACCATCCTCTGCGTGTAAAAGGTTTCACCTTAGGCCCCTTTTATATCTTTCCCTTCTCACCTGAAACCTATGCCCTCTCGTTCTGGACTCCCCCATCAGGGAAAAGACTTTGTCTATTTATCCTATCCAGGAGATCACTCCTCAGCCTTCGGCGCTCCAGGGAAAACAGCCCCAGCCTACTCAGCCTCTCCCTATAGCTCAAATCCACCAACCCTGGCAACATTGTGAAGGCAAGGGGGCTTAGTGGTTAGCACTGCTGCCTCACAGTGCCATGGACCCGGGTTCGATTCCAGCCTCGGGTGACTGTTTGTGTGGAGTTTGCACATTCTCCTCGTGTCTGCATGGGTTTCCTCCGGGTGCTCCAGTTTCCTCCCACAGTCCAAAGATGTGCGAGTCAGGTGAATTGGCCATGATAAATTGCCCGTAGTGTTAGGTGCATTAGTCAGAGGGAAATGGGTCTGAGTGGGTTACTCTTCAGAGGGTCGGTGTGGGTTTGTTGGGCCAAAGGGCCTGTTTCCACACTGTAGGGAATCTTAAATCTTAAAAATCTTTTCTGAACCCTTTCAAGTTTCACAACATCCTTCCTTTGGATAGTAAGGAGAAAAAATTGCACGCAATATTCCAAAAGAGGCCTACTCAACGGCCTGTACAGCTGCTACATGACCTCCTAACTCCTATACTCAATACTTGGACCAAAAGAGGAAAACATACCCAAACGCCTTCTTCAATATTCTATCTACTTGCGACTCTACTTTCAAGGAGCTATGAACTTGCACTCCAAGGTCTCTTTGTTCAGCAACACTCCCAAGGACCTTACCATTGGCTGTACAAGTCCTGCTAAGATTTGCTTTCCCAAAATGCAGCACCTCGCATTTATCTAAATTAAACTCCATCTGCCACTCCTCAGCCCATTGGCCCATTTGATCAAGATCCTATTGTAATCTGAGGTAACCTTCTTCACTGTCCACTGCATTTCCAATTTTTGATGTAATCTGCAGACTTACTAACTGTACCTCCTATGTTCACATCCAAATCATTTATATAAATTACGAAAAGTAGTAGACCCAGCACCGATCCTTGTGACACTCCACTGGTCACAGGCCTCCAGTCTGAAAAACAGCCCTCCGCCACCACCATCTGCCTTCTACTTTTCAGTCAGTTCTGTATTCAAATGGCTAGTTCTCTCTGTATTCCATGAGATCTAACCTTGCTAACCAGTCTCGCATGGGGAACCTTGTCGACCGCCTTACTGAAATCCATATAGATCATGTCCACCTCTCTGCCCTCATCAATCCTCTTTTGTTAATTTTTCAAAAAACTCAATCAAGTTTGTGAGACATTATTTCCCATGCAGAAAGCCATGTTGACTATCCCATATCAGTTCTTAGCTTTCCAAATACGTGTAAATCCTGTCCCCCAGGATTCCCTCCAACAACTTGCCCACCACCAACGTCAGGCTCAATGGTCTATAGTTCCCTGGCTGCCCTTGCCACCTTTCTTAAATAATAGTACCACGTTAACCAACCTCCAGTCTTCTGGCACATTACCTGTGACTATCAATGGTACATATATCTCAGCAAGAGGCCCAGCAATCACTTCCCTAGCTTTCCACAGAGCGCTAGGGTATACCTGATCAGGTCCGGGGGATTTATCCACCTTTGTGTTTTGAGACATCCAGCACTTCATCCTCTGTAATATAGACATTTTTCAAGATGTCACCATCTATTTCCCCACATTCTAAATCTTCCATGTCCTTCTCCATAGTAAACACTGATGCAAAATACTCGTTTAGTATCTCCCCCATCTCCTGCGGCTCGACGCAAAGGCTGTCTTGTTGATCTTTTGAGGGGCACTATTCGTCCCTCATTAACCTTTTGTCCTTAATGTATTTGTAAAAACCCTTTGGATTCTCCTTAACCCTATTTGCCAAAGCTATCTCATGACCCCTTTTTGCCCTCCTGATTTCTCTCTTAAGTATACTCCTACTTTCTTTATACTCTTCTAAGGATTCACTCGATCTCTCCTGTCTATACCTGACATATTAAGAAAGAGTGTACATGCTATGAGATTTACAGTAGTTGCTGCAGTTTCTAAATTATAAATCAAACTCAATGACTTTGCAAAGGTTTCCAGATGACGAGGTTGTGTGTTTTCTTTAAAACCTCCTTTACGTCCTTTTTCACAAAACCCTAAACCAACCAGTACAGAAATAAACTTTTATTTGGGATATTTAAACTGTATTCATTGATAATGGGCCATATTTCATTTTGCAATTTGAATCATTGCTACACAAGATGAATTGAAGCATTTAGCTGTTTACAGTAAGGGACAGTATGGATTGATATAATGAAGACTACCTTGCAACAGTCACAATCTGTGCAACATTTCATAACGTGCATTATCATTTAGAGAGCTATTTCTGTTGTACCTCAACTGTTTTTGGCATATCTTTTTTTGTAATTAATAGATTCTGGATAAATCAGTAACAGATCATTTCACTCAGTAATCATATCACAGTCATTGTAAAAATAATCAATCATTAATTGCTAAAAGCAGCATACTATATTGTAAACATGTTCAGGCATCAAATTATTCAGTGAAATATTTAAAATATCTGTATTTTACAGATGTAGTCTCATTATCTAAATTCTGCCAAAAATTACAATATTAAAAAGAACTCACTGCCCTTGTCATTCCTTTGATTTTCTGTCAGTTGTGGTTATTTTCTAAAAACGTTGAATGCTGAAGATATTTCAGGGGTTGTAGGAGTTGCTGGTTTGAAGGCATTGTTAATCCCACCACTAAAATGCTTAATTCAAAGTAAATCCTGAATTACCATAGAATAATTATGTCAGTTATGTTCGTGGGCAATGAAAATCTCACTCAAAGTTAATACAGGAAGTTGTCAAACCAGAAGCAGCACATTGGTACACAATAAGGAAGGAATTGCCCTGAGAGTCATCAACATTGACTCTAGACTCTGTGAAGTCCCATATCATGAGGTCAAATGTGGACAAAGAAACTTGCAGCTCCTTCCCATGTACCTCATCTTTCTTCCTTCTCTCCTGCCACCATCCAGACTCAGCTAATGAATCAGTCATCCTCCAAACTGAACAGTACTTGAAAAGTTAATCTAATGGTGACCATGTAACCATTCACAATAGTGAATAGTAAAAGCTCATCTGCTCTTTGGGGAGGGAAATCTAGTAACCCTACCCTCTTTAGCCTATGTGTGAATCCACACCCACAGCAATGCAGAACGTTCTCTGGGTGGGGGACTTAGCACAGAATCTCTAGAGTGCAGTTTGGTCCATTAAGTCCTTGCTGATCCTCTTAAGAGCATCCCACACAGACCCAGCCCTTTATTGTATCCCATAACCCCACATTTCCCATGGCTAGTCCACCTAGCCTACACATCCCTGAATACTACAGACAGTTTCATCATGGCCAATCCACCTAACCTGCACAATCTTCAAACTGGGATGAAACCCATGAAGATGCAGGGAGAACATGCAAGCTCCACACAGTCAGACAAGGCTGGAATTCAGCCCAGGTGTCTGGTGCTGTGAGGAATTCTACACGCATCTGTCTGGTACAGATGCATGTGTCTGTGACAGAATCAGTAGGAGTGATCACCTCACAGTCCTTGTGATGTTGAAGATCAGTCTTCATATTGAGGATGCCCTCTATTACATTGTGTGTCACTAAGATCAAGTGAGATTGACTGGCTGAAAATAGATATCTGGGTATCCATGGGGTGTTAGACCCATCAGCAGAATTGTACTCGCAACACAATCTGCAACCTCATGGTAAGCATATCCCCATTCTTAACATTACCATCAAGGAGATTAACCCTGGCTCAACAAAGAGTGCAGAAGGGCAAGCCAAAAGCAACAGCAGGCACTCTGAAATGTGTCAACTTGGCAGAGTTACTGAACAGGCTACTTGCATGCTCAACAGCATAACCAGCAAGTGATAAATAGTGCTAAGCTTTCCACAACAAATGCATCAGAATCAAAGACCTGCCACATCCATTTGTGAATAATGGTGGACATTTAACAACTGGGAGAAAGTGAGGACTGCAGATGCTGGAGATCAGAGTCAAAAAGTGTGCTGGAAAAGCACAGTCAGGCAGCATCTGAGGAGCAGGAGAGTCGTCATTTCGAGTATAAGCTATTTTTCAGGAATGTGTCTGATGAAGAGCTTATACTCAAATCATCAACTCTCCCTCTTCTCGGATGTTGCCTGACTGTCTGTGCTTTTCCAGCACCACACTTTTTGACATTTAACCACTAACTGGAGAGGAAGCTGCACAAATAGCCCCAACCTCAATAATGGGGAAGCCCAACATATATGTTTAAATGATGAGGCTGGCACATTTTGCAACAACATTCAGCCAGAAGTGTCAAATGGATGATCCATGTCTGCCTCCTCCAGAAATGCCCAGCAGCACAGATGCCAGCCTTCAGCCAATTCAGTTCGGCCCAAGTGAAATAAAGAAGTGGCTGAAGCACTGAATACTGTGAAGGCTCCGGACCCTGACATCATTCCAGCGATAGTACGGAACATGTGCTCCAGAGGTTGCCACACCCCTAGCCAAGCTGTTCCAGTACAGCTACAACACGGATATCTACCCAGCAATATGGAAAAATATCCAGGTTATGTCCTGTACACAAAAAGCAGGACAAATCCTATCCAACTAATTAATGCCACGTCAGTCTGTTTTCTCGTCATCAGTAAAATGGTGGAAAGTGTTATCTACAGAACTATTAACAGCACTTCCTCAGCAGTAATCTGCATACTGACACTCTGCTTGGGTTCCACCAGTGTTAAAAAGCTCCTGACTTCATTATAGCTTGATTCATACATATCCAAAAGTGCTCAATTCCTGAGGTAAGGTGGCATCAAGGCTGGTTTTGACAGTGTGGCATCAAGGAACCCCATCAAAACTAGAGTCAATGAAATTTTGGGACGGGGCAGAGAAATCCCTTTGCTGGTTGGAGTCGTATCTAGCACAAAGAAAGATGGTTGAGGTTGTTGGAGGTCAGTTGTCTTGGCTCCAAGACATCTCTGCAAGTGTTCCTCCAGCTAGTACCCTAGGCCCAACCATCTTCAGCTGCTTTATCTGTGACCATCCTCCATTGTAATGTCAAAAGCAGGGGAGTTCACTGATTCCACAATGGTTCAGCACTATTTTGTAACTTCTCAATGCAGCAAGACTTGGACAGTATCCAGGTTTGGGCTGACATGTGGCAAGTAACATTTGTACCACATACATACCAGTCACTGACCATCTCCAACAAGAGAGAATCTAACCATTGTCCCATGACATTTAGTGGCATTTCCATCACTGAAATCTGAACTAACAATTTCTGTTGACCAGAAATTGATTTGTTCTAGCCACATAAATGCTGCGGCTACAATAACAATTCAGAGGCTAGGTATCTCTCCAAGTAACTGACCTCCCAACTCCTCAAAATCTGTCTACCATCTACAAGATACAAATCTGGAGTATGATGGAATATTCCCCAATTGCTGGACGAATGCAGCTTCAACAACAGTCAAACTTGACTCCATCCAGTGCAACGTAGCCTGCTTGATTGTGCACAACGCAAACATTCACTCTCTTCAGTACTGACACTCAGTAGCATGAATGAGTACCATCTACTTGGTATACTGTAGAAATTCACAAAGGCTCCTCAGCACATTCCAAACCCACAGCCAGTACCATTTAGAAGAACAAAGGCAGCAGATACATGAGAACGTCGCCATTTGCAAATTTCCCTCCATGCCACTCATCATCCTGACTTAGAAATAAATCCTGCCATTTCTCAGTGTCACTGAGCCAAACTCCTGGAATTTCTTCCCCATTAGCAATGTGAGTCACTGAGTCATAGAGATGTACAGCACGGAACAAACCCTTCGATCCAACTCGTCCATGCCAACCAGATATCCTAAATTAATTTAGTCCAATTTGTCAGCATTTGGGCCATATCCCTCTAAACTCTTCCTATTCATGTACACAACCAGATGCTTTTAAAGGTTGTAATTGTCCCACCTTCCACTACTTCCTCTGGCAGCTCATTTCCCTCTCTGTGAAAAAAGTAGCCCCTTAGGTCTCTTTTAAATATTTCCTTTCTCACCTTAAACCTATAGGTTTGGACTCCTCTACCCTGGAAAAAAGATTTTGGCTATTCGCCCTATCCGTGCCCCAATTGATTTTATAAACCACCATAAAGTCACCCCTCAGCCTCTGACACTCCAGGGAAATAGCCCTCTCTCTATAGCTTAAACACTCCAACCCCAGCAACATTCTTGTAAATCTTTTCTGCACCCCCTCAAGTTTAACAACATCCTTCCTAAAGCAGGGAGACCAGAATTTAACACAGTATTCCAAAAGTGGCCTAATCAATATCCTGTACATCTGCCACATGACACCCCAACTCCTATACTCATTGCACTGACCGATTAAAGGCAAGTGCCCCAAATGTCACCTTCACTACCCTGTGGTAAAAACAAGGACTACAAATGCTGGAAACCAGAGTCTAGATTAGAGTGGTGCTGCAAAAGCACAGCAGGTCAGGCAGCATCTGACGAGCTGGAAAATCGACGTTTCGGGCAAAAGCCCTTCATCAGGAATAGAGGACCTTCACTACCCTGTCAACCTGCAACCCCATCTTTAAGGAACTTTCAGCTTACATCCCAATATCTTTGTTCAGCAACACTCCCCAGGACCCCACCTTTAGGTGTCCTGATTTGCCTTACCAAACTGCAATATCTCATATTTATCTAAATTAAACTCCATCTGCCACTCCTCGGTCCAACCTGTCTATACAAGTCTACCTACACCAGGTTGACTGCACTGATTCACAAGGCAGTTCACCACCTTCTCAAGTGCAACTAGGGGTTGCTGATACACACATCCTGTGAAAGAATTTTTAAGACATCTATAAATAGGTATGTCCTAGGATTAATTTATTTCAGGGGTTAGCAGATACTTGCAAATACCATGCTTGCTCCACAGTCAGAAAGTTAGTATTTTTCTTAAGTATAACCTATGTGATATCTGGTGTGTGACGGATACAGTTCAAAAACTTTCAAGGCATGGACCCAAATATACTATCAAACAGGTTTTAAAGTCAGCCATAACTATCTGTGATGGTATTTTTATGTGTTACAATGTTGACTTATTGTATAAAATTATCCAGATCTGCTTTGAAAAGTTGTGAAGAGTTAGGGTCTGTGACTCTGGTGGTCAATATCTCAATATACCATCTCTATTCTCCCTGACTTTGGCCTTGATATAAAAAGAAAAGAAGTTGCACGTGCTGTCAACCTGAAATAAAAACTAACAATACTGGAAATATACAGCAGGTCCATCAGCATCTGAAGTAAATATAGGTTAACATTTTGGATAGCATCCCATCGTCAGAATTTAGTTATTTTAAGCAATTAAACTTTTTGATACTTTTTTCTTTTTATAAAGGTCATCTCAGTCAGGCTGTGAAAAGGCGTAAGACAGAGAAAAGGTGAGTAAAACAGCTCATAAATAGAAGGGAGTTCAGTGGCAAATTAATTTTAAAAAGCGTTCGGAAATCAGTAGAGACTGCCCCATATCTGAAGCCAGAATTTAATGTAATGGATTGTAATTGATTGGAATGTTGTTAAGGTGAAAAACACAAAGTTCAATGTATCGGAGTGTTGTGGCTCCATTTTCTGAAGTGGCATTTGAAACCACAGCTTTGATTCGGGGAAAGTCAGATTACGTAGTAAAACATGTTGGCAGTGTGGAGCAGAGAAGTTACTCAATCTGCACTTGGTCTCCCTAATGCAGAGGAGATAGAAAATTTTAATATTTAAAATATGGCATGCTAGATTTTACAAACCTCATCGAAACCACTGTCTACTGTAGGATGAGTGTTTAGATAGCAACACCGCCAAATAAAGATGTTTATGGATGTTGCATCATGTAAGGTTGGCTCAGAAAGAAAAGAAAGACTTGCATTCATAAACATTTACAACACCTTTTGCAACCTTGCAAAGTGCCAAAGCAGTTTAGAACAGTAAAGTACCTTTTGAAGTGCAGTCATTGTTGTAATGCTATTAATACAGCAACCATTTTGCACGCAACAAGTACCCACAAGCAGTAATGTGATAATGAGCAGGTAAACTTTTTATAATTGAAGGAAAAGTATTAGCTAGTATATCTAGGATAAGTCTTCAGTTCCTCTTTTGAATAGTGTTATGGGATCTCCTGTATCCACTTGAAAGAGAAATTAGGCCTTAGTTTCATGTCTTATCTAAAAGGTAGCTGCTACAAGCAACATTCCCTCAGTAATATGCTGACAGGTTAGCCTACACTTTGAGCTACATTTTCTGATTCAAAGGTGAGAGTGCTCCCCACTGAGCCACAGTATACATTTCAAAATTGAAGTTTCTTGAGAGGAGCTCATTAAGCAAGGATGTTATAAAAGTGAATGCATAATAGAGGGAAATCTATACTCTGTTTACATTGTGGTTGGTGGAAAATAATCTAGCAAACATGTCTGTGAACAGAAATGGACATGAGGTCAAGTGAGAGCTTGTCACGGTCATCATTTGGGACTGGAAGATAGTAACACACGTGATAGTTATTGATCAACTTAACAACTGCAGCAAAGGAACCCTTGGCAAAGGACCAGGACCTTTGCCAAGCATAGAAGAAAACAGAACAAAAATTAGTGTTATTCTTAAACAAGAATACAACTATTAATGGGAAAGCATAGAATAGCACAGAAAGAAGGTGCTTGGCCCATGAAGTTTGTGCCGCTGGATTCATGGAAAGTGTTGAATTAACAGATTCAAGGGTTGAAATTGTGATGGAACTTAATAGAAGTTATAGAACTGAGCTATTGCTGAAAATGAGACCTGCAGTTAGTGAATTTGTAGAGCTCAAGAGTGAGGCCATGAAGCTGGAACAACATAATTGTTGATGTAATAAGAGTCAGAATAGGACTAGAACAAGTACATGTTCCACATATACAGAAAGAAATTCAAAATTGGGACTGTCTGGTATTCCATAGTTAGTCACATTGATTTAAAAAAAATTGCTGGGGAAGGCAATTATGATGCAATTAGGCAAGATTTAGGATGCATAGAATGGGGAAGGAAACTGCAGGGGATGGGCACAATTGAAATGTGGAGCTTATTCAAGAAACAGCTGCTGCGTGTCCTTGATAAGTATGTACCTGTCAGGCAGGGAGGAAGTTGTCAAGTGAGGGAGCAATGGTTTACTAAAGAAGTTGAATCTCTTCTCAAGAGGAATAAGAAGGCTTATGTTAGGATGAGACATGAAGGCTCAGTTAGCGAGTTACAAGTTAGCCAGGAATGACCTAAAGAACTAAGAAGAGCCAGGAGGGGACATGAGAAGTCATCGGCAGATAGGATCAAGGAAATCCCTAAAGCTTTCTATAGGTAGATCAGGAATGAAAAAATGACTAGGGTCAATCAAAGATAGTAGTGGGAAGTTGTGTGTGGAGTCTGAGGAGATAGGGGAAGCGCTAAGTGAATATTCATCGTCAGTATTCCTACTAGAAAATGACAATGTTGTTGAGAATACTGAGATGCAGGCTACTAGACTAGATGGGATTGAGGTTCATGAGGAGGTGTTTAGCAATTCTGGAAAGTGTGAAAATAGATAAGCCCCCTGGGCTGATAGGATTTATCCTAGGATTCTCTGGGAAGCCAGGGAGAAGATTACAGAGCCTTTGGCTTTGATCTTTCTGTTGTCATTGTCTACAGGAATAGTGCCGGAAGACTGGCTGATAGCAAATGCTGTCCTCTTGTTCAAGAAGGGGAGTAGAGACAAGCCTTGGTAACAAGTTCTGAGAAAATTTGTTGCTCAGGTTGAGGTTCTGGATATAAGGTTGTTCACTGAGCTGGAAGGTTCATTTTTAGACGTTTCATCACCATACTAGTTAACATCATCAGTGAGCCTCCGATGAAGCACTGGTGTGAGTGACTTGCTTTCTATTTGTGTTTAGGTTTCCTTGGGTTGGTGATGTCATTTCCTGTGGTGATGTCAGTTCCTATTCTTTTTCTCAGAAGGTGGTAAATGGGGTCCAAGTAGCTGTGTTTGTTGATAGAGTTTCGGTTGGAATGCCATGCTTCTAGGAATTCTTGGTACGTGTCTCTGTTTGGTTTGTCCTCTGATGGATGCGTTGTCCCAGTCAAAGTGGTGTCCTTCATCTGTATGTAATGATACTAGTGAGAGTGGGTCATGTCTTTTTGTGGCTAGTTGATGTTCATGTATCCTGATGGCTAGTTTTCTGGTTTTTTGTCCCATGTGGTGTTTGTTGCAAGAACTGTAAAGTATTTTGTAAATGACATTAACGTTGCTTGTGGTCTATATGGGGTTTTTCAAGTTCATTAGCTGCAGTTTTAGTGTGTTGGTGAGTTTGTGGGCTAGCATGATGCCAAGAGGTCTGAGCAGTCTGACAGTTATTTCTGAGATGCCTTTGATGTAGGGAAGAGTAGCTAGGGTTTCTGGGCACGTTTTTCTGCTTGTTTGGGACTGTTGCTGAGAAATCTGCTAACTGTGTTTATTGGGTATCTGTTCTTTTTGAATATGCTGTATAGGTGATTTTCGTATGCTCTGCGTAGTTCATCAGTGCTGCTCATTGAAGTAATGTTGTAAGGAAGCTTAGTTTGTGGTTTTGAGGTGATTGCTTCTGTAGTTCAGTATTTGGTCCGTATGTACAGTAGCGACTCGACTTACGAACTTAGTCCATTCCGGGACCTGGTTCGCGAACCGAAAAGTTCACGAACTGAATCAATTTTTCCCATTGTACGGATATTTCCGGAGTCTTTTGTCTTTTTTGTCTCTTGGAGGTTGGTGATGCCACAAGAAAACGATCCAGAGAAACTTGTTTTTTTTCTTTGTTTCAGAATTTTCCAAAAATGGGACATCACATAAATGGGTCATTTAAAATGTTCACTGCTCTGTTGGTCACAGTTTTGTTAGGGTGATGCCTCTCAACAAAAGCCTGCACTTCACTCCATTTGTTTGTACCTTGAATTTCGTATGTACGTGCGTTGAAGCAAACTTTTACATACAATCCTGTTCGTAAACCAATTTGTTCGTGAACGGGGTCATTTGTATGTCGAGGCGCTACTGTATTGTTTTCCTGTAGACACTGGTTTGAAGTTTCCCCATTGGCTGTTCGCTCAACTGTGACATCAAGGAATGGCAGTTTGTTGTTGTTTTCCTCCTCTTTCGTGAATTTTATGCCAATAACGATATTATTGATTGTCTTGAAGGTTTCCTCTAATTTGTTTCGTTGAGTGATGACAAGGTGTCGTCCACATAGCGAACCCAAAGTCTGGGTTGGATGGTTGGCAGAGCTGTTTGTTCAAGTCTCTGCATTACTGCCTCTGTTAAGAATCCTGATATCAGAGATCCCATGTGTTCTGTTGGTTTGTCTGTAGTTTTGTTACTGAAAGTGGAGTGAGTGGGAAGGTATAGGTCCACTATCCTTCTTAGCAGAGGCAGTAATGCAGAGACTCGAACAAACAGCTCTGCTAATTATCCAACCTAAACTTTTGGTCAGCTCCATGGGTGACACCTTTGTCATCACTAAATGACACAAATTAGAGGAAACCTCAAGACCATCAACAATATCGTTATTGGCATAAAATTCATTAGAGGACGAAAACAACAACAGCCTGCCATTCCTTGTTACGGTAGAGCAAAAGCCAATGGGGAACTTCAAACCAGTGTCTACAGGAAAACAACACATACAGACTAAATATTGAACTACAGAAGCAATCATCCCAACATCAGCAAAGGAAGCTGCATTAGAACATTATTTCAACGAGTCACCACACACTGCAGCACAGAGGAACTATGAAGAGCAGAGGAAAATCACCTATACAGCATATTCAAAAAGAACGGGTACCCAATGAACACAGTCCATTGATTTCTCAGCAACAAACCCAAATAAGTAGATAAAGCGCGTCCAGAAACCCTAGCCACTCTCCCTTACATCAAAGACTTCTCGGAAGTGACTGCCAGACTACTCATACTGCTTGGCATCATGGTAGCCCACAAATCGACCAACACACTAACACAGCAACTAATGAACTTAGAGTCATAGAGATATACAGCACGGAAACAGACCCTTCAGTCCAACTCGTCCATTCCGACCAGATATCCCAACCCAATCTAGTCCCACCTGCCAGCACCTGGCCCATATCCCTCCAAACCCTTCCTATTCGTATATCCATCCAGATGCCTGTTAAATGTTGCAATTGAACCAGCCTCCACCACTTCCTCTGGCAGCTCATTCCATACAAGTACCACCCTCTGAGTGAAAAGGTTGCCTCTTAGGTCTCTTTTATATCTTTCCCCTCTCACCCTAAACCTATGCCCTGTAGTTCTGGACGCCCCCACCCCAGGGAAAAGACTTTGTCTATTTATCCTAAAAATGCCCCTCATGATTTTATAAACCTCTATAAAGTCACCCCTCAGCCTCCGACGCTCCAGGGAAAACAGCCCTAGCCTATTCAACCTCTCCCTAAAGCTCAAATCTTCCAACTCTGGCAACATCCTTGTAAATCTTTTCTGAACCCTTTCAAGTTTCTCAACGCCATTCCAATAGGAAGGAGACCAGAATTGCACGCAATATTCCAACAGTAGCCTAACCAATGCCCTGTACAGCCACAACATGACCTCCCAACTCCTGTACTCAATACTTTGACCAATAAAGGAAAGCGTACCGAACGCTTTCTTCGCTATCCTATCTACCTGCAACTCCACTTGTAAGGAGCTATGAACCTGCACTCCAAGATGTCTTTGTTCAGCAACACTCCCTAGGACCTTAACATTAAGTGAACAAGTCCTGCTAAGATTTGCTTTCCCAAAATGCAGTACCTCAGATTTATCGAAATTAAACTCCATCTGCCACTTCTCAGCCCATTGGCTCATTGTAATCTGAGGTAACCTTCTTCACTGTCCACTACATTTACAATTTTTGGTGTCATCAGCAAACTTAGCTAACTGTACCTCATATGCTCCCATCCAAATCATTTATATAAATGATGAAAAGTAGTGGACCCAGCACCGATCCTTGTGGCACTCTACTGGTCACAGGCCTCCAGTCTGAAAAACAACCCTCCACCACCATCCTCTGTCTTCTACCTTTGAGCCAGTTCTGTATCCAAATGGCGAGTTCTCCTTGTATTCCATGATATCTAACCTTGCTCACCAGTCTCCCATGGGGAACCTTGTCAAATGCCTTACTGAAGTCCATATAGGTCACATCTACCGCTCTGCCCTCATCAATCCTCTTTGTTACTTCTTCAAAAAACTCAATCAAGTTTGTGAGACATGATTTCCCATGCATAAAGCCATGTTGACTATCCCTAATCAGTACTTGCCTTTCCAAATACTTGTACAACCTGTCCCTCAGGATTCCCTCCAACAACTTGCCCACCACCAATGTCAAGCTCACTTGCCTATAGTTCCTTGGCTTGTCCTTACCACCTTTCTTAAACAATGGCACCACTTTAGCCAATCTCCAGTCTTCTGGCACCTCACCTGTGAGGTGGAGATAGGTAGCACAAGGGGACATAGCTTTAAATTGAGGCGTGATACATATAGGACAGAGGTAACTTCTTTAGTCAGAGAGAAGTAGGGGCATGGAACACACTGTCTGCAACAATAGTAGATTTGCCAATTTTAAGGGCTTTAACTGGCCACTGGAAAAATATATGGATGAAAATGGAACGGTTTAGGACAGATATGCTTCAGATTGGTTCCACAGGTCGGCACAACATTTAAGGTACTGCACTGTTATGTTCTACGTAGAACTGAAGATAATTTGTTGAGGATATAGCGAGTTAATCTAAGCATAAAAGAATAGTTGTAGATGAAAACTAGTGAAGATGCCATTTGAGGAAGAAGTCAGTGGTAGGAAAGGGGCTCTGTGTGGGATGGACAGTTAAAGGGACTGGATATTAATTATTGGCAATTGGACCAGAAAATGCTACTTTTTCGCAATAAGCATGTCATCAAATGATTGGCCCAGAAGGAAGCCATTCAATTTGATGTGTCAATGCCAGCTTACTTGCAAGAACATCTGGTCCAACTGTCTGCTCCTTTTCCTCATAACCCAGTAATTTTTTTCTCATCAGATAATTGTCTATTTAGAAGGCATGATTTAACCTGTCTCCAACATCTTAGGCAGAGTCAATTAGCAAGAGAATAAGGGATATCTTAGCAGAGGTACTGAAAATTTTGAAAGATTTTGATGAGAAGAAACTGTTTCCAGTGATAGCCAAAAAACACACGTGTAAGATATTTGGCAAAACAACAAGAGTAGAGATTAGAGAAACTTCTAATGCTGAACTATTTATGATGTGGAATATGAATGTATAATAGTGGAGATAGATTCATTAGTTACTTTTAAATGGGAATTAGACATATACTCAAATAATTGACGGACTGTGAGAAAGAACAGATTAGCTAGAGTAATTGGAGTCATTCTTTTTAAAGAAAGATGTATTGAATGTCAGCTTCCTATTATACATAATTTTAAGAAAAGAAGATAGACAGAAAATTTGAAATAAATTGTTCTGGCAGTTTTTCCTGTTTGAAAATTGAAAAAAAGGTACAAGGTGGCAGTTTGGATTGGGGACAGAAATTGGAACAAGACTGTGAAAGATATTTAAATGAAATCAGTTATTGCCTGGAAAATAAGGATGTGGTGTTCAATAATAGGGATAGGCTGCAGCTGGATTTGGGAAGAGAAGTCAGATCATTGCAGTTAAGTCAAAGGCAGGTAGGTTGATGTTCTTGAATTTTTTATCAATTCTGAAAAAGAAAATGGTCTTTTAAAAGTTTTACTTTTCCAAATTAGGGTGTAAAGGTACTTTAT
This sequence comes from Chiloscyllium plagiosum, assembly GCF_037043375.1. NCBI lineage: Eukaryota > Metazoa > Chordata > Chondrichthyes > Orectolobiformes > Hemiscylliidae > Chiloscyllium > Chiloscyllium plagiosum. The sequence goes on from NW_028270164.1 coordinate 11,094,933, forward strand.
TACTTGGCATTATTCTTGTGAAATGAGATCAGGTGACTTAATGTAAAACTTCAACTGTGCTATGTAACAATAGTATGCTGTGAAGCTGGTTCGTGAACTTTTGAGCTACTAAATTTATTTATCTAGCATTTCTAAAATTTAATTTGTTATGGTTTGATGTCAGATCCAGTTCTGATTGTTGTACTATAATGGCTGGCTGCTATGAAAGAAAACTTCCATGTGATAGTTCTGATTTCACACAAAACACTTCCTGTTGTATCAGTGATGCAGTATCACTATAGAACTCATACTTTCTTCCATCAATTAAAATTCCAATTTTCTTTAAAGGAATTGAACATAACTTCAGTACCCTTTTACTTGGTTAGCAATGTGCATTTAAATTTGCTGGTCTCCTCAACTCAAATCTGGATCAGAGTAAATGACTAACATTTCATGTGTATGTTTTTAGAGGAAGTAAATTTGATTAATTGTTTTTAAATTGAGTTTAGTGTCATGCAGACTGAAGGTATGAGTATCTTACGTGGACCTGTGTACAGTTTAAAATATCAAGTAAGTACAGACAGTGCTGGAGGAACTCCGATCTGGCTGCATCTATGGAAAGAGAAACAGAGTTAATATTTCAAGTTCAAAAGATTTCTTCTGCATTCTGGAGAGTTTCTACAGATATTTTAAAAAGAAAAGCTTTGACAAAGTGAGTATCCATTCTGTAGAAAGTGAGTCTGAGGAATTAGTAATGGAAAAGAAGGAGAAGGCAGATGTATTGAACAGGTTTTTTGCATCATTTTTCACTTGAGAGGTTACAAGTAACTTTTCAGCAATAGTTGTACATCAGGAAAAGAAAGGAGAGGAACTTAAGAAAATTATAATCACCAGGGAAGTGGTTCTGAGCAAATTATTGGCACTAGGAAAGTCTCCCAATCTTTCATCCTAGAATCTTAAAAGAATTGGCTTTCAAGTTAAATGAGGCATTTGTTTTAATTTCTAAAATTCATTAGATTCAGTCTAAGTTCCATTTGATGAAAATAGTGAATGCACTTTATTTATTTTAAAAAGGAAGGAACACCGATAATAAGCTACAGGTTAATTGACTGAGCATATGTCAAAGAGAAGATGTTAGAAGCCATTATTGAAGCCATTATGTCATTACAGGACAAAAGAAAATTTCAAAGTAAGAAGACAGAGTTAATATGTTTTTGTGAAAGCAAAATTATTAACCAATTTAATCGGTTTCTGTAAAGGAATAACATGCTGTGGATAAAGGGGAACCAATGGAGGCACTGTTCTTAGATTTCCAAAAGACATTTGATAAGGAACCACATCAGAGGTTATTGTAGAAGATTCAGTCTCATAAGGGTAATGCTTTGGCATGGATAGAATATTGGCTAGCTAATAGGAAGCAGGAGGCAAAAATTGATTATTTTCAGGTTGGCAAGGTGTAATGAGTGGTATGCCACGGGGATCAGTGGTGGGGCCTCAACTCTTAAAATTTAAATGAATTACACGAATGAAGAGAGAGGTCTGAAGAGGACATAAGAAGGCTACAAAGATATATGCAAGTTAAGTGAGTGGGCAAAGATCTGGCAAACAGATTGTTAGAAAATGTGCAATAATCTATTATGGCAGGAAGAATAAAAAAAAAATCTAAATTGTGAGAGATGCAGAAAGATCTGGCTGTCCCAGTATATGAATTATTAAAGGTTAGTATGCAGGTACTGCAAACAGTTAGGAAAACTAATAGAATGTTACTGTTTTTTATTTTAGGGGCTTCGGATTACACTTCAGTTATACAGGGCATTGGTGAAATCGCATCTTAAGTACTGCATACAGTTTTTGTATTCTTTTTATTTTAAGGAATGGTGTTGATATGTTGGAAGCAGTTCAGAGAGGTTTATCAGACCAATACTTGAAATGAGTAGGTTACCTTATGGGCCGGTTTGGAGAGGGGAGGCTTGTATCCATTGGAATTTAAAGAAATATAAGGTGTCTTAATTGACACCTTGAAGGAGAATCTAGGACAAGGGATCACTGTTTCAAACACAGGGTTACCCATTTAAGACAGATATATGACTTTCTGCAAGGAAGAAATTCTTAAGTCATTGGAGCTTTGTATAGGTTTAAAGCACCAAAGGTGGTAGAAGCAAAGTCCTTGAATATTTTTAAGGCAGCGATATAACCTTTCAAACTCTTGTTGATCAAGGAACTTAAGGGTAGGTGGGAATGTAGAGTAATCAGATTGATCATATCATTGAAGGGCAGACCATGCTTCAGGGCCAAGTGAGATACTCCTGCCCCTGATTTATATGACTTCATGCCAGAGGTATGTAGCTGTCAACTTAGTGTTATGTAAAGCTTGTGTGTTAATATGTTCTTAAAAGCTTTGTGGTTAAATGGAGATAAATAACAATCTTAATGAGTTAGTACAGTTGAATCATGTTTTGGAAGTCTTGCATAGTTATTCGATCAGTAAATAGTAAACCTCAGTCAGACTATTGAACAAGTAGCATGGATGTAGGTTTGCTCACTGAACTGGAAGGTTTGTTTTTCAGATATTTTGAAGGTAACATCTTCAGTGAGCCTCGAATGAAGCACTGGTGGTGTAGCCCACTTTCTATTTGTGTTTGGGATTTCTTGGATTGGTGATGTCATGCCCTGTGGTGATGTCATTTCCTATTCTTTTTCTCAGGGAGTGGTAAATGGGATCCAAGTCAATATGTTTATTGATAGAACAAGCAGTATATTGTGATCCCATGAGGATTGGAGTCAGCTAGATTGTCTATATTGTTCAGATATTCGGCTTTTCATCAAACCAGTGAACTTGTGACTGTTTGAAATCTGGAACTGCATGACTGCACAAATCCCCAGATGTGATACAATGTGCAGCTGTTATGGAGGCACAAAATGAGTAATTAGTAGTTTAAAGGGAAGTCAAGAGTGCAATCAAAGAAGCTGCAAGATCTGAGCTTGCCACAAATTTTTACTACTTCTGTAGAATATGGTAAAAATACTTTACGTAGTCACTGAATGATTAGCAAGGAAGATATATTTTGACTTTAGTATGCTTCTGGCTGATGAAAGGCCATCAGTTATTCGGGGAATGAATTCCTAAATTCATGGTATTTTTGGATTTGGGGCCAAATATCAAACCAGATATCTTTTTGGAGAAATAACTGGAGAGGAGAGCAATAATAAGAAATTTGCTTCAAAGGCATGTAAGAAAGACACAATTATAATAATCATGGGGGATTTCAATAGTGCAGGTATATTGGGAAAATCAGGTTGGGAATGGAACTCCACAAAGAATATATGGAATCTCTACAAGATTTTGTTTGGAACAGCTTGTCATAGAGTCAAATAGAGCACAGGTAATTCTGGATTTGTGTAATGAAGCAGACTTGATTAGACAGCTAAGGTGAAGTAATTCCTTGAAAGCAGAGTCACAGGTAGATAGGATAGTGAAGAAAGCATTTGGCATGCTTGCCTTTATTGGTCAATGCGTTGAGTATAGGAGTTGGGAAGTTATGTTACAGCTGTATGGGACATTGATTTGGCCACTTTTGGAGTATTGTGTGCACTTCTGGTCTCCTTACTATAGGAAGGATGTTGTGCAACTTGAAAGGATTCAGAAAAGATTTACAAGGATATTGCCAAGGTTGGAGAGTTTGAACTATAGGGAGCGGCTGAATAGGCTGGGACTATTTTCCCTGGAGCATCAGAGGCTGAGGGGGGTGACCTTTGATGTTTATAAAATCATGAGGGGCGTGAATAGGGTGAATGGACAAGCTCTGGATCTGTGGTCGGCATGGACGAGTTAGACCGAAGGGTCAGTTTCCGTGCTGTACAACTCTATGGCTCTATAATCCCTAGGGGTCAGTGACCATAATATGGTAGAATTCACCCTGCAGTTTGAGAGGGAGACGTAGCTGTGTTGCAGTTGAGTAAAGGTAACTACAAAAACGTGCGGGAGGAGCCTAGCAGGGAAGAGCATGGAGCAGCCCTGGCAGGCATTTCCGGGGGTAATTCGGGAGGCTCAGCTGAAGTTACTCCCAAGGAAGAAAAAAACATGCTAACGGGAGTTCAAGTTGACTATCGGTGATTAGGGAAGTCAGGGATAGCATAAACGCAAAAGAAAAGCATACAATGTGATGAAGATTATTGGGAAACTTTAAAACCTGCAGAGGGTAACTATAAAAGCAATAAAGGTGGAGAAGATGAAATAAGAGAGTAAGCTAGCTAGTAATATCAAAGACGATTGCAAGAGTTTTTATTTAGATACATGAAAAGTAAGAGAGGCAAGAGTAGACATTGGACCACCAGAAAGTGAGGCTGGAGAAGTAGTAATGGGAACAAATAAGTGACAGAGGAACTGAATGGGTACTTGGCATCATTTTTCACAGTAGAAGACACCAACAGCATACCAGAATTTCAAGAGATTCAGGGGGCGTAGGTGAGTGTAATTGCCATCACTAAGGAAAAGGTAAGATTAGATTCTCTACAGTGTAGAAACAGGCCTTTCAGTCCAACAAGTCCACACTGACCCTCCGAGGAGCAACCCACCCAGACCCATTTCCCTCTGACTAATGCACCTAACACTATAGGCAATTTAGCATGGCCAATTCACCTGGCCTGCACATTTTGGACTGTGGGAGGAAACCAGAGCACCCAGAGGAAATCCATGCAGACATGGGCAGAATGTGCAAACTCCACACAGACAGCACCTGGGACCCTGGTGCTGTGAGGCAGCAATGCTAACCACTGAGCCACTGTGCCGCCCCAAGCAGTTGGTGTGAGAACAGTGAGCACTCCGCTCCTGGGTGGTTTCGAGCCACCAACCTCTCGGTTAACAACCGAATGTGCTGACCGATTGCGCCACGGACACGGGTGCTAGGAAGCTGAAAGGTCTGAAGGTGGTTAAATCGCCCTGACTTGATGCACTACACCTCAGAGTTCTGAAGGAGATAACTAAAGGCTAGTTAGCCTGACCTTGGTAAGGTTTTAGGATCCATTATTATCAGTGAGATTGCAGAATATTTGCAAGTGTATGGTAAAATAAGGCTGAGTCAGCACGGCTTCCTCAAGGGGAGGTCATACCTGATGGATCCATTAGAAATTTTGAGGAGGTAATGAGCAGGTTAGACAAAGAAGAACCAGTGAACTTGATTTTCAGAAAGCGTTTGACAAGATGCCACACAGGAGGCTGCTAAATAAGAGCCATGGCGTGAGGGCAAGGTACTGGCATGAATAGAGGATTGGCTGGCTGACAGAAGACAGAGTAGGGACAAAGGGGTCTTTTTCAGGATGGCAGCTGATGACTCGTGGTGTTTTGAAGTGTTTGCGTTGGGACCACGACTTTTCATATTGTACATTAATGATCTTGGTGAAGGAACTGTGAGAGCATTATTGCTAAGTTTGCAGATGACGCAAAGGTAGGTGGAAGGACAGGTAGTGTTAAAGAAGTAGGGAGGCTGCAAAAGAACTTGCACAGACGAGGAGATGGAATACAGTGTGGGAAAGTGTGAGGTTATGAACTTAGGTAGGCGGAATTATAGGCAGGAGGAATAGTGGCATAGACTATTTTCTAAAAGTGGAAAGACTTCAGAGATCTTACACAGTCAGAAGTTATACAATGCCAGGTTATAGTCCAACAGGTTTATTTAGAATCATGAGCTTTCAGAGCACAGCTCCTTTGTCAGAGCACCTGACAACAAAGAAGCAACACTCTGAAAGCTTGCGATTTTAAATAAACCTGTTGGACTATAATTTGGTGTCATGTAACTTCTGACATTGTCTATCCCAGTTCAACACCGGCATCTCGACAGAAAAGGAAGGCCAACGCAATGTTAGCATTCATTTCAAGAGGGCTACAATACAAGAGCAGAGATGCACTGCTCAATCTGTGTAAAGCCCTGATCAGACTACATTTGGAATATTTTGAACAGTTTGGACCCAATATCTAAGGAAGGATGTGTTGGATTTGGAGGGTCTCCAGTGGATGTTTACAAGCATGATCCCAGGGATGAAGGGCTTGCAATTGAGGACTCTGGTTCTATACTCTGAGTTTGGAAGGATGTGTGGGAGGAATCTCATTGAAACTTACAGAATATTGAGAAACATGGATAGAGTAACCATAGAGAAGATATTTTCACTGTATATGTCTAGGACCCAAGGGCACAGCCTCACAGTAGGGACATCTCTTTAAGAACTGAGATGAGGATGAATTTCTTCAGCGAGAGGGTGGTGAATCTGTGAAACTCATTGCCACAGAAGACTGTGGAGGCCAAATCACTTAAGACAGAGGTAGATTCTCGATTAGCAAGAGGATCAAAGGTTACGGGAGTAGGCAGGAGAATGGGGTTAAGAAACAGATCAGCCTTGATTGAATGGCAGAGCTGACTCGATGGGGCTAACTGGCGTATATCTGCTTCTTTTGTCTTGTTGCGGTCTGAAATGGATTATTAGAAAATGATTGGAACCTTAATATCTACCTGTCCTGTGTAGTTACTTTGGACTAGTAGTGGTTCTGGTAAATTCTTGCTGTTCAAAGCTGTTCATGTGAGTAAGTGATTTTCAAAAATCGAGCTTTATGGCTAAACCTACACTGTAGTGATGAAAAGGTGGGTGCTGCTGCCCCAATCCCTCAGCAAATTTCACATGATGCAGTCCTCACTTTCTCCTAATTTCACATGATCCTAATTTTGAGAATCCAAGATAGCTTTGGGGATTTCAAAGAAGGAGAAGAGTCAGAAAGGGGTAGTTTAGAATGGGTAAAAGGAATGCAGAATTTGGCAACTCTCAGCAAACAGAATACAAATGTTTCACAAGGGCTCTGGAAGAATCAGAAGAGAGCACAGAAATAAGACAACAAAGAGTTGAGCGTTATGTGAGAATTGTAACTTAGTGGCGGCATAAAGAGAACAAATCATTTGGAGTGTTACAGGTGGAAGGTCAGAGGATACTAAAACTTTGGCAGACGAGCATCTGAACAACATTGGGACTAGAAGTCAAAAGGAATCAGAAGAAAGGGAAGAGAGCAGGAGAGCGGCTTGCATCCACTGAACGAATTTGTTTCCTCTTTCTGAAAACGAAAATATGTAATTTACTAAAATTGGCAAATATTGATGTGAAAGAGATCACCATAGCTTTGTAGACCTTCAAGTACAGGAAAGATATATTAAGATGGCACCTCTCCCCTGTTCTGGAGAGGTCAATCACAACACATGTCACCTGCAATGGATAAAGGAGTATGGAAAAGTAAATATGTCCTGAATCATCGGTCTTTACCCAAAGCATTAACCCACAATTCACCTTCAGAGCTGACTCATCTGCTGTATATTTCCAAAGTTGTGTGTCTGTTACCTGATTAATCTGGTCTCTCGTCAGCTGCATGTTATTAACTTGTTTACAATATTGCTAAAACATTCAGATGTATGTGAGCACGTATGCAATTTGAATAAGGGGAAATCCTATCTCCTAATTCTTCAGAGTATACAATTTTTCTTGTCATGTTTTCCCACCTTTGAATGTAGAAAGGAAAATATTGGAAATTGTACACAGACCATTAATGCAGTTTATTTTCTTCACCCTTGAAGATGTATTCCTGTGAGAAATGAAGATTTTTATAATGCTAGCCCTAAGTATTTATTAAAAACCAACCCTTAAGGTTGTCATCTGTAATTTTTGTGATATTTATTTGTATATTTATATTTATTCAACAGCCTGAATGATTTCTGGGTAGGCTGTAGAAAAAAAAACAAAAAAAAGGTAATGTATTATTCTGTTACATTTTCAGAGTGGTGTGGGGCTACCACCTTCACTCTGCACTCTGACATTCTCCTCAACAAAAGTTCCCCAGCAGTGCAGGTACAGCCAAGGTAGTATAGGAAATAGGACAATTAGAATAACAAACTCTGTTTTTGTACACACTTGAACTTATTAAAGCCATTAGGTAATAGATTTTATCTGTTTAACCACAGAAAATTATCACATTTACTGTACTGCAGCTATTGGTTTAAAATATGGCACTGTTATCTAGAATCCACAAGAATACTGCTCACTTCCCAGAGTTTGGGCAATCACACTTTTTATAAACTGAAAATTCCGACTTGTTCTGTTTTGGAAAGAAGCCACTTTTAACTCCTCTTCAAAAGCCTTGCACTTAACAAAATAACATGTCCAAGTTCCCTCTGTAGCATCGCTCCTTCAAACAGTAGTTATGCTTCTACAGCTCATTTTCTTTTTCAGTCTTAATTGTTGTCTGATCAATATTTCTGGGCACTTATCCACTTCAAACAATTTGAACAACCGTAGTAGCATTTCAAGGAGCTTTCCTGACAAGCTAAACAAAAAGCAAAATACTGCAGAAACTCGAAGTTTAAAAACAAGAAAGCTGGAAATAATCAAGTGTGCGAACATTTGCAGAGTAGCAGAAGATGATCAGTCAATATTTCAGATCATTGTTCTTCATTCTGAAAGAAGAGTTTTGCACCTGAAACACTGACTGGTTTCCAGTGCTTCACAACTCTTCCTCAACCTGAGTATTTCTAGATGTTTCTGCCTTTTGTTTTCCCATGTACTGTAACAATTTCAGATTGCATCATCAGTGCACACACTGGAACTGTGCTTATTTGTAGATGTACTGTATTAGTCATTTTGAGTATGTTCTCAATCCATGAATCCATCAACTTTTGAGGTGTTTGATCTGGATAAATATTGCTACACAATAAAATATACTATATCACGGCAGTGAGCATCATCATGTGTTTGAAGGCAGCGAAACCCTTTTAGTACTTTAATCAGGAAACCAAGATTAATGAATAGTTAAGAATTCACAAAGGTTGAAAAAATTCAAAGAAACCCGCCAAATTAAACAGTTATTGGATGATGCCAAGGTTTGGTTTTAAAAGTCTGAAATTGAAAGCAGATAGGCATTTGGAGAGGCAAGTAGTTGCACAGTTTTGAATAAATTATATGAGGTGAATGTGACCAGTCGAGATTGAGACATTTAGCGTGAAGAAGTAGATACCCAATGGTACGGATGCATCTTTGAAGAGATGAGAGAAAAGCTTTGAGCACCGGCCAGAGCAACATTGAAATAAAGGCAGGAGAAGTAAGTTTGTGATAATGTTTAGATGCTGGAGATGGGAAATGGATCACCTATCCTATCGTAAGATTCATTAGATCCTCCAAGCTATGGAAGTGCTAAAGTCATGGACTGACTTAGCCATTATAGAATGTTCAGAGTTTCTGGGAAAAAGGAAAATGTGTTTGGCATGATTAAGGAATCTAGGCTTACTGGAGGTAGCAATAGAAGTGATAGGGATTTCTGGTGGCTAGTTTTGCCAGAAACATTGAATAGCTATAAAAGAGAGATTGATGATGTCAGGTTGGAATCAGCCATTGCACTGTAATAGAGATGGAGATTGTGTTTAGCAAGAAATTACAAAAGAGAAGATTAATCAAATATGGACTGTTTCCACACTGTAAGTAATCTAATCTAATCTTCAGCGTGTGTAAATAAGCTTTAGAGTGAGGAGGGCACTATGAAAGGGATCAGAGCCAGAAGACAAAGTTGTGAGGAACCCCTGGGTTAATGAAACATGCCAGCTAATCCACTATGAACTACAGCCCAGAGTGTCTGACAAATGGTAAACTCAGGACAAATGATATTTACAATCTAACTTATTATCTGTCCTTATATCTACTTTTTCCTGTAGTGGATAATTTAAGTCCTTCAATTCAGTTAGAATATATAAACCTTCTGGGTAGCATTTCTCAATAATTATTAGTTTCTGAATTGATTTTACATAGAAATTATGCACATTACATTTTACTGAGGTGTAATCTTCTCCTTTTCTTCCTCTCTGCAGAAACACCAGCAGAATGAAGAAATAGTGGGTCAGGTGATCAGGGTGGCCTAAACCTCTGCCTTATGCAAGTCCTTTGAAACAGACACCTAGTCAAATTGACGGTCTCTCCTCCATCCAGTATTCCTACATTGACTGCCTCGCCTGCATTCCTGAAACAAGTGGAGCTTTACAAAAAAATGGTCTTCTCCAGGGGAAAAACCTTCTTTTCCTTGAGAATTTAGACTAAATAACATTACTGAAGTGTCAGTGATGAAACTCACTTCAACAGGAAAAGGACTTGGAGTAACTTTTAGTCTAGGTGGAGAAAGCCAATGTTGCAACTGCTTTCAATGGTGATGGTACCTAGTCTGTTAGTTTTGGATGTATGGGGAGAATCACCCTGATGCTTTGTCTACTTTTAGAAAGTTGACAAAGGTCAAAGTGTAGTGTCTTGTAAATTTATCAAAAACCTCTGGGGATGAGGGAGAGGGTTAAAAACACAAATGGAATAGTTATCTTGTAATGAGTGACAGAGGAGAGGAAGGGGTTTACCTGATGCATTTGGTATGTTATTATGAAACTTACATGATTTTGTATTTTTTCCAGTGTTTGTTAATTGAGATAATGTACAAGTGCGTTTTTTTTAATTTTCATTGTGTACCCAATGCAATTACTCAGTAAAATGTAGCAGAAAGACTGCTTCCTGAGAAATGGTAAACCATTTTAGAAAACCATTTATTTTACAGAATTGGTATTACGTTGGATGCAATTTCAGTGCTTCAAGTATGGCTGTAATGTAGCAAGAAAATGTTTTTCTTAAAAGGGATGATAGGGTATATTACAAAGTAGTAAGTTAGTGCAGCATGAGGGCCACTACTCAACCATAACATTCAGATATTTCAACTTTAATCATTAGTTCATCCTAAGGTAGGTCAGCCGGGACAACAGTAGATCTTGACCTTGCGCCTTTGAGTTGATTGGGGAAGTCATCACAAAACATTTAAGGTATGGTTGTTGTTTCTCACCATCTTGGTTCCTGTACGGTACAGATGTCTGGATGTTGAGAGAGGACAACTCAGTGACACTCTCCATAGTTCAGTGACGCACCAGTGTTCATTGTCTTGCATGAAACATGGCAATTTTTTTGTGGTCAGAGAAATGTATTGCTGTCAACAAGACCTTATTCCAGTTATGCATTTATCCTTTTCTGTTGTAAGGGTGAGGGTAGAAAAGTCATGAATTGCAAGAAATGATTATTTTCAAAATTGGTTTTGTTTTCTTATTTTAATATCAGGCTACTTTTCTCCCCCTAGAGAAATGTATGAATTTTCTTCCTACATTTGAAATTAACACTACACTGTAGTAGCACACAAGTGCAGCCTAATTGTAAAATACCATTTCTTCATTTGTTGTGCTTCAACTACAGAGATAGTGTTTTGTTGTTGTTACAAAAAAAAGGGAAACTCCCATTTTAAAAAGCAGCATTTGGCTAACACTTCTTTAGAAAATAATATCCTTTCTCAGCTGTGACTAGTATTCAAATCCAGTGATATTTTGAAACAACTTCAGTTTCTGAGGATTGGATTCAACGGAGTATAATGCCAATATGTTAGACTATCTTGCCACATTTGAGCAGATTAAATAAGAAATGACGCGCTGCCCTCCAGGATGTCAGTTAAAGATGCTATGAAAAACATTTGACAGTCTTCATGTAGCACTGGATCTTGACCTGGTTCTTCAGTGCATGTGTTGGAAATGCAGTATTTTTTTTTAATCAGGTATATGAACTTGGTTTCATATCTGACCTAGGCAGGATAAAAGGTATTTTTTCATCTGAGAAAAGTCCTTTCAGATGTAGAACCAACTTCAATTCTAACCGCTACAGCAGATGCAAGGCTAGGACCCTAAAATGAATTTGGGGCATTCTGTATCCGTTCATTTTCTAGAAAACTCAAATCTGCAACAATCCAATAATATGCAGTAATGGGGTAACAAGAGAACCATTGATGTGGGAATAAAAATATCACTGCTCTAAGGATCTATTGGACTTTTCTGAGGATGGATAATTGGTGGAAGCCAGAAAGACTGTAGTAGCCAAATTCTGGCAAATGTACAATTTGGACCAAAACAGCCTTGGAAATTCCAAGCAACTGTGTAACGTCTTCAGTATTTGGGTAATAAGGAACTTAGCAGAACAGAATTCATTAAACTTTACCATTGGCTGTAACCCACCTTTGTGCTTGAGCAGGAAGTACTTAAAGTATAAATAGGAGAGATCTTTGAACAATCAACAACAATCAAATTCAGTATTTGCTGATTCTGAATGCAATACCTTCCACACATGCACCAGAAGAATCAGTTATCCAGGTAATTGACTTTTTACCCTTGCATCGATTAACATTACACAGTGACTGAGTAGCACAAAACTCAGCTTTAAGGGCTTTGAATATCAGGTAGAACATTTTAATTGTTGCAGATATTATAAAAAAGTCATGCAGATTATAAATATTTCAACCAATGCATTGAAATGAGTGACTTCTTTTTGTATATAGGTTACAGATTTATAATTTTTATATACAGCATTTGGTTTGTAAGCATGAATCTATGAATTTAGCTGTAGAAGAAAAGTACTGTGTACGTGGTTCAGCTAATAAAACCTTACCATTTTAGTATTTTAAAAGAAGTTTATTATTTACATTTTTATTACCTTATTGGACTGTCGCTTGACTTAGTTTGACACATGGATAATACTTTCCTGTTTATCTTCTGCAATTTGCTTATGTTATATTTTTAGCGTAGCGCTTGAGAATTTGTATTGTTGATGAACACTTTTGAAGAACTGGTATTTACTCTCCTGATTGAAACAGTTGAAGCATGCATCCTGTGGTAGCTTGGATGGAAGATTGTCAATATGGTATTCACAACTGTTTATATCATTGCTAGACGACTAATGGGATTGCAAACATCATTACAACAGGGGATCATAGGAAATATAACAAAGTACATTGGTCTTGTACTTTCTAGTTGAATGGAATGAATGTTAAATTTTTATCAGCACATAATTAACTTGTCACAGTAAGAGAAACTGTAAAAGACTAATCATATTTCCTTTTCAAATATTAGTGCTGGCCTAACTGCATGAAGTTGTGGTGTTGTTAAAAGCCCACTCATTACCAGGTTTGATACTTGAAAAGTATATTGCATGTTAAAATCAAGTACTATTTTCAATTAGACATGATCCAATAGCTGTTCCAAACTATATTCAGTACAGTCACCATAGTCCTATTGGGCTGCTCTCTAATTAGAGAGGTGTTTGGTGGTGGGGTAACCGAAGGTCAGACGAGGGGAGAGATTGAAAAGGCAAGTCCTTCATGGTAATCTCACTCAGTGTGAGGATTGAACCCACGCTGTTGGTGGCAGTTTGCATTGAAAACTGGCTGACCACACATCTAAACATCCCTCATTAACTACATTCCCCATCTCATCTCTCATCCAATCCTAGTCCTGTCTTACCACAGAACAATTCCCTACTCACCCAATGTCTGCCAAAGGACCAGCATCCCTGGCACACTGATCAGCATTTGGAATTTAAAGTTGTCCAGTTCAGATGGAATCAGCACATTTCAGCAAATGGGTAGATGGCACAAAATGGTTCTCTGACAAGGAATTGGAGGTCTAGGTGGAGGGGATAGTGTAAAGGAGAAGTGGAGTAGGTCAGCCCACAAGATCTTGCCAGACTTATGAGGTGACCACCACAATGATGCAGAGGGACAATTAGCAGTGCTGTGAGAAGGTCAGTGACCTTCTCCACTTCTCAAAAGTGCCACACTCCCCTCTGCTACCTCTTAGACTCTTTGTAATGCTGCACCCGTATTCCACCAGTCTCCTGCTCTACCACGCTCACTATTCCATGCAACATCTTTACTCACTCACTGTTTAATAGAAACAAAGTAGGAACAGGGGTAGGGCATTCAGCCCTTCTAAGCCTGCTCCATCATTTCAATATGATCATGACCAATTATTTAAATACCCCGCTCTCACATTCTCCCCATACCCTTTGATCCCTTTATCTCCAAGAAGAATATCTAATTCCTTAAATGTTCAATGTTTGGACATCAACTGTCTCTGTGACAGGGAATTCTACTGGGTGAAGAAATTATTTCTTGTTTCAGTCCTAAATGGCCTAGAACAAAGAAAATTTACAGCCCAGGAACAGGCCATTTGGCCCTCCAAGCCTGAGGCAGTCCAAATCCATTGTCTAAACCTGTCACCCAATTCCTAAGCACCCTCTGCTCCTCACCGACTCATGCATCTGTCCAGACCCAACTTAAATGAATCTACCATGCCTACCTCTGCGGGCAACGCATTCCAGGCACCTACCACCGTCTCTGTGAAGTACTTGCGTGTGTATCCCCCTTAAACTTTTCACCTCTCACCTTGGAAGCACTTTCCATTATTGAATCCTTCAACTGAATTTTGGGAAAAAGCTTATCTCTATCTACCCTGTCTATTTCCTTCATGATTCGGAGATGCCGGTGTTGGATTGGGGTGTACAAAGTTAAAAATCACACAACACCAGGTTATAGTCCAACAGGTTTAATTGGAAGCACACTAGCTTTCAGAGCAACGCTCCTTCATCAGGTGATTGTGGAGGGTTCGATCGCAACACAGAATTTATAGCAAAAATTTGCAGCGTGATGTAACTGAAATTATACATTGAAGAATTGATTGTCTGTTAAGCCTTTCATCTGTTAGAATACAGTGATAGTTTCACTTCTTTCATGTATAAATCACAAAACCCTTTTTTTTAAAAGTTGCATTCTCGGGTTAGCTGTTAACAATGGTGATAGATAGACAATATGTTGAAGGAGTTAGCCCCCTGTGTTCTCTGTCTATGCCATGATGTAAGATTGATTCTAATCTAAAAAGTGAGATAACAGTTTTACATAAATTCATGCAGTTTTTGAGCTCAGAGTTCTACATGAATGTATGCAGTTTTTGAGCAAAGTGCAATGTAACTCTGCAAGTACAAATTCACCACACAAAATATATGTGTGCACGTGGGTCTTTGTCTGTCTGTGTGTGAGTCTGTCTGGGGTGGGGGTTGTGAGTGTGAGAAAGTGTGTGTGTGTGTGTGGTGAGTGCAGAGTGTCTTAAGTCTGTGAGGGGGTGCATATTGGGAGTGTGTGTCTATAAGGGTGTGTGTGGGTGTCTGTGTGCTCGTCTGTGTGTACCTGTGTCCGTGTGTATGTGAGAGTGTGTGTAGGAATATATGTGTGTGTAGTGTAATGGTGATCACCTGTAATGTGACATGAACCCAAGGTCCCGGTTGAGGCCCTCCCTATGGGTACCGAACTTAGCTATCAGTCTCTGCTCAGCCATTTTCCTCTGCTGCCTGTCCCGAAGTCCACCTTGGAGGATGGTCACCCGAAGGTCCGAGGCTGAATGTCCTAGACCACTGAAGTGTTCCCCAACTGGGAGGGAACCTTCCTGTCTGTTGATTGTTGTGCGGTGCCCATTCATCGGTTGTCGTAGCCTTTGCTTGGTTTCCCCAATATACCATGCCTCTGGGTATCCTTGCCTACAACGTATAAGATAGACCACGCTGGCTGAGTCACATGAGTACCTGCCAAGTACAAGGTGGGAGGTGTTCCCACGCTTGATAGTGGTATCTGTGTCCACAATCTGACATGTCTTGCAGCGTCCACCGTGACAGGGTTGTATGGAGTTGTCCTGAGAGCCGGGCAGTTTGCTACGAACAATGATCTGTTTGAGGTTTGGCGGTTGTTTAAAGGCAAGTAGTGGAGGTTTGGGGAAGGTCTTGGTGAGGTGCTCATCCTCATTGATAATGTGTTGCAGGTCACGAAGAACATGGCGTAATTTTTCAGCCCCTGGGAAGTACTGAACAACGAAGGGTACCCTGTCAGTTGCAGCCTGTGTCTGTCTCCTGAGGAGGTCATTACGGTTCCTTGCTGTGGCATGTCGGAACTGGCAGTCGATGAGTTGAGCATCGTACCCCGTTCTTGTGAGGGCATCCTTGAGTACTTCCATGTGTCCATCACGTTCCTCCTCATCTGAGCAGATTCAGTGTATGCGTAGGGCTTGTCCATAGGGAATGGCTGTTTTAATATGTTTTGGGTGGAAGCTGGAGAAGTGTAGCATTATGAGGTTGTCTGTGGGTTTGAGGTAGAGTGTGGTGCTGAGGTGTCCGTCCTTGATGGAGACGCACGTGTCCAAGAATGAGACAGACAGTCAAGAGTAGTCCATGGTGAGTTTGATGGTGGGATGAAACTTGTTGATGTCACTTTGTAGTTTTATCAGTGATTCCTCGCCATGGGTCCAGAGGAAGAAAATGTCATCAATGTACCTGGTGTACAATGTCGGTTGGAGATCCTGCATAGAGAAGAAATCTTGTTCGAACCTGTGCATAAAAATGTTGGCATATTGGGTGCAAATTTGGTCCCCATGGCTGTTCCATGTGTCTGGATGGAAATTTGCACATTATACTTTATCTACTCGACTGTGAATCATATTGAAGCATCTCTGCATTCTCCTCACAGTTCATCCTCCAACCTGGATTTGGAATCTGCAAAGTAGAGCGATTATGTCTACTTCCCTCATCTAAATCAATTTATTTTGTCAATAGCTGGGGTTCAAGTACTGATCCCACTAGTTACTGGCTACCAGTCAAATGAACTGTTTTTTTTCCCACTCAGAAGTATTAAGGACTGTGGATGCTGGAAGTCAGAGTCAGTAAAATTTGGAACTGGAAAGACACAGCAAGTCAGGCAGTATCAGAGGAGCAGGAGAGTCAAAGATGAAGGGTCCTGACCTGAATCAGTTTCTTATTAGCCAACTAGTTTTCAATCCATGTCAGTATACCATTTGTAATCCCATTCACTGTTAATTTTACATGCTAATCTCTTATGCAAGACCTCTATGCTAGTTCTATGCTACTAACCCCATGTGGCCTTTCTGGTGTCTCCTCACCCAGCAAGAAAGCCTCACCACCTTTACTATACCTGCAGTAACATGAATAGTTGAAACGTAATAGGTTCTGCTGACAGCCTTGCACATTGTCCCACAACATCCCATAAGTACCCTATGATCAGTGTATTTTTGAAAGTACAGTTTTGTCTCAGATAAAGTGAAAAGAAGCCTTCAAATGAAGGTGAGCAAGAGGACAATGGTCATCCAGCATCATATTATACATGCCCATTGGCCAAAAAGCTTTAGACAATTTATTGTCTGAAAATTACGTGCCCCTTGACATACAAGTGCAAGGAGCAGAGGGCAGTTCTGAGTTTTCATTAGACAGAATTCTTAGGCAGTAATTCTCAGCAAACAATTCATGAAGAACAGTCTTTATTGATTAGTCCTCACCAGGATGATGGGCCAGGAAGAGAGGAGGAATACCCATGAAAGAATTAGAGCATACAGTATAGAAAAATACAGCACAGAACAGGCCCTTCGGCCTACAATGTTGTGTTGAGCATTAATCCTGATGTATAAAAAAAAAACCTTACCTACACACCCCTCAATTCACTGATGTCCATGTGCATGTCCAGCAGGCGCTTAAATGTTCCTAATGACTCTGCTTCCACCACCACCGCTGGCAACGCATTCCATACATTCTTAACTCTTTGCATAAAGAACCTACCTCTGATGTCTCCTCTATACTTCCTCCTAATATCTTTAAACTATGACCCCTTTTCCCAGTCAATCTTGCCCTGGGAAGAGTCTCTGGCTATTGACTCTATCCATGCCTCTCATTAACTTGTATACCTCAATCAGGCCATCTCTCTTCCTCCTCTCCAGAGAGAAAAGTCCAAGCTTAGTCAACCTCTCTTCATAAGACAAGCTCTCCAGTCCAGGCAGCATCCTGGTAAACATTCTTTGCGCCTTCTCCAAAGC
Organism: Chiloscyllium plagiosum; assembly: GCF_037043375.1. Taxonomy (NCBI): domain Eukaryota; kingdom Metazoa; phylum Chordata; class Chondrichthyes; order Orectolobiformes; family Hemiscylliidae; genus Chiloscyllium; species Chiloscyllium plagiosum. The sequence continues at coordinate 11,112,689 of NW_028270164.1, forward strand.
CTCTTTATCTTTCTTATAGTAGGGCAACCCAGAACTGGACACAATATTCCAAGTGTGGTCTCACCATGAATTTGTAGAGCTGTAGCAAAACATCGCAGCTCTTAAATTCAATTTCCCCTGTTAATGAAAGCCAAAATACCATATGCTTTCTTAACAACCCTATCCACTTGGGTGACAACTTTGAGGGAAATATGTACTTGCACACCCAGATTCCTCTGTTCCTTCACACCGCCAAGAATCCTGTGTTTAATTCTATATTGAGCATTCAAGTTTGACCTTCCAGAATGCATTATTTCGCATTTATCCAGGTTGAACTCCATCTGCCATCTCTCAGCCCAGGTCTGCATCCTGTCTATGTCATGCTGCAGCCTGCCATAGCCCTCAATACTATCAATGGCACCGCCAACCTTTGTGTCGTCTGCAAATTTACTAACCCACCCCTCAATCTCTTCATCCAAGTCTAGTATCTCAGCTAGAAAGCTGTCCCCATTATTTGAATGAGAATGAAACATTTCAGACAGCCTTTTTGTACTCTGGTATCAGTGAACCATTCCCAATTGTCACTGTTGTATATTTGCTTGATCTAAATATCATATCTAAAACACTGCTTCTTAACAAACTCAAACTATCAGAAACTTACCTGTAAATCATCAACTTCTGGATCAGTGGTGCTGGAAGAGCACAGCAATTCAGGCAGCATCCGACGAGCAGCAAAAATCGACGTTTCGGGCAAAAGCCCTTCATCAGGAATAAAGGCAGAGAGCCTGAAGCATGGAGAGATAAGCTAGGGGAGGGTGGGGGTGGGGAGAAAGTAGCATAGAGTACAATAGGTGAGTGGGGGAGGAGATGAAGGTGATAGGTCAGGGAGGAGAGGGTGGAGTGGATAGGTGGAAAAGGAGCTAGGCAGGTCGGACGAGTCCGGACAGGTCAAGGGGACAATGTGGAGCTGGAAGTTTAAAACTAGGATGAGGTGGGGGAAGGGGAAATGAGGAAGCTGTTGAAGTCCACATTGATGCCCTGTGGTTGAAGTGTTCCGAGGCGGAAAATGAGGCATTCTTCCTCCAGGCGTCTGGTGGTGAGGGAGCGGCGGTGAAGGAGGCCCAGCACCTCCATGTCCTCGGCAGAGTGGGAGGGGGAGTTGAAATGTTGGGCCATGGGGTGGTTTGGTTGATTGGTGCGGGTGTCTCGGAGATGTTCCCTAAAGCACTCTGCTAGGAGGCGCCCAGTCTCCCCAATGTAGAGGAGACCGCATCGGGAGCAACAGATACAATAAATGATATTAGTGGATGTGCAGGTAAAACTTTGATGGATGTGGAAGGCTCCTTTAGGACCTTGGATAGAGGTGAGGGAGGAGGTGTGGGCACAGGTTTTACAGTTCCTGCGGTGGCAGGGGAAAGTGCCAGGATGGGAGGGTGGGTCGTAGGGGGGTGTGGACCTGACCAGGTAGTCACGGAGGGAACGGTCTTTGCGGAAGGCGGAAAGGGGTGGGGAGGGAAATATATCCCTGGTGGTGGGGTCTTTTTGGAGGTGGCGGAAATGTCGGCGGATGATTTGGTTTATGCAGAGGTTTGTAGGGTGGAAGGTGAGCACCAGGGGCGTTCTGTCCTTGTTAACGGTTGGAGGGGTGGGGTCTGAGGGTGGAGGTGCGGGATGTGGACGAGATGCGTTGGAGGGCATCTTTAACCACGTAGGAAGGGAAATTGCGGTCTCTAAAGAAGGAAACCATCTGGTGTGTTCTATGGTGAAACTGGTCCTCCTGGGAGCAGATACGGCGGAGGCGGAGGAATTGGGAATACGGGATGGCATTTTTGCAAGAGATAGGGTGGGAAGAGGTGCAATCCAGGTAGCTGTGGGAGTCGGTGGGTTTGTAAAATATGTCAGTGTCAAGTCGGTCGTCACTAATGGAGATGGAGAGGTCCACTAATGGGGAGGGAGGTGTCCGAGATGGTGAAGTTGATGAATTGCTCAACCTCCTCGCGGGAGTACGAGGTGGCGCCAATGCAGTCATCAATGTAGCGGAGGAAGAGGTGGGGAGTGGTGCCGGTGTAATTACAGAAGATCAACTGCTCTACGTAGCCAACAAAGAGACAGGCATAGCTGGGGCCCATACGTGTGCCCATGGCTACCCCTTTGGTCTGGAGGAAGTGGGAGGATTCAAAGGAGAAATTGTTAAGGGTGAGGACCAGTTCGGCCAAAAGAATGAGAGTGTCGGTGGAAGGGTATTGTTGGGGACGTCTGGAGAGGAAAAAACGGAGGGCTTCTAGGCCCTGGTCATGGCGGATAGATGTGTAGAGGGATTGGATATCCATGGTGAAGATGAGGTGTTAGGGGCCGGGGAAACGGAAGTCTTGGAGGAGGTGAAGGCGTGGGTGGTGTCTCGAATGTATGTGGGGAGTTCCTGGACTAGGGGGATAGGACAGTGTCGAGGTAGGTAGAGATGATTTCAGTGGGGCAGGAGCATGCTGAGACAATGGGTCGGCCAGGGTGGTCAGGCTTGTGGATCTTGGGAAGGAGGTAGAACCAGGCAGTGCGGGGTTCCCGGACTATGAGGTTGGAAGCTGTGGGTGGGAGATCTCCTGAGGTGATGAGGTTCTGTATGGTCTGGGAGATGATGGTTTGGTGATGGGGGGTGGGGTCATGGTCAAGGGGGCAGTAGGAAGAGGTGTCCTCGAGTTGGCATTTAGCTTCAGCAGTGTAGAGGTCAGTGCGCCAGACTACCACTGCGCCCCCTTTATCCGCTGGCTTAATGGTGAGGTTGGGATTAGAGCAGAGGGATTGGATGGCTGCGCGTTGTGAGGGTGAGAGGTTGGAGTGGGGGAGGGGGGTCGACAGGTTGTGGCGGTTAATATCCCGGCGGCAGTTGGAAATGAAGAGGTCGAGGGCAGGTAATAGGCCAGCGCGGAGTGTCCAGGTGGATGCAGTGTGTTGGAGGTGGGCGAAGGGGTCCTCGGAAGGTGGGCAGGAGTCCTGATTGTGAAAGTAAGCTCTGAGGCAGAGGCGACGGAAGAAGTGTTCGATGTCATGGCGTGTATTAAATTCATTGATGCGTGGACGGAGGGGGATGAAGGTGAGTCCTTTGCTGAGGACTGATTGTTCGTCCTCAGTGAGTGGGAGGTCTGGAGGGATGGTGAAAACTCGGCAGGGCTGGGAGCTGGGATCTGGTGTGGGTGTGGAGCTGGGAATTGGGTCGGAGCCAGTACCTGGAGTGGGTGTGATGGTGGGGGGAATGGGGGTGGAGGCATGAGCAGGGGTAGTGTTCCCCTCGGGGTTCTGGGGGGTGGGGATAGTGACAGTGGGGTCTTTTGGGGGCGTGTCAGCAGAATGCAGGTGAGTGGCGCTGGTGGGGTCGGAAGTGGTGGCAGACACGGCAGTAGGGGTGGCGGAAGTCACTGAGCGTGTGGCATTGGCGATGATGTGAGGGCCGGAAGTGGCTGTGGGAGTGGCCATGATGGGGGCAGAAGTAACATCATCAATCAGCGTGGGGGTGGTAGCTGCATCAGCCGCATGGCTAATGGCATTTCCGAGGCCAGGGGAATCTTCTGGAATGTTTGAGGAGCACTGGTTATGGAGGTGGGTGGATAAAAGTTTGTTGTACTTACAGTTTTTGATGATTGAGATGGAATTGAAATACTGTTTGTTGAGAGTATGAATTCTCCTGAGGATGTAGTACAGAGCGGGTCCTTTGCAATTCTGAGAGAGTGTGGCCCTCAGCTGAGGCAGGGCAGACTGTAGAGAGGTTAGTTGCCGGTGCATTGCTGCAAGCGTGGACCGGAGGATCTTGAAGGAGAACTGTTGCTGGTGTTTTTGAATCTGTAGTCTGTACTGTTTGTCCTGTTCGGGTCCAAACTCTGCTGGTTCAAAGGTGGTCTGGAGTCCGTGTGGAATCATCAACTGCCTATATTAAGTAAGTGATTGTAAATCTCTTAAAATCAATAATAGGCGGTTGACAAATATCAGACACCAATGCAGGTCTGAAGACCTCCTCGTGAGTCTGCTCCTGGGCCTGGCCAAACTGGCCATCAACAGGTCCAGGCAGCGGGCCATGGAGGGGGTCGTCAGGGCCGACTGCCTGCCCCTCTTCCTCGGTTACGTTAGAGCCTGGGTGTCCTTGGAGAAGGAGCACGCGGTGTCCACCAACACCCTGGAGTTGTTCAGGGAGAGGTGGGCGCCGCAGGGAGTGGAGTGCGTTATTACCCCCTCCAATTCTATTTTGATTTAGTCCCTAGTTTTGATCACACAGCACTGCCCTTTGATGTGAAGGGCAGTGCTTGTCACTGGCCACTCGGGTGTTTTCCTATCTTCCTGGTGGTGGAAATTGAATAAAGATTCGTACACCTTATGTCTCTCACTGTGTCTCACACCTACACACACCAAAAAAAAAGAAAAAAACTTCAGACACCAAGGCCTGTGTACAAGAGGTACATGCTGCTAGTGCTCACTATTCAGCATCTCTGGGCATGCTCAATGTGGATACTGATTGGAGAGTGGAAGTTAAGTACCTTTGTTACTTCCACATTGAGAATTCTCAACAGTTAGCTTGTTTGGTGGGTTAATATATTAATATGCACATTTTCTATCTAAGTTGTAGTGTTAAAATGGCAGGCATTTAATCCCCTAAATTGGTAACTTATTGCTGCAATAACAAAATCATAATCAGAGCTGTACAATGTAGAAATCCCCTATGTTCCAACTCCCATGCTGACCAGATATCCTAAATTGATCTAGTCCCATTTGCCAAGGTTTGGCCATATATCTCTCAACCCTTCTTAGTCATATACCCAACCAGATTCCATTTAAATGCTGTAATTGTACAAGCCTGCACCACCTCCTCTGGCAGCTCATTTGATACACACACTATCCATTGCATGAAAATGTTGACTGTTAGGCCCCTTTTTAAGATCTTGCCCCTTTCACATTAAACCTGTGCCCTCTAGTTTTGGATTCCCCTGGCCCAGGGCAAACACCTTCCAACCCTGGCAACAACCTCAGAAATCTTTTCTTAACCATTTCTAGTTTTACCACATCCTTCCTATAGCAAGGAGACCAGAATTGCACAGTTTTCCAAAAGTGGTCGAACCAATGTCCCTGCCAATAACCACACATTAAAGCCAACTTAGTGATGTAACTGGCTTGTCCGACTTTCTTAATACAGTCCTCCAATGGAGGAATTGGATAGGAGTCCGATTTTGTAACAATGATGACCTTCCGATAACCCACACAGAATCATTGAGTCCTGTCCGGTTTGGGAACGAAGACAATCGGCAAACTCCACTCGCTCTGGCTTGGTTCAATGGTGTCCTTGTCGGGCATAGCCTCCACCTCCATCTGGACCTGTCTGGCTTTGAAAGGATTAAGCCAACAGAGATGATGTTTTATCAGAGCAGGATTCCCTACGTACAGTACAGTACAGTAGAGAAATCCCCTATGTTCCAACTCCCATGCTGACCAGATATCCTAAATTGATCTAGTCCCATTTGCCAAGGTTTGGCCATATATCTCTCAACCCTTCTTAGTCATATACCCAACCAGATTCAATAGCATTAGTCCTCCCCGTCTGATTCTTACATAAGACCTTATACTGCAGTAACAAATCTTTCAATTGCGTTCTATACTCCCGAGACAGATAGTTACTAACCTATGCCACTCCTTAAGGACTTCTTTGTTTTTTAAATCTATTTTGAGGCACATCAAAATCCATGGCATCCGGATATGATTCCTCATTCTGCAGGGCAGTAACTAACACCTGTTTCTTCAGATCTTTCTCTCTAGCATAATATGGTTTCAACATGTTTACATGACATATCCGATGCTTTTATTTTCTATCTGGCATCTTTACTAGACAGTCCATTTGACAACTTTTTCTCAATTTGATAGAGACCACTAAACCCGAGACTCACGTTTTCCTGAGAGGATGGCGTGTTAGTACTGTTACCAGTGATAGGAGGGGAAGGGATCTCCTATCACTGGTAATAGTACTAACACGCCATCCTCTCAGGAAAATGTGAGTCTCAGAGCTTTTATCTACCACCTGCTTCATTCTATACTGTGGCCTCTTTAGGAACTGTTTAGCTAACTCACCCACTCATTTAATCTCTCCCTCACCTCTGATTCATAATCTAAGTGTGAGATCTCCAATTTTGATCCTGTCAATTTTTCTTTGAAATTAATTAAGGGGCCTCTCACTTCATGCCTGAATATTAACTCAACGGAATTAAACGGAGTAGATTTGTTTGGGGCTTCTCTAATGGCAAGGTTCTTCAAATGCGGGAGTTGGCAACAAAGGTAGTGGTTGTATTACCACCTGTAGCTTACCCACCATTTGGCATGTATGACACATATGACAAAAGTTGACCACATCCAGGCCAATAAACATGTTTTTGTGGGGGGATCCAAGATGGCGGCGACCCAGTAAGACTGAGTCTATAGTGCTCCTCCCAAGACTTGGGCACAGTGGGTCACCTACCCCCTACCAAGCTCACCAAATCATTTATAAATCATTTTTAATAGTTTAGTAACTCAATTAGTTGTGTAATATTACATTTAAGCAACTTTATCCTAAGTTAAAATGACTAAAGGGAAGGGAGCCCGCAGCTCTCAGCAAGCAGGAACCCCTCCCCCACACTCTCCAGCTGCAGCAGAGGCGTCCACAGCCGCCCCGGGGGACTTACCAACAGTAGCAAGTCTTGCAGAAATGCTTTCCAAGCTTGACTCGAAGATTGATGCCTTTATCGTCGAATCCAGGAATCGTTGGGAATCGCTCTCGGCCGCGCTGCAGAAGCACGACCGTGAAATTGAAGAAATTCAACGCCGAGTCGGAGGGGCGGAGCTAAAGGCCGCGACCTCCGAGACAACCGCTCAATCGGCCGTGGATCAGGTCCGGACTCTCGAGCAGCGAGTCCGGACCTTGGAAAATCATATTGATGACCTCGATAATCGAGGTCGTCGAAAAAATATTCGTTTGCTGGGCCTTCCCGAACGGGAAGAGGAAGGCCAGCTTACAGCATTCCTGGAGCAGTGGCTGCCACAACTTTTAAATCTGCAAGCTGGATCAGGCCAGGTAAGGGTGGAGTGGGCCTACCGGGTCGCAATACGCGGGCCTGGCTCGAACCAGCACCCACGCCCGGTCCTGTTCCGGCTGCAGAGCTACAGGGAGAGGCAGATACTCCTAGAAGCCTCTAGAAATCTCGGAAAAGACCCCCAAGCTATGATCTACAAAGGATCCAAGATCATGCTATTTCAGGACTTTTCCCCGGCTCTGGTTCGAAAGAGGAAGGCATTCGACGAGGCGAAGAAGCGTTTAAGGGACTTAAATATACAGTACTCCTTACGCTACCCAGCGATGTTACGCTTTAACCATGAAGGATCTGTATATAACTTTGGATCACCAGAAAAGGCTAAGGAATTCTTGGACTCTCTCAGATAAACTGTAGGACATAATGGATGTTGGTCTGCCTTCCCCCCCCCCTGTTTTGGTTTATATCCCCTCCCTTTTTTTTTTCTCTTCTTACCTTATTGCTTAATATTATGATGGGGGGTGGGGAGAGGGATTTGATTTTCTCCCCCCCCCCCCTTGGAGTTGTTTTCTGTTATTATTTTATGTATATATGAGGGGTGTATGTATATGTGTGTGTGTGTGTATGTATATATATATATATGTATATGTATGTGTATGTATATATATGTATATATAAGCTGGGGGATTTGGTTAATGTTGGTGGGGGGAGGTGGTTACCTTATTCGATTTTACCTCTGTCTTTAGGAGCAGGGTTGTTTTTCCCTTCGTTATTTTGTATTATCATATTTAATTATTATTTGTTGAACTGGTAATTTTATAGTTATATGTTTATATATGGTATTAACATTACCAAATATACCCAGGTGTTGGTAGGGGTGGGGGTGGGGTGCTCACTGTTAACTCTAGCTTTGTATTATATTTGAATTTTCCTCATTTTATTGAGGAGTGCCTGGGTCAAGGGTGGGGCATTGGTTGGGAGAGGATATGAGGGATTTTTGGAGAGGAAGTGATGCCCCCTGGGAACAAGGGGGAAAGTCTCCACTTAGATACGTTTTATATCTTTTTTATTTAGAAATAGTTTTCTACTGTATTGTTGTGGGTGTATTAAAGAGGGTTTATTTTTGTAAATTTTACATGTTCCATGCTCGGGATGTTCTGGATAGGGTTCCCCCTCCCGAGGGGTCTCGGATTGGCCCAGAGGATTATGGTTGATCAATCGGTTAAGTGGTGCACCTGGAATGTCAAGGGGAGTAATTCGCCACTTAAAAGGAAGAAAATATTATCAAATCTTAAGAAGGAAAGAGTTGATATAGCTCTCCTACAGGAGACACACCTGTCAGACAAAGAACACTTGAAATTACGACAGGGCGGATTTGATCAGGCCTTTTTTTCTTCTTTTAGCTCAAAAAGCAGGGGAGTTGTTATTCTTGTTCGGAAGAATTTCCCTTTCAAAATCCTAAAGCAGATAAAAGACGAATCTGGACGATATATCTTGATTAAAGCTCTCATAAATGGAGAGGAATATGGGATTTTAAATTTGTACTGCCCCCCGGCACACCCCTTTAAATTTATAACGGAAGCCTTTTCAAAATTGATGGCTTTTGATGCCCGTCATATAATTATAGGGGGAGACTTTAATTGTATTATGGATCCGGAAATAGACAGGATTCCCAAGAGTACTGCAGGAGTATCTCCCAGATCTAGACAATTGATGGATCTGAACAAAGAATTAGGATTAGTAGATGTATGGAGATGTCTTCATCCACAGGGTAGAGATTTTTCTTTCTACTCTAATCCACATAAATGTCACACCAGAATTGATATGTTTTTTGCCCCCTCAATTTTTTTAAATTCCATATCATCCTGTAAAATAGGTAATATAGCAATTTCTGACCACGCTGCTGTATATATGGAAACTAAGGCGAGGAACAGTGGGACATCCCCTCGGCATTGGCGTATGGACCCCTTCTTAATGAAAGATAGTAAATTTGTAAAGTACTTCTCTCAAGAATTTAAAACTTTTTTAGAAATTAATTCAGGTACAGCTAGCAACCCGTCAATGATGTGGGAGACCATCAAAGCTTACACGCGAGGCTTGATCATCTCCTACTCAGCGACCCAGAAGAAATTAAAAGGAGAACAACAGCGTCTGCTTGAAGCCCGCTTAAAAGCGGCTGAAACAGCATACACTGATAGACCCTCTATTATTAAATTGCAAAGGATTACAGCTCTTAGGACAGCTCTAAATACTACACTTACTCAAACGGCTAAGAGGGAAATATTATTTGCAAAGCAAAGGTTATATGAATATGGCGACAAACCGGGTAGATACTTAGCATTTCTTGCAAAGAAAAAAAAGGCCCCTCAGACTATTATGTCTATCAAGGAAAGTACGGGTATTTTGACTCATGATCATAAAAAGATTAATGCGACCTTTAGAAAATTCTATTCTGAGTTATATAAATCACAGGATTGTGAAGATAGGGCGAAGAGGATGCAGTCATTTTTAAAAAATTTGACTTTTCCAGACCTAACTCCGGAACAAGTATCGGTCCTAAATGCTCCTCTTACACCCCAAGAAATAGTTGATGCAATTAGGCACCTTCAAAATGGTAAGACGCCGGGCCCAGATGGCTTTCAAGCTGAATTCTATAAAGAATTTACAGAAATACTGGTTGGTCCACTTATGGATATATATAACTATGCATATAGTCAGGGCTGTCTCCCGCCTTCGCTGAAAGAGGCAAATATCTCCCTTATCCTTAAAAAAGGAAAGGACCCAGAAGATTGTACATCATACAGACCAATATCCTTGCTAAATGTAGATTTTAAAATCCTCTCTAAAACGTTAGCACTGAGATTAGAAAGGATACTGCCACATATTATAAAGGAGGATCAGACGGGGTTTATTAAGGGCCGTAGATCATCCAATAATGTTAGAAGGGCTTTGAATATGATTCAAGCTTGTCATCAGGGAAAGATACCAGGAGTAGTGGTTTCATTAGACGCGGAAAAGGCATTTGATAGGGTCGAATGGTCATATTTGTTTTACACATTGGAGAGGTTTGGTGTTGGACAGGTGTTTACCAAATGGATCTCAACATTGTATAGTGATCCCAAAGCAGTTGTGGTTACCAATGGATTAGGCTCGGATAGCTTCAGTGTGGGTAGGGGCTGCCGTCAGGGATGTCCCCTCTCGCCATTGTTATTCACGCTAATAATTGAACCACTAGCAGAAGCTATACGAGCTGATCCTAATATAGTGGCCCCAAGGATTGGTACAGGTAAACATAAAATTACCCTTTATGCAGATGATGTTCTTCTATTCCTCAGTAACCCTTTGATGTCCATACCTTGCTTAATCCAAGTTATTAATACATTTAGTGCATTCTCAGGCTATAAAATTAACTTTTCAAAATCGGAGGCTATGCCAATGGGTGGCCTTGCTGTGATACCCCGCTTAGCGGACGGTTCCCTTTTTCCCTTTCGCTGGTCCCTGGAGGGTTTCTTATATTTAGGCATTTTTATTACCCCAGTATTTGGTCAGTTGTATAAGGCTAATTTTGTGTATTTATTGGAAAGGATAAGGCAGGACCTCCAGCGATGGGGAGACCTGCCAATTTCCTGGTTGGGTAGAATAGCATTAATCAAAATGAATATCCTGCCCCGTCTCCTATACCCTATGAGAATGCTTCCGGTGATGCTGCCGAGGACAGCTTTACGTAAATTATACGGCTGGCTGAGTTCCTTTATCTGGAACCATAGGCGGCCCCTCATTAAGCTGAAGAAGCTACAGCTTCCACAGGCAAGGGGTGGATTGGACTTCCCAGATTTTAGGAAATATCAATTAAGTTCCCTATTAAGTTATATAGCTGATTGGGTCTTGTCTGATCCACAATCAATCTGGTTGGACATCGAGGCTTCTCAAGTAAAATACCCACTTATTAACCTTTTATTCTCAGACAAGAGGAAAATCATTACAGATCACTGTAAAAACCCTATAATACTGAATACAATCAAGGCTTGGAATATAATGCGGCAAAATGAGGGTAATTCACACAAAACATCCCCTATGCACCGATAGTGGGAGCATGGGGATTCCAACCGGGGTTAACAGATGCCACTTTTAAACTCTGGAGATCTAGGGGTATCTCATGTCTCGGGGATTTATTTAAAGATGGGGTCCTGATGTCTTTCGGACAGCTGCGTCAGAAATTCGGATTACCCAATGGAGACCTCTTTCGCTACTTCCAAATTCGAGATTTTATACAGAAGAAGACTACGTTATTAGATAGTCTTTATAAATCCGATAGAGAATGTAGTGTCCTACGACCAGTGGGGGTATCTTCCGTCAGTAATATTTATCATTTGCTACATGATGAAGTATCGGGAGATATGGATAATCTGCTTAAAACATGGGATCAGGATCTGGGACTAGAAATCTCCACAGAAACGTGGAATGATATCTGGGAAAATGCTAGAAGAATTACTATTTGTAACAGAACCCAGGCTATCCAGCTGAAGATACTTCATAGGGCCCATATAGCACCGGTTCGATTGGCAAAATTCAAGGCAGGAGCATCTCCAATGTGTCCTAAATGCAAAATAGAGGTGGGCACTCTTGTACATTGCTTATGGACCTGTCATAAGATCCGTAGATATTGGACTAAAGTAGCAAGTACCCTGACAGAAATTTTAGGAATGGAAATAAAAGTGTACCCCGTATCTCTCCTCTTAGGCTTTTCGAACTTTCCCTCCCTGGACACGTACGGGAAGAGACTATTTTCTATTCTTTCTTTCTGTGCAAGGAAAAATATTTTGATGAACTGGGTGGCGGAGGGCCCCCCTGGACTTTCAAATTGGCACAGACTAATTATGGAATGCATTCCCCTTGACTTCCTTACAAATATGGTGCACCGAAAGACAGAATTATTTTATAAAATATGGCAGCCCTTTTTGAATTACATAAATACAGATATTTCGGCTATCCTAACAAGGGCTTTTATTTAATTGAGACTACAAACCTGGCTGGTCCGCGGCCCCTCGGGGGAGGAATCCCGCACGAATACGGGTTTTATCATATCTGATGTTAACACATCCCGAGCATGTAAGAGACTTAAATATACACCCTGGTTAGTTGTAGGTTAGATTAGTAGATAGTTGAGTTTTGTTTGTTTGTGTTTTTTTTTCGGTTTTTGTTTTTTTTTCTTTTTTTTTTGTTGTATTGTTTTTTTTTGTCAAATTTTGGTTATTGTATATTTGAGCTAATTGTATATCAATGTTTATATCTGAGAGTTTTGTTTATTTTTGTAAACTTGTAAAAATGTTAAATTTCTAATAAAAATATCTATTAAAAAAAAACATGTTTTTGTACCTTAGCCTGAGTCTTTCGTACCCCTAGGTGACCTCCTACAGGTAGTACATGTGCTACCCCTACCACCTGTCTGTATGCTACTGGTAACACAATCTGGTGCACTTCAGTCCATTTCTCCTCTGCACTAACCTGTCGGGGACTCCATTTCCATCTGAGGATTCTATCTTCCAGATAATAACCCTGTAGAATATTCTGTCTCCTTTTCAGAGTAGACATCCACATATATATGTCTTTTATTGTCTTGTTTTGTTGTTGCAAGTCTCTTAGCCTTTCAGAACTAAACACTTCTGTCTAGCCCTCTGTTCAGGTTTTTCCTGCACCACTATGTCAAACAGGGTGTCCGCTAACTGAACCTCAACTCCTTCATCTTTCTCTTTACTGTTTGCTTAATGCTGTGACTTATAATAGTGGGATTTGGTTACCACACAGTCTGGGAAAATACCAGAATATTTCTGTTTAAACTCTTCAGTTTCTTGGTCTTCCTCAGGCTTCTCTACAACAAAGGTTGTCACTCCCACCTTGGATCCTGTTAAATCATTCCCAAGAATAAACTGAATTCCTGGAACTGACACTCTGTCAATCACTCCCACTGTAACTTCTCCTGCAGCTCCTGTGTTCTTCTTGGGGTCTCCTTTACTACATTTATTAATGCCACTGTCTTTGCTTCTTTTACCACATCTTTTCGCAAAGCGCCTCTAATGACCAGCACTGTATTTTTAAGTGTCCCACTTTACCACAGTGGAAACACCGGAGGCCTTTCACCTCCTTTCCACCCTCTTGGGCTTCTTTTTTATCCTGTCATAAATTCTTATCAGTGTTCTCTACTCTCGGTTTCATAATGTAGGATCTCCCAGCTACTATCCCTCACCGGATGAAATTCTGGCCAGAAGCTTGTCTTTTGCACCAAGATGTACTCATCTGCTGTCCTTCTCACTTCCTGAACTTTGTTCCTCCATGTGAATTCTTACCATCTCTGGAAATGAGTTTTTAAACTCCTCCAGCAGAATAATCTCTTAGAGCCTCAAAGGGCCTATCTATTTTCAAAGCACGCACCCGTCGATCAAAATGATTGTCTAATTCTTTCAAATTCAACATAAGTCTTACCTGGTTCCTTCGTGTTTCTGGTACCAATTCATAAGTACTTAAAATGGCCTGATTAACCTCTTCATAATCTCTTGACCCCTCATCTGACAGTGCGACAAATACCTCACTAGCTCTGCCTACCAGGTTAGTCTGAATTAGCATTACCCATAAATCCTCAGACCACTCCATCTGCCTAACCAATTTTCAAATAAAATAAAGAACGCTTCAATATCTTTCTCAAAATGTGGCAGAGTTTCACATTTGTATATACCATTACCTTCTCAATTTCCATCCTGTTAACTTGCCTTTGCTGACTAAGTCGCAACTTCAAGTTCAAATTCTCTCTGTCTCTCCCTTTCTTCTATCTCTCTTTGGTCAGCTAAAAACCTTCTCTCTTTTTCCTCTCTCTCTGTTTATCTTCAACTACAATTGAGAAAATGGAGTTAGAAGTGCAGTAGAGGTAGAAAAAAAAAACTGTTTTTCTGATACACTTAAGCGTTTGAGTAATTCCTTTAAAATTTCAGCTTTACTTTTGTCCTTGGTTAAACCCAAATCTAACTTATTTGCTAATTCTAAAAGTATGGCCTTTTTTCTTTCCTTCTAAGCTTTCTTGGCAAATTTGAGAATCATCTTCGAATCCCAGAACCTCTTTAGCAATTTTAAAAGAGCCATATCTCTCACTTTTAATTAAACCAACTACAAGTCACCGAAATTAAACGAATTGTCTCACCTATGTTTTATTTAAAGATCTAGGACACTTGCCTGCAAGTGTTTAAATCTGCTGGGATTTTTCATACTCCCAAATCTATCTAAACCAGTTCAAATCACAAATCCTAGCCCCAAACTGTTCAAATCCCAATGACGAGACCCCAAACTGTTACGACACAGGGTGAACCCCTCTTGCTTAATTTAAACCAGCAACACAAGATTTATCCCATGCAGTAATCTGTGAAAATGCGAGGCCAAGAATTAGGTAAAGTAAAAATGACAAGTTTATTTCTGAAAAGTATAAACAGAACAATTAACTACTATTTACAACTCCTTCTGCTAACCTATCTTTTATCTTCCCCTTCTACCATACCAGTCCAATAAAACTCCCAGATTAAGATTTATCAAAATTCAGCTTTTCAAAAACCAGGCAGATGTCAAATCATCTTTTTTCTTCTTCTTAGGGATTTCTGCTTCGCAGGCTACTGATCAATAAAGGCACCTTTAAGAGAGCTATTCTCTGTGCAGTATGCAGATGTCATTGGCTTGGCAGTTCTCCTCCCAACTGTTCAAATTTCCCCAGTCTTACACCCCCAAAGCATTGGATTGTGTCATTGACAAACTTAAAAGCAAACATATAAAATGCAAACTTGATTGGAGTTTGGTATTTTTCAGGGTATAATTTAAACTGATTGGCCTAATCCAAATCTGTTTTGTCATTTCCAGGCAAGCAGCTAATCCAGCCTTCAACCAAGTGTTATGTTATTACCTTATTCAGAACACTTGGTGCTGTATCAGGTAGTTCTGCGAGCTTTTAACTCTCAAAAAGGTACAGTACACCCACATCTCCATAACAAGTCTCTTTAAAATCTACAGGAAGTCCCTAAGAAATATTAACAGGATTTCAAAGAATTCATTTAAATGCAGAGAACACCAGCTAATCACCTATTCTAAAATGTCAACACTCTTCAAAAGCATTGATAGCTACTGGGCAATAATGACAGCAAACTGATATGTCCAAATTATTTTCAAGTTGATTTTAAGGAGGTTGTTGATTATCCATAAACTATATAGAATAATTTGGTTACCAATTTTCATTTTCCTCTATATATTATAAACTTCACTGTATAAGCAAAGTACACTAAAACTAAAACAGAAAAAAAAAGGGGGGGGGGGGGGGGGGGAGGGGAAGAAATACGACTTACCAGAGAAAAACAATGTGGCACAGGGCTCTGGCACAGTCTCTCCCTGCTGCTCAGAAGGGAAGGGGGAAGAGGAGAAAGCAGTAGTCATTGGGGACTCCATAGTTGGGACAGATAGGAGGTTCTGTGGGGATAAGAGACTCACAGTGTGTTGCCTCCCAGGTGCCAGGGTACGTGAAATGGGGATTTAAGGCAGAAATTCAGGGAGCTAGGACGAACAGTTGTTGTCTCTAGTTTGTTGGCTGTGCCACGTGCTAGTGAGGCGAGGAATAGGGAGAGAAGAGTTGAACACATGGCTACAGGGATGGTGCAGGAGAGAGGGTTTTAGATTCTTGGATAATTGAGGCTCTTTCTGGGGTAGATGGGACCTCTACAAGCAGGATGGTCTTCATCTGAACCAGAGGGGTACCAATAGCCGGGGGGGGGGGGGGGGGGGGGGGGGGTGGGGGGGCGGGGGTGGAGAGAAGAAATTCACTAAGGCTATTGGGGTGGGTTTAAACTAATCCAACAGGGGGATGGGAACCAAAATTGTACTTAGAGTATAGAAAAGGTTGAGACTAGGGAGGTTCAAAATCAAGTTTCAGGGACACAAGATGGCACCGGCAAGCAAGAAGTTGAAGTAGACACCCTTCAAATCAATTCCAGGAGCATCCGGAATAAGGTGGGTGAACTTGCAGCATGGGTTGGTACCTGGGACTTCGATGTTGTGGCCATTTTGGCAACATGGATAGAGCAGGGACAGGAATGGTTGTTGCAGGTTCCAGGCTTTAGATGTTTCAGTAAGAACAGAGAAGATGGTAAAAGAAGGAGAAGTGTGGCATTGTTGAGCCCAGCCAGGTGTTAGACTAGGAAGTAGTCTTTAAATCTTTAAAACATCATTGTCTACAGGAATAGTGCCAGAAAACTGGAGGATAGTAAATGTGGTTCCCCTGTTCAAGAAGGGGAAGAGAAGTAACCCTGATAATTATAGACCAGTGAGCCTAACTTCAGTTGTTGGTAAAGTCTTGAAAAAGGTTATAAGAGATAGGATTTATAATCTTCTAGAAAAGAATACTTTGATTAGGGATAGTCAGCACGGTTTTGTAAAGGGTTGGTCGTGCCTCACAAACCTTATTGAGTTCTTTGAGAAGGTGACCAAGCAGGTAGATGAGGGTAAACTGGTTTTGGTGTATATGGATTTCAGCAAGGCGTTCGATAAGGTTTCCCACAGTAGGCTATTGTACAAAATGTGGAGGAATGGGATTGTGGAGATATAGCAGTTTGGATCAGTAATTGGCTTGCTGAAAGACAACAGAGGGTGGTGGTTGATGGGAAGTGTTCATCCTGCAGTCCAGTTACTAGTGGTGTACCACAAGGGTTGGTGTTAGGATCACTGCTGTTCGTCATTTTTATAAACGACCTGGATGAGGGAGAGTTAGTAAATTTGCAGACGACACTAAGGTCGGTGGAGATGTGGATAGTGACGAAGGGTGTTGTAGGTTACAGAGAGACATAGATAAGCTGCAGAGCTGGGCTGAAAGGTGGCAAATGGAGTTTAATGCGGACAAATGAGAGGTGATTCACTTTGGTCAGGGTAACTGGAATGCAAAATACTGGGCTAATGGTAAGATTCTTGGTAGTGTAGATGAGCAGAGAGATCTGGGTGTCCAGGTACACAGATCCTTGAAAGTTACCACCCAGGTTGACAGGATTGTTAAGGCGACAGTGTTTTAGCTTTTATCAATGGAGGGATCAAGTTCCAGAACCATGAGGTTATGCTGCAGCTGCACTTGTGTAGAGTTGTTGTGTACAGTTCTGGTCACCGCATTAAGAGGACGATGTGGAAGCTTTGGAAAGGGTGCAGAGGTGATTTACTAGGATGTTGCCTGGTATAGAGGAAAGGTCTTACGAGGAAAGGCTGAGGGACTGGAGGCTATTTTCATTAGAGAGAATGTGGAGAGGTGACTTAATAAAGACATAAGATAATCAGAGGGTTAGATGGGGTGGACAGGGAGAGCCTTTTTCCAAGTATGGTGACGGAGAGCATGAGGGGACATAGCTTTAAATGGAGGAGTGATAGATATAGAACAGATGTCAGAGGTAGTTTCTTTACTCAGAGTAGTAAGGGTATGGAATGCTTTGCCTGCAACGGTAGTAGATTTGCCAACTTTAAGTACATTTAAGTCGTTATTGGACAGGCATATGGACGTACATGGAATAGTGTAGGTTAGATAGGCTTCAGATTGGTATGACAGGTCAGCGCAACAGAGGGCCGAAGGGCCTGTACTGCACTGTAGTGTTCTATGTTCTATGAAACGGATTAGAAAAGCAAGATTAATTGATAACAAGCCGAAAAGAATGAATGACATTAACGTGTTGTAAAGCAGACCCATAAGAAATTAATCAAACATCCATTAACTATTCTGGAACAAATATTTTTTAAAAAAATCTGTGATATACAAGTCAATCCAAGACACTTTGGACAACTCCCATTACCAAAACATATGAACATCTACAAATCGGGGTGCAAGATTTCTGCCACAAACTCAAAACAGGAGAATGTTGATTTCAGTTCAATGCAAAACATTTTAAAAAAAAAAGAGGCACTACTTGCAGATGTATTTAAGCAAGTTGGTCAATTTATTTATTACTACAGCTGACATTGAGTCTTCAGTGCTATTTTCACCAAATTGGTGTTTACTCATTACATATCACTTGGTGCATTTAATTCTTTTACTCATTTCACCTGTACAAGGAGGTCTCTGAATAGAATACAATTCACCTCAAATTGTTGCAAGTATCGCCCATCAAGTACACTACAAAACTTTGTGCACCATAATTAGTTACAAGCTGTGGAGTGAATGGACTTAATACAGTTTAGTCCACGAGTGAAAAATGTTGAGTTTATCGCAGCAAAGTTGTGTTGTTTGACTTACCACATGCCGGGAAAAATGTCAGCTTGACAATGTTACAGAGATGAAATGAGCGAACAAGAGAACGAGAGAACAGCAAGTTTGAACCCAGTTAGTCCAAGAGAAGCAAACTAAAACCTTTAACACCATCATTATAACAGCAATTTGTATAATGTGCTTTTCAAATTTAATTTGGCATTAAATAGGTAGGTTTAAAATTTAAGGTTCAAATAAAGATTGCAAATAGAGCTGAAAATAATGTCGGGAGAATATAGCAAGTAAATCACAAAATAATATCTGCTTATTGGATACACATTTCTGAGTGATGTACACTCTCTGAATTGATAAAGACACGAACTCCATCAGTGAGATAAATGACAAAGTTACACTTTCGATGAGAAGCCTTGTTTGCACTTCAGTTTAATGGAAGCACTTCTACAGAACATAGCATGTCTTGCTTAACCCATCATTAGCAGGATAATGTCTTCTATTCAGCCTTAAATAGCACGTGGTTGGGCACAGCAAGTCACATGAAAATAGGAGGGCGAAAGAACAAAAGAAAAATGCACTAGCAAGAAAGCAATCGGAAACATTACACATGACGTGTCTGTCACAAGTGCAGACTGCTTAATCACATTGCATCATGTATTATCACCAACAGCAAAGTGAGATTTTAATGGATAAATCTGAATAGCTCTCTTCCCCCTTCCCTGCACCCCTCCCCCCCCAGTTAATTACATGTGCAAAAGATAGGAATAATATCTAACCAAAGCAACATAAATGCCTATGAATGTCAGAAATGTTTGTTTTGCTGCATGTGAAAAATAAAATTCCACATATCACCAAGTTGCTCTAATGTAATTCAATACCTGAATGAAAAGCTGGTTATTACATTTAAAAATGCTGAGATATTGAAACAGTAGATGAAATGCAGCAACTATTTTATCTCAAATAGCCGGGTGGTTTGAATCAAATTCTCGATTTATTTTTATTTAAAGAAACTGAAGATAAGTCAAAATTATAGTTCACTACAATCAATCATCAGGAAAGAAAAACACATCTTTCAGAAAGATTGTAGCAACTAACTTAATACATATACTCAGCCCAACAGTGCACTCAAATGGCACTTGTTTACCAAGGAAATTGCTTAACCTGTATGCACAACACATTTCAGTTAAATAATCACAGCAAGGTATATCCATGCTATTTTCCAGTAACAGTATCCCATTTTGTAACATCTTCCCGATAAGGGGTTTGTTCATTTCGGCAGATATAGATTTGGTTGACCACAAATGTAGTGGCCGGTTTCCCCAGGTTCATATTGAGAAGAATATTTTGAACAAAATTTAGATTATGGATTGAATACAGAGAGTGCGTTTTGTGGGGTGAATGTATGAGACCCCTTTGAAAGCAAAATGTAACACCTTTCAGCAGGAATAGAACATGTAAGCATAATTAATACCAACACAAGCCAGCTCTATATGTAGTGTGCTAGAAGATAAAGCAAGGTGGCACTGGTGCAATAAGAGAGTCTGAGGTGGAACAGCATTGTTTCTAGCAACTTACCAATGTGGGAAGACATCCATAGAACATTTTGTTTTTTAAAAAACAAAAACAGTTTTGCTAAGATTCTTGCCACATCAGCTTGTGTCTGGTTAGGAACATTGGGTGGGGGTGGGGAAAATTGCAGTAGCAGCACAGTTAGTAGTACAATCTTCACTTACATTGAGGAGCATCAGTGCCTTTCACAGAGCACCACATCACCAGCTATATTTGTAGTGTGCCACTCACCGTGGGCAAGCAGTCACAAAGGATTGCACTGGAGTCATGCCCAACTGTTAGCATATTGATAGATGGCATACACTGGCATGATATGTTCTTTACTTAGGAGCTGTACACAAATGTACATGACCGTCCTTTAAATTAAATCCTGCCTTGCGTGATCTTTTGAGTCATCATTCAATCCAATTCTCAAGAGCCTTTAACTTCTGACAGAAGTCATTTTTTCCCCTCAAGATTTAATTTTTCCTATATAAGTAATTACAACCCTCGGCTAGAAACAGAAAATCTTAAGTTTTCCAGCTACTCAGTATGGATACTTGGAAGACCACAAATGGCACCTCCAGTCAGTTACCCTGCTGCTTGTTAACAGAAGTCCTATCACATCCAATGCCCAATGGTCACAACAGTCTTACATTTTCTGCGTAGTGGCGGATTTTGAAGGGTTTTTCTTTAAGAACCAGAGCAGCAGCCTCCGTTGCTTAGTGGCTGTGGTTCGTCATCAATGATCTGTACACCCCGTCGTGTGTTGGCTGCCCGACTGGGATCATTCTCTCTTGCAGCTTCCTCAGCTTGGGCAACTTCAAGCATCTCTGAAATAGCAAAGGAAGAATATAAACTTCTCAGTTACTTCAAGTACTGACCATGTCCCATACAGAGTTTGAAGACCCCGAGGCAGAGTGAGAAGAAAAAAAAATGCCTTCATAACCCTTAGGACATACTCCCTCCCAAAAAAGGTCAAATCCAAACCAAGTGCAGTGTCTTTTATAAATGGCAAAAATGTAGCAGCTTAATAGATGCACAGAAAGCTCCACATACAGTACTTTGTGGAATAAATCTGGCGATGGCACTATTCACTGGGACGTTATACCACAGACGAGAAGGGGTCAGAAGACTTGAAAACACTCACTTTTACAGACATCGAGAAAGAGTTCCTCAATGCCTTTATTCACTTTAGCAGAAGTATGGAAGTGCTTTGCTCCTACAGACGCTGAATAGCTATTGGGAAGCAATTAAAACAAAAGTTTAGTAAGTCAAAAGAAAGGGATGTTCAACTTTCAAGCACCCAAAACAAAGAAAAAGTCTAAATCTCAGAACACAGCACTGTACAATCACCACTATACACAGAGCTATACAATCGAGATGGAAACAACATTAATCAGGTGGAGGTGACAAAGGAAAATACACTCATTCAAACACCCTACTAACCAAATATTTGTTGCTGGCCACACCATTGGTTCCTCTCAGCCAGGCAAGACATAAACATACAACCATGGAGTGCAAAGAAAAACTAGAAAGTGTGCAAGCCATGCTTTTTAAACAAACAACATAATGACTCAAAAGACTTGAATCAGTTCTTCAACAAAATACAGGACAATTCCTGAACAGTGTTATACAAAGATCTAATAGCAAGTCAAGTCATAGACTCCCTATAGTGTGGAAGCAAGCCATTCAGCCCATCGCATCCACACCAACCCTTCAAACAGCATCTACCCAGAACCAGCCCCCTTACCCTATCCCTTTAACCCAGCATTTCCCATGGCTAATCTACCTAGACTGCACATCTTTGGACTGTGGGACAAAACCAGAGCACCAGAGAAGAACCCATGCAGACACAGTGAAAACATACAAATTCCACACAGGTGATGGAACTGAACCTGGGCCCCTGGCACAGAGACAGCAGTGCTAACCACTGAGCCAGCAGTGCTAACCACTGAGCCACCATGCCACCCTGAACAGTGCAAGCTAGCATAAAGTGCCAACTGCCAGTCTTTTGTTAGCAAGTTGAGAAGATTTGTAGCTCAGGTTGAGGTTCTGGATGTAGGTTTGCTCACCGAATTGAAATGAAACTTCCAGCTCAGCAAGCAAACCTACATCCAGTCTTTTGCTATTTAAAAAGATCTTAAAAGTTCTAAAGGATTTACACAAGCAATATTCAAATAAAGTTTCTAAAGCCAGGACAACCCACTGCTATAGTCAAATGGAAGAGGACATTACATTCTAAGCAAATGGAGTACAATAATTTCAGACACCAGAGAAGGAAGCAAACTATTCACAGCAGTTAATACATAGTGTTTTAACTGGAATTTAGCAATAAACATCCTTGTTTGGAGAAACAACCAACTTATTGTGTGCATTTCCATTGTACAAGTGCATACATACAACAAGCAAGAAATGCACACAAATACTTACCACTAATTGCAAAGATAAAGCCTTTCCTCAACAGTATAATTAATCACTTTGCCCTTGCAATACATCCTCTCTCAATTGAATATCTCATACATGTACTGTTGTTCTGGTTGCCAAATAGCAGTAATAAGTAGGAAAACCCAGGAAACTGGGTAACAATGGAATTCCCTACCAACACAGCACAAAGATCTCCAACTGGGCATTGATTGTTATGTCCTGATTCACAGATAGAAACAGTTACACTTAGTACAAATTTGAATGATCTACTTCTGAATAATCTTATTCTTCTATTAGCATGGATCTTATTTTGTGGAATTCTGGTCTTCAGTAACATTGTAGTTTGAGTAACTTTGCAAATGTAAAACTGCATGTTTGAACAGACCTCACTGTCCAAGCAGTTCAGTAGTTCTGGGCCAGTGAGTAACCAAAGCATGCGAGACAGATCAGCAATCGCTTTGTCTGTAATAGAATTAATGAACTAAGCGACCAGTTGTAATAATGGGTGACCTGATGAGCCACAAAAACAGGATACCTCTGCAGGATGAGTAATTGCCATTGTGCAACAGAACTCAATTTGTGGCCAGTATCTGGACAAACAGGAAGCCAGAGTTCAGGTTGGCAAGGCCAAAAATTGAACATGGAGAGACAGATGACCAATATTTTGATAACTGAAAAAAAAAAAGTGTTTGCAAACCCTTAGAAGTCAAGACAGCAGCAGATGTAGAAGGAGGCATGAACACCGACTGCAGCCCTAACATTTCTGGGCCTAAGAGATATTGCATGCTATTCTGTCCAGTGACCTTAAGATAATAACTAATTGTAATGCAAGCCACTGCTCCATAGGAACAGCAGGAAGCCATTCAGCCCCTCAAGGTTATTTCACCATACAATCAGATCACGGCTGATCCAAGACCTACCTTGGACCATATCCCTGAATACCTTTGCTTAACAAAAAAATCTTAGACTTCAATCACCCCTAACTTTCTAAATTCTAGAGCAAACAAAAAAGGCCAGGTTTGTATGATCCCTCCTCAGGAGGTTAATCCCTGAAGTCTGAATATTATTCTTGTAAACCTACACTGTACTACCTCCAAAAAAAAAGGTAAATATCCTTCATAAGGCATGGTGCCCAAATTTGCTCATGGTATTCCAAGTGATGTCTAAGCAGACTTTTGTAATAATTACAGTATAACAGCTACATCCTTATCCTCCAGCCCTTTAGATCTAAAGGCCAGCATTCCATTAGTTTTCCTGATATTTTCTGCACTTGTTTGTGACAACCCAAAAACCATGCAGTGTTGCACTGATTTTTGCCATTTACCTAATCAAAGCCAAGACATCAATTGGGATCAGGTCAAATCTCAAAGTAAAATTTGGACCATACTTACGCCTCTGCTTCTTGAACAGACACATTCCTATCCTTCTCCAAGTCAGTTTTATTTCCTGCAGTTTCAAAACAAAAAAGAGTGTTATTAGGAATGATATCTACCAAGCCCTACCACCAGACAAGGCGGCAAAAATTAAGAAAATTAAAATTGATCTTACACTTAAAAAAATTAGGATGTCAACCTATCACTAGTGGAGTACTACAGGGATCAGTGCTGGTAGCACAGTTATTTACAATATATGGTAAAAACAATGACTGCAGATGCTGGAAACCAGATTCTGGATCAGTGGTGCTGGAAGAGCACAGCAATTCAGGCAGCATCCAAGGACAGGCAAAAATCGACGTTTCGGGCAAAAGCCCTTCATCAGGAATAAAGGCAGAGAGCCTGAAGCGTGGAGAGATAAGCTAGAGGAGGGTGGGGGTGGGGAGAGAGTGGCATAGAGTACAATAGGTCAGTGGGGAAGGAGATGAAGGTGATAGGTCAAGGAGGAGAGGGTGGAGTGGATAGGTGGAAAAGGAGCTGGGCAGGTCGGACAAGTCCGGACAGGTCAGGGGATCGAGTTGCTGGAGGTTAGAAGCTAGGATGAGGTGGGGGAAGGGGAAATGAGGAAACTGTTGAAATCCACATTGATGCCCTGGGGTTGAAGTGTTCCGAGGCGGAAGATGAGGCGTTCTTCCTCCAGGCGTCTGGTGGTGAGGGAGCGGCGGTGGAGGAGGCCCAGCACCTCCATATCCTCGGCAGAGTGGGAGGGGGAGTTGAAATGTTGAGCCACTGGGCCCTGGTGCTCACCTTCCACCCTACCAACCTTCGCATAAACCAAATCATCCGCCGACATTTCCGCCACCTCCAAACAGACCCCACCACCAGGGATATATTTCCCTCCCCACCCCTCTCCGCCTTCCGCAAAGACCGTTCCCTCCGTGACTACCTGGTCAGGTCCACGCCCCCCTATGACCCACCCTCTCATCCTGGCACTTTCCCCTGCCACCGCAGGAACTGTAAAACCTGCGCCCACACCTCCTCCCTCACCTCTATCCAAGGCCCCAAAGGAGCTTTCCACATCCATCAAAGTTTTACCTGCACATCCACTAATATCATCTATTAGATCCGTTGCTCCCGATGCGGTCTCCTCTACATTGGGGAGACTGGGCGCCTCCTAGCAGAGCGCTTTAGGGAACATCTCCGAGACACCCGCACCAATCAACCAAATCGCCCAGTGGCTCAACATTTCAACTCCCCCTCCCACTCTGCCGAGGATATGGAGGTGCTGGGCCTCCTCCACCGCCGCTCCCTCACCACCAGATGCCTGGAGGAAGAACGCCTCATCTTCCGCCTCGGAACACTTCAACCCCAGGGCATCAATGTGGATTTCAACAGTTTCCTCATTTCCCCTTCCCCCACCTCATCCTAGCTTCTAACCTCCAGCAACTCGATCCCCTGACCTGTCCGGACTTGTCCGACCTGCCCAGCTCCTTTTCCACCTATCCACTCCACCCTCTCCTCCCTGACCTATCACCTTCATCTCCTTCCCCACTGACCTATTGTACTCTATGCCACTCTCTCCCCACCCCCACCCTCCTCTAGCTTATCTCTCCACGCTTCAGGCTCTCTGCCTTTATTCCTGATGAAGGGCTTTTGCCCGAAACGTCGATTTTGCCTGTCCTTGGATGCTGCCTGAATTGCTGTGCTCTTCCAGCACCACTGATCCAGAATATTTACAATATATATTAATGACTTCAGCGAGGGAGGATGTTGGCCTTTATATGCTATCACAGTGCGTAGATGACAAACTTCAAGGGAAAACAAGTGTTGAGGGTGACAGTTTACAGAGGAATTATAGAGGGGTTGGTGATTGTGCAAAAACAAACTTGGCAGATGGATTCTAATGGAGAAAAGTGTAATGCTACTCTTCCTGCAAAAGTGCGTAGAGTGGAATGTTACTTGAAAGGAGAAAGACTGCAGAAGGCTACAGAACAGAGGAGTCTTCATGCGTAATAAAAACAAAAGTCACAGAAAGCAAGCACCTAAATTCAGCAGGTAATAGGAATGTTGGCCTTTATTTCAAAGGGAGGAGTCGTCAGTTTGGTCTGTGCTCAAGAGAGTTCAGAAGAAAGAGGGGAGACTTTATTTGACACAGAAACTTTAAAAGGGGCTTAATGGGATAGACGGCAAGAGATTGGTCCTGGTCACTTCCACATAGGGAAGCAGAGGGCATAACTGCTCAGTAAGGGATTGCCTATTTAAGACGAACATAAGGACCTTTTCCATTCCTGATGAAGAGCTTATGCTCAAAACGTCAATTGTCCTGCTTCTCAGGTGCTGCCTGACCTGCTGTGCTTTTCTAGCGCCACAGTCTCGACTCTGATCTCCAGCATCTGCAGTCCTCACTTTCTCCAAAGCAACAAAAGCTACCAGTGTCCACTTGTAGGTACAGGAATAAGCAAGCATGGTTTTGGGATTTTAAGCAGCGGGATGGGTAAACAGTGTTCAGAGGTGACATACCTACAATACAGAGACAGATTTCACTGCCAAGCATCTTCCGCAGTTCTTTCACCCAGTTCTTCACCTGCAGAATTTAAAAGCAGATTAATTTACCTTTACAGATCAGAAGCCACAAGGGCAAGCTCACAGATTAATAAAGAATGGAGGAAATGGGTTATATACTATTCAAACAATTCAACAGGGGTGAATTGGGCAATTCCAGTCCTCAAACTAGTTCTCAGTCATTAACTGCATTTATGACTAACCGTACCTCAAATTCTATTTATTAGTCTGTGTCCTTATTAACCAGAAATCTACTGACTAAAAACCAAAATACCATAGATGCTGGAGATCGGAATTTTTAAAAAAGTTAACCAACGTCAATATGACGTGTTCAGATTTGAAGCATTAACTGTTACTGTCTCCACAGAAACTAAGTTTCCCCAGCATTCTCAATTTTCAGGAGAAATCTACTGACCTTCAAGTTTTGAGATCTCAATTAACCCAGCACCTGAAGACATGTGACAATACAGCTGCAGCTCAACACTATAAAATTATAGTTTGAGAAATTTCAAATCTGTGTGGTGATGGCAGGTGGGAAGTAAGACTCAATTTGCAGGCATGAGGCAGCTTGGAAAGAATATGGATTGAGCTGGAAATCAACGGAGGAAAATGAAAGAACCGCACTTCTATAGCATTTTTCAGTACCACAGCACCTATCCAAGCATTTCATAACCAATTACATTTCAAGTGTAAACACTGCTGTAATGTAAGAAATGAGGCAGCTAATCTGCATTCAGCGACTCAAAACAGTAATGCAATAATGGCCAGATAATCAGTTTTTGGATTATTTATGTCCAACACAAGCACGGAAACAAAACCTCATTTTAAAGCCTGGTCTGAAAGGAACATGACCTCTGGCTGTGCTGCTCTCCCTCAGTCCTGCAATGGAACATCAGTCTTCATTTTCCTGCTCAAGTTGATGAGTGGGAGCTGAAGGTCAAAACCTTGCGACGTGGAGGCAAGAGTGGGGAGGTGGGGGTGGTCTCCACTACACAGTATCCAGAGCTACAAAAACACAGACTTGCTGTTTTCACTTTTAAAAGAAAACAAAACAAATTGTAATCATTTTAAATAATATTTAAGGAGGTCCTTCAGAATGTTAAGTTACCCACCTTCTGAAACGAGTCTTCATCGGTGATGTCATACACTAAAATGGCTCCATTAGAATCACGGTAGTAAATGGGACCCAAGGCATGAAAGCGCTCCTGTCCAGCTGTGTCCTGTACAGGGCAGAGAACTTCAGATGTTTAATTCTGAAGGTAGGAGGAGAAACTCAAGGACACATCAAGAATTACAAGCAACCGTCAAGCTCATGAGGTGGTGGTGGCACGGACGTGATGTTACTGGACTAGTAATCTGAACCCAAGGCTACTATTCTGGGGCCATCCATTCAAATCTTGCCACATCAGATGATGAAATTTGAAGTCAGTATTGACTAAAAAGCTAATCTAATGGCCATTATTGGGGATTGTCTTTTTTTTAATGCCAGTCATAGAAACGTACAGCATGAAAATAAACCCTTCAGTCCATGCCGACTAGAAATCCTAACCTAATCTGGTCCCATTTGACAGCACTTGGCCAATATCCCTCTAAACCCTTCCTATTCATACACCCATCCAGATGCCTTATAAATGTTGTAATTGTACCACCCTCCACCACTTCCTCTGGCAGCTCATTCCATACACGCACCACCCTCTGCGTGAAAATCTTGCCCCTTGGACACCTCGTTCACTGAGCAAAAAAAAAAAAAAAGTTGGTAATAAGAACCAAAAACAAATGGCTGGAAAAACTCAGCAGGTCTGGCAGCATTCATAGAGAGAAAGCAGAGTTAACTTTGTGGGTCCAGTGACCCTTCATCAGAACTGTTGAGGTTCTGTAGAAGGGTCACTAGATCCGAAACGTTAATTCTGATTTCTCTCCACAAATGCTGCCAGACCTGCTGAGTTTCTCCAGCACTCTGTTTTCACAATAGATCAGAATCTCAGCTAATCACCAGGGTTGGAAGAGAGCTTTTTCGTCAAGCTCCTTCATTGTTGCCATCAACAGAAGATATACCTATCCCTGATGCACATGTGTCTACAATCCCAAAGGGAAGGATGAGCTTTAACAAGGATTCCCTGGAGCTTCTGTAACGTTGAGACACTTCCATCCTTGCTTAAACAACAATGATCAAAGCAACACCGACTGGGGCAAATCCTACCCCCAACAGGATAGACCATCGTCTGAGCGCAAATCAGTTTAGTCCCAATTTTGCAACAGTTCCTTTTTCCAACCATCCAATTTAGTTTTCTACAATATCATGGTATGGATGAAATGTTAAGCAACACTGCTTTAGAGTAACAGATTATTTTAATTACTGGTGTGTCACCAGTCTATGGACTCTTCAATATCCTTTGTATCACAGCATTTGAAACTCAGTTTATGAATAGTCATTACAATTTCTGTCGCATGACCCAATTCATTATATTTCTGCACAGGATTAGACATCACCGGCATAGTTATATTTATCATCCTTGACCAAACTACTTTGGAGGTGGTGGTGGTGGGGAGCCATCTTGAACCACTACAATCCATTTGGTGCAGGGCACCCACAGTGCAGTTAGCAAGGGACTGCAGGATTTTGACCCAGTGACACTGAAGGAACAGTGATATATTTCCAAGTCTACATGGTATGCAGCTTGAAATGGAACATGCGAGTAGCAGTGCTCCAATGTGTCGGCTGCCACGGTCCTTCTAGTTGGTAGAGAACGTGGGTTTGGAAGATACCGTCTTAGGAGATGTGGCAGGTTTAGCAAACATTCCAAAGCAAAGTTCAGTACTGCCTATAATAGGGATTCCAATCTGTTTATGTACTACCCAATGGACAAGTAGCCCATGGTCTTAACTTGACCAGCTCCTCACTAATGCAGGTGAAGACATTCTGACAGCAAGATGCAAGGATTCTCTACAGCTTCATTCACTTCACGGTTTTTGCATGCAGCATTGTCTAACACGTGACTCAGTGTTATTGACATTCTATTACTGAGACCACAGCCGAAGGAAACATGTCCATTACTCACCCATATTGCAAGATTCACTCGCTTTCCACTGATGTTCAGTTTCTTGGTCAAGAAAGAGGCCTAAAAATGAGAAAACTATTTAATTAGTGGAGTCACAGCAGCTCACATTCCAGACAGTCAACATCTAGATTCTTTTACATTGAAAAAAATCCCAAAACCTCATGATGGCTATTTCATGTATTGAACAACAAAAAAAAAAAAGTGCGTTTATAATGTCCAGCTGACAGCAATGAAGAATGTGTCAGAGTCATAGAGATGTACAGCATGGAAACAGACCCTTCGATCCAACTCATCCATGCCAACTAGATATCCCAACCCAATCTAGTCCCACCTGCCAACACCCAGCCCATATCCCTCCAAACCTTTCCTATTCATATACCCGTCCAAATGCCTCTTAAATGTTGCAATTGTACCAGCCTCCACCACTTCCTCTGGCAGCTTATTCCATACACGTACCACCCTCTGCGTGAAAAAGTTGCCCCTTTCCCCTCTCACCCTAAACCTCTAGTTCTGGACTCACCGACCCAGGGAAAAGGACTTTGCCTAGTTACCCTATCCATGCCCCTCAATTTTGTAAACCTCTATAAAGGTCACCCCTCAGCCTACAACACTTTCAGATTTAAAAAGTCCTCTTTATTTCTTTCCTAAATTAAAGGTAATCCACATGCTATTTTAATTCAGCCATATCTCTTGGTGTCAGAGCACTTTAAAAATGTTGGCATGCCCAGCCCTGGACAGCATTAAGGAGCAGAGTGTGGTTGTATTGTTTAAGGGCATATCGGGCCTACAAAGTTCTTTCAGCAAACATTGCGACAGTGACAAAAGGAGAAAGGGCCAAAGACTTCTGAGAACCAAAAATTAAACCATATATTGGACTTGGAAATATTGAACTTTCTCAGAAGTGCTTTGTTCCCACTCTAATATGGGAATTACCAAGCACTGAGATTAGGGACAGGCCTAAGGAAATTTTGTTGTTTTAAACCATCCAGGAGGAACAAAGATTGTATTGTGCATTCTGCATTAATCTTTTGCATTTGAAACTTCATTGCAAAATAGTACATGAGAGAGAATTTCTGAAAGGCAACTACTTTCTGAACGTGAACTAATCTTTCTCCTTCAGGTTACTGTTTTAAAACTTCATTCATCAAACTTGAACATCACTGGCAAGATCAGTTTTTATTGGCAATGATTTGCTCTGTACTGCACAGGGTGAGGTTACAGAAGTCTTACCTCTCAACCCCTTCCCTAATCGGAGATGTGTTGACGCTCAGGTTAAACCACCACTAGTCATCTCTACTGAAAAGGGTAGCCCGATGGCCTGGTAGGACTGTGCCACTGTTTTACTTGCAGTTGCTCTGTAATACTCAGGCAAGAATATTGTTGCACATCTCTGAAGCACTTTGGAAATGCTTTGCATTGCGATGTTAGAAAGTTGCTGCAGAAATGCAGATGGCTGTCACATCACAGGACACTTTTGTTTGGGTAGGCTGGTAAAACAGGACAGGCAAAGAGGGTGTCTGTCTGTCTGTGAGAGACAATTCAGAAGACAGTTCTTAAGAATGGTTTTAAAAAAAAAAACATGAACAGAGAAAGGAATAGAAATCTATTTTGACAGGCTTTCACGAGGTTTGGCAGGGAAAACGGTATATAAACAGCAGCATGGACCAGATTACCTGCACCCCATACTGCAAGCTCTATGTACACTTGCAAATGTTACATTATTATGGTGCATTGCATCATGGGAGTTACCACACCAGTGCAAGTGGATTAATGGTTTCCCATAAAAGATTATTTCTATTGCAAGAACTGACTTAACAATTCACCAGACCACAATAGAAAAAAAAATTAAAAAAAAAAAAGGTGCCAACCACCAAAAACAAACAGCTCAAAATCCATGAATAATAGCTCACAGCCCACCCTCTCCACATCTGACAGAAATATTTGTATCCCTCCTCTCTCCTTCCACAAACCAACACCACCCAAACCGCACGGCCAGCTCCTCCACAGATGTTCAATAGAACAGTAATGGTACAGAAATAAAAACAATATTGGAGAAACGCAGCAAGTCTGGTATCATCTGTGGAGAGTCAGACAGAATTAGTGCAAGTCTTATTAGACTCCTTTGAAGAGTCATATCAAACTTGAAACATTTAACTCAGTATCTGTGGCAAGAGAAACACCATTAATATTTCAAGTCTGATATTTCACACATTCTTTGAAGAAGCCATAAGATGCATTGGACTCAACACTAATTCTGTTTCTCACTCCACAGGTACAATCAGACCTGCAAAGTTTCTTCAGCATCCATAGTAATGTTTTATTTCCATTAATACAGTGCCTTTCATAACATTTGACTGCATAATGCATTATGATGTCCTGAAGAAGAATGGTGTTATAATTAACACATGCCATAGTTAAATGCACAGGAAACCTACTGCAAGAGGCCAAATGGTCACCAACGTGCATTTACTTTGAGCTCATTTTACTTGAGCCACTTATTTCTTTCATTGGATGAAACAACACTTCAACTGTTACAGCAACACAATTCAATGGCTCACAGGCTCAGAACAAGTTGGTGGAACTCAAATAAACTTGAAAAGATTGTTGGGACTATCACTCATGCATATTGAGAGAACTGGTTGCATTTTTAAAAGAGTGTTTGTGGCCAATCTGCTATTTCAAAGTCTAATTCTATAGTCTTTGGTAGAACACACACACCAAACCGGACTCCTTTATACTAATTGACTTACATGCTACAGGGTACCCAACACTATTTGGTCAGTAACTTGAAAGCAGTTTATTTTTCGTTATTTGTATTCAAATTCATTAAAAAGGATTTCTGCTCGGCATAAATCAAGGACCAACAGATAGCTTGCTATACCAGCCAAATGGGACCCAGAAGCTGAAGATTCGCAGGTAGTCAGAAAGTGCTCCTTGAAGATATGACAGTATTCAATCAGGTATGAATGAATGTTTTGAAAGTGGGTTTTCAGACAAATCAAATATTAATCCCTGCATTAAAAACTCCATCTCCCCTCCAACCTATGCCTTGAATTACAGTTAGAATCAGAGTGCCTACGGCGTGAAAACAGGCCAACCGGCTAGAGTCCACATTGACCTTCTGAAGAAGATCTCGTCTCCTCCCCTTCACCAACACCACCTCCTCCACCACCACCACCCTCACCCCCCCCCCCTCCCCCCCAACCATATTCCTTAACCCTGCATTTCCCATGGCTAATCCACCTAGCTTGGTTATCCCTGGACACTGCTGGCAACTTAGCAAGGCCAATCCACCTAACCTGTACAACTTTGGACTGTGGGAGGAGACACTGGGAGAACATGCAAACTCCATCCGATGGTGGAATCAAACCCAGGTCCCTGGTATAGAGGCACTGTGTTGCCTTGAGCTTTCGATACTATTTGTAGTGATCCATGACTTTAAATGCTTCCAGTATTGAGACGCTAAATATCTCAGTTTCAACAAGAATGATTTATTCAGCACATGTAATGGGGAAATGTTGGTGTCTTGGTCATGTCAGCTAGGTTCAAACCCTACCACAGCAACTGGTGGAAATTCAATATAATGAATAAATCTAAAGTATATAGCCAGCCTCAGTTTCATAAGTACCAAGACTTAATTGATTATTAAACTCCATCTAGTTCACTAATCTCCTTTGGTAAAGTAAACCTGCTACGTTTAATCAGTCTGGACTTCACATGGTCATCCAGACTGGTTAAATAGTTCTGAAGGAGAGCCATTGTACCCAATCACATGAACTTGACTTTCACAGCTTAGATGCTGCCAGGCTTGGAATTTTCCCACCAATTTGTTTTCATTTCATTTCATTTTTAAAGTCAACCTTCTCACACATGTTATGATAACTCGAAGTCAGAAAGGTCTTGAACCCTGATGTTCTGGCCCAGAGGTAGTGACATTGCCACTTCACCAGGAGAGCCTCTTTTGCTTAAGCTGCATCCTCTAGACAATGATAAAACAAAGATCAGCAAATACTGGAGACCTGAAAAAAAAACACAAGGAGGGCCCCTACTGGACTCAAAACATTAACTCTGCTTTCTCTACAAGGATGCTGACAGACTAGAGTTTCTCCAGCAATTTCTGTTTTTGTTTGTTCCTATAGGCAGGTTGTGATTGGCCTGCTAGGGGTTAAGCCGATCAATTAGAGGAACAATTATGCAACAAATGCTGGTCGAGCCAGTGACACCCATTCCCTGAAAGCCTTAAGAAATTTGATTCCTTAGCAAATTAAGTCCACCATAAAAATCTCTTATCTTAGTTAGTGTTCTGGGATTTACATATTAATGAACTGAAACCTGCAACCCATTCAAGAAAAAAGTAAAACTTAACAGCAATCCAGATTTGTTCAATATATCGTATCAGTTGCATGACACTAATCTTTTGCTATAAATCTGTCTTATGATTCTATTCCACAGTTACCTGAAGAAGCAGTGCTCCAAAAGCCAATACTTCCAAATAAACCTCTTGGACTATAACCAGGTGTTGGGTGATTTTTAAACTTTGTCCACCCCAGTCTAACACCGCCTCCACATCATGGTTACCATAGATAGTGTTACTGCCAGTTTGTAAACAGAAACCAGATCTTGTAGCACAGTGGCTACCTATGGAGGTAGGAAATCTGTGTTCCCATCCCACCTGCCCCAGAGGTGTGGCACATTACATCTGAATGAAAACAAACTTCACAAGATGAAGACTTCACCCTTTTACAGCACAAGCAAGTAAAATCAAATAAATCTGATCTAAACTCATCTATATTCTGCCACAAAAACCCATAAGACATTCACTTGCGCTACGATATCAGTAAACAACCGGAACTGAACAGTGTCAGATGTACAGCATGGAAACAGACCCTTCGGTCCAACCTGTCCATGCCGAGCAGATATCCCAACCCAATCTAGTCCCACCTGCCAGCACCCAGCCCATATCTCTCCAAACCCTTTCTATTCATATACCCATCCAAATGCCTCTTAAATGTTGTAATTGTACCAGCCTCCAGCACTTCCTCTGGCAGCTCATTCCAAACACACAACACTCTGTGAAAATGCCACCCCTTAGGTCTCTTTTATATCTTTCCCCTCTCACCCTAAACCTATTACATCTAGTTCTGGACTCCCCCAGCACAAGGAAAAGACACTATTTACCCTATTCATGCTCATGATTTTATAAACCTCTATAAAGGTCACCCCTCAGCCTCCGATGCTCCAGGGAAAACAGCCCCAGCCTGTTCAGCCTCTCCCTGTAGCTCAAATCCTCCAACCCTGACAACATCCTTGTAAATCTTTTCTGAACCCTTTCAAGTTTCACAACATCTTTCTGATAGGAAGGAGACCAGAATTGCATGCAATATTCCAACAGTGGCCTAACCAATGTCCTGTACAGCTGCAACATGACCTCCCAACTCCTGTACTCAATACTCTGACCAATATAGGAAGCTTAGCTTAAATGAAGACATTTGCAGCGTTTGACAATAAAGTTACGTGAAAACAACTGATCAAATTTTTGAAGTAATTGCGCGTTTATTCTGTAATCGGCATCCATAACTGAAACCCGAACCGACATTACATTACAGCCTTTTCTATCACACAATTCATTTAAAAACATTCGAGGCATCATGTTTTAGTCACGTTAGCAACTGGCGTTATTTTAATATCCTTAGAGAGGGAATTAAATAGAGTGGATTGTCTAACCAGTAATTCTGACTAGACCTGTCTTTTTTTTTTAAAAACAAAAAGAACATGATTCAGAAATGGGATCCTGGCAATTCTGAGAGCCCAGGCTGGAGCTGAAAACTGCCGGCTGGTGGGTGGGCAGTAGGACATCTGGGGTCAACAGCTCCATGGTGTGAATTCCAATGTAACCGTGTCACAAGCTTGCCTTTTAAACAAACAACCACACAAAAGAAGAAAAACACTTCGGTTATCTCCGCGTGTTTATAAAGCCAAGAGTAGTCAGTATAACCAGATGCCACATTAAACAGAGAGCTGTGTCATTTGGTAATTATCGAACACAGCCCGACCAGCAACATCTGCAACTACCCTCTCGAAAAGCTGGGCTGGGAACACACCAGCCTCCCAAATAATTCAAAAGGATGAGGTAGACTTGTTTTTTTATCTCACCCCCGCCCCCCAAAAAAAAAGTTTCCGCCAAATCTTGTCAGTAACCTCATTAGGAGAGAGCTTAACGACTGACAAAACCAGCAGGATTAGCTGAAGCCCAGAAACGCTGTAAGTTTCCTTCAGGCTTGAAACAGCACCCGAGGGTTTTGTTAATTTTTTTGAATGAAATCAGTGTAGCCCTTGTCAATTTCATTTGCTATATTTGTATCCAGTTGCTACAATGTAGCGAGTCAGTATCAGGGCGCTCTGGTCACGTCCTCTGCCCCACTCACCTGTAACGTGGTGATATGCTTATCGCTGAATTTATTCTCACAATATCTCAACACCAGAGAGGTTTTCCCCACGCAGCCTTCCCCTAACAGCACGACTTTGAAGCAGTAGCTCTTGCCAGCGGCTGCCGCCATAATAACAAGAGAAACAGCAGCTTTACAAAAAGCAGTCTCATCAGAGCGGGAGGGGTCTTGTTTCTGCACGCATGTACCAGCCCCTGTTGATGCTGAACTGCCGGGCGTTTATTTTTTTTACCTTTCAGGAGGCAAATTGCAACAGAACATTTTAAGATGGCGCCCTACTCCTTCCCAAACCAAGGGGAGGATCAGCTAATGTGCAGAGGGCAATAAATGTAGCAGTGCCACACCCCCCCAACTCCTCGCCATCCCCACCCCTTCCTCCGCCCCCTCCAGCTCTGACAGCCCATATCACATGGGCCAGAGGGAGGAGACACCACTTCTGTTTGCATACAGATGGTTCATTACGTGGGATCTTAGCGTCAGGATTCTGTAACTGGTATTAATCACCTTCTGATTCACAGTAAGGAGTTTAAATCCTCCAGTAGTCTGGGAACAATGGTAGTTTTTGGTAAATATTGAGAATGCATCTGGCGAAATGCCCACATCAAAACCCGCCTGGGATATTAGTGCCCTTCAGGAAGGAAATCTTCCACCTTGTCCTGATCTGATCTACATGTGACTCCAGACCCACATCAGTCCTCAAATATAGTGTTAAAAATCACACAACACCAGGTTATAGTCCCAACAGGTTTATTTGGCGGTACAAGCTTAATCTTGTATTTTCAAATAAATCTGTTGGACTATAAACTGGTATTGTGTGATTTTTGCCTTTGTCCATCCCAGTACAACATCAGGACCTCTATTTAATTTATTATGATATGGGTGACACTGGCTGGGTTGGCATTTATTGCCCATCTCTAATGCCCAGAGGGCAGTTAAGAGTCAACCACATGGGGTTGGGAGTCACATGTAGGCCAAAGTTAAAATTACACAACACCAGGTTATAGTCCAACAGGTCTAATTGGAAGCACACTAGCTTTTGGAGCGCCACTCCTTCATCAGGGGATAGTGAAGGGCACAAATCTAAGGCACAGAATTTATAGCAAAAATTTATAGTGTGATGTAACTGAAATTATACATTGAAAAATACCTTGATTGTCTGTTGAGTCTTTCATCTGTTCGAATACCACAATAGTTTCACTTCTTTCATGTGTAAATCACAAAACCTTTTTTTAAAAGTTGCATTCTCAGCTTAGTTGTAACAATGGGTGTTAGCTAGACAATATGTTGAAGGTGTTAGCCCCCTGAGTTCTCTGATCTATGTGAATTCATGTTTAACATGAATTCTCTGAATTCATGTAAAACTCTGAGCTCAAAAATTGCATGAATTCATGTAAAACTCTGTTATCTCACTTTTTAGATTAGAATCAATCTAAACATCAGGTCATAGACAGAGAACACAGGGGGCCAACACCTTCAACATATTGTCTAGCTAACACCCATTGTTACAACTAAGCTGAGAATGCAACTTTTAAAAAAAGGTTTTGTGATTTACACATGAAAGAAGTGAAACTATCATGGTATTCTAACAGATGAAAGACTCAACAGACAATCAAGGTATTTTTCAATGTATAATTTCAGTTACATCACACTATAAACTTTTGCTATAAATTCTGTGCCTTAGATTTGAGCCCTCCACAATCACCTGATGAAGGAGCAGCACTCCGAAAGCTAGTGTGCTTCCAATTAAACCTGTTGGTCTATAACCTGGTGTTCTGTGATTTTTTAACTTTGTACAGCCCAGTCCAACACCGGCATCTCCAAATCACAACATGTGGGCCAGACCAGGTAAGGATGGCAGTTCCCTTTCCTGAGGGACATCAGTCAACCAGCCTGGGTTTTCCAACAGTTGACAACAGTTCATGGTCTTCATTAGATTCTTAATTCCAGATTTTTATTGAATTCATGTGCTACCATCTGCTGTGGCAGGATTCAAAACTGGGCCTGCAGAACATTAGCTGGGTTTCTGGATTAATAGTCTAGTGATAATACCAGATGACCAAGACCTTTGTAATCTGAGCAACACCTCAGTAATAGTCTAGCAAGCCATTCAGTTGATTCAACATGGAGGTTCTTACCTTCTCAAAAAAATCTTCCCCAGGGATATGTCATAAATGCTAGCCAATGATACATGTCCACATCCCGTGAATGAGTCATAAATATTCATCAATTTTGTGAGATGAATAAAGACTAAAGTCTATTTAGTTTAACATTTAATACCATGTTGATTTATATAAATCATACAAAACAAAAAGAGTCTCACTCAGTCCCATTTCCTGTACTTACATCTCTGTGAACTTACAAATTTCAAATACCTATGAAATTCTCTTTTGGAAGTTGCTACTGAATTTCCCTCTGCCACCTTCCAGATGGTGCATTCCAGATTACTGGCAACTGGTTGGTCAGGGTCTGTAGTATCGGTTCCAGTGAGAGAGGTACATATCACCCCCACCTTCACCCCCATCCCCACCCCCACCCCCATTGCATCTTTGTGTGTTCCCTGTGAGGTATCGTCTTGAAAAGGGCACTGGCCAAGGTGTGGAGATAGGGCATTGTGTTTGGGTGACATGCCTGCTACAGTTGAAGAGGCAGAAATTGGGTGTTGGGTTGGCACCAATGGAATATATTGGAGGTGAGGTACAGTGTCTGGATTTTGGGAGTGAGTCATGATTGTCAGAGAGTGATGTTGGTTGAGGGGTAGGGGTCTGGTGCATGCAGCAGTGTGAGAGGCAAATGATACATTTGGTATGAGGCCCTTTGGCAGCAGATTAATTGTATTTAACCAGTCATGTGCAGTCATTAAACCTTGTGTTGAATTGGGTACGAGTCATTGGGACATGATTCAATGCATTAACTCCCATGACCTCCTGATCTCACCATCTTATACATATTCTTTGAGGTCCACATGCCTTCCATCCCCACCAGCAATATTACCTCCTCTCTGCTCCATTTCCACTTCCAAGCTCTCCAGTACCTTATCTGTGGGTCTAGCAGCTCTCTTGCCTACCTTTCCATTTATGCAGTCATTGCTGGTTTAGGCAGCCAGTAGCAAATCCATTCCACTGAATACAGCTTCACTCTAAAAGAGGCAGACTGCCTTTAAGACAAACAGGTCAGCTGAATCACAGGACAAAAAAAAGTTGTCTCCTTTGATTTAGCTTTTGATACTTTCTTTTGCCAACTACTGTAAAGCTGTGCCCTCTAGTTCTAAACCCTTCCACTAATGGGAGCAGTGCTTTCCAATTTCTCTATCAAAACCTGTCCTAAATTAGAAAATCTCAACTGAATCTCCCTTGTTGTCCATTATGGAAAACCCAAGCTTTTCCAGTTTGTCCATGTTACTGAAATCCCTCATCACTTGGACCATCTTGAAAGCCTTCACATCCTTCTTAAAGTATGGTGTCCAGAATTGAGCACAATGTACCAGTTGAGACCAATCCAGTGCTTTATAAATATTTATTACAACTTTCTTGTGAGCACATTCCTATGCCTGTCTTTATAAAGTCTAGAAATCCATCTGCCCATTTAAAGACTTTCCCAACATGCATTGCCAGATACTCCCTGATACTCTCTGTTCTTTAACCTTCTTTAGAATTGGCACTTTAGTTTATTTTGCTTCTCGTTGTCCTTCCTATAAAAGATGTGCATTTCTTGGTGTTAAATTGCATTTCCCATCTATCCAGCCATTCCACAATTCATTCTACATCCAACAGTCCGGTGGAATAGCGGCCGGTGCAGGGAAGCAATGCCGGAGCAGTGGCTGATGCAGAGAAGCAGTCCTGAGCAGAGGTCAGTGCGGGGAAACAGTCCCAGAAAAACCTATATTGGAGCAGCTGAGAGCTGGTGCGGAAGGCTTGGAGGGGTGCAGAGATGGTTGTTGGACTGGGGTCTGGTGTGGGCAGTCAAACCATGTGGAAGCTCCTTTGCTTGACTACTGAAATGTAATGTTTATTTGAAATTGTTGTTTCATCTGACTGTAATGTCCATCCCAACTATGTCTTATTTCTAACTTATTCTTTAAACACCGTAAAGTAATGCAACTGCTTTCCTTCTTTTATTCCTCTTTTGTATCTAAGATTTGTACCTTGTACTTGTACCTAACATGACACCATAAGAGATAACATTGTAAAACGTTTCACTGGACTCCTGTGCTTCTGTACTTGAATACACGGTAACAATAAAGAATGTTCTACTTTTGAAATTTATCAATATCCACCTTACAGTACACTATTGTTATGAAGACATATGATCCAAATATTAATGTTTCATATAGACCCAAATTAATATACCTTGGACTTTAAAGCAAAGAACAGTTTGCTAAGGAAAAGGCATTAGTTGTAACAGCAACAATGTTGCACCTGAAAGAAGTAGAGAATTCAGATGGAGTTTGAAAATGCAGTTTGAAGAACCTTCAGGAAAATAAGTCCTATTTTGTGAATGGGATAAGACTAATGCATGTTTAAACTCAAAGAAGGAAACTTGAAAGGTGCCTGAGAAGAACAGCCCATTGCTCCCCACCCCCCAACCACCCCCACCTCCCCTCCTTTCTTTGCAACTCCTCTCAACAAAATCAGGGAGCTGCAAACTTACTGAAAGTTATCTTTACCATTTGGGGAGCGTTCTTGGAGCTTGAAATCTCCCCCCAGTCAGAAGAAAAGACAATTCAGTCAGCTACAGCTGTTCCACTCCCAGTAGTTTGCATAAAATAATTTCACAATTATCAGTGACTTGTCTTTTATTTGTCAGTTTAAGTATTACTTGGTCAGAGTACTTTAAAGTTACACTCTGACTTTTACTTTTTTTGCATTTCTCCTTAGACTAGTGTGTGTTAGTGTTCTAACCCCAACTAATTTTAACACTGAATAAATCAGA
Organism: Chiloscyllium plagiosum; assembly: GCF_037043375.1. Lineage (NCBI taxonomy): Eukaryota > Metazoa > Chordata > Chondrichthyes > Orectolobiformes > Hemiscylliidae > Chiloscyllium > Chiloscyllium plagiosum. The sequence continues at coordinate 11,153,297 of NW_028270164.1, forward strand.
TCCTGGCTTGTCAGACATTTTGATTTAGCTATGAAAGTCTGTTACTGAATACATTTGAGTCCACCGATGTATTTTTAACGCCACAAATAAAGTATTTATTCAATAAAAATGATTCACAACCAAATTACATGAGACAAAAAGGTTGGAAAGATTGTTTTACAAACACCAGAAAAGAATTCAAGCACCCCTTTCAACCCAGCACTGGTTTTACAAATACCCAAATCTCAGTATGGAGTTGCCATTACCTCCACATAAAGGCTTTTGCTCAAGCTAATGTAACAGTGACTAATCTTCTTTCAGTAAATTGATGTGCATTCATGAGATGCATTATCCAAAGAACCCTGTGGTGTAGTGGTAGTGTCTATGTTCAAGTTGCACTTGCCCTGGAGGTGTGTTTGAACAGGTTGATTTAAGCAATACTAGATGCTTTCTTCTTCATTTGGTACCTCTCTCTATGACACCTGAAACAAATTGTAAACTCAACTCCCTACACTTTAACTTTGGAGTAAATACAAATTCCCTAAACTCAGTTTCAAGCAGTTTTTGCAGGATTTCTTACCAGATATTTGAACATTTCAGCCTCAACTGCCTAGCAGTTTCTTTTAAAAAGCGATATATTTATGTAATCCAAACTGATTGTCAATATTGCGTCTTTGTTTCAGATTCTTTTCTCCATAATAAATCAGTTATTCATCTTCACTCAGGAAACCTGGCTGGCCCATTCTTAATATTGAACCTGAAAACTACATACTTTTTCATCTCACCAGTTGGTTACATTGGATATTTGTTGTGACAAGTAGAGGAGTAGGTGTAGGAAAGCAAACAGTACACTCCTCCAACGTCTGTCGTAATACTGTACTTGCATGTTTTGTGTCAGCTGCAAAATTTTGAAACTTTTCCTTGCACAAGTTTCTGTCTGTAATAGATCAAGAAAAGTAATAATGAGGGTTGTGGCCCAAGGGGGCTGAGAGATAAATGGGATGGAGGTGTGGCTGGGGGAAAGGTAGCTGAGAATGTGATAGGTAGATGAAGGTGGGGGTGAAGGTGATAGGTTGGAGGGGAGGGTGGAGCAGATAGGTGGGAAGGAAGATGGATAGGTAGGACAGTTCAAGAGGGTGGTGCTTGGTTGGAAGGTTGGGACTGGGATGAGGTGGGGGGAGAGGAAATGGGGAAACTGGTGAAATCCACATTAATCTTGTGTGATTGGAGGGTCCCAAGGCAGAAGATGATGCATTCTTTCTCCAGGTGTCAGGTGGTTAGGGTTTGGTGATGGAGGAGGCCCAGGACCTGCAGGTCCTTCGGGGAGTGAGAGGGGGAGTTGAAGTGTTCAGCCACAGGATGATGGGGTTGGTCAGTCCAGGTGTCCTAGAGTTGTCCTCTGAAATGATCCGCAAGTTGGTGTCCTGTCTCCCCAGTGTAGAGGATACCACATCGGGTGCAACGGATACAGTAGATGACGTGTGTGGAAGTACAAGTAAATCTCTGTCGGATGCAGGAGGATCTCTTGGGGCCTTCGATGGAGGTGAGGGAGGAGGTTTAGGCACTGGTTTTGCACTTCTTTCAGTGGCAGGGGAAGGTGCTGGAAGTGGAGGGTGGGTTGGTGAGGGGCGTGGACCTGACAAGGGAGTCCAGGTCTGACCATTCCCCCCCATGACTCTCTTGTTAGGTCCATACTGCCCCCACCAATCCACCTAGTGACAGGACACCAACTTGTGGAACATTTCAGACAACATCTCTGGGGCACCCGCACTAAACAACCCACCACCCTGTGGTTGAAGACTTTAACTCCCCCTCCCAAGCTGTCAAGGACTTGCAGGTCTGGGACCTCCTCCACTGCCATACCATTACCACCTGACTCCTGGAGGAGGAACACCTCATATTCTGCCTTGGGACTCTGCAACCACATGGGATAAATGTGGATTTCAACAGCTTCCTCATTTCCCCATCCCTCACATTATCCCAGTCCCAACTTTCAACTCGGGACTGCCCTCCTGACTCATCCATCACTGCTCCCTCTGACCTATCACCTTCTCTCTTACCTTCATCCACCTATCACTTTCCCAGCCATGTCCCCTCAACCCCTCCCCTTTCCCATTTATCTCTCAACCCCGACCCACAAGCCTTATTCCTGATGAAGGGCTTCTGCCCGCAACATCGATTCTCCTCCTCCTCGGATGCTGCATGGCTGGCTGTGCTTTTCCAGCACCACACTCTCGACTCCTCTGTACCTCCTCTACTGCAATCACATCCTTCCTGTAGTCAGGTGACCAGAACCGCATACAGCACCCCAGCTGTGGCATAACCAACCCTCTGTCCAATTCCAACATTACCTCCTTGCTCTTATACTCTCTACCATAACTGATTAAAGCAAGTGTCCCATATGCCTTCATAACAATCCTATTCACTTGCTGAGCCGAATTCACAAATCTGTGAATAATTACTCCAAGATCCATCTGTTCCTCTAAGCTACCCAGTGTCCTGCCATTCACTAAATACTCCCTCATATTGTTTCTTCTTCCAAAGTTCATCACCTCATCCTTATCAAAATTAAATACTATCTGCCACTGGTCTGCCCATCTGACGAACCCATCTATATCTTCCTGTAACCTACAACCATCTTCTTCACTATTGACCACTGTTGTTGTCATCTGCAAATTTGCTTAGCGTTCCCCTTACATTTTCATCTATATAATTTCTGTACATAACAAACAATAAGGGTCCTAGTACTGATCCTTGTGGTACACCACTCACAGAAACAGCCTTCTACTACCATGACCCTTTGTGCCCTATTGCAAAGCCAGTTTGTGATCTACCTTGCCAAGTTTCCCTCAACTCCATGTGCTTTAACCTTCTCAATCACTCTCACATGTGGGACCTTGTCAAAAGCTTTGCTAAAATCCCTATAAACTACATCAACTGAACTTCCCTCATCCACACACTTGATCACATTTTCAAAAAATTCTAGCAAATTTGTTATGGCATGACCTCCCTCTGAAAATGTCATGCTGACTATCCATAATTAACCCACAGCTTTCCAAATGGATATCAATTCTCTCCTGCAATTTCCTGCCTCATCTCTCACAGCCATCTGGGATGCAATTCATCTGGGTCAGGAGATTTGTCCATTTTAAGCCCAACAGATCCTCCATTACCTTCCTTTTTTCCTATGTCAAACCGTGTAAGTTCTTTACAGTCCATTTTCCTGAATTCTGTACCTACATTCTCCTGTTCCAGAGTGAAGACCAAAGAAAGTATTCATTCAACACCCTTCCAATATCCTGTGGCTTCACAGACAGGTTTCCTACTTTGTCCCTAATGGACCCTATTCTTTCCCTGGCTAACCTCTTCCCTATAATGGATTTTTAAAAATATCTTAGGATTCTTCCTAATCTTTTTCATGCATCTTTTTGCTCTTCAAATTGCTTTCTTAAAGTCCTTCCTGCACTTCCTGCATTTCTTTAGGGCCGTGGCTGAAATGCTCCCTTTGGACTTGCTAAAATCTCTTCTCTTCTTCCTCATCTTCTTCCGGAATTGTCCTAGACATCCAGAGTTCTCTGAACTTACTGCTCCTACATTTCCCTCCAAAGGATATATGTTGGACCTGCAATCTCCCCAGCTCCTTTCCAAATGTCCCCCACTGCTCCACTGTAGACTTGCCCACAAGGAGCAGTCCCCAGTCAAAAATGGCAAGATCCTGCTTTATTTTAAAAGAATCTGACATCCCCCATCTTTTTTAGGCTATAGTTTTCCTTGTCCAGAATAAATTTGAACCATACCATGTTGTGGTTGCTTTCGCTAAAAGGATCCCCCACTTTCACATTGAACACTTGTCTAGCTTCATTCCCCAGAACCACATCCTGCACTGTGCTGTCCCTTGTTGGGCCTCCTAGATATTGATACACAAAACTCCTCTGGTACATTTCAAAAATCCTCCACTCCAAACCCTTAATACTACAACTATCCCAATTTATGTAGGGAATGTTAAAATTTCCTAGTGTAATTTCCTGGTTATTACTCCTACACTTCCCTGTGAACTGTCGAGATATTTGCTCCTCTATTTCCTGCTGACTCTTTGAGAGCCTATAATACACTCCCAGTAAAGTGGCTGCCCTCTTAACATTGCTAAGTTTTACCCACAAAGCCTCATTTGATGACCCTTCCGAGATATCATCTCTGCTTAGTGCAGTAATTGATTCTTTATTTAATAGTGCTACACCACCACCTTTTTACACCCTCCTCTGGATCACCTAAAGGTCATATAACCCAGAATGTTAAATTACCAGTCCCACCCTTCCTTCAACTATGTTTTTGTGATGGCAACAATATCAAACTACCATGTGTTAATCAATGTCATTAACTCACTATTACACTCCTGGCATTAAAGACCTTCCAGCCTTGCCTTACTCTCTTGATACTTGAACTCACTGTGACTTGCTTCGTTTGCTGTAGCATGATGTATCTCTGTTTTATCAATTTTCTGTGTCCCCTCCCCCAATAACACAAGCAAACCTACCTGCAAGGATGTTGATCCCAATGTGGTTCAGGTGCAGACCATCACATTTGTAAATGTCCCACTTTCCCCAAAAACAGTCCTCGTGATTCCTGAATCTAAAACTTTCTCTCGTGCATCAACTCTTGAGCCCCACATTCATCGGTCCTAATTTCCTATTTTTAAACTTGCTAGCACATGGCACCAGGCATAATCCAGAGATTACAACCGTTGAGGTCTTAATCTACTGCCTGGCTCCCAGAATTGATGATGCAAGACCTCATTCCTCACTTTGCCCATGTCGTTGATACCAACATGTACCACAACCTCTAACTCATCACCATATCCTTCCAGGTTGCCCTGCAGCCATTCAGTGTCACCCTTGACTCTGACCCCAGGGAGGCAACACACAATCCTGGAGTCACATCTTCAGCAGCAGAAATGCCTGTCTTTTCCCCTGACTGAAGAATCCCCTATTACGACTGCTCTTCCTTCCTTCTTCCTCCACCCCTGTACAGTCAAGCAGATCATGGTATTTGAGGTATTTGCACCCTCATCAACCTCTGAAGTGGAATACTGGTTAGTGAGTGGGACTCCAGAGGATTCCTGCACTCCCTGCCTGTTCTTTCTGGTCTCTCACTCCCTTCTATCCTCTAGTCCTTTGAGCTGTATGTGACCATCTCTCTAGATGTGCTATCCACATAACTCTCAGCTTCACGGATGTGCCACAGTGACTCCAACCGTTGCTCAAACTCCAAGACTCAGAGTCTTCCTCCAGCTTCTGCTGCTGGGAGCACGTTCTGCACATGTGGTCATCAACGACACTGGAAGCATCCAGGACTCCCCAACGTGTGACCAGCTACACATTCCACTTGGATGGCCACTTCTGACATCTCTTAAATTTACAATGGACTATCAATTATTAGACTTATTTTGTTAGATTTCCTACTCTATCATTAAGGTTATGAAAAGGTTGACTATAACTAAGTTCCCACTGCCTTAAATCTGTAGGATAAAAAAAGTTAACCAGTAATTGTCAGGCGATAAGCAAGTTCCTGGGCTCCTCCACTGCCCTTCCTCCCACTCCTCCAAGGACATGCAAGACCTGGGCCTCCTCCACCACCAAATCCAAGCTATGCAACAACTGAAGGAAGAAAGCCTCGTCTTCCGCCTGAGAACCCTTCAGCCAACACAGCGTCAATAACGACTTCACTAATTTCCAAATCTCCCCTCTCCCGCCTCATTCCAGAAACAACCTCCAACTAGGCACCGTCCTTTTGACCTGTCCTAACTGTCCATCTTCCTTCACACCTATTCACTCCAGCCTCCCAAAAACTGATCGCAATTACCCCTCACCTGCATCCACCTATCACCTTCCCACCTACCTTCCGCCCTGGTCCCACTCCCTCCTATTTATCTCTCAGCCCTCTTTTCCCTCCCCACATTCCTGATGAAGGGCTTATGCCTGAAACGTTGACTCTCTTGCTCCTCAGATGCTGCCTTACCTGCTGTGCTTTTCCAGCGCCACACTTTTCAGTGCTGACTCTCCAGCACCTGCACTCCTCACTTTTTCCCAATTATTGTCAGGTGCCCAGTACTCATCAAATCGCAGACTTCCTCACCTTTTGAACTTATGACATCAAGAGTAGCCGCACTGAAGATTCTCGTGATGCTCCTGCTTTATCGGCACCCTGCTAGATTTATAGGCTTACCGGTTATTGTATCCCTCCCCACCTCTCAGCTGCTGCTCTGAGCTAAGTGCACTGTAAAGACCTGTTCTCCAATCACTTTGAAATGGTGCTATATATTTCCAAGATCAGGCCACTGATATATATCCAAAATAGAAGTGACCCTGTATTGACCTGTATACTTCCTTCCAGTCTTGAAATACCCTCTCATCACCCCACTCTGCTTCCTGTCCATTTTGTATCCATTCTGCCAGTCCCTTTCATCCCATGGGCATAAACTTTGCAAACAAGTCTATTATGTGGTATATTGTCACTTGCCTTTTGAAAGCTAGAAATAGGTAGCATCAATCTCACCGTTACTATTTTTGTTTAAATGGAAATAAACTCTATTTTAAGAAAGTCTTTGTTGTTGCCTTTGATTCATACATCGCATGCTGCAGCGTCAATCTGTAAACTTAAGCTATGCAATCAGTATCCACAGCCTCTAGTTGTTGCTCAATAAATATAACTAGAATTGTAATTCGGAAATAAATAATCAAAGGCTTAAATGACACACCCATCCCCTTCTACAGGATCAGCAATCAGGACTGGCCTATAGAAATATATAATTAGTTATCTGCGGGCAGTACTGCTGCGCTTTTCCAGCGGCACATTTTCAGTACTTTCTTTGTCAGTTTGAACTGAAATCCAACAACAAAACAACTTAGCCTCACTCTCTCTGATCTTACATATATCAATCACTTTTATAACAGCCTCAGAGTTTTTGAACTCACTGCCCCTTCGCTATTAGAAGCCCAACCCATCCTGCAGCTCCATGTTTGAATTTTTGCAATTAAGTTTCCTGCCACACAACTAATACAGCTCCAAGCAAAACCACACTTGGCACCTGGTCGAGAATTAGGCTTTCCACTTACATCCGCAATTCTATTAAAACAAAATCCGCAAGTAGGGCTGACTGGACAGACCCATTGTTTCTGCTCGTCCCTGCCACACTGAATTTACCTCTTCCTATTTTGATTAAATTGGTTCTCTCCTTGCCCAGTTCCTTCCCACTTACATCTACAATTCTTAAAATCGTTATGAAGAGTCACTGCACTTGAAATTATACCTCTGTTTCTCCCTTCACAGATGTTACCAGACTGCTGAGTTTCCCCAGCAATTTGGTGCTTATTTTAGATTTTCATCTCCACAGTTCTTAGTGTTATTTATGTTATGGCACCTGAGCTAATTGTGTTCGACCTCAGGTATATTAGAAATAGGCAGCTCTAATCTAAACTCAAAAAATATAAGAAATAGATGCAGGAATAGACCACTCAGCAAACATAACCTTTATTAAACACTGAGATCAAGAAATAACCATCCTGTGTGACACTCTTTTGTCTACTGTTTTAATACAGGAACTGAGAAACATTATAATTAATTAAAATGTAAAGTATAGGGAAGTCATTTAGCGTTCATTGATAGTAAACAAGGATTTTTTACATCACTTTTTAACTTCATGTTTTTGAATGTTACAGTAACTCAGTGATAACACTTCTCTCCTCAAGTTAAGTTCCAGACAGACCACAGACGCTTCAGTGCAGAACTGAGGGAACATAGCAGTCCTAGAGCTCTGGCTTAAATGTTGATCAGGGTCCATCTAGCTATTCCTTCTGAGATGGATATAAAAGATCTTTTGGTACTACTCAAAGCTGAGCAGGTGCATCCTGGTCAATGTTTATCCCTCAATCAGTCTCTAAAATCTGATTTGCTGCTTATTTATGTGATTGCTGTTTGTAGTGCTTGCTGTGTGTATATTGTCTGTCACTTCTGTCTACACAATAATATTTGATGTAATAACAAGTGCTGTAGACATGCAGAGGCCTTGAGTATGATCCAGTCTCTCAAACCTGTCATGTCATTCCATTTGGTTACGGCTGATTTGTACCTCAACTCCACTTACCCACATTTCCCCTTCAGTCCCATATTCAAGGCTTTTAAACCAGTTCTTCCTCCCTACCTATGCCACTGTTTACAGCACTTCATTGTGTCTCTCAATCTAATTGCCCCCTGGATGGATTTAAGAATATTCATTCTTTTACCCTCTCATATTATTGGCCTGGAGGAAATCAGCTCCATTAAATAGTTCAAGGAACATGTTGGGTAATCTTTGCATCTCCAAAAGGATCACTTTAAAGCTTTTGTAAGGAATATTAAGACATAGGGGCAGGGGTAGATCATTTGGCTCATTGAGCCTGCTCCACCATTCAATTACATCACAGCTGATCTTGTCTCTCAACACTGTTCCCCCCGACTATCTCCATTTCCCTTGATCCCTAGTATCTTGATACCTATTGATCTCTGACGTGAATATACATTGGTAGAACATCCATTGCACATTCCAAAGGTTCATAAATTTGCTCTCCATCTCACTCCTAATGATCTGCCCCTTAACGTGAGACTATCTAGATACCCCAGCCAGGGGAAACATCCCTCCTTTATTTGCCTTGTGTAAGAACTTTGTTTCAATGAAATAGGATCTTAACAGCAATTTGATTGCTTCCCAATTCTAAAGGTTGTGATTCTGCTGTCACTTCCAAAGGTTATTTTGTCCGAGTTTTTGTTTGAAGGGAGGTTGTAAGGTAAAGGTACTGAACTGGTTACTCAAGTAAACCACTTGTGAGCTTTGAATTTTTTTTTAAAAGTTGAAACAATAGAAGCAGCCTGAATGGGTGTGGCCAGCTGCCACAGATGCAGATTTCTGAGGTTTTATTTTTTCAGTAACATCAGAAGCCTTTGAGGTCTCAAACGAGTTGGAGGCTTCAGTGAATGATCTCTAACTGCTACTTTCCCTGAATTTTCTTGATTTCTTTTTCCTCCTGATTTGGAAAACTGCATGTAAGAATCTGTGTCTAAACTTGCCTTTTTGCTATGGGTCATGTTTATGGGATGTTACTATATTAGAATAGTTAATTAGTAATGGGTACTGTGTCTATTATTTGGTTAAATGTTCCAAAAGGTAAGTTATTCTAAATTTGTTTTACTTTTGTTTTAACTTACGTTTAAATAAATGGTGTTTTGCTTAACGTTGAATGGTTTGACCAGTCCCATCACATCTGGAATACACACTTCACATCTAAATTCGGGCAAAGGCAATGAATACAATCAAAGATGATAATTTATTATGATTTAGTTGGTATGATACAGCATAACGCACAAAGAAATGGTTGCGATTACACAGATAATTCAGACGTACATGGATGTTGGTCATTACTCAGATCGAAGTCTCTGCTTGTTTAGGTCCAGTGTATAGACTAACACATTCAATCCCTGCCAGAACAGTCTGTACTGGGGATGTCAAGCATGTGATCCACAGAACAGCTACACCCAGCCCATAGACCTTCCATGGATTTGTGTGTTAGGAGTGGTCCCAGACTCACATTTGGAATTCAGTTGCCAGCAGAAAGTGAAATAATCATCAAGGTGAAGTGGAGGGTGAACCAATTAAATGATTGTGTAGGGCATAACAATTTATATACTTCCATTTTAATAACATTTGTTAAACATAATGAGTATCGGTGCCAGGATATTAGATTACGCCCATCATCCAAGATGGGCTTGACAGCTCTGGTCTGCAATGAAGGTTGAGTTGTTCAACTTCAGCCATCCATATCTTTCATTGCATTAATTTAAGGACATAACCCTTTTGAATCAGTTGGTAAAACTTTTGCATCACCGCATAACTTTTGTTTCCCAAAACAGTAGGACTGTAGGCAGTGAAAAACATCAAAGCAGAGGCTGGTCATATCCAGCCCAAATTCCCTACCACTACTACTCCGTCACAAGAGCCCTAAATTATGTTTAGAATCCCTACAGTGTGAAAGCAGGCCATTCAACCATCCGGTCCTCACCGATCCTCTGAAGAGCATCACATCCAGACTCAGCCCCTCTACCTATCCCAGTGACCCTGCATCTCCCATGGTTAATCCACCTAACCTGCACATCCCCAAACACGATGGGCAATTTAGCATGGCCAATCCACCCTAACCTGTACATCTTTGGACTGTGGGACGAAACCCACAAGAACACAGGGAGAATGCACAAACGCCACACAGACAGTCACCCAAGGCTGGAATCGAACCCAGCTCCCTGGCACAGTAAGGCAGCAGTGCTAACCACTGTGCTATTGTGCCATTCAAACCAGAAGTGTTATCACACACAACTGAACAGCTTTTTACATGCACTAAATCACCTGTCGTACTTTTCATCTCGTCTCTACCAATAGTCATCCAGATTTCCAATTAATCAAATCACATGCAATGTAGATTTGATAATGTTTGCTCTGTGTAAAGTGGGGTTGGCTAGCTCAGTTGGCTGGATGGCTGATTTTCAATACAGAGTAACACTGGAAGTGTGGGTTCAATCCCTGCACTGGCTGAGATTACCATGATGGACTTTTCTCCTCAACATCTCCCTTCAGCTGAGGCATGGGAGCCTTGGGTTAAACCATCACCTGGTGTCTCTCTAATGAGAATGCAGCCCGGCAAGACTGTAATTTCTTGACGATAGGACCAGAGATTGGGACTGACTGGTTGGGTAGCTCTTTCAGCAGCCAGTGTGGACATGGGTCACATGACCTCCTTCTGTACTGTAAAATTCTATGTACTGCAACAATGCACCCACTACTCAGAATTGTACAGTGCAGAAACAGACAATTCAGCCCAATGGGTTTATGCAAAACATCAACCACCTCCATATGCCTTTGTCTAACCCTAACAGCTTATACTCCTGCGTACAGTTTGCTACAATATCATCAACAAATTCTCATAAAAAAGTCAGCTCTCTCTTTCAGAGACACTCACTGGTTGTGAAAATCAATGCTTGCCTGTATTTGGACCCATTTATTTCAGTGAACAAAGTACATGAGGAACAAAGTTTCAGTGTCAAACATTTTGCTTTTGCGTGAGCCCTCACATCTTGGGAAAATGGAAACTTCAAGCAGAAACAGGTGTTTGTGCTTATCAATTGCAAATAACTTGTGTTTAATCAACTGATTTCACTTTTCTCTTTAAATCTTGTTTACAGCTAAATACTGATGTATGGATCGAAACAGAGTCGTCCCTGTAGTTAGATCCACAACACTGTTTAAATTTGGGCTTCTTTGATGCAGATTGCCTGTCCTCTGTTGGCCTTCTTTAGTTTCTATGTACATGGGACATTGACTGTCTGGGTCACCTACCGCCTGTAAAGCAAGAGGCAAAATGTTATTTTTCTTCATTAAAATCGAATTGGGTACATGTTGTTCTCACTACCGATTTGCATTGTTAAAACCCTTCAATCATGCCTTTATTACCCCTGGACTATTCCTAGTTTCTCCTGGCAGACCCCTCGCTTTCCAGCCTACATAAATTTGTGCTCGTTCAAAACTCTGAGGTTTATATCTTAATTCACACTAAGTCCCATCACCATCCCCGATAGCCCCATGCTCACTGAAATTCACTGGCTCCTGGAGTGACAATGCCTTAAATTTAAAATCCTTATTTTTATTTACAAATCACTCCATAGTCTTGTCCCTACCTGCCTGTAAACTCTTCCAGATCGAAAAGTCTTGAATATCCATGCTCCAAAGCCATGAATTTAACCGTTCCACCACTGGCTGGTGTGATAGACTCCTAAACCCTGGAATTATCTCACTAAAGTTCTAAACATTTCTCTTGTAAGACAAAGGCATTTGGATTAGTATGTGAATAGGACAGGTTTGAAGGGATATGAACCAGGAGCAGAAATTTAGTTTGGGATTATTTTCAGCATGAACTGGTTGGACCAAAGGGTTTGTTTCTGTGCTGTATGACTCTACGACTCCATGACTTACCAAAAAAACTACCTCCCTGGTCAAGGTTTTGGTCAAAATTCCTGATTTTTTCATCAAAGGCCTGAGCAGCACGGTGGCTGAGTGGTTAGCACTGCTGCCTCACAGCACTAGGGACCTATGTTTGATTCCAGCCTTAGGCAATTGTCTGTGTGGAGTTTGCACATTCTCCCCATATCTGCATGGACTCCCTCCCACAGTCCAAAGATGTGCAGGTCAGGTGAGTTGGTCGTGTTAAATTGTCTATAGTGTTAGGTGTATTAGTCAGAGGGAAATGGGTCTGGGTGGGTTACTCTTCAGAGGGTTGGTGTGGGTTTGTTGGGCTGAAGGGCCTGTTTCCACACTGTAGGGAATCTAATCTGATGTGAACAAACATCAAAACCATTTTTATTGAGATCGGTCTTGAGGCATTTTTGTTTCTTATATTTATTACAATAATCTGCACTATGGTTGAAACTTTTTTTCTGACCAGTGCTTCTTATCTTAGATTTCTTTCAGTATTGCTCTGTTCTTTTCTCAAACTAAACAAGCCAATCAAACACAAGGATTGGTGAAACAATAAGGTAGATTCTACGCTTGAAGTTAGGGTGACAAAGAAGGAGACTTCAGTTTGAAGACAATGGATAGTGCATCTTCCATACGAGTGCTGTTTGTAGAGTGATCTCAAAGTGGTAGTTATTGATGGAAGTTTAAGAGCATGCTTAAAGGTCCATGCACCTTATATCATACACACATTTGCTGAAAACAGCTTGCAGTTTGGCCACTTGCTGTTCACAGAGCCATGCTCTGGGATCATTCCTAAACATTGTACAGACTTGAAATAATGTGGTGTTTGGAGTCAATTGTACTTAAGCTCAAAGGTTATTGGGCAATATACTGTTAGAGAGTTGGGGTGCCCTATTTGTTCATCGATAATTGTTGTATGTGAGAGGGAGAAGTGGGGGAATTTTTCCCAGGGTGATGGGTGTGAGGGACGAGAAGGGGCTGGGAGTGGGTGGAGTGACCAGTGAGTGGGAAGATGCAGAGTTTTCCTGTCATTCCAAGCAAGTAAACCTTCTAAAGTTTGTTCTCTTTCAGAAACTCAAACCGGAAAACTCTTTTTCCCCCCTTAATCTTTCACATCTACAATTCAAAAGCTTTTACAATTTAAGTGCTGAAGCATTGGCTCTGCATGATCACATTTTCTATCTTTGTGACCTCTTCATCTTAAACTGTGAATGCTGACACTTCACTGAGTTTTCTCAAATATATACAAATGGATTGAATAATAGAAAATTCAAGGAACTATTTAAATCAGAGGGGTAATCATTCCATAGTTTAAATGTTGTGTATAATCATTTCTTATTATTACAGAGCAAAAATTACAGCATGAAAAATGATACAGTATCATTTATAGAATTCTTATAGTGCAGACAGAGGCCGTTCAGCCCATCAAGTCTGCTCTGACCCTCCAAAGAACATCTCACCCCATAACCCCAAAAGGAGTTTTTAACCATAGTTAACCCACCTAGACTGCATATCCCTGGACGCTAAGGGGCAATGTAGCATGGCCAATCCACGTAACCTGCACATCTTTGGACTGTTGGAGGAAGCCGGAGCACTCAGAGGAAACCCACACAGATAGTCAGCCAAGGCTGAATTAAACCCAGGTCCCTGGTGCTGTGAGGCAGCAATGCTAGTAACTGAGCCACTGTTACTCTTTGCTGAAGTGCTTTCCAGCCACACTATTTCTGACATGTGCTCATTGTAACATCGGAGAGACATGCAGCAGCCAATTTGTACATAGCAGGCTCTCACAAACAGTAATAAGATAAATGGCCAGGTAATCTATTTAGGTGGTATTTTGGGGGAGAAGAGGTATGTGTATCAGCCAACAGATAGAGCATTTCCTTACTCTTCTTCCAACAATTTCACGGGATCTTTTATGTCCATCTGAGAGGGCTGGGTAGATCTGGGTTTATAATCTTATCCAATATCATGTTTAAATCAATATAACATTGAACATTGGTTGGGGAAAGAGAATGGTTGACGGAGTGCAAAACATTCATGTTTTCTTACCCTCCATGAATCTCATTGTAGACAATGGGTCCTTCCATGTTATTAATCATCTTCAACTCTTCCTTAGTTAGACTCATTAGTTGAGAACCAGTGAGAGCCCCCAGAGACCTCACAGTACTGCGGAAGGAGAAAAAGATCCACTTGATGAACAGAACACACAAGGAGGACAGATCACATTCAGAGCCCTGTTCTTTGTCAGAAAGTGGAATATGCCTGTATAATGCACCTTTTTCAATAAGACATCACTATGGAGATAGCCCATCCCCGCTGTATCCCCAGTACAATATGCTGACTAATTGCAGTGAGTTTGCCTGGTTTGAATTTACTTAACTAAGATAAAAGTTAACATATCCAATTCAACTATAGTTCAGCCACTCAGCACCCTCTTCCACTGCTGTATCATTCCCTTTCTAAACTTGGTTTTCTTGCATTTCAGTCCTGATGAGTACACAATGACATGTTTTGATCCATGTCTCCTTTTAGCAATATTTAAAATTCGGAACTGAGTGGGTGTTGTACCTGACATGGCATTGCAAACTGAAATGGATCAGGACCAAATTTCACAAAGAATAGAGATAGAAGCTGTGAAAAATCCACTTCACAATTAGTTAAGTGTGAAAAACAAAGGAACAAAGAGCATGTTTGATGATGATATTGCAGTGGTTTTGAAAGTGGTTGAGTTCATAGAACAGCATGACCTGTACTTACATTCTTGAAAAGCCTTTCTTCTGGAGCCAAGATGTCACCTCACTGGGTGTGAAGTGGACTGACAAATCAGGTGAATCAGTATAGGAGCGATATTGAAAAGCACGATTGTTATTAACATGCTATAAAAAAATCAGATGGCACAAGAGAGATTACCACAGGGGATTAAACAAACCAGTGAAGATTTAATTATACATTTAAATTACATTACACTTCACACTTGGATTGAGGTTGTACGGAGGTTGAGACAAATACATAAGGCCCAAAAAGGGGAAAGGGTGGGGGTTCTGAAAATGACCTGAGTGCCCAAAATTAATTGTAAGACTCCATTAATACTTATTAGCACTGTTTCTTATCTGACAACTAGTCAAATGGAGGAAGAAACTGCAGCTGGCAGTGAAAGTTATGGATGACCTACGCTTGTTCTCTGACCGTACATTCATAAGGATTGGGAGTGGGAAGTGATACATGATCTGGAGATGGTAGACAAGCTGAGAGAGGGGAGGAAGTCACAACCCCAAGGGGGACAGTAAGATCATCCTGTTAGGGGAGAGGTTCTTACTGCATTGCGCACTCATACCTCCAACAGTAGTTGCAGTTTGGGTCAACCATGCTGCTTTGACATGCACATCCATCCACCTATCATAAATAATCACCTACACTTCGTTTTTTAAATAAGCTGCAAGGTTTACTTACCGAAGGAAGGGAGTCCTCCTCATTCATTAACTGCATGATGTTGGAGGGTACGTAACCAATGGAACCATTCAGGTTCTTCACTTTCCACCACTGCTTCGAGGCCTCCAATACCTGAAAGGTACAAGCTGTATCAGTGAAGCTTACCTGGGTCACAGTTCACAATGGCTAAGGAAACATGAAGCAGAACCGAATACTTTGTTAAGGCATTGAGATCTAACTGAGCCATTAGAACATGATGATAAACAAGGTTACATTTGATGAGGACCAGATGGGTTACAACCTGAGATCAAAGTGGCAGACTGATTGTCTTCACTCAGTAAAATAGGGGAAATCTCCAACCAACCGCCTGCTGGGTTTGGAACAGGCATCATTTAATATTAGAACATAGATCACAGAACATAGAACATAGAACAGTACAGCACAGAACAGCCCACGATGTTGTGCCGACCATTGATCCTCATGTTTGCACCCTCAAATTTCTTTGACCATGTGCATGTCCAATAGTCTCTTAAAGGTCCCCAATGACCTTGCTTCCACAACTGCTGCTGGCAACGCATTCCATGCTCTCACAACTCTCTGTGTGAAGAACCTGCCTCTGACATCCCCTCCATACTTTCCTCCAACCAGCTTAAAACTATGACCCCTCATGTTAGCCATTTCTGCCCGGGGAAATAGTCTCTGGCTATTGACTCTATCTATGCCTCTCATTAGCTTGTATACCTCAATAAGGTCCCCTCTCCTCCTCCTTTTCTCCAATGAAAAAAGTCCGAGCTCAGTCAACCTCTCTTCATAAGAAAATGCTCTCCAGTCCAGGCAGCATCCTGGTAAACCTCCTCTGAATCCTCTCCAAAGCATCCACATCTTTCCTATAATAGGGTGACCAGAACTGGATGCAGTATTCCAAGTGTGGTCTAACCAAACTGTTATAGAGCTGCAACAGGATCTCACGGCTCTTAAACTCAATCCCCCTGTTAATGAAAGCCAAAACACCATATGCTTTCTTAACAACCATGTCTACTGGGGTGGCCATTTTAAGGGATCTATGTACCTGCACACCAAGATCCCTCTGTTCCTCCACAATGTCAAGAATCCTATCCTTAATCCTGTAGTCAGCTTTCAAATTCGACTTTCCAAAATGCATCACCTCGCATTTATCCAGGTTGAACTCCATCTGCCAATTCTCAGCCCATCTCTGCATCCTGTCAATGTCCCGCTGCAGCCTACAACAGCCCTCTATACTGTCAATGACACCTCCAACCTTTGTGTGGCCTGCAAACTTGCTAACCCATCCTTCAATCCCCTCATCCAAGTAATTAATAAAAAATACAAACAGTAGAGGCCCAAGGACAGAGCCCTGTGGAACACCACTCACGACTGACTTCCAGGCAGAATATTTTCCTTCTACTACCACTCGCTGTCTTCTGTTGGCCAGCCAATTCTGTATCCAGACAGCTAAATTCCTCTGTATCCCATTCTTTATGACCTTCTGAATGAGCCTACCATGGGGAACCTTATCAAATGCCTTGCTGAAGTCCATATACACTACATCCACAGCTCGACCCTCATCAACCTTTCTAGTCACATCCTCAAAGAACTCGATAAGGTTTTTGAGGCATGACCTGCCCCTCACAAAGCCCGTGTTGACTGCATTTAATCAAGCCATGAATATTGCAAACAAACTCATTGCCATTGGTGCAGTAGGGGGCCCAGTTGCATACAAAGCTATAAAATATTGAGATCAAAAAATGGATGGATGCTGGTATATATGTTCCACACACACCTCTCTTCCCACCTTCTTCACCCAACCCCCCAAAAGCATAACCCTGTTATTCCTTTCTCCTTGATACATAGTTTGCCCTTAAATCCTTCAACCTCTTCTTGAGCTTGGACTTTCTGTTAGCTTAGCAAAGCGCCATTCTCTATATTGAATGCATTACAACTGACCTGAAAATGCTGGAGGTGTGACCACAGTTTCTAGACTCTAACATTCACCACACAGTTAAGTACCAGTTTGGGAAATAAATAAAGTTGGATCATAAGTTACAAAAATGACTTTGAACTTTACCATTCATGTTGAGGCAATTCTAGGTTGAACATTCTGAAGTTTCTGGCATGTGGGCATTGCTGGTAAAACGAGTTCCTGTTCTCATTTTTGTAGAGGTTGGTGATTAATTGCTCTGTGCAGTGTGACACTGAGTCACAACAGACCAGCAGAACCTTAAAGTTTCAGTTCATCTAATCACATCAATATGACCTTTTATTTCTTTTCCCCTTGTGTGTTTATCTGACTTCTCATTAACTGCACCTTCAGTACTAACCTCAACTACTCTATGTGGTACGAAGTTCAATATTCTAACCTCCTCTTCGAGTCATGTCAGGTACAGCTCAGTTGACAGCACCCTGCCCAACATCCCCACCTCAACCCCACATCCGCTCAACCCTGAAGGATGTTGATTCAATTCCTGTTCCTAAGCATAAACATTTTGATTCAAAGAGTGTTGGACATATTGGCTTGTGGATGCAATTTTAAACTGAGATCTTTGCAGGTTGATCCAAAGGGTTCCGTGGTACCATTTCAAAGGAAAAGCAAACATATTATTAGATTAGATTACTTACAGTGTGGAAACAGGCCCTCCAGCCCAACAAGTCCACACCGACCCTCCAAACAGCAACCCACCCAGATCCATTCCCCTACATTTACCCCTTCACCTAACACTATGGGCAAT
Organism: Chiloscyllium plagiosum; assembly: GCF_037043375.1. Taxonomy (NCBI): domain Eukaryota; kingdom Metazoa; phylum Chordata; class Chondrichthyes; order Orectolobiformes; family Hemiscylliidae; genus Chiloscyllium; species Chiloscyllium plagiosum. The sequence continues at coordinate 11,171,507 of NW_028270164.1, forward strand.
TTAGCATGGCCAATTCACCTAACCTGCACATTTTTGGACTGTGGGAGGAAACTGGTCCACCTGGAGGAAACCCACGCAGACACGGGGAGAATATGCAAACTCCACATGGAGGCGGGAATTGAACCCAGGTCTCAGGCGCTGTGAGGCAGCAGTGCCACCGTGCCGACCCTGTAACCAATATCTCTCCATAAATCAATATCACAAGACAGATCATCTGGTCAATATGTGAATGTTACAGCAGTATCTATACTTCAAAAGATTACTCCATGACTACTGAGGGATGCCCCAGGGTTATGAAACATATTAACTCCAATCTTTATTTATTTAAATTTTTTTCTGAATCTCCTTATTTGTAACTATTGTATATATTAATATGCACCTCAGATTTTGAACTTCTCCATAAATAGAGACATTTTTTTCCTGTTTCCACCCTTTCATACTTTTAAAACCCTCTAGCAGATCACCCCTTAGCATACTCCTTCCTAGAGAAGACGTCATCAGTCTGTCCAATCTTTCCTGATGGGTGTTTTTGTGTCTATTATTATCCCTGTAATCGTTGTATCTCTTTTAGAATTCTAAAACCAGCACATTACACTTTCCTCACCTCAAGAACATCACCTTTCATGACTGTGAGTTCCCTGGTTTTTCTTTTCATGAAATCGTACATTGCTTTGGCAAATTGTTGATCCTTCTGTGGCCTGTCGTAAGAGAACAGAAACCAACTAGTGATCTGAGTTTGGCATTTTCCCTTAATCCTTTTAACCAGTGGAACAACCTCAACCCTGCTCCCCAGATGAATGCTCAACCAGGGACATTAGGCACGTCTCTCCAATCAAAGGCCTGAGAGGAGATGCCTTTGCAGTTACCTCAGAAGCCAAGCCTTCCAGGAAGAGGAACTTGAAGAGGTCCAAAGTGGAAAAAATAAATGACATTCTCCCTGACTTCATTCCTGGGTCCAAGAAGTGCATGTGTCCCCAACCAGAAACATCTCCTCTGCCACACATTTGAATGCCAGCTGCTGGTCACCCCTCCTACTGCTTGACATTGTCGATTCTCAGGAGCAGGTGGGCAATGGAATGGCAGGGGTTTGGGAGGAGACTGAGAATTGGCTGTTAGCTTGGCAAGTATGACCCATAGGTTATTTCATTCACTTGTGGGTGTCATTGGCTGACCAGCAATTACTACCCCATTCCGAATTGCCCTTGAGAAGACGGAGGTGAGTTGTCTCCTGAACCTTTGCAGTGATTGTTGAGGGAAGTTGAGAGGGAACCATCGCTGTGAGTCTGGAGAGATATGTAGGTCAGACCAAGTGAGGATGGCAGATTTACTTTCCTGAAGAACATGAGTGAAACAGATTGGTTTTTCTGACACTTGACAATGGATTCACGGTCATCAGTAGATTCTTAATTCCAGATATTTTTATTGAATTCAAATTCCAGCATCTGTCATGGTGGAGATTCAAACCAGGATCCCCAGAACATTAACTGAGTTTCTAAATTAATAGTCTGATGATAATACCACTAGATAATCAGCTGCCCAGGTTTTATACGCACCCAGGTTTAATATTGCTGAGATCAGGGTGCTTCCTGTCCAAGTCAGCCTCTTGCTGCTCAATTCAAGTCAAAATAAGCATGTTATAATCTTTCAACATCAATAACGTCTTGACTAACAGGTTGAGATTCACTGAAACTCAGCATAAAATGTGACTGAGAGAAAGTGAGGACTGCAGATGCTGGTGATCAGAGTCGAGAGTATGGTTCTAGGAAAGCACAGCAGGTCAGGCAGCATCTGAGGGACAGGAGAATTGACGTTTTGGGCATAAGCCCTTCATCAGTGCCAAGTTGGAGGCTTGGGATTGGGATAATGTGGGGGGAGGGGAAATAAGGAAACTGGTGAAATCCACATTGATTATGTATGGATTTCACTTATTTCCTCGTTTCCGTTCACCCCACAGTAACCCTTCAACTTGGCACCGCCCTCCTGACCTGTAAATCACCTTTCCCATTTATCCGCTTCATCCTCCTCTCCGACCTATCACCTTCTCTCTCACTTTCATCTGTCTGTCGCATTCTCAGCTGCTTTCCCCCAGTCCCACCACCACCGCCATGCTCCCCCCCGCCCCCCCCCCCCGACCACCCCCCCCACCCCAGTTTATCTCTCAGGCTCCCGGCCCACAAGTCTCATTCCTGATGAAGGGCTTATGCCTGAAATGTTGATTCTCCTGCTCCTCGGATGCTGCCTGACCTGCTGTGCTCTTCCAGCACCACATTCTCAACATAAAATGTGATTGAGACCAACCCTCTGGACCCATTGAAGAATTTGGATGCTACAACAAAAAGACGTGGGGTAGAGTATTCAAGGAAGGGGTGATCCACAGTCAATGGCTTTCTTCAGATAAGTTGCAGGATGAGGCCATTCAGACCAACATGAAACAGTTGTCTAATTAGTCCAATCCAAATGCTCTTTCCCAGAGTCTTAAAACTTGTTCCCCTTCAAGTCTAGAATTCTTTCTTGTAAGTTACTGTTAAAACTTTTCAAACTGAGGTTTTCCAGTTCATAACAACTTACACTGACCGAAAAAGGTCCTCACCTCTCCTTTGTTCCATTTATCTTAATAAACAATTATTGAGCCAATTATCTTAAATAAGTGCCTTTGGTTTCAAGTCTCCTACCTTCGGAATCCTTACTTATCAAAGCCATTCTTGTTACACTGTGTTATGGACCAGACCATATTTCCCCCTCCCCCCCAAAATATATTAAGAAGGTAACTTAGACCTTAACTTTTTCTGATTTTAAAGGTAATTGTAAGGTGTTGCATTCTAGATGCAATTCGATTGGTCAAAACTACTCAATATTAAGCAAAACATACTTTATTTTTATACTACAGTTAAAATAGAGACAAAATAAAGAAAATAAAGTAATTAGCTTAACTGTTACTCTATTAAAGTGCTTGACAAAATAATATAAGTATTAACTACTGCTAATTAACTGTTCCAATATAGTAATATCCCATTAACACACCCTTGGCACAGACAAATTCAGTATAATAGATTGTCTCACATGCAAATCTAGCAGCAGGAGGAGAACCCCAGTTTTTCAAGGAATAAGAGCATCCCCATCCTACTTCAAGACGCCAGCAACTGCAGAAAGCTAAAACTAAATATTCCTATGGGAGCTTGACCACACCTATTCAGGCTGCTTCTATTGTTCCATATAGACAACACCCTAAGGCCTCACAAGCTGTTTACTTTATTAGCTTTAAGCAGGCTGCTTAACACCTCAATCTCAACCTTCCTTCATTCCAAAAAAGGACGAAATACACCTCTTAAGGCCACAGTATTTTTACAACGTTACTTAGTGATCAAACCCAGCTTCTCTAGTCTCTCTGCATATTGAAGCGCCTCAATCTTGGTACTAATCTGGTAAATTTCCTCAGCATCTGATTGCAGCCTCAAAGAATTAAGACCTGTCTCATAAGCAGTGGCCTAGTGATATTATCGCTGGACTGTTAATTCAGATACCCAAATAATGTACTAGAGACCTGGGTTTGAATCTCACCATGGCAGTTTGTGGAATTTGAATTAAAATGATTAAAAATCTGAATGAAGAGTATAATGGTGACCATGAATCCATTGTTGATTGTCAAGAAAATCCCATCTGTGTTAACTAATATACTTCAGAGAAGAAATATGCTGTCCTTACCTGGTCTGGCCTATATGTGACTCCAGACCCACAGCAATGTGGTTGACTCTTAAACTGTCCTCTGGGTAATAAGGGATGGGCAATAAATGCTGCCTAGCCAGAGACATCCATATCCCATGAATGATTTTTTAAAAATAAGAGCCACAGTGGATGTTGTGATGAGAAGGCTAGAGAGATAGTCAAAAAACCTTCCTTATTTACATTTACTCTATGAGATCCTACTTACCTTTCAAAGGGTCCACCATGTGGGTCTTGCATCTAAACAAAAAACAAAAGGCACAATTCAAAGAGATGAAAACAAAACCACACCCTTAATGATATTTTAAAAATCAGTAAAAATGAACCAGTTTCAATGATAGTTACTCAGTTGTTCTAATTAGTACATACCAATGATAAAGCAGGTAACATCAAAAAGTTGTGAATGACAGCTGGATTATTGTCAAAGCTCCTACACTGCACATACAAGTCCATCCTGTTGCCTGATCTATTTCACAGGTTTACTCTGATCAACCGAATAAGATTCCTAATGAACATGCTCATGATGGAAATTCCATCTACTGGCCAACACCCTTGTACCAAAAAGCTTGTAAGGATAAGCCCAACAATTAAAAAGTAGTGAGCAAAAGGCTAGATACGATAATTTGGGTCAGTATTAAAAACCACATGGATGAATAGGGAGAGGCAGCATGGAGGTTCAGGGAAAAGTCATGTTTAACTAACCTGCTGGAGTTCTCTAAAGAGTTAAGAGTGAGGTTTCATGAAGGCAAAGCTATTGATGTGTAGAGGACTTCCAAAAAGTGTTCAGATGAGCTGGGAATAGGGGTTTGAGTTATAAGGAGAGGTTGGATAGACTTTTTTCACTGGAGCATCGGAGATGAAGAGTGACCTCATTGAGGCTTATAAAATCATGAAGAGTATAGATAAGGTGAATGGCGGGTTTTTTTTTTCTCCTAGGGTGGGGGATTTCAAGACTAGGGGACATATTTTTAAGCTGAGAGGAGAAAGATTGAAAATTGTGTTGTACACAGAGGGTGGTTCATGTGTGGAAAAACATCAAGAGGAAGTGGTGGATGCAAGTAGAGTTACAACATTTAATAGACTTTTGGATAAGTACATAAATAGGAAATGTTTAGAGGGATATGGGCCAAGTGCAGACTAGTTTAGTTTGGTATTAAAACTGGCATGGACAGATTGGACCAAAGGGTCTGTTTCCATGCTGTATAACTCTGTATTAGAGTGTTGTGTTTTATTGTAAGGAAAATTGAATGCAAGAATACAAAGGTTATGCTTTAGTTGTACAGGGCATTGGTGAGACTTCATCTGGAATACTGTGTACAGTACCAGTCGTTGTACTTACAGAAGAATGTTAATGTGTTGGAAGCAGTTCAGAGAAGGTTTGCTAATATCCGGAATGAACAGATTGCTTTATGAGAAAAAATTAGACAGGCTAGGCCCTGTATCTTGGAGCTTGGAAGAGTCAAAGGTAACCTAATTGAAACATATAAGACTTTACCAGATGGACGTGGAAAGGACATTTCCTCTTTGGGGAGAATCTGGAACTAGGGGTCACAGCTTATAAATAAAAGGTTGGTCATCTGAGACAGAGATGAGGAAACAATTTTTTTCTCTCAGAGAGTTGTGAGACTTTAGAATTGTCATCCCTGAAAGGAAGCAGAACCTTTTCATATTTTTAAGGCAGAACTAGATAGATTCTTGATTACTAAAGGGATGAAAGACGATCAGGGGTATGCAGGAATACAGAGTTGAGGTTAAAATCGGATCAGCCATGATCTTATTGAGTGGGGAAACAGTTGCAAAGGGCCAAGAGGCCAACTCTTGTCCCCTGATTGTATTTTCATTGAATGCCATAAAACAGACTTCTGAGAAAAGTTATTAAAAAGTTATTATAAAGGACAGCAGTGTCATGGATACAAAATTGATCAAGTCATGGGGAATAGAGGTTAATGGTTAACAGGAATTTTTCAGGTTGGAGGCGATTTTGTAGGGGAGTTCCTCTGCTGGCACCCTTGCTTTACCTTGATTCGTATCAATGATCTTGGGAGTGCAAGGGACAATTTCAAAGTTTGTGCATGATAAACATCTTAGGCAAAATTGTAAACAGTGAAGAGGACAGTGTAGAACTTCACATGGATGTTGATGGAGTGGACAAGGGGGAATTCAATGTGGGGAAATGTGAGGTGATACATTCTGGCAGAAAGAACATACAGCAACAGTATAAAATAAAGGCACTGCAGGAGCAGAGGGCAGCATGATGGCTCAACGGTTAGCACTGACCATAAGACATGGGAGCAGAAGTTAGGTCATTCAGCCCATCTGGTCTGCTCTGCCATTCAATCAAGGCTGATAAGTTTCTCAACCCCCACTCTCTTACTTTCCCCTATAACCCTTGATCCCCTTGATACTCAAGACCCTATCTGTCTCGGTCTTAAATATACTCCATGACCTGGCCTCCACAGTCTTCTGTTGCAATGAATTCCATAGATTCACCACTGTCTGGTTGAAAAGGTTTCTCCTTATCTCTGTTCTGCTGTCTCACAACGCCAGGGACCCAGGTTCAATCCTAGTCGCGGGTGACTGTGTGGAGTTTGCACATTCTCCTCGTATCTATGTGGGTTTCCTCTGGGTGCTCCGGTTTCCTTTCACAGTCCAAAGATACGCAGGTTAGGTGGATTGGCCATGCTAAATTGACCATAGTGTTCAGGGATATGTGGGTTAGCCATGGGAAATATAGGATAGGGGGATGGGTCCGGGTGGGATGCTCTTCAGAGAGTCAGTGTGGACTTGACGGGCTGAATGGCCTATTTCCACACACTGTAGTAATTCTAAGAGATTTGGGTGTATCTGTGAAAATCGTTGAAGTGCCATGACAAGTCTTGAATGCAGTTAATAAATTGTACAGTATCATAGGTTTTATTAATACTAGAGTAAACAGGTTATGTTGAACGTATATACAACACTGGCTAGACCTCAGCTGAAGTATTGTGAACAGTTCTGGGTGTCACATTATAGGAACCATGTGAATGCATCAGAAAAAATGTAGAAGAGATTCACAAGAATGGTTACAGGGATGGGAAACTTCATTTATGATGAAGGATTGTCACAGGAAAAAATCCCTACAGTGTGGAAGAAGGCCATTCAGCCTATCGAGTCCACAATGACCCTCTGAAAAGCATCCCACCCAGACCTACCCCATCCCTGTAACCCTGTATTTCCCATGGCTAATCCAACTAACCTGCACATCTTTTGGATCATGGGAGGAAACCGGAGCACCTGGAGGAAACTCGCGCAGACGCAGGAAGAATGTGTAAACACCACACAGACAGTCGCCCACAGTTGGGATTGAACCTGGGTTCCTGACGCTGTGAGACAGCAGTGCTAACCACTGAGCCACCGTGCCACCAAATTGGAGAGGTTCAGGCTTTATTCTTTGGAGAGGTGAAAGCTAGGAGGTGACTTGTTTGGTATTTTCAAATCATGAGAGGTCTGGACCATGTAGATAGAGAGAGACTGCCCCATGCACAAATGGATCAAGATTTAGAGAGCATTTCAAGTGATTTATAAAAGAAGTAATTGCAATGTGAAACATTTCACATGATAAGTGTTTGAAGTCTGAAATGCACTGCCTTGAAGTGTAGCAGAAGCAGGTTCAATCAAAGCATTCAAGAAGGCTCAAGATGATTAGATTATGAAGGAAGGGCAGGAGAATAGCATGATGCTCATTCAGACAGCCAGTGAAGACATAATGGACTGAATGGCCTCCATTTGCACCATAATAATTCCATGATTCCTTTAAAATTTTTTGAGATTAAGTGTGGGGTTGGCCATCAGAATCTATTGAACTGTCCAGAAGATCAAAAACCAACATTCCCTTCTTCCATAACATACAGCCCTGCAGGATTTCCACACAGGTCTGGTCCAGGCCCCTCACACATCCCTGATTTTTTTGTTGCTCCACCTTTGGCAATCATTCCTTTTGGAATCCTCTCTGTAAATCTCTCCGTTTCTTCTACTTTAAGAAACCCCCAAAAGTAATTCTACCACCAAGATTTCCATCACATGTCCTATGTATCTCCCTGTGTGGCAAACGTTGATGGATAATACCCTTGCCAGATGAATTGGGACTTTTAACCTGGAGTAAAAGGTGCTATTTAAATGCAGGCTTTTATTGTTATGCATCAAATTGAACCATTCATCGGTCATGCCACAAGAGGGCAGCCTCTCAATGGGAGTGTAGAAATGTTTCTCAATGCTGTTCCAATTCAACATTTTAAGATGTCAAATGAAAAGCAAAGCTTTCCTCCAAAGGAAGGTTTCTTGTAAAGTTAATTTCTGAGCTTGCATCAAGTCTATATGCAAGCGGGTCACTGATGTACAGCAGGAAACATCTGTGTTTATGAACATGTAATGCATGAACAGGACCAATAGTCCTTATTCTGCATAGCACCCAGTGAGCCGCTCATAAATTCATTCATTTTATTTAAACTCGGGAGGTCACCTGAAGACCGTCGCTTCTGCTGGAGTGTGGTTCAAATCTGACCAGATATGTATTCAAACTAGGGAGCTTGGAATGATATGGTGTGTGATCACAATGCCAGAAGCCACATGGACCTATCAGAGGTATGTAATTGTCTTGGTGTTGACCACATTCTTAAACAGTGGAGCATGGGGCTCTGCCAGTTTCTGTTAATGGGCCAATGCCACTAGACCAGGTCATTGCTGTGTTGTTTGTGGGAACTTCCTGCAAACTAATTGGTGACCCCGGGCATGAAGGGCTCATGCCCGAAACGTCGATTCTCCTGCTCCTTGGATGCTGCCTGACCTGCTGCGCTTTTCCAGCAACACATTTTCAGCTCTGATCTCCAGCATCTGCAGTCCTCACTTTCTCCTAATTGGTGACCCCACCCCCTACACGGTAATGATGACTGCACTTCAACAATAGTTCATTGGCTGTGAAGCATGTGTGAAAGGAAGTGCATTTTATGTAGCATCATTCACAAACTGAGTGTACTCACAGACAGTGAAATATTTTGGAAGTGGAGTTGCAATTGTGCTTTAAGAAATGCGGAGGCCGAGTTGACCATGGGAAATCGCGCCTCACCAACTTGATTGAGTTTTTTGAAGAAGTAACAAAGAGGATTGATGAGGGAAGAGAGTGGATGTGATTCATGTGGACTTCTGTAAGTTGTTCAACAGGGTTCCCCATGGGAGACTGGTTAGCAAGGTTAGATCACATGAAATTCAGGGAGACCAAGACAAGGTCTTTTCCCTGGGGTGGGGGAGTCTAGGACTCGAGGGGATAGGTCCAGGGTGAGTGAGCAAAGATACAAAAGGGACCTAAGGTACAACTTTTTCACGCAGAGGGTGGTGTTTAAATGGAATGAGCTGCCAGAGGAAGTGGTGGAGGCTGGTATGATTACGGCATTTAAAAAACATCTGGATGGGTACATGAATAGGAAGGGTTTAGAGGGATATGGGCCAAGTGTTGGCAAATGGGACTAGATTAAGTTAGGATAACTGGTCAGCATGGACATGTTGGACCAAAGGGTCTGCTACTGTTATATATCTCTATGACTCTATGATCTAGCTATTTGGATACAGAAGTAGCTCAAAGGTAGAAGACAGAGGGTGGTGGTGGAGGATTGCTTTTCAGACTGGAGGCCTGTGACCAGCAGTGTGCCACAAGGATCAGTGCTGGGTCCACTGCTTTTCATCTTTTGTATAAATGATTTGGATGTGAACATAGGAGGTATAGTTAGTAAGTTTGCAAATGACTCCAAAATTGGGGGTGTAGTGAACAGTGAACAAGGTTACCTCAGTGTACAATGGGACCTTGATCAGATGGGTCAATGGGCCAGAGAGTGGCAGATGGAGTTTAATTTAGATAAATGTGAGGTGCTGCATTTTGGAAAGACAAATCAGGGCAGAACTTATACACTTAATGGTAAGTGTTGCTGAACAAAGAGACCTTGGAGTGCAGGTTCATAGCTCCTTGAAAGTGCAGTCTCTAGGATATTGAAGAAGGCATTTGGTATGCTTGCCTTTATTGGTCAGAGTATTGCATTTAGAAGTTGGGAGAACATTGGTTAGGCCACTTTTGGAATACTGTATGCAATTCTGGTCTCCCTTCCAAAGGAAGGATATTGTGAAACTTGAAAGGGTTGGAGTGTTTGAGCTGTAGGGAGAGGCTGAATAGGCTGCGACTACTTTTCCTGGAGTATTGGAGACTGAGGAGTGACTTTATAGAGGTCTATAAAATCATGACGGGTATGGACTGGGTGAATAGCCAATATCTTTTCCACAGGGCATGGGACTCCAAAACTAGAGGGTATAGGTTTAAGGTGGGAGGGAAAAATTTGACAGGGATCTAAGGGGCAACCTTTTTACACAGAGGGTGGTGGATGTATGGAATGAGCTGCCAGAGGAAGTGGTGGAGGTTGGTACAATTACAATGTTTAAAAGGCATCAGGATGGCTACATGAATAGGAAGGGTTTAGAGGGATATGGGCCAAATACTGGAAAATGGGACTAGATTAATGTGGGATATCTGGGTGGCATGAACAAGTTGGACTGAGGCATCTGTTTCCGTGCTATGCAGCTGTATGACGTTATGATTGTGGCAAACTCCCTCAGGCAAACGTCCTGGCAAAATATTGCTGAGGTTGACAGTGTGTAAATCCCTAAAACCACTTCAGGTGAGTGTGCAATTAAACATTGAAATGCATAAATTGCTATTGGAGATCCATTGCTCCAGCATCAGCATTGTGGGCACTGAGCTCTCTGCTATGTGAAGGTACTGAGTGACATGAGGTCCCTGCACTTGCTAAAGGTAGATACTTACACACCTCATCTCTGAGAGGGAAGTCACTTCAAATCTAAGCACCATTTGAGCAACATACTATGGTTATGGTGGCTCAGTGGTTAGCACTGCTGCCTCACAGCACCAGGGTCCCGGGTTCAATTCCAGCCTCCGGCTACTGTCTGTGTGGAGTTTGCACATTCTCCCCGTAGGTTTCCTCCGGGTGCTCCGGTTTCCTCCCACAGTCCAAAGATGTGCAGGCCAGGTGAATTGGCCATGCTAAACTGCCCATAGCATTTGATGCATTAATCAGAGGGAAATGGGTCTGGGTGGGTTACTCTTCGGAGTGTCAAAGGGCCTGTTACCACACTGTCGGAAATCTAATCTAATCTAATTATAACCGGTCAACCACACGGGTATGAAAATCGACTACAATTAGTCTGCAGAACCCCTCCTTTGGAATGGATCTTGAACTCATCATCTTCTGGATTACATGAAGATCCTCCTAAATTGAAAAACATAGACAGAGCCAGAGTCAATCATCTATCACTCCTAAATTCCTGCTGGCTTGGGCCATCTGGATGTTGTCAGATGTTTTTCTCCCTAAGGAAAACTAATAAACAATTCTAATGGACTTCCTGTCCAGCCAGTACCTGTTCTCTCTGATTGGGTGTTGGAGATCTTAACGGTTCCAGGGCTGGCATTTCCCAACCACTAGAGAATTTGGGGACATAACTTGGTAAACTCTCACCGCCTGGCCAATCTGACCTGCATTTAAAAACAGCAACATCGTTATAAGAACAACAGGAAATTTAGTAAAACACTCAGTCGGGCCAAGCAGCATCTGTGGAGAGAGAGATGGAGTTAATCTTTCAGTGCTGTAAACTTTCATCGCCATCGAATGATTTTCTTAAAGGCTGACACCAAAGCATTGACTGTGACCTGATTTTGACCCTGTTATCATATGATTAGCTTGATCTGGTGTCCCATTACAAAGGGAAGAGCTGATCTGGAATAATTTGCATATGTAAATCTGGACCAGGAGCTCTGCTTGGGTAAGAAGGCAGCCAGGGTAAAGTTGCTTCATTACTTGCTTATAATGAACAATTGTAACATTGTAAATCACATAATAGCTGCCACAAGCTCACGACTTATAACAGGTCAATTTGGAGTAGTCACATCCCTCGCTATCTTCCACTATACAAAGCTCATGACTGATCCATGAATGATCAATAAAGGTAGACAGTACACTCCTGATTGTTGTATCATACACCCACCTGGGCGTGCTCCACGCATCTCCTAAAGACCTCCAGATGACCTGTTCTTCCACACTCGTGGTTGAGCTGAGGAGATATATGGCACTTGGGATCAGGAAAGGTAGAACCACATTTTGTGCTAGGTCAGGCTTTGGGAGATTGTTCAGGATCTGAGGAGAAAAACGCATTTTTTCAACAGGACAAACAAATAAACTTTTAGCATTAAAAAACCCTCATCCTAAGATGGTCTTAGCTCTCTACTTCTGATGCTCACTAGACCTTAACACTGGGAATAATTCTGAGATGAATGATTTTGAGGGTCTGATTTTTAATTTCCTACCTTCTGGCCTATAGCTTACTTTCAGGACTTCAATCCTTTTCCTATCTACATTAAGGCTACTAATCCAACCTTGACCGTGACCAGATAACACATTTCCATGACGTTAATTAGATGAGTGAAGACTGAGCACCTCACTACTGGTCTTTGAAATATTGTCATAGTTTTCCAAAAGAAAACCAATCTCATAATCTCCAGAATTGAAGAGTCTGGAGTCTTCATCAGACAAATACCATCCTTCTGAGAGCAATAACAGAGCTTTGCTTTAAGACTCCAAATAGGAGCACTACAACAGTCCCACTCTCCCTCAGAGCAATATGGATTATGGATCTGATCGAGATTTTCAAAAGTATGTGTGGTCTGCATAGAGTAGGTCGGGAGAAACTATTCCCGGCTCATAATAGGAACAAGAGAGTGTAGATTTAAAGCAATCTGCAAAATATGCAGGCATGACGTGAGGAAAATCTTTTTTCACTCAGCGTGTTGTTATGGTATGGAATGCACTGCCTGGAAATGTGGTGGAGGCAGGTTCGACGGAGGCATTCAAGAGGGAGTTAGGTAATTATTTGAATAAAAATAATGTGCGAGGGTATGGGGAGAAAGCAGGAACTAGGTAACAATAATTTAACGAGCTGGTGCAGGCACGATGGGTCATACGGCCTCCTTCTACACCATAACACTCTGTAATTCAGTGTGTTCAACTCATTGAGTGTAACCTGGACACCTGGTTCAGAAAGAGTAGTTTTACTTACTGATGGCTGAAGATACATTTGCCTATTGTGAGGCCAGAGTGAGGAGGTGAACAACACTCTGTAATCAGTAAAACTCAGCATCCAAATCTGTGATCATGGCTGGGAGCTTCCTGGTCTAGGAGAAAGTGAGGACTGCAGATGCTGGAGATCAGAGTCGAGAGTGTGGTGCTGGAAAAGTACAGCAGGTCAGGCAGCATCCGAGGAGCAGGAGAGTCGACGTTTCACGCGTTCCAGATGAAGGGTTTATGCCCTGCTCCTCGGATGCTGCTTGACCTGCTGTGCTTTGCCAGCGCCACATATTTTGACTAAGCTTCCTGGTCTAGTTAACCATTATACCAAGAGAGAAACTTATATCTGGGGCAATTTGATTGAAATCGTCAATGAATGCAATGCTATCAGGATACTGGCTTTTTCGTCCATTGGACTGTTGTGATCTGAAATGTGGGCATTTCTAATGTACCTCAGATTATCTTTGGAAGGGTTTGAGCAACAAGTGAAACTAGCTGCTTCACGAAGCTACTTTGCAATAGCAACATGAGTGGTGTTTGTCACCAACAGGATGCTGGTGTCAAGCTTATCACACAATAAGTAATGTTGAAAACGAATGTCAATGTCAGTGTGATGTATTTACACTGCATGCTCTAGAGACTGACGGATCATATCAAACAGCATGCCCTTTCAGTTGTATAGGCAAGATACTGATTGTACCCAACCAGTTTATGCCTATAATATTCATAACACAGTGCCCGAGATTACACATGATGATGCAATTGGGTAACATTTGCTGGATAATCCTGAGTGTGCAAACAACTATTGACAACCAATTTAGGATTTTAAAAAAAACTGAAAGAACTGCAAATGCTGGAAACCAGAAACAAAAACAGAAATTGCTTCCTCTGTTCTGAGGAGGGGTCACTGGACCTGAAATGCCAACTCTGATTTCTCTCCACGGGTGCTGCCAAACTTGCTGAGCTGTTCTGGTAATTTTGGTTTGTGTAACCAATTTAGGATTGTCAGCCAGGCTCACAGTGTGCCACATATCGGTATGCTGAAAGTTACGTATATTAATACAAAGAACCCTATACTTTACAGTCAGAATGAACATGTACACACACTGTAACTCTTGTTTTAGCTCAACAGGATAGGTATCAGCCATTCATTGGCTCATTTCTCAGGGCAATACCCTAATCAATTAGACTCTGCTTAGTTTAAAATTTAAACAAATTCTGGCAGTTAACTGTCAATCAGCATTAATAGATGCATTTTCCATAGCAATGTCTTGATCAGTTTCCACTTGCCAACCAATTAGCACTCTCTTCTCCTCCAGTGTAAGTGTTGTTTTTCCCATTGAACTGATTTTCTCATGAATTGTCCTGATGAGTTCAAGATCAAAAGCTTTGAAGAAATTTGTCATTTTTAGAATTGCACATGATTATTTTTATTCACTTCAAGGATGTGGGCAGCACTGTCAAGTTTAATCTTCATACCCACCTGCTATACGAAGGTGATTATGAACCACCTTATTGAACCATTGTTGTCCATGTGGTGTTGTGTCTTTTAAGAGGGGAGTTTGAGGGTTTTGGTTCTGTATCAGTAAAGGATCAGCAAGATAGTTCTAGATCAAGGCGCTATGGGGCTGGGAAGGGAACTTGCAGGTGGAGATGTTCCAATGCATTTTCTGCCTTCATCTTTCTCAGTGAATCTTGTAGCTGGAATACATTGCTGTCAGGGTGCACTGGCAGTGGAAAGGGCTGAATGTTTAAAGAGGTGCAGGTCAGGTGAATTGGCCACATTAAATTGTCCATAGCGTTAGGTGCATTAGTCAGAGGGAAATGGTCTGGATATGTTACTCTTCAGAGGGTTGGTGTGGACTGGTTGGGCCGAAGGGCCTGTTTCCACACTGTAGGAATCTAATTGGGAAAGAAATAGGTGGAAGGAGTGCCAACCATGCAGGCTACTTTTTCTCTCATTGCCACATGTTGCTGGAACCACATTCATCTGGGCAGGAGGAGAGAATTCCATCACATAGAATTTCTGATGAGCGCTCTTGATTCTCCCACTCCTCGGATGCTGCCTGACCTGCTGTGCTTTTCCAGCACCCCCAGTCTTGACTCTGATCTCCAGCATCTGCAGTCCTCACTTTCTCCTAGAATTCCATCATACTCCTGTCTTGGGTCTTGTCAATGGGGGGAGGGGGCACAGGCTTTGATGCATCAGAGTTGAATTACTCACTGAGGAATACTCAAACCTCCAGCACTTCTGAGGCCAGAAGCTTTAACAAAGTTCATTCCTACTCAGTATCTGATCTACTCTGTAAACACCTGTTCTGGTCAATGAAACTTTGGGAGATTAAGAAAATAAAAATAGAAGCAAGAGTAAGTCCTTCAGCCCCTCAAGCCTGCCCCACCATTCTATGAGATCATGGCTGATCTGCCTCAGACCTCAAATTCTCAATCATGTCAGACCTTCATAGTTCTCAATATCTTGATATCTCAAAAGCCTAGCTACCTCCCTTTTAAACACTTCCAGTGATCTAGACTCCACAACTCTCTACAAAAGAGATTTCCAGACATTGACTACACTCTGAGAGAAGGATTTCCTTCATATCTCAGGTTTAACTGGGTATCCCATTATTCTGTGACTATGCCCCCCATATTTGCTCCTATTTCCTCCATTCTTCTTTCTGGATCACTTTGTTGTAAAATAGCCATGAAGCTATAAAATCTCTCTAAGCAAGATTACTGAGAAAAAGAGAAAAGAGACAGATGACGAACATTCTCACTCCGGGGAAGGGAATGGCAATTTTAGATACACAATAGCCGGTTACTGACTCAGCTCATGCAGGATTTGTTGGAATTAACAGATGCGTTGATGCCGCAGAACTGAATAATTCTTACAAATCAGAGAAAGGTCAGTAAAGAAGGAGCTTATTTGGCCCCTTGCTTCTCTATTGCCATGCACTATTCTCATTTGTTTCTCTACAGTTTCCCCATACCTTTTGATATACACTCTCACATCAAAGGAGAATTTGTCATTGCATATGAGGCTAAGAAACAACAGAGTTAAAGAGAAACTGAAAAGTTCAGGAACATTAACTTACAAATTCAAGAATCTTGAACAAAATGTGAACCAGATCATTAGCACTTGGATTGTGGAGATGGGCATCTAGGTTGCTCTACAGAAAGAACAGAATTCATCATCACTTTTAAATACTTTGCAATTAACTTTAACAGTAACAATTCACATGTTCTGCCAGCAATTTAGAGCAAAAGCCAATGAACAAATGCATAGTATTTATAGCCCAGAAACAGGTCATTTGGCCCAACAGATCTATACTGGTCCATAATTGAACATTTTTTGAGGTAGGCTTCAAGTTGTTATTATATGCAATTGTGCTTCTTTTCCAACCAAATTGCTCTGTTAAATTTTGCTTATATTTGTAAGAAAATTGCAATATCAAAAATTGTGTCTCAGAGACAACTTAATTTCACTTTTTTTGAGTCACTATGAGATGTGGTCATTGCTGGCTCAGCCAGCGTCTTATTGCATCCCAGAATTGATGCTCCTCCAAAGCGCTGGTGCTGGGTCATCTTCTTGAACCACTGAGAACTGTGTGGTGTAAGAACACCCACAAAGCTCTTACAGAGGGGTGTCCCAGGATTTTCACCCAGCAACAGTGAAAGAATGGAGCTATCGTTCCAATATCAGGATGGTGCCTGGCTTGCAGCGGAACTTACAGGAGGTGCTTTTCCCAATGAGCCTGCTGCCTTTGTCTTTCTGGGTAGTTGAGTGTGAGGTTTGGAAGGTGCTGTCAAAGTAGCACATCATGTAAACATTATAGACTGCTGCCAGTGTGCATCACTGGAGAGAGTAAATGATTGAAATTGTAGGCGGGAGGCAAAATGACTACCTGATCATTAATTGTAGAGAAAGGTGGGCAATCCCCTTATTGTGTTATAGGAGGAATTTCATTCTGAAATCTCCATGGCAATAGTGTAACAATTTCAACATAGCATTCAAATGCACAGAGAAGGGAACAGGGATAGATCATGTAGCCATCTGAAAGTCTTGCTAGGACAGCTGTTTCGCTATCAAACCTCTCTGGAAAAGTTTATTGAGTGTTTGGTTCAATTAAGCAGAGTTAACAAATACTGAAACAGCAGAGAGATGGGCAACATAAAGGAGTGAAATCCTTCAGGCGAGGTCTAGATGTTAATGTGTTACACATGTATGTTTCAGTGATTGATTTTTCCCGTCAGCGTGGTCATGGCAAAATCCTGTTGTCTTTCTCCACTCTCGTACTTACAATCATATTAAAGATGTATTTTATTTTCTGCAGGCAGTCCACATAATCTTCCTCAGGGGGGAGTGCTTCTGCAGAAAACATGTACAGAAAACACAGTTAATGGAGGGTTGCTGACTGCACTTACTTGTCCATGTACAGCATTGGAACATTTAAATTCCAGATCACCAGAGACAAAATAGAAATATGTTAAATCAGCTAGTTTAACCATACTATCCCATAGATGTGACTGGGGCGAGGATTTTGCCAAATATAACAGCGTCGATAATAATAGTCAAAATACCGCTGCTGTTTTCAGAACTTCATCCAGCTAGAATATTTGAAGCCAATTCATTATGTGATATAAGGTGTATGATTTATATATACATTTTAATGCCATTTATTTTTGAGTTCAGGTTTTGAATTAGTGGCAAGTGGAGTTTGATCTATGTATAAAAGGGTTCAATAATTAGCTTGTCAGTATTTCTGGTGTTATGGTCTTTTTTTACAAAAACAAAATAGTATGAGAGAGACTTCCTGACGAAAATAATGGGAATTCATTTGCATTGGCAGATTTTGATGAGCAGAGAGAATAAACACCGAAGTGCATTAAGATTTCAGTTAAAAGGATCTGGAGTCGTTTTCTTCTTGCTTAGAGGAAACATGTCTAGCTTGGTTTCAGTTGACAGTTCACTGGCAGATGTTAGATATGTAAAACAGTTTCTCCAATAGAAAGGAAATAGTTTAGAACTGTGAGGAAATAGATTACCTCAACGTAAGGAGTTTAGTTCCTGACCAGAAAAGTTTGGTTAGAAGAATGAAGGGGTTATTAGAAGCTGAGGAAGTCTAAGCTCAGTTGTGTGAATACTGAAGAAAGAAGCTATCAAATGCTCAAGTCCAGGAATTGACAGCAACAGTTAAGTCAAATTATAATAAAGAAGGAAATTCTCTCTGATATGTGAGTACTGTAAAAGGGAATTGTTAAGTAGATGGAATATTATCTTTTACTATGAATTTCAAAAGTTTTCAATTTATGTTCCATGTAGATATTTCTGTGTATTCCATTTTTTCTTAACTTCTTTTGCATGATAAACTTCTGTTTTCTTGTTAAAACCAAATCTGTAATACTGCCTGATTTTCATGAAAGACCATGTAATTAATGTTTTTTAAATTATCTACCAAGCCAGATTTCAGTCTGGAATCTGACCTATTTAGCTGTAACATCTGCTGAGACATAGCAATTGTAGCTAAAGCAGGAATACAAAGGATCCTGTGTGATAGACTTACCTTTCTGCTTTTTTGATTTCTTTTTTTTCTTCTTCTCTTTCTGAGAGTTGGAGCTAACAGCTTGAATAAGCTTATTGTTAAACAGCTCAATATCATCTAAGACATGGTTAAGGATTTCCTGTCAAGAAAGAAAGACAGTATATCTCATATGGAAAGCTTGGCAACATGCCATTCAATATACACAATAATTGACTGATATTTGCACTGGACACTTTGAATAACAGGCTGGTTACCATGTTCATATATAACTCCATTCACTGCTATTGTGACAATGAAAGGCTTACATTTATACACTGCCATTCACAAGCTCAGCACAAAAGGTGGGAAACAACAGCCAAATTTACCCACACGAATACCCCACAAACAGGAATGTGATAATGATCAATTATCCCATTTAAGTAATAGGAACATATAAATTAGGAGCAGGAGAAGGCAATTCAGCCCTTCAAGCCTGCTCTGACATTTAACATGATTTTGGCTGATTCTTATGCTGGTCTCAGCTCCACTCTCCTGCCTGCTCCCCGTCGCCCTTTATCCCGCTTTTCATCAGAAACATAACTATTTCTTTCTTGAATCTGTTGATTGATTCTGCCTCCACTGCTCTGAGCAGTGAGTTCCACCATCTGGGAGAAGTCGTTTCTCCTCATTTACATTTTGAACCTATCTTCTCTCACTCTATATCTATGATCTGTTCTAGACTGTCCCACAGGGGGAGCATCTGCTCAACATCCACCTTATCAATCCCCTTTAGTATTTTGTATACCTCAATCAGATCCCCCTCATTCTTCCGAATTCCAGCGAGTACAAGCCCAAGCTATTCCACCACTCCTTGTACACCAGACCTTTCATCCCAGGGAGCAACCTGGTGAACCTCCTCTGAACTGCCTTCAGTGTCACCACATCCTTCCTCAAGGAAGGAGACCAAAACTGGACACAATACTCCAGGTGTAGTCTCACCAATGCCTTATATAATTGTGACATTTCTTTACTTTTAAAAAGCGTCCTTTTGCAATAAGTGCCAAGATTCCATTTACCTTTCTTATTATATGCTACACCTGCACACCCACTTTCTGTGATTCGTGCACAAAGGACACCCAGATCCCTCTGCACTGACGCACTTTGAATCTGCTTTTCATTTAAGAAATAATTTGCCCTTTTATTTTTCCAGCCACAATAAACAACCTCACACTTATCCACATTCAGCTTCATCACCAGGTTCTGGTCCATTCTCCTAGCCTAGAATTGCCCACTGGAAACCCTTCATCTCCTCATCACAGTCTGCTTTCCCACCTATTTTAATATCGTCCATGAATGTTGCTATGTTTCACTCTGTTCTTGCTTGCAAATCATTTTGTGTAGATTGTAAATAATTGAAGTCCAAGAACTGAACCCTGAGACACCCTATTAGTTACAGTTCACCATCTTTGCTAATACTACCATTTTAGCTAAAGAGACTAAACACAGGCAACTGAATCAGCTTCATGAAATTCACATCTCCTGTTTAATTCACATGTATATGAGGATTTTATATCTCACTGCCAGTTGGAGAGACAATGGAAGTAGACTCTGAAATTCACAAAGAACTTTATTTCAACAGCCAAGTTTGAGCAACAAAACAGAAACAAGGAAAATGAATTTGTGACAAAAAGAACCCCCTCTCTCTCTCTCTCTCTGACTGTTCCCTCATTATCTTGGAATATAACTTTTGGTAAGAAAGCCAATTGGGAAAACAACTGCTGAGGATAAAAGTCACTGTGAAACTGTGGTCTCAAGTTAAAAATTTAACATTTCAAGGATTCTAGGGAAAATTTAACCCTTCGTGTAACATTTCTTCTTCCTGTCAGGATCAAACACTGATCCCTGTAAGCTTATTACTGATGTTTGTGCATAGGCTTGATTTGATATCATGTTTTTATTTCTTTTTTGTATTTAGTGCATTCTGAGATTTCTCTCTCTTTCACTCAAGAAAACCTTGTAACTACACTCTTATTTTCTAGGGAATTACATTTTAATTCAAATGTGATATCTGTGTGCTAAAAGATTGCTTAGCCCCTTACTGAGGGGTGGGGTGGTGTTAGTGAAAGGGAAAGGGCAGTCAATTACTCTTGTATCAATATAGATAAATTAAACCAAGAGATGAAAGATATTTTATATAACATTTTTGAATATTGGTACTGTAATGATATTTCCCAGAACAGCACATTCCTGTATTGTAATTTTACACAGCACAACTTTGTCCTAAATGGTTTGCGTAGAAATAATGTACCACTGTTTTACATAGATTCCCTCATCCTACAACCAATGGAGTCACATACAGCAGAGGTTCAGATGCAAAATACCCTTATTGATGTTTCAAGGATGGATATGCTATTTGTTACCTGATCCAACATATCTGGTGCATTTAGAATATACATTTGTCATTAATTCTTAGAAACACAATGTGTTGTGGAAGATGTAAGCAAAAAGATTGATGAGGGCTAAGTGGTAAACATTGTCTAATTGGACTTTAGTAAACCCTTTGATAAGGTTAAGCATGGTAAACTAATTAGTAAAGTTAGATCACATGGGATTCAGGGAGAGCTTGCCAGTTTGATACAAAACTGGCTTGACAGTAGGAATCAGAGGTTAGGTGATGGAAGTTTGTTTTTCAGACTGGAGGCCTGTGACCAGCATTGTTCCAAAGGGATCAATACTGGGTCCAGTTTGTTGCTCATTTATATAAACAATTTGGGTGCGAATTTAGGAAGCATGATTAGTATGTTTGTGGATGATATCAAAATTGGTGGTATAGCCAACAGTGAAAGGTTACCTAAGATTACAAAGGGATCTTGATCAATTGGGTCAATGGGCTAAGGAGTGGCAAATGGAGTTTAGTTTGGATAAATGCAAGGTATTGCATTTTGGTAAAACAAACAAGGGCAGAGCCTATACAGTTAATGGTAGGGCCCTGGGTAGTGTTGTTGAACAGAGATCAACTAGGTAAAAACCAATGACTGCAGATGCTGGAAACCAGATTCTGGATTAGAGTGGCGCTGGAAAAGCACAGCAGTTCAGGCAGCATCCGAGGAGCAGGAAAATCGATGTTTCAGGCAAAAGCTCTTCATCAGCTTTCCTGATGAAGGGCTTTTGCCCGAAACATCGATTTTTCTGCTCCTCGGATGCTGCCTGAACTGCTTGCTTTTCCAGCACCACTCTAATCCAGAATGTCGAGCAGAGATACCTAGGGGTTAGGGTACATAGTTCTTTGAAAGTTGCATCACAGATATGCAGGGTATTTAAGAAGGCACTTAGCTTGCTTGCCTTCATTGCTCAGACCATTGAGTATAGGAGTTGAGACATGTTGAGGTTTTTTCAAAGCGTTGATGAGGCCACTTTTGGAGTACTGTGTACAGTTCCGGTTGCCCTGCTATAGGAAGGACATTATTAAATTGCAAAGGGTTCAGAAAAGATTTACGAGGATGTTGACGGGACTGGAGGGCTTGAGTTATAAGTATAGGCTGGTTTGCTGGGATTATTTGCACTGGAGCTTAGGAGGTTGAGGGGTTACTTTATAGAGGTTGACATAATCATGAGGGGTATTGATAAGGTGAATAGCAAAAGTGGTTTTCATAGCATGAGTGAGTTCAAAACTAGTGGCATATTTTAAAGGTGAGTGGAGAAAGACTTAAAAGGGAGCTGAGGGGATCTTTTTCACATAGAGGGTGGTTCATATGTGAAATGAACTGCCAGAGGAAGTGTCAGATACAGGTACAGATACAACATTTAAGATATTTGGATAGGTACATGAATAGGAAAGGTTTAAAGGATATGGGTCAAACAAAGGCTAGCGAGACTAGTTTAGTTTGAGAAACTTGGTCAGCATGGACAAGTTGGATAGAAAGGTTTGTTTCTGTGCTGTATGTCTCTATGACTCTCATAATTAGCTCCACACCATCCCTGTAGGTCACAACTCAGACTTGGGCTTGTGCCATGTCATCTGCTTTAAGTTACAACAACAATGACTACCTAGTTTGGTGTTATGGTCAGGTAAAGATCATTCCATTTGTTCCTATAGAAACTAGCAGATTAAGTGTTCAACGTTTAAAGTTTCACACACTATGAATGAGAACCTTGATCCAGCATCATAAATGTGCTGTATCAACAATAACTGCTTACAAGTGCAATGAACAAACATAGAATCCAGGAAGATCCCAGGGTCAAATCTGAACTGTGCTGATATAATGCTTCCAGCTCGGTCACAATTAGGAACAAGACTCCACTTGACTTGTATTCACTGGAGCATGGAACGCGGAGGGACAATTTGATCAAAGTGTTTAAAATTAAAAAAATTGTGCAGGGTAGGTCTGAAAGAGGCAGATTTTCCACCAGCTGCACAATAGTTATGCCATCATAAACTGACATAGTATGTGCATCTTATGGAATTCCCTTTGGAACACGAAAGGAATTGCCTGGGAAATTGAAGATTTTGCTCAGCAATTCTCGATAGCTGGAATGCTCCAAAAGTTTTTATTTAAATCTGAGTAAACCAAGTAAACTAGTTACTCAGGAAGGGTTAAAATATTAGTCTAACTCCTGAATAACTATTAACCTGGCCCCATACTTACCTCATATGTTCCCAGATGGACTGCCACTTACTGCTCCCTGAGTCTGACATAAAACTTCCCCCCAGGGAGCAAACAACTTCCCCAACTCACATACCCCACCTCTCATAAGCCCCTGAGCAGACCCCATACCTGGCCCCATTCCCACCAGACCTCAACCCAACAACAACTCCGCCATTCCACTATCTGGACCTGACCTTACCCACCCTCTTCCATCCCTCAGGACTCAAACTCAGCTGCCCCTCACTCCTAGGCTGACCAGAATGAGTCCCCTCCCCCTACCCAACCCTTCTACCTTGTTGAATTTTTCCAGTTCACATTGTTTTTATTTCCGATTTCCAGCATGCCCTGTTTTTATTTTGCTTTTAATTAAGGAAAGTAGCAATCTGAAATTCTTCCTCTTAATTGGCTATAGATCCTGTGAAAGAGGTGATGATTTCATGGATGAGGTCAATAGATTTCTGTTGAATAAAGGTATAAAAGGATTATAGAGCTGTGATGGGTGAGGAACCTTGTGTTATAAATCATGATCAAATTGAATAGTGCAGAAGGTTTGAATGGCTGAATCATCAATGTCAGTTCCTACCTGCATCCCTGGGTGAGAGAAGGAGCAAACCAATGGCCAGAACTCCTGCTCATTTGAAGTCATGCTCTTGAGGTGGGTAGTGTCCCTGCCACAGAGCCAGAATCAACCCAGGGCAAGATATCCAAGAGTAGTGTGCTCATAATGCTGTCAAATGGGTTGACTATCAACTTGCAAATCCTTCCAACACATCAAGGGATGAGGCAAAATAACTTGAGACAGAAAATGACTTGGGGGAGGATGGGGTTTGATGCTGAAACTCACTGACAGGACTCACCACAACAATAATCACAGTTCAAGGTATCAGGGTTCTGGTTAACATCATGTGGAACCATATATCAATATGATATCAAGAGAGGGGAGGAAGAAATGTGGGGCAGCAGCAATAATACACAAGGTTTTAAGAGGTTTCTTTGGAAGGGATGAGAGGGAGGCCGAGAGGTTTGGGAAGGAAATGCTAGAGGTTAAGGCTGGAACAGCTGATGGCATAGCTACATGGTGAAGGAATTGAGGAGTGCATATGAGCCCAGAGTAGTAGGTAACCAGAAATCTCAGAGGATTGTACAAGGAAGGGTTTACAAAGATAGGGAGGGGAAGAGATTTAAGCATAAGGATGGAAATTCTAACATTACAATGAAGGTGGACCAGGACAAATGTAGGTAAGCACATGCAGAACAGAAATAAAGACATCCATTAGCTTGTAAGAATAGTTATCAAACCATTTGTAGCAATAAAATACTTTGATGGAAACTACCAGCAAGTTGTCTTTTGGTATGTGTTGACTCACCATATTTTTTTGAACGGTCAAGAATGGTGGCACTGCCTTCTCTGGATCATCAAAACCGGATTTTGAATCTAGTGAAAAGAGTTTGCGTTAAACAAGGCAGATCTCAAATTAAAGATCTCAGGGCAAGGCAAAATGAACAAAGCAGGGTTTGAGTGAATAGCAGCTGTACCGATTTCAGAAGGTGCCCTGGAGTGCTGCTCCATCCAGCTCCCGCAGTCTGATGCTTCAGGGTTTGGAGGCTTATCGTAGTCAGGTGGCATCCATCTTTCATGAGGAAGGGGCATTACAGGTTTCCCATAGGGTGGCCGAGGTTGATGAGACAGCATGCTCTCCAGATTTTGTCTGAAATGGTTCCAGAGAGAAAAAGAGAGAGAGAGAGAGAGAGAGAGAGACAGAGAGAGAGAGATGGACTAGGGTTTAACAGCAGGGCAACAACAGAATGCATCAAGTTGTGATCAATGCAGCTAATAACAACACATGAGGACAATCTGGTAAGATGGATACATTGATACACTGAAAACAGGACTCATAGCAATAGTGTAAACTTACTCAGAAACTGTTCAGGCAATAGTTTGATTGCCACTAGACCTGACAAGTCTGTCAAAAGCCGTAGTTGACACACCTCTGGAGCAGGTGGGACTTGAACCCAGACCTCCTGACCCAATGCCAGGGACACTACCATTGTTGCACAAGAGCCCATCCTGTAATTTCCTAATCACCATTGCACATATTGGCTTTTCCCCTCTTAATTACAGACTGTATTTCAGCAGTTGAATTTAAATTACTTGGAGTCATTTTGAAATTTGAGCTCATGATCCCGTTGTTTTAGCATAGGTCTTTGGATTATTAATCCTGCATCAATGCTACCATGCAACTATGCTGGCAAATCAGAGCTTCCACACTGAAATCCTGAGGAAAGTACACCAAACACTGGGGGAATCAGTAAAGTGAGACAACCAAAGTATTTTCTTCTGAAACTCTGCATACAGTCCAGTGGTCATTAGTTATATGTCCTTAGAATAGAACATCATAGCAGATGGTCATTTGACCAATTTATGCCAAAAAGCTGTTGAATTTGTCTCCCATTGTTGCTTTTTCTCCATGGCCCTGTACATTCCACACTCCCTCCCGCCACCCCTTTATTCTATTTCCTTATAAGAGTGTTTAATCAAATTTTCTGTCTTTCAAGCACTGCATTCCAGATCAGCATAACCTTTAGTGGAAGTAGTGAGTTCTGTTCGCTATGCTATAGGAAGCATATTTTTAAAATGCAGAGGGTTCAAAATTTTTTATTCATTCAGGGAAGGAGAGCATCACTGGCTAGGCCAAAACTTATTGCCCATCCTTAATTATCCAGAGGGCAGTTAAGAGTCAACCACATTGCTGTGGGTATGGAGTCACATGTAGTCTCGATCAGGTAAGGATGGCAGTTTCCTTCCCTAAAGGACATTAGTGAACCAGACAGGTTTTTCTGACAATTGATAATGGATTCGTGGTCACCATTAGACTATAAATTCCAAATTTATTTGGAAGGTTTGAGTTCTCATGAAAGGTTGGATAGGCTGAGACTTATCTCACTGGAGCATAGGAGGTTGATTGGTGACCTTATAGAGGTTTAATAGTGAAGGTCTTTTCCCTAAAGTTGGGGAGTTCAAAACTAGGAGGCGTATTTTAAGATGAGAGGAGGAAGTTTTAAAAGAGATATAAGGGGCATCTTTTTAACGCAGGGGTGGTTCATATGTGGAATGAACTGTCAGAGAAAGTGCTAGGTGAAGATACAATTACAACATTTAAAAGGTATTGGGACAGGTACATGAATGGGAAAGATTTAGAGGGATATGGGTCAAATGCAGGTATGTGGGACTGGTTTAGTTTGGGAAACTTGTTTGGCACGGATCTGTTTCTGCGCTGTATGACTGTACGACTCTACAGCAGTTTTTAATAGGTATTATTCATTTTATTATTTCTGATTCCCCCTGTGTCTGGTGTGCTTTCCTCAGGATTTCAGTGTGGAAGCTCTGGTAGCATTGATGCAGGATTAATAAAACTTGCACTAAAACAACTGGATCATGAGCTCGAATCTCAAAATGACTCCAAGTAATTTAAATTCAGCTGATGAAATAGAGTCTGCAATTAAGGGGAAGAAAGCCAATACATGCAATGATGATTAGGAAACTATTGGATGGGGTGTTGTGGAGCACAGGTAGCATCCCTGGCATTGGGTAAGGAGGTCTGGGGTCAAGTCCCATCTGCTCCAGAGGTCTGTCAAAACAGGGCTGATCAGAAAATATCTAGGAATTTCCTGGGTTTTTATTAGAACTCTTTTGGTTCACTAATATCCTTGGGATAGAAATCTTCCATCTTCAGCTGATCTGACTTACATGAGACTCCAAACCCATATCAATGTGGTTGACTCATAACTGAACTTTGGAATGGCCTCAGTTGTATTCTGGAAGGTAGCTTACCAATGCTTTCTCAAGCTCAACTAGACGTGGGCAATAAAAGATGTCCTTTCCAGCGACAACCATATCCCATGAAGAAATAAAATCAAAATAGGTATTTAAAATCCAATTTAAAAATTAACTATAAAATCACTCTATGAAGTGTAAATAACTTTTGCAGCAGTAATATAGATTCTAGGTCAGATCTGGAAGAGAGTACAGAGATTTAGTCTTTTTTCATTCAGGGAGTAGTCTATCAAAGGCTTTTTAAAATTCAATCATAGAATGTGGGATTTATTGGCAAATCAGCATTTGTGACTAATCCCAAATTACCTCACAAGGCCTAGGGAGTGAGGCATGGCAAAACTAATGGTCAAGTTGCTGAAATAGATCTTTTTCTTTTAAAAATCATATGATGACAACCACAGGCACCCTCACTAAATTTAAATTTCCAGGTTTATTAACTGAATTTAAATGTTTCAGTGGGGATTTTAACCCATGATACAGAAAGCATTAGCTCAGAGTGTCTTCACTTTTAAACAAGGGAAATTACCACTGAAGTGCCATCATCTAGAATCAGTGGACTGATTGGTGCAACCAAAGAATTGTCTTTTCAAGAGTATAATGGACATCCATTCAGTGGATTTCAGAAGAGATCAATGAAGCATGTAAAATTTGAGTGACCTTGACAGGTTTGATGAACGGAGACTGTTTCTCCTCATCTGGAGAGTCCAGAAATAGAGATTGTAGTCTGAGATTAAGAGGTTAGCTAATTAGGATTAAAATGTGGAGAAATTTCTCCACTCAGTGGTTACAAATTGTTGGAATTCTGTGGATTTCCAATTATTAAAGTTATAATCCTGCTGTGTTAAAATTAAAGGAGCAGGTAATGGCATTGTCACTAATAATGTCACTAGACTTGTAATGGAGAAGCCCATGCTAACATTCTGGGAATATCGTTTCAAGTCCTCAGGCGACTGTCTGTGTGGAGTTTACACATTCTCCCCATGTCTGTGCGGGTTTCCTCCGGGTGCTCCAGTTTCCTCCCACAGTCTAAAGATGTGTAGGTTTGGTTGATTGGTCATGGGAAATGCAGGGTTACAGGGTTGGATGAGTCTGGGTGGGATGTTCTTCGGAGTGTCAGTGTGGACCTGATGGGCTGAATGGCCTGTTTCCACACTGTAGGGTGGTGAAATTTGAAGTTAATCAAAAAGCTAGCCTTTTGTAGCTGCTATCAATTCTTGAAAAAAAACCACATCTAGTTCACTAATGGCTTTAAGGGAGGAAATCTGCAATCCTTATCTTGTCTTCACATCTTTGACCTTTGACTTCACATCTACAACAATGTAATTGAGTCTTAAATGTCCTCTTGGCAAATGCTGGCCTAGCCAGTGCCACCCACATCCCATGAGTGAATTTGTTTTGTTAGATCAAGCTTTTTGCTCATTATTTTGATGACTGATGGAACCAAGAGATTAAGGAAAGTGATGGCAAGTAAGCCATGATTGTAGCGATTGTAATGAGGTCAGCCAGCTGGAAATGATAGAATATGAGTTCCCTTATTGAGGCTGTTAATCAGGCCCAATCACAGAGCCCTGGCTGACAGACATAAGCAGACGTGTCAGAGGTTCTGTTCACTCTGAGAGCTGGCCATGAGAAAGCTGTACCCGTTTCAAGGACTCTCCATGTGTAAAATAAGGTGACTTGGTGATGGCATATGATCCTCTGTGGAATTATTTCATGATGTTATTCGGCCCAAGGCTAATAGAAGGAGATGCATAGCTTTCTCCTGGTTCTTTATGTTCTCTTTATGTTCTTGTGAACTACAAACCTGAGCATGTCGTGGTTCCCTTGTTCCTCTTTCCTCCCTCTGACCATGTTATCAATATCAGTCTGTATTAGGTCAGCCTTTTGAAATAAAAAGGGATACAGCAATAAGCATACTCAGTAAAGCTGTTGTAACATTTAAAGTTATTTAGAAGAAAGTATCTCATATCTCTCTCTCACTGAGTCTGAGATGCTTAAATTTCAGCTTAAATGCTTGATTTTATTGGTTGAAATTTAAATTATTTTTCTGTGTGTGTGTATGTATGTTTTGTGTGTGTTGTGTGTGTGTGTTGTGTGTGTTGTGTGTGTCTGTCTCGGTACAGGTCTTAGAGATGATTGTAGAAAGTAGTGTTTACAATGTGGCCTTTCCGGTTATGAGTCAGTCTTCTAACACCACACAATCTTCCAAAGGGGAAAAATGTGAACAAAGAAAATTATCACCATCTTTTCCACTGCCCTGCAATGCAACCCATCAGTTTCTGTTGTCATGTACTTCTTCTAAACCCACTGTGACGACA
Organism: Chiloscyllium plagiosum; assembly: GCF_037043375.1. Lineage (NCBI taxonomy): Eukaryota > Metazoa > Chordata > Chondrichthyes > Orectolobiformes > Hemiscylliidae > Chiloscyllium > Chiloscyllium plagiosum. The sequence goes on from NW_028270164.1 coordinate 11,200,697, forward strand.
GAGAGTAAGAATATCTATTTGTTAACTATGTGCAGTGTGTCTTTATACTTCCATGGGTTGTCAGCAGGACTGAAGGGCTCATGCCCGAAATGTCGATTCTCCTGCTTCTTGGATGCTGCCTGACCTGCTGCGTTTTTCCAGCAACACATTTTCAGCAGGACTGATAAGGCCAGTATCCCTAATGATCCTTATGCTGAGTAGCTTGCTCAGCTATTTCAGAGTCAGAGAGTCATACAGCACGGACACAGTCATTCACATTCTTGTGGATCTGGAGTCACATGAGTAACATTTCACAACAACAGTCATCATGGTTACCATTATGAAGACAACTTTTATATTCCAGATGGATTAAAATTAAAAAAATCAAATGCCACCAGTTGGTGTGGTGGGCTTTGAACTCACATTATTATTGTTTTATAAGGTTTGGGAGGTAATATGACATTACCACTTAGCCACCACCTGTACTCAGAGTATCATAGTTTCCTATACTTAGCATTTCACAAAGTATCTATCCTGTTTCCCCTAACTTCCTTATAATGCAGACTCACCGAGACTTCCTCGCACTGGAACAAGTAGACACTGGCATTCCTCTTCATCCTGTGCTTAACAGTGATGGCCAGCACTGAGTTGTAGATACAGCTGTTTAATATTGCCTGACAGTCTTGAATATCTTCAATGGGGAAGTGTTCCAAATCATCCTAGACAATTGACCAAAGAGGTAAATACAAACAGGGATTTGCAAGTATCTGTCTCTCAAAAACAAATCCAGAAGGACAGAATCTTTCAATGCATTTATTTTAAAGGGCTGTCCCTTTGTAATCTTTAATCTGAAAGAATATTCACTCCAGTCACCCATTAAAAGGGTCTAAAGGGTTGTATGTTAGAATACACAACCAGAGAGTGTCATGGAAGATGATGTAGTAGAGACAGTCAAAACAGAATTGGATTAAAAGTCTTCAGAGAAAGAAAATACAGGTCCTTAGGGAATGGACAGAGGAGTGGGATTCATTGGAGAGCTCTACAAGGGACTAGTATTGCCACAATGGATTAAATGGCCCCCTTCTGTAACTCATTGGCTTACTGATTATAAAGAAAAAAATTTATCAAGCAATTAAGCATTCCCTCCTGACTCTGTCCCTAAAAATATGAGTCAGGCATTTCAGACTGAGGTAAGGAGAAATTACTTCAGTTAGAGAGTTGTAAAACTTTGGAATTTGCAATCCAAAGTGAGATGTGGATGCTGAGTCATTCACCATTCATGGAGGACTGATATTATTGGAAGCTCAGAAAATCAAGGGATATGTGGATAGTGGGGAAGTGGAGCTCAGGTAGAATACAGCCATGATCTCATTGAATAGAAGTACTAGACCCAAGCAGTCTGTGAGACACCTGCCCAGGGTGAGGCTCTTGAGAACAAAATAGAAACACACCAGAAATTTTGCAAGATTGGATGAGACACAACAATGGTTGTTCTTATCCAAACTATTTCTCAACTTAGCTCCCTTCAATTAGTGTTATTCAATCTGACAACTTGAGTGAGCATGATTTACAAATTGCAGTTACAATGCACTGAAACATCACAGGGTCAAATGGCTGATGGTAGCTCCTAGCAATAACATTCCTGTGACAAAAATCTGTCGGATTCTTTCCTGTAGCAGTGAACTGCCTTTTCCAACATAATTCTCAACCTTCCATTTCAAACATATTCGGCAAATAATTTAGAGGTCTTTCCTTTTTCCCTCTGCTGTTGCTCTTCTCTCCACAGTATCCTTCACTTGAGGGTGAGAACACAGAATTGAAACATTCTTAAAATCCTCTGTGAAGCAGCTTACCTGATTGGTCGGCTGTGATAACTGAACTATGTGGAATATTGGGATTTGAGTCATGACGTGTACTGAAGAAAAGGAAAGTGTCCCAGTATTCAAATAATATCAGTGTGATGCCTCTGTCTGTACTGTGAAACATTTCAAACTATATGCTTCATTGAAGAACTACTGCTGGCTATCTTTTTAAATTTATTCATGAGATGTGGATATTGCTGGCTGAGCCAGCATTTATTGCCAATTTCTTGTTGTCCCTTGAGAAGGTAGTGACGAGCTGCATTTTCAAATTGCTGCAGTTAATTTGCTGTAGGTAGACCCACAATGATATAGTGGGGTGTGTGTGTGTGTGGCGGGGGGTGGGATGGGGTGGGGTGGGGGTGTTGTAGTTACAGAATTTTGACCCATTGACACTGAAGGAACATCAATATGTTTCTATGTCAGGATGATGAATGGCTTAGAACTTGCAGCTGATGGTGTTCCCATGTATCTGCTGCCCTTGTCTGTCTGGATGGCTGTGGTTGTGGGTTTGAAAGGTGCTACTGAAGGAGCCTTAGTGAATTACTGCAATGAATCTTGCAGATAAGCACTGCTGTTATTGAGCATCAGTGATAGAAGGAATGAATATCTGTGGATGTGGTGCCAATCAAGTGGGCTGCTTTGTCTGGGATGATGTTGAGTTCTCAAGTGTTGTTGAAGCTCACTATTCCAAGCAAGTGGAAAATATTACATCATATTTCTGACTTGCATCTTCTATATGGCGGACTTTGGGGTGTTACTCTGATTCAATGATGGCAATACAATTGAATGTCAAAGAGCAATGGTTAGATTCTCTCTTGTTCGAGATGGGCATTGCCTGACACTTACTTGACATCAATATTACTAGCCACTTGCCTGCCTGAACCTGGACATTGTCCAGGGCTTGCTGCACTTGGACATAGTTAAAAATCACATAACACCAGGTTATACCCCACTCCAACACTGGCACCTCCACATCATTTGGACATAGACTGCATCAGTATCTGAGGAATCACGATATCAGCAGGGAAACATTCATAAGACCTTCCTTGCCTGATGTTTGAATACAGGAAAGCATTTCATTTCTTATGGATTAACACTTCCTTTAAAGTAGCAGAAAGGTGAATGGCACACACATCTTAACTGCAGATATCAAAAACAATAGATTTTGGCCCTGATTCTTTCAACAGCTCACACAATATCTGAATTAAATCAATGGTCTCACAGGTTGTCATCTGCCTGTAACTAAACAAAACAAGTTGCAAACAGACAAACATGTAACCAAGGATCAGGGGTAAGGCAATGCACCTCCTTGATCCAGCTCCACCATTCAATATGATCATGGCTGATGGGATCACAGCTTCAAATTGACATTCCTGCCTGCAGGAGGGATGTCTTGCTACAATTGTACAAGGTCTTGGTGAGACTAAACCTGGGGTAGTGTGCAGATTTCTTCTCTGTATCGGAGGAAGAATGTTCTGGCTATGGAGAGAATGCAATGAAGATTTGCCAGATGACAAGACTTATGGAACAGAGACCAGATTGGTTAGGACTACACTCACTGGTGCTGAGAAGAAGTTGAGAGGGGGTGTCTTTGCGGTAGGTGGAACCTCATAGGAACATATGAAACTCTAACTTGGGAGTGTAAGTGCAAGAAGGATGTTCCCAATGATTGAGGGGTTCCAGAACCAGGGGTCAGTGGGGTAAACAGGGGTCATAGTTTTTGGATATTGGATAAACCATTTAGGACTGAGATGAGGAGAAATTTCTTCACCCAGAGAGTGGCGAGCCTGTGGAATTCTCTGCTACAGAAAGCAGTTGAGGCCATAACATTGAATGTTTTCGAGAAGGAGATAGATACAGTTCTTACAGCTGAAGGGATTGAAGGATATGGGGAGAAAGCACGAATAGAGTTTGAGTTGGATGGTCAGCATCCCCCATAGCCTCTCTCACTGTCCTGACAATAGCTGACCTCTTCCAGGAATCTTTACCTTGGTCTCAATGTCGGCCATTTTGAAAGCAGTGGGATTCAGCTGCAGGATCATGTCTTGTCCCCAGATTTTACCCTTGGCATCAAGCAGCTTTAGCTTCTTAATACAATGATCCACCGTCACCATATCCTTTGAGTTGAGGTCACAGGTAATCAGGTGCTGCGCACAGAAGCCAGACAAGAATTGCAGTAAAAATCAAGTGAATGCTGAAACGCTAAAAGATAGCAATAAGTTCAAGTGAGCTGAGGTACAATTTCTTTCCCTTACTACAAAATTGTTATATTTTTCTCCTGAGCTCCTTTCACTCACTGGGATTTTCTATTTTCACTGATGATATTGGGATAGTTGCTCGTCATATGCCCCTCCCAATTAGCCTTTCCAATTGAAGCCCCATTTCTGACACCCCTCCTCCCCACCCAACAACACCGAAACCTGTTGTAAGCTCTGACCCATTGAAAGGTTTCTCCCAATTTGAGCGTGTAGAGTCCTGGTGGGAGGCTGGGACAATAGGACTCAGGCCACATTTTTATTCAGCTGGTGTGGGCCCCCTGCTATCAATCCCACTGTAACAATGTATTCAGAACATAGCCGAGTAACTTCTCTTTATCTAAAGGCAAGTGTAAGGTGTTGTGTTCTGGATGCAACTCAATCGGACAAACTACTGCATTTAAAGCAGTACACATTTTATTCATAACTATAATTAAAATGCAACAAAAGAAAGAGGAAATTGGACCAACTTAACTCTATTTGAAAACTTAACAGAATAACAGATTATTTTACTACTAAACAGTAACAGTTCCAATATAGTAACATCCCATAAAGACACTCTTGGCAAAAGCCAAGTCAGTGAAAGAGATTGTTTCACATGCAGTTCTCGCAGCCCCGAGAAGGAGAAACATCAAGAGAAAACTCTGAGAGAGCCTATCAGGGAGGGATGTGCTGCAGCTTCCAAACCCAGCTGAGACTCCAGCAACAACTGCTACTGAAAAACTAAAAACAAACTAAAAATCCTGGTTCTGTGGGAGCTTGACCACACCCATTCAGAATGCTTCTATTGTTCCAACAAAACAAAACAACTAAGGTCTCACACATTGTTTACTGTAATAGCTCTGTATAGACTGCCCGTCAGCTCTGCCTTAAAACCTCTTTTCAAAACAAAAGCGGGACAAAGTACACTTCTTAAAGGCATAGTATCTTCACACAATGTTCAATGTTTACAACTTTATAATTGTGTCATACCTGTCACATGTTGCAGATGGACTGCCATTAAAGTGAGTCTGTCACAGTCATCATTTAAAGTGCATCAACGAAACCATGTTGTACGGTCCCTGCAATGCTGTGATCAACTATAGGATTTCCACCATCATCATACTTCTGATAGACCCAGAGATGAGAGGACTACCAACTGAGTCACAGTTGATTATTCATCTAACATTAAAGTGATTGGGCATTGGACCCGACCCATTATACCCTCGCAATTCCCTTAAAAGATTATACATTTTTAAAATATTTGGTGGTACAGACCTCAACCCGGTACTGAATGTTATTTTCCCTGGAGTTCAGAGCCTGTGCATAGACCTTTCTTTGTTCTGTTTAATAGTAAGAGAGAGAAATGATTGGGATTCATTGAGAATCAAGATTGCAATAACGACACAAGTAAGTTGTAACATGAAGGACAGTATGTGTACACAAGTTTAGCTTTGGCCTGTCCTTCTGCAATGCTGCCATTCCTTATGTGAAATTGTCTTGCTGTTATTTACCTCCCTGAACAAGATCCACCAACAGATATCCTTTGGACCAGGGAATGATGGTAAGTCACCAGATAGAGACCTCCAACAAATCCCATCTGTCTGAAGGCAGGCTGTCAACCTTCCTTTAATTCATTCATGCAATGTGGATGTTGCTGGCCTGGCCAACATTTATTGCCCATCCTCGATTGCCCTTGGACAGTTAACAATCAACTACATTGTTTTGGGTCTAGAGCCACATATATGGCACTCAAGGAAAGGGTGGCAGTCACAAAAACAGAAACTGTTGGTGAAACTCAGCAAGTCTGGCAGCAACTATCTGGAGAGAAACAGAGTTAACATGTTGAGTCTGAAGAATCTTCATCAGTCAGTGGACTCAAAACGTCTCTGCTTTCATTTCACAGGTGCTGCCAGACCTCCTAAGTTTTATCAGCAATTTCCGTTTTTGTTTCTGATCTCCAGAATCCACAGTTCTTTGCTTTATTTAAAACAAAGTGAACAAAATGGATTGTTCTGCCAATCCCGAATGGTTTCATAATCATCGTTAGACTCTCAATTTCAAATTTTATTTGTGAATGTTGTAAGTGGTGGATGTAGGTGCTACTCAGCTGGATTGCTTTGTTCTAGATAGTGTGGAGCCTGTTGAGTATTGTTGAAGCTGCGTTCACCCAGGCCAGTGGTAAGTATTACATCATACTCCTGACTCATGCCTTGTAGATGCTAGACAGGTTTTGGGGAGCCGGGAGAAGAGTAATTCACCACAGAATTCCAGGTCTTTGACCTGCTGTTATGGCCACAGTATTTATATGACTAGTCCAGTTTTGGTCAATGGCAAGCCCCAGACGTTAAACGAGAGATTTCAATGATGGCTGTACGATTGAATATCAAGAGGTGAAGGTTAGATTTTCTCTTGTTTGAGCTGGAATTTGTATGATGTGTGCTACTTCCCATTTAGCAGTGGCTCTGGAGAGGCACGGTGGCTCAGCAGTTAGCACTGCTGCCTCACAGCACCAGGGACCTGGATTTGATTCCACCTTGGGCGACTGTCTGTGTGGAGTTTGCACATTCTCCCTGTGTCTGCTTGGGTTTCCTCTGGGTGCTCCAGTTTCCCCTCACAGTCCAAAGATGTGCAGGTTAGGTGGATTGGCTATGCTAAATTGCCCATAGTATCCAGGGATGTGCAGGCTAGTTGTATTAGCCATAGGAAAAGTAGGGTCACAGAGGTAGGGTAGAGGTGTTGGTCTGGGTGCGATGCTCTTTAGAGCACCATTGTGGACTTGATGGGCCGAATGGCCTGCTTCTACATTGTAGAGATTCCATGATTCTTATCTGCCTAACCCAGAAATATTATTGAAATCTTGTTGCATGCAAGCATGGTGTACCTCATTATTTGAGGTGTTGGAAGTGGGAGTGAACACAGTGTTTCATTCCTGTTGGTGTATAATATCTAGACCCACGTTGGAAGGAATTCTAATTGACAAACTGCTGAAAGGTTGGCCATCTATTTATCGTATTGTCCATGATTTAACTAAGATACATACAATTCCAAAACGACCTTTTGGGGTAAATGCTGGAAAACTGTTTTCTCTGGGTAGGGATCTAGAATTACAAATCAGAATCTCAGAACAAGGCATCGACCAATCAGTATGGAGCTGAGGAGCAAATTCTTGACTCAATTGGTTGTGAGTGATGGGATTTTCTACCTCACTGAGTTGCAGGTATTAAGTCATTGGGAGTATTCAAGGCTGAATTAAATAGATTTTTGGGTACCAGCAGAATTAAGAAAAATTGAGATGGTGCAGCAAGTGGAGTTGAGATGGAAGATAAGCCATGATCTTGTTGAATGGCAGAGCAGTTTCGATGGGCTGAATGGCCTACTTCTCTTTCGCATGCTCTAGATTCTGTGAGACATCATCAAAAGCAGACATATCCACCATCACATAACCCTCATTAACAAGAAAATCCCTCACTTTGCCATCACTGCCAAGCCTGGTGGCAAAAGAGAATCATAGCATCCCTATGGTGTGGAAACAGGCTGTTTAACCCATCAAGACCATACCAAATCTCTGTGAAGTGCATCCCACACAGACCCACTCCCACTACCTTATATTTCCCATGGCTAATACACCTGGCCTGCACATCTTTGGACTAAAGGAGGAAACCCACACAGACATTGGGAAAATATGCAGACTCCCCACAAACAGACACCTGAGGGTAAAATCGTACCCAGGCCCCTGGTGCTATGAGGCAGTAGTTTTAATCACTGAGCCACTTGTTAACTGAGGGATAGGGAAGACCCTATTGTGAGTGAAAAAGCTGTGCTGCTCCTGGGAAACCAAAATGGAAAGCCCAAAACACGTTCAGTAGCAAAAGCAAAATGTCATTGATGGAATTTTGCAATCCAATGATCCATGAATGGGGACAAAGTTCCTCAACTCTGCTGCACCCAGTTGAGAACAGTAGTGTGCAATCAGGCAGCTAACCAGCAGAGGTGGTTCCACATATCTATATTTTTATCAACAATAACAGAGACCAGAATGTGACAGGGCTGAAGTTACTACAAGCATTTTCAGTCAGATGTTTTATGTGTGTGCTCCTTTTTGGCCTTCTCTTGAGCTCTCCGCCTTTGCCAACACCAGTATTTAATTAATTCCATTCACTCCAAATGACGTTGAGGAATATCTGAGAAGACTAGATAGAATAATGCTTAAGATGCCAGACGTAATGTTAAAGACCTGCATTATACAAGTAGCCATGGCTATAGCTAAGATCTCCTTGATTCACTCATACAGTATCAAAAATCTAACACTTACGATAAATTGATTTGGCACTTGGTCTCTTGGAGATGCTTTGGGACCTTTGGAATGGAGGTTTTTCAGGATGAAACCCACTAGCGAGAAAAATAAATACAACATGCTTATCAAAATAAGAGGCTGATGTTTCTTGCCCACTATTTCATGATTGTTTATTTCATTGCATTAGTCTAGGGTACACAAATGAGCTTTGTCAAGCTGAGAAAATTGACAGCAGCAATATATCAATGTATGAGCCCGTGACCTACCTTTTTAAAGCAGCATTTCATTATGGACAGATGGGACTCAACAAGGCGACATGCATTGAATTCGAGAGCTGGAAAGTTGTTTGTTAGACTGTCAGCAGGAGTTTATAACCTCCTTCCTCAATGCACTAACCTAACTCAACAGAAACCAGGACTAAAATGTGTAACATTGCCATCAGCTATTAGCAATTAACAGGCCACTTATTAGACCAGCAACCTGAGGAATTTCATCTGAAGACATGAAGGTTGATATAGTACATGTCAACTTTACTACCAAATTAGTTACAATTCGCTTTGGTATATACAAGATCATTCAGCCTGAAAACAACACTAAGATAAAGACCTGCATTGGTGTAGGACTTTTTCCATTCACAGGATATCCCAATGCAGCTCACAGCTTGAGATGGCCTTTGTTGTTTCGTAGGTAAATCAGTCAATGAGTCCACACACAGTAAGATCCCATGAACTGTAGATGTGTTGTGTTAATCTGTTTTGGGTGACCTTAATTAAGTGATCGAAACCAGTAAAAACTTGGGAAGGACACTCTGGGAATCTGTAACATTGAACGGTAGAGGCAGACAGGCCCTCTGTGTCACATCTGATTTGAAAATCACGCAATACCAGGTTATAGTCCAACAGGTTTACTTGGAAGTACTAGCTTTCGAAGTGCTGCTCCTTCATCAGGTGGTTGTGGACCATCAACATCACTATCTGATTTTTAAGGAAGTGCTCCCTCAGTAATGCACCTGACTGTCAGCCTATATTCTGTACTCAGGTTCTCTAACACAGCTTGAAGATATAACTTTCTGAAGTGTAATCTAAGCCATCAGAATATGCCATAATAACTCATGAACATTCCGAACTTCATATATCAGAATATTCCCAATAACTTAATCAAATATTATCTTAGTTAATAAAATGCCTTGGGACTAGATTGGGTTGGGATATCTGGTTGGCATGGACAGGTTGGACCGAAGGGTCTGTTTCTATGCTGTACATCTCTCTGGCTTGTTCATAGGAATGATAGGACGGTCCTATGAAAAGAATTTGAGCAAACTGGGCCCTTAATCTACACAAAGAATGAGGTGCAATCTCATTGAAACTTGCAAAGCACTTAAAGGGATAGATGCAGGTAAGATGTTTCCACTGGTTGGAGAGTCTAGAACCAGTGGGAACAATTTAAAAATAAAGAGGAATGTCACTTAGAAATGAAATGAGGAGAAACCTTTTCAGTTTGAGGGTTGTGGGCACCTATATAATTGTTTATCACAAAGGGCTGTGGAGACTCAGTCTTTGAGTATTATTAAGGTAGAGGTTGATAGATTTCTGATTGCCAGGGTGATGACAATGAAATGCTCAATCTGTTACATCAAATAGAGAACAGGTTTAAAGGGCTGAATGGCCAATAGCTGTTATTGTGTCCTATTTGATCTCTCAGGTTTTCCTGCTGAGGCTTAAGAAATCTCACCTGGATCTGATTATGAAATGAACTGTGGCCTCATTGATACTTTAATCAATGGGAATAATTTGGTTCAGTGTGATTATGTGGTATCAGAATGGACGAGAAGGTTTGAATGCTCTTTACTCAGACAAATAATCAATGGCTCCCTTCATTCAGATTGTTTGCTGTGGAAAGTTAAGAATAAACTTCATTGGAGAGGAAGGGTTCAGAACTGAATGACAACAAATGAGAGTGAATGCAAAGAGGAGGATTAGACTATTAGAACTAAAGAGAGGGTCTATCCTCTCTTTGTTTTATTTATTTGTTATATTTAATTCATTTTTTTAAGTGACAAGAATTCTTACCCAAATATGCTAGGATATGAGCAAGCTTGACAATTAGCGACCCTTCTCTCAGTTCTAGCTCCCAAACTCTCTTACAACATTACTATCTTTCTAACCTCATTGCATTTTATTGATGCAATTGTACACTTCTCAAATTGCTTTGTAAGCTCCTGATATATTGTACTCCATGTTCAGAATCACTGTGAAACACTTGAAGGTGTTCTAAGGTCATGAGTGGTGCTATATAAGTGCAGGCTCTGTTTTCTCCCACATATCCCCATTGTGCTAAAATGGAGCTTCACCCTGCCACCAGGCTCTCCATTTTTTAACACCTCAAAGTTGTATAAACAAGCAGTTTTTAAATTATGAATTCAGTGTTGTTGTTTGTACATCTTGCCTTTAATAAATTTCATCTTTAAGGACTGCCTGTCCTCTGGGTGCACAATGTTGTGATTCTGCTTGGCAGTTAGTCTGCAAGCTGTTCCCACAGAAATCAGTTGGATTGTTGTCACGTCTGTTTCAAAACTTGTAATCTATTTTACAGTTTTCAATCAAGAGTTAATTAATTTCGGATGAGTGATTGATCATTAGATGATGTGGTTGACTCTCAACTGCCCTCCAGGCTATTAGGGATAGGCAATGTGTACTGGCCTGGCCAGTAACATCCATATCCTATGTATGAACATAAAGATAGTATGACAATTCCAGTTGAATCTCTAATCAAAGGAAATCCCCAATATTTTGATAGTGGGGGATTCATAGACAGTAATGCCACTGAATGTCAAAGGGCGTTTGTTAGATTATCTCTTACTGGAGATGGTCATTGCTTGGCATCAGGTACCAATATTAATTGCCACTTGTCAACCCAAGCCCAGAAATTGTCCAGACCTTGTTGTATTTCAACTTGGACTGTTTCAGTAGCTGAGGGGTTGTGAATGGTGCCCAAGATTGAGCAATCAACAGCGAACATGCCACTTCTGACCTTATGATGGAGGGAAGGTCATTGATGAAGTATCTGAAGATGGTTCAGCCTAGGACACTACCCTGAGCAACTTCTGAAGAGATGTCCAGGAGCTGAGATGACTGAATTCCAATAACCATTTTCCTATATGCCAGATGTGAGTCCAGAGGAGAGTTTGGTCCTTGATACTAATTGATTCCAGTTTTGCTAGGGCTCCCTGATGGCAGACTCAGTAGAATGCAGTCTTGATGTCAAGGGCTGTCACTCTGATTTCAACTCTGGAATTCAGTTCTTTCATCCATATTTGAACAAAGGCTGTACTGAGGTCAGGAGCTGAGTGGCTCTAATGGAACCCAACCTGGGTGCAACTGAGCAGGTTATTGCTGAGCAAGTGCTGCTCGATAGTACTGTTGAAATCACCTTCCATCACGTTCCTGATGTTCGACAGTAGACTGATGGAGCAGCAATTGACTGGGTTTGATTTTTACTGCTTTTTGTGTACAGGACCTATCTGGGTAACTTTCCACATTTTAGATGTCAAGGTTGTAACTGGACTGGAAAAATGTGGCTGGGGATCAGCAAATTCTGGATCAAAGGTCTTCAGTACTATTGCCAGAATGTTGTCAGGGCCCATAGCTTTTACAGTATTCAGTGCTTCCAACTGTTTCTTGATATTATATGGAGTGAATTGAACTGGCTGAAAAGTGGTATCTGTGATGCTGGGGGCCACTGGAGGAGTTGAAAAATGTGGTGCTGGAAAAACACAGCAGGCCAGGCAGCATCCGAGGAGCAGGAGAATCGACGTTTTGGGCATAAGCCCTTCTTCAGGAATGAGGCTGGTGTGTCAAGCGGGCTGAGATAAAGGGTAGGGAGGAGGGAATTTGGGGGCGGGGTGCTGGGAATACAATAGGTGGAAGGAGGTGAGGGTGAGAGTGATAGGCCAGAGAGGGGTTGGGGGCGGAGAGGTTGGGAAGAAGATTGCAGGTCAAGAGGGCGATGCTGAATCCAGGGGTTGGGACTGAGATAAGGAGGGGGGAGGGGAAATGAGGAAACTGGAGAAATCTACATTCATCCCCTGTGGTTGAAGGGTTCCTAGGCAAAAGATGAGGCTCCTCAGGGGATCTCCCATCCACCGCCTCCAACCTCATAATCCCACAACCCCGCACCACCCTTTTCTACCTCCTGCCAAAATCCACAAACCTGACTGCCCCGGCCGACCCATTGTCTTAGCCTGCTCCTGCCTCACCGAACTCATCTCTGCATACCTCGACACTGTCATGTCCCCCTTGGTCCAAGAACTCCCCACCTACGTTCGGGACACCACCCACGCCCTCCACCTCCTCCTTGATTTTTGCTTTGCTAGCCCCCAACGCCTTATCTTCACGATGGACATCCAGTCCCTATACACTTCCATCCCCCATCACAAAGGCCTCCAAGCCCACCGCTTCTTCCACTCCCACTGACCCAACCAGTACCCTTCCACTGATACCCTCCTTTGACTGACTGAACTGGTCCTCACTCTTAACAACTTCTCCTTCCAATCTTCCCACTTCCTCCAAACCAAAGGAGTAGCCATGGGCACCCACATGGGCCCCAGCTATGCCTGCCTCTTCATCGGATATGTGGAACAGTCCATCTTCCACAGCTACACTGGCACCACCCCCCACCTTTTCCTCCGCTACATCGATGATTGTATCGCAGCTACCTCATGCTCCCATGAGGAGGTTGAACAGTTCATCCACTTCACTAACACCTTCCACCCCGACCTCAAATTTACCTGGACCGTCTCAGACTCCTCCCTCCCCTTCCTAGACCTCACCATTTCTATCTCGGGCGACCGACTCAACACAGACATTTACTACAAACCGACTGACTCCCACAGCTACCTAGATTACACCTCCTCCCACCCCTATCAGCGTTCCAGAGAGACCACTCCCTCCGCAACTTCCTCGTCAGGTCCACACCCCCCACCAACCCAACCTCCACTCCCGGCACCTTCCCCTGCAACCGCAAGAAGTACAAAACTTGCGCCCACACATCCCCCCTCACCTCCCTCCAAGGCCCCAATGGATCCTTCCATATCCGTCGCAAATTCACCTGCACCTCCACACACATCATTTACTGTATCTTATGCATCCGATGTGGTCCCCTCTACTTGCGGAACATTTCAGAGAACACCTCTGGGACACCCCACCAACCAACCCAACTGCCCCGTGGCTGAACACTTTAACTCCCTCTCCCACTCCGCCAAGGACATGCAGGTTCCTGGCCTCCTCCATCGCCAGACCCTGACCACACGACGCCTGGAGGAAGAGCACCTCATCTTCCTCCTAGGAACCCTCCAACCACACGGGATGAATGTAGATTTCTCCAGCTTCCTCATTTCTCCTCCCCCCACCTTATCTCAGTCCCAACCCCTGGATTCAGCACCGCCCTCTCGACCTGAAGTCTTCTTCCCGACCTCTCCGCCCCCACCCCCTCTCTGGCCTATCACCCTCACCTCCTTCCACCTATCGTATTCCCAGCGCCCCTCCCACAAATTCCCTACCCCCTACCCTTTATCTCAGCCCGCTTGGCACACCAGCCTCATTCCTGAAGAAGGGCTTATGCCCGAAACGTCGATTCTCCTGCTCCTTGGATGCTGCCTGGCCTGCTGTGTTTTTCCAGCACCGCATTTTTCAACTCTGGTCTCCAGCATCTGCAGTCCTCACTTTCTCCTGCCACTGGAGGAGGCCAAGATGGATCATCCACTTGGCACTTCTAGCTGAAGATTGCTGCAAATGCTTCAGCTTTACCTTTTGCACTGATGTGCTAGGGTCTTCCATTGTTGAGGATGGGATATTTGTGGAGGCTCCTCCTCCAATGAGTTGTTTAATCATCCTCCACCATTCATGACTGAATGTAGTAGGACGGCGGAGATTAGATCTCATCCGTTGGTTGTGAGATTGGTTAGGTCTGACTGTGACTTGCTGCTTATACTGTTTGGTATGCAAGAAGTCCTGTTTGGTAGTTTCACCTTTTTTTCATGTATTCCTGATGCTGCTCATGGCATGCTCTCCTCCACTCTGCATTGAACATACTACAAACACTAAAAAAATGAGTTCAATTATCACACCATGAAGTTACCATGAAGATCTTGTTTATTCAACCTCACACCTCGCATGAGGCAGGTTAAATGCACCACCAGTCATCTCTCTCTAATGAGACAGCAGCCCTATGGGAGTCTGGTCTTCTTACCATACTTCAATTGTAGAAATGTTAATTGCAGATCAGTAACTATCCTTTGAGTGACACCATAGCAGATGCACATACCACCTGGATAATTGCCTCTCTGACTTCATTGAGCCATATGTACTGCCCCTCAAGCTCTGTAACTAATTGTCTCTCTGGTGCCAGGGTCTTGTGTTGCTATGGCAATGTCCTCTGACCTCTGACCCAGAATGGCTGAGTTTAAGTTCTCACAGCTGTGTCATAACACACAATTGAACAGTCTTTTCTTTAAAAAAAGAAGTCTCTTTGAGAAAGATGCCTTCTCACCTTACAGCAAATTACTTGTGTCTTTTTAATATTGGCATTTAAGACATGTTAGCGCACACTCTCCATGGTGGGTGACACTTAATCACAGACCTGTTGGCCCAAAGGTAAGGACCATACCGTCATGTGACAAGATCCTTTTAAATTCCACCAGCTATTGTGGCATTGTTGTGGTAGATTATTTTATGAAATAATCTCAGGCGCCTCAAGGTACAGGTCAGTGATAGTTTATAGAGCAAACATTGGACAAGTACACCTCAGAAAGGATTGATCAGATATTTATACATTGGGCAGTACATTACTCAAATTTTGAAATGGTCTGTTTTAAGCAAGACCTTTGTTTATCACACATTCCAAAAGTGGCAGAGTTCCTGTTACTCCCTATCTTCTCAACTGCCACCCCATCTCCTCTGTGAAGCCCGTACTTTGTTCCCATCTCTGACGAATCCCATTGCTTTGTCTTTCTCTGTGTCGTACAGAGTCATCCTCCCATTCCATTTCCAGGTAAGGCTTCTGGGTCAGTTCTAGCTTTATGCCACCCTACATCCTGAATGGGTCTGTTTGAGATTAGTTTTTCTTAACCTGACTACTTTCTTTTCAATAAGAGTAAATGAATAATGAATCTTAAATGATTGAAAAGATTGTTACTTATGAAGTTAAACAAAAGCTTTCTACCTCATTCTAACCCCAAATTGAGATGAAAATGCAATCAACATATGCTAACTCATATCATACCAAGATTTTCTGTACCAGTGGGATGGATGCTGCCTGAACTGCTGTGCTCTTCCAGCACCACTAATCCAGAATCTGGTTTCCAGCATCTGCAGTCATTGTTTTTACCTCACATCCCCAGCATCAACCTCAAATAACAAATGGCAGTACCACTGGATCACAGCATCTGGGAGAAGCTATAGTTATGAGCAATGCATAGTAAATGTAAGTTCAGAGACATACTTGGTCTGGGAATTGTTTTCATCATAATCTGGAATAGGTTGATTGCCATAATCTCTGTACATTGCTATCACTGATCAGGATCCTGCAAAGGAAAAGAGTCAGCATTAATATTATCCATTTCCTGGTTGACAGGAATTATGGGAATGGTACAGGTGTCTGGATACATGAAGGAATTGAGAAAAGCAACAGAAGGTTTGGTACGGCAAGATGAGAGAGTTAAGATCAAAAGCAAATTAGTTTCTATATCAGATTCAGACTAATCATGGGTGATAGTTGGTAAATGTGATATTGCAGTAAATGTTGCCAAGTTTTGGACGATAGGTAAATGCATTGGCTAATAAATTTTATATTGTACTTACTAAAGAACTATTTCTAAAGAGTCATAGAGTCATTAGGTCACAGGAGGAAGCCACAGGGACAATCAGGTACATGTTGGTTCTCTGTAATAGGTGAGATCTATTTGAAAAGGCTGTTCTTTTCTTTAAAAAAAACTTCTCTCAAGAAAGAAATGCCCAACTTAGCTTATACCAAATTACCTGTACCTTTTTAATATCAATGCTTAAGACATGTTAGTGCCCATTCTCCATGGCAAGTCTCACTTGAACACAGACCTGTTGGCCCAAAGGTAAGGACACAACCATCTCAGATGAGACCCTTGTTCATCAAACATTCTGAAAATGGCAGGGTGCCTGTTACTCCCTATCTTTCCAAGTGCTACCCTATCTTCTCTCTGAAGCGTGTACTTTGTTCCCATCCCTGACTAATCCCCATTGCTTTGTCTTTCTCTATGGGGTACAGAGTCATCCTCCCATTCCATTTCCAGATTAGACGTTCAGGTCAATTCTGGCTCTATGCCATTCTGCATCCTGAGTAAGTCTGAGTCGGAGTGAGATTCCACTAGCTGCCACGGTGCTACTGTAGTAGATTATTTTACGAACTTACCTCAGGAACCTTAAGGTACAGGTGAATGATAGATTATTGAGCCAATGTTGGGTGGGTTCTCCCCAGAATGGATTCTGAAGTAGCACTCTACCTTGCAATGGGTGGAGATCTATTTCCCCACTCCATCCTGTAGCTGTGCAAGTTTCTTTCCTTCGTGTGGGGTTCTTGTGGCACAGTGGTAGTGTCAGGTATTCTAGATTCAAGTTCCCAGAGGTGTGTGCTAGCATCATTAAACAAATTGGTTAGAAAATAACTATTTCCTTCAAGTGGCCATCCAATTGGGACCCAGGGCAACATAAAAACAGATACTTTTGAAGTTACTGTTAGCAATTTTGGTGTTGACTTTATAGCTCTGGGCTTATGAGGATGTGTAACAAATATTGTCCTGGCCAGTGATGTTCAGATCCTGCGAAGAAACTTGCCACTGACCCCCTACCCTAAATGCATCTATCACCCACACCCACCAACACAAACCCTATCATTGATCCCTTAGCTCCTTCCAGGAAGAGGACTGTTTTTACCATTCTTTTGAGGAACAGTATGTGGGAGGGCACTGGTGCTGTCAGTAGTAAGTTGGTGTTACAGAGCTCTGTTTGTTCCTACTGTCTGAGGGACCGATAAAGTAACCTGTGGAGATGTATGCACAACAGCAAAATGAACATTAATCTGCTTTTGGATTAAATTGCTCCTTGAACTGGGATCGCCAGTAGATGGAATCTTAATTAGACTCTGACCTCAAACAGCTTCTTGGTGAGAAAGTTTGTTTTGGTTACCAGTCGGAACGAACCACACCCTGCACGCTATCTTGCACTTTGAACTCATTCTTTGCAAGCTGGCCTACCAAGGTTATTATGTCCCCTGACGTTAATTACCTTCAGAGGAGTGGAGAAGGGTTTCGAAGAAAATGACTCCTCCTTCAGGGGAAGACTTGGCTCCGTGGGTAGAATTCCAAGAGTTGCGTTAGGTGTTTTGGATTCAGATCCTGTCAGATAAAAGATAATCCTTATGGAACCAGGAACACAACATGAAGCCACCTGGCAGAAAGGTGGATTCTCCTCTCTCTGGAAAAACAAGAAAACAATGCCTAGAAATTCTAAGGATTCCTAGCTGAGGACTTCCATAATGACATTCCCAGTTGACAAGGCTTGTGCCCTCTTACCTCTAGGTTTAGTTCCAGGATTCTTACCCAGTAACACAAAATAAATGGCAATATATTTTAAAGTAAAGGATCACAATGCCTCCCAGCATGAGGTAATGAAAAGGAAACCTCATGTTTAAAGTGATGAACAGAAAAGGTGTCACTTTGGATGTCTGTCCTGGGATCATTGGTCCGAGGTATTTGAACAAATGTTCAACATAGGATGTGCAAAAAAGTATCCAGAAATAATATATACTAATGTGAGCTCAGAAGTAGGAGACAATCCTACTTCTGCAGTTGTTTGATCTTCAGCTGGAGGAAGACCAGGCCAAGCGTTTTCTAACATTTTGGTCACTGAGCAGACAGGAGATACTACAAGCTACAGAGATCAACACTAAGCCAACCGTCCATATATTCTTCAGGGATAAACGTCCACTTTGACATGTGTCACAGGTCATATGTTTTTCTGGTCCTTGTACCTTATGGAACAAGAGCTCCTTGGATGCTGCCTGACCTGCTGCGCTTTTCCAGCAACACATTTTCAGCTCTGATCTCCAGCATCTGCAGCCCTCACTTTCTCCCTTATGGACCATGAGCCTGCATTTATTGTCCGTGGAGAGAATACCACTCCCCTCCAAGCTACTCATCATCCTGACCTGGAAATATACTGGAGATCCTTCACTGTCGCTGAGTCAAAATCCTGGAACTCCCACTCCAACAGCACACAGACAGCAGCATTTAAAGATGAAAACTCATCACCATCTTCTCAAGGGGCAACTAGAAATGGGCAGCAAATGCTGGCCCAGCCAGCAACTCCTGCATCCCACAAGAAATTCTCTAGTTGCCCCTGAAAAGGTGATGGTAAGAACTCCATGTTCAATAGGTAGAACATAGCAGTCCCTGTTCAATAGATAGACCCACATTGTCTTCGGGAGGGAGATAGGGTTATGGTTAATTCCACGATATTAACCCAGTGTCACTGAAAGAATGACAATATATTTACAAGCCCGGTTGGTGTGTAGCTTGGAGGGAAACTTGCAGGTGGTGGTGTTCCCATGTATTTGCTGCCCTTATCTTTCCAGATGGAGGTGGTTATGAGTTTGGAAGGTGCTATCTAAGGAGCCTCGGTGAATTTCCACAATGTATCTTGTAGATTGTATATACTGCTGCTACTGAGTGTTGGTGGTGGAGGAAATTAATATTTGTGGATGTGGTGCCAAGTAAGTGGGTTGCTTTGTCCTGGATGGTAAGAAGTTTCTTCGTAGACTTAATAAACTATCATAAACTCCGTTATGAGTTCCCGGCCAACTATTTGGTTAAACTCTGACTCCTGAATCTAAAATGTACAGAACCCAGAAAAGTGAGAGCCAATTACTGCAAATGCTGGAATCTGTACTGAAAACAGTAAGTGTTGGAAATCAGTGGGGGGGTCAGGCAGCTCTATGGAGAGAGAGCAAGCTAACATTTTAAATCTAGATGACTCTTCATCACAGCTGACATGAAGTGCGGAGAGGGCAGCATAAATGCAATAGTGGGGGCTGGAGTGAGTATTAGATCCAGACTAATATTTCAAAGCAGAACTGACTGCACTATTGGTGGTAAAAGACATTTTCGGTGGGTTCCTGGCACCTTAGAGAGTATCAGAATTGTGTGATTTATTGCACAGACTTTGGGCAAGCCAATATTTTTAATTATAAAAGAAAATACTGGCTAATCTATTAACAATTGTTTTGTATTTCAAGGGAAGGTTGATTTTTAAATTATATTGTTAGGACCTGAAATACTTCACAAGAAATAGGGATGGAAGAAGAATTCATGGTCCTTAAAAGAAAAGGGATAATAATTTGAAAAAAAGGAAACCTTTGAAAAAGAGTTTGTAAAGGGCAAGACAATCGATATAACTAGATCTTAAGGTCAACAAATGGTGACCTCACCAGGAATGCTCGCGTCCCCCGAATATTTTATTTTTAAAAGAGAGTTCTTTGAGAACTAATGCAATCATAATGAGCCAGAAGGCTCTGTGCCATAATGTTCTATGATGTTATCACTGAGTGAATTTGGAGACAAACAGCAATCTACCCCTGTGCATATTTAGCAACATACACACTCTTAAACCAATGCCTCTATTCTCCAAGAGCAAGTTAAATATTTAATCACTGGAATCACTACAGAAAAATAAAACCAAGTAAGCTTTTATTGTGATGCATACAACAATTCTGCATTGATTAATAATATTCTGTGGTTTGTATCTCATTGTATAATTGATAGGGCCCCATTGTACAGCCATTGTGTACTGTTCAGTTCTACTCTTTCTACCACATCAAGATATTAAAAAAGGAGTCTCTTGCCCATTCAGGCAAAAGAAAGGAGGAAATTGCCTTTATAAAGCACCAATCGTGACCTTAGGATGTCCTAAAACATTTTAGAGCCAATTACGTATTTTTGTTGTTGTTGTAATGTAGGAAATGAGACAACCTATTTATTTCAAACTAAAACAGGAATTGCTGGAGAAACTCGGCAGGCCTGGCAGGATCTGTGGAGAGAAAGCAGAGTTGACATTTCAGATCCAGTGACCCTTCCTCAGAACTAGTAGTAGCTAAGAAGAGATGGTATATAAGCTGAAGACAGTGGGTAAGAGGGGCTGGTTAGGAGTGATGTAAAGGGGTTAGAGGATAAGTGGAGATGGAGACAGTTAGACAAAAAAAGGGATGCATTATGATAAGGAGAAAAGCTGTTAATAAGTACAATAATTAGATGAAAATGGGTTGACTGTAGTAACAGCAGCCCACTTGATGACAAAGGTAAACTTGATGACAAAGCTTGGGGTGTGGGGTGGGTAATGGAAATGGAAGAAGATGTTCCAGACTCTAAAATTATTGAACTCAATGTTGAGTCCTGAACTGAAGGCTGCAGGATTCCAAGCAGAAAATGAGATGCTGTTATTCCAGAGCTTTGCTAGAGCAATGCAGGAAGCCCAAGACAGAAATATTGACCAGGGAGCACTGTGATGTGTTAAAGTGGCAGTCAGGGTCTCTTTTGCACAAAGAGCATAAATGGTCTGTGAAGGGGTCACCCAGTTTGTGTTTTGTCACCCCAGTGCAGAGGAGGCCACATTGTGAGCAGCAAATACAGTAGACTAGATTGTGTGCAGTGCAAGTAAACTGCTGCTTCACCTGGACAGTGTGGTTAGGACCTTGGATACTGAGGATGGAGGAACAAACGGGGAGGTGTTAAACCTTCTGCGATTGCAGGGGAAGGTGCCATGAGGATGTAGGGAGATGTTGAGAGTGGAGGAGAAGTGGACCAGAGTGTCCAGAGGGAACAGTACCTGTGCAACACTGAAAAGAGAGGGGTGGGGAATATTTATCTGGTGATGACATCTCACTGAAGCTGGCAGAAAAGGTGGTTAGTGATCCTTTAGCTGTGGATGCTGCGGAGGTGGGGAGGTGGAATGGGAGGGCCAAGGTGACCCTATCAGTGTGATATGAGGGCAGAAAAGGAGTGAGAGCAGAAAGAGAAGAGTTGGGACATGGCTGAGAACCCTGTCGGCCACAGAGGCAGGGAATCCTCAGTTGCGGAGAAAAAGTAGATATTTCTGAACCCCCACCCCCTGCAGATTGTAGTATCATTAGAATAGATCTGATGGACTCAGAGAAACTGGGAGAGTGGAATGGACTTTTTACAGAGAGCAAAGTGTGAGATGCATATCTAATCAATTTATTTAACTATGGAAATGTTGGTACATTAAGCGGACTTCCATTTCTCCATTTCAATGATGTTGTGATTGGTGTGAACTTAGGGACAGTATTGACCAGCCTAAATTCTCTCCACAAAAACAACGAAAGGACTTGCTTTTAAGACAACAAATCTTATTACCTCAGGGTGACCCAACATTCTTTGCAGTCAATAAAGAAGATATTTGTTGGCAAATTTCTCAAGTGTGTTACAGAAAGAGAACTGTAATCTTGGAACATTCTAATTTCCATCACTGTCATAGAATTCTTACATTGTGGAAACAGGCCATTCAGCCCATTTGTCCACGCTGCTCCTCCAAAGAGCCTGTAAACTTGCATTTCCCATGGCTAATCCATCGAGCCTGCACATTCCTGGACACTATGGGCAATTTAACATGGCCAATCCACCCAATCTGCAAACCTTTGACCTGTGGGAGGAAACCGGATAACCCAGAGGAAACCCACGCAGACACAGGAAGAATGTGCAAACTCTGCATGATCACCCAAGGGCGAAATTGAACCCAGTTCCCTGGTGCTGTGAGGCAGCAGTGCTAACACTGTGCGTTGACCTTCCCAAGGTCAGTTAGGGATAGTGAAGAAATCCTGGACTAAACCAGTGACACCCACATCCTACAAATGATTAGAAACAATGGGAGGTCCAATTATTGTGTCCAATGGCATAAAGAGAGAGGCTGAATTTATTCATCTGTTTGGGGCTAGTTAGCTACAAAAGGTCACTCTCCTCCTGCCACCATAAAAGGGTAGGTGAGAAAAATCACCTTGTGCTAAAATCAGAAAGAAGAGTGTTTAATCCCAGCACTGACAGCTTAGTTATTCTTCATTTTTCTTTCATTGTCCTCATGAAGTGCACACACACACGCACACACCCCACTCAGGAAGTGCACCTGTCTGAAACGTCGATTCTCCTACTCCTCGGATGCTGCCTGACCTGCTGTGCATTTCCAGCACCACTCTAATCTTGACTCTAATCTCCAGCATCTGCAGTCCTCACTTTCACCTTTGTCCTGTGTACAAAAGCTGTGCAGCACAAGGACAGCTTTCTGCGCACATTTCCAGGGCAGGATTGAACTGTGATATGGATGAAAGACGTCATTGCACAGATAAATTATTTTCCATGGTATTACGGGAAAATATAACACCATTAATAAGAGCCTCCTTCCCAGAATTCACCTGGCGCACTGACCCATCATGTTTCCCATACCTACAAGTCATGCTCCCACCCTACTCCTGCTGCCTTCGGCAATGCTGTATGGATGTTCTTGAAACCTACAATGCCACACCAGGCCTTGCCATCCAGCCAGAAACTGCAGGTGAAAACGGTCAACTGCGACTTTAACTTCTGTCAATCATTTTCCAACACAGACTTTCTCCAAAAGCTTTTAACTGCAGAAAGTAGTTTGATTCAGAAGAAAGTTCCTAATGAACTGATACCTGCATCTTTATACATGCTGTAACTGATCAGCAAAGGATCCATACGGAACATGAGAGAGATTTTTTTGTGAAATATTTGTTTGGGGATTTGGAATGCACTGCTTAATAACTTGGTGTAAAAGTATTCAACACTAGCCTTCAAAAGAGAATGGTATAAATACTTGAAAAATAAAAAAAAGAAAGAATAGAGGGAGAGAGTGGGAGACTGGGATTAGCTGGATTGATCTGCAATAGAGCCAGCATAGATCAATGGACCAAAAGGCTTCCTTCTGTGCTTTACTATCCTATGATTCTTAAAAGGGATGCCATGAATTTACGAGGAGAAAGTGAGGGCTGCAGATGCTGGAGATCAGAGCTGAAAATGTGTTGCTGGAAAAGTGCAGCAGGTCAGGCAGCATCCAAGGAACAGGAGAATCGACGTTTCGGGCATAAGCCCTTCTTCAGGATTGAAGAAGGCCCGAAACGTCGATTCTCCTGTTCCTTGGATGCTGCCTGACCTGCTGCGCTTTTCCAGCAACACATTTTCAGCTCATGCCATGAATTTAACCAACATTTTACATTATGTGAGGAGTTAGGTAGTTCAATCAGAAGCCAAGGTATTAAATTTGAACAAAGGAAATTATAAAAGCAAATTGGTTGAGGTGGATTAAGAAGTACAGAGGTACATAGGCACTGGGTTATTACATAGTTTAAGCAACTATATTTTCTTTCAAAGTGCAAAACCTCCTAAAAATTATTCAAACCTGGCTAACTAAGTGAGTTAAGGATAGTACAAGGTTAAAATAAAAGACTAAGAACATTGTAAGAAATAGTAATAAATGTGGATTGGGACGATTTTAGAATATGGCAAAGAAGGACCAAGACAATGATAAAGAAAGAGAGAGTAACAGTGTGAATGAACATTAAATGGCATGGTGACTCAGTGGTTAGCACTGCTGCCTCACAGGGCCAGGGACCCCAGGTTTGATTCCTGCCTCGGGCTTCAGTCTGTGTGGAGTTTGCACATTCTCCCTGTGTCTGCGTGGGTTTCCTCAGGTGCTCTGGTTTCTTCTCACAGACCAAAGATGTGCAGATAAGGTGAATTGGCCATGGCTAAATTTTCCATAGTGTTCAGGGATGTGTAGGTTAGGTGCATTAGTAAAGGGCAAATCTATAGTAATAGGGTTGGGGAATGGGTCTGGGTCGGTTACTCTTCGGAGGGTCGGTGTGGACCTGTTGGGCTGAGTGGCCTGTTTCCACACTGTAGGAAATCTATGATCTACAGGGGTGGGGAACCGATGGACTTAAGGCCACATGCGGCCTTCTTGGCCATCGTGTGTGGCCTTTTGAATGAATCCATATTTTGCAGAACAAATCTTTTATTTTTTATTAATATGTTTTTTCATCCTTTATTATTTTTATTTTAATCTTAAAATGAATGTATTTAAAATACCAGAATGTAAAAGAAAATTCAACGAAATAATCCTCACAGACTGACCGCCACAACTAAAAAAATGTGAAGTTTGAAGAATATATAATTGAAGTTTCTTTGATGTGGCCTTATTAGATTACAACTAGTGGGCGGCACGGTGGCCCAGTGGTTAGCACTGCTGCCTCACAGCACCAGAGACCCGGGTTCAATTCCCGCCTCAGGCTGTGTGGAGTTTGCACGTTCTCCCCGTATCTGCGTGGGTTTCCTCCGGGTGCTCCGGTTTCCTCCCACAGTCCAAAGATGTGCAGGTCAGGTGAATTGGCCATGCTAAATTGCCCATAGTGTTAGGTAAGGGGTAAATGTAGGGGTAT
Organism: Chiloscyllium plagiosum; assembly: GCF_037043375.1. Classification (NCBI taxonomy): domain Eukaryota; kingdom Metazoa; phylum Chordata; class Chondrichthyes; order Orectolobiformes; family Hemiscylliidae; genus Chiloscyllium; species Chiloscyllium plagiosum. The sequence continues at coordinate 11,225,614 of NW_028270164.1, forward strand.
GGGTGTGTTGCGCTTCGGCGGGTCAGTGTGGACTTGTTGGGCTGAAGGGCCTGTTTCCACACTGTAATCTAATCTAATCTAACTAACATAATGCGGCCTTCCAACATGAAAAGGTTCCCCACCTCTGATCTATGATAAGAATGGAACGCAGGTGTTTCTACAGTTAAGTGAAAAGGAAAAATTTGGCCAAAACAAAAATGGGATCACCACAAATAAAGCCATGAGAATGTACAATGTGGAACAAAAGCAAAATGACAGAGGCTAAAGGGTAACATTGTATCTGTGTTCACTGAGGAAGGTGCAATGCAACTTCCAGAAACAGAATACCAAGGAACAAGGGAGAATGAGAAAGTGAAGGAAAAAGTCTATGTTGCAGAAATTAATGGGATTAAAGGTTTATAAATCCCCAGAACCTGATATTCTACATCACCAGTTTTGAAAGAGATATCTTTGGACATAGTGAATAAATTGGTCATCATCTTCCAAAATCCTATACTTTTCAGAATGGTTCCTGCAGATTAAAAGGTAGCCAGTGTCGTCTCACTCTTTTAAGAAGAGGAGAAAAAAATGGGAAACTCTGGACACCTGACATCTTGGGGGTTCCTTGGGGAGTCTAAAATCAGGGACACAATTTCACAGTAAGGAGGAGGCCACTTAGGAGCAGGATGAGGAGTTTCTTTTTCATAAAGAGTTATGAGGCTTTGAAATTCTCTACCCCAGAGGGCAATCAGTTGTGCTTGTAAGGATGTACAGTTTGGGCGGATTGGCCGTGTTACAGGAATAGGATAAGGGGGGGTCGGTCTAGGTGGGATGCACTTCGGAGGGTTGGTGTGGACTCGATGGGCTGAATGGTCTGCTTCCACGCTGTAGGGATTGCATGATTCCGTGAGTAACCGATTTCTAAGTACCAATGATATAATGATATTGTGAGAATAAGACATGGAAGTGGATAATCAGCCTTGATTACATTGAATAGTGAAGCAGATTCAATGGGCTGAATGGCCTACTCCTGCTCTTATGTTCCTAACAATTATCCCTAAAAATCAATGAATAGCATACCACATTTTCCTGCCTACTCTGAAAGGTGATTCATTGCCAGATCATTTATTTGGTCTGTACCACTAATTAGATTTATTTAGAATGCAGACAATTACAGAGATGATGCCCAAATCTTTGGAAACTAATAAAATTAGAAAGAGTCTGTAAGGAGTTAAATAATATAGAGTCTGAAAAGATCAAAAATGAATGAATGAAAACAAGTTTCATTAATGTTCCGTAGTGAAAGCAGTGTGACATATGGTTGTCTACCTGAGTGTTGAATTTCATATGCATCCTGAACTATCTTTGAACATCTAATTAGGTCCTGATGTATTGACTGGAGACTATTATTTTCCAGAAATTAATGATGATTTTAGCATCACTCGGAATGAGATGCCAGAGGTTGTAGTGGAGGCTAGAACTAGAGGGCTTGGGTTTAGGGTGAGAGGGAAAGATACAAAAGAGACCCAAGGGGCAACTTTTTCATGCAGAGGGTGGTACGTGTATGGAATGAGCTGCCAGAGGAAGTGGTGGAGGCTGGTACAATTGCAATATTTAAAAGGCATCTGGATGGGTATATGAATAGGAATGGTTTAGAGGGATATGGGCCGGGTCCTGGCAGGTGGGATTAAATTAGGTTGGCATGGGATATCTGAGCTGAAAATGTGTTGCTGGAAAAGCGCAGCAGGTCAGGCAGCATCCAAGGAACAGGAGAATCGACGTTTCGGGCATAAGCCCTTCTTCAGGAATGAGGAAAGTGTGTCCAGCAGGCTAAGATAAAATGTTGGGAGGAGGGACTTGGGGGAGGGAGGTCAAGGTGAGGGTGATAGGCCGGAGTGGGGTGGGGGCAGAGAGGTCAGGAAGATGATTGCAGGTTAGGAAGGCGGTGCTGAGTTTGAGGGATTTGACTGAGACAAGGTGGGGGGAGGGGAAATGAGGAAACTGGAGAAATCCGAGTTCATCCCTTGTGGTTGGAGGGTTCCCAGGCAGAAGATGAGGCGCTCTTCCTCCAACCGTCGTGTGGCCATGGTCTGGCGATGGAGGAGTCCAAGGACCTGCATGTCCTTGGTGGAGTGGGAGGGGGAGTTAAAGTGTTGGGCTACGGGGTGGTTGGTGTATGGAATGAGCTGCCAGAGGAAGTGGTGGAGGCTGGTACAATTGCAATATTTAAAAGGCATCTGGATGGGTATATGAATAGGAAGGGTTTAGAGGGATATGGGCCGGGTGCTGGCAGGTGGGATTAAATTAGGTTGGCATGGGATATCTGAGCTGAAAATGTGTTGCTGGAAAAGCGCAGCAGGTCAGGCAGCATCCAAGGAACAGGATGGTTGGTCCGGGTGTCCCAGAGGTGTTCTCTGAAACGTTCTGCAAGTAGGCGGCCTGTCTCCCCAATATAGAGGAGGCCACATCGGGTGCAGCGGATGCAATAGATGATGTGTGTGGAGGTGCAGGTGAATTTGTGGCAGATATGAAAGTGTCCCTTGGGGCCTTGGAGGGAAGTAAGGGGTGAGGTGTGGGCGCAAGTTTTGCACTTCTTGCGGTTGCAGGGGAAGGTGCCGAGAGTGGAGGTTGGGTTGGTGGGGAGTGTGGACCTGACGAGGGAGTCACGGAGGGAGTGGTCTTTTCGGAATATCTGGTTATTGGACGAGTTCAACCGAAGGGTCTGTTCCATGCTGTACATCTCTATGACTCAATGACTCTATATCCCCTGCTGCGTCAGGTTTATAAATAGTAGCCCTGAAATTATACACGATTTCTAGCATTTTCACACTGGCTCTCTGCCTTCTTCCAATGGCACAAGAGAGAAATCCCAAATGAAATTTCAAGTTCAATTAATTTACTTACACTGCCTTAACTGCGTGCATC